>NW_027206290.1:69677202-70277202 GCF_024711535.1 Dipodomys merriami
TTAGAGACAAATGAGATGATGTAAGTGAAAGCAACTACTTTATGCTGCTTAGCAGGTGAGACTTAGGGCACAGGACTGCCCAGTCCAAGCTGATGTGGGGCAGTGTGCAGTCAGCCTCTGTGCCTTTGGCCTCCATCACTTCTCCACCCTGCCCCATTGCCATGTGCACACCCAGGGTGCCTTTCTTACCTTGACATCCTTGAAAAATCCTGCTGGCATCCATCCCGTTCTTGTTCGTGAACAGTCTGGTTTTGTTCTTGTTTTCTTTTTCTTCCTTTTCTTTCTTTGTTTCTTCCTTAGGGTGTATGTGCTAATGCTGGGACTGGAATTCAGAGCCAGGGAGCTGTCCCTGAGCTTTGTCACTCAGGGTTAGTGCTTTACCACTTGAGCCTCAGCTCCATTTCTGGCTTTTTGGTGGTTAAGTGGAGATGAGACTCTCACAGAGTAGCTAAGATTAGAGGTGTGAGCTAGCAAACTAGATGGGAAAAAGAAAGCGAATAAGAATCATGATATGAAATGTTGGTGAGCATGTGGAGCAACTGGAAATCATATATCATTGATAGAAACACCAAGGGGTAAAGTCACTTTATTTATTTTTGGGGGGGGGGGGTCTGGTCGTGGGGCCTGAACTCTGGGCCTGGGCGCTGTCCCTCAGCTCTTCAGCTCAAGGCTAGCACTCCACCACTTGAGCCACAGCACCACTTCCGGCTTTTTTCCTTTTGCTTATGTGGTGCTGAGGAATCGAACCCAGGGCCTCAGGCATGCAAGGCAAGTGCTCTACCACTGAGCCAACTTCCCAGTCCAAGGTAAAGTCACTTTAAAAACTAACCTCGACCCATTGCAACAATGAGATGTACAAGTCGTTATGTCGAAAAACAAACTTTACAACTTTGGTGGCAGGGGACGGGGGAGGATGCGAAGGGATGGGAAGGGGAAAAAAAGGAGGAGGCTACAATGCTCGATAAGAAATGTACTCATTATCTTGCCCATGTAATTTAACCCCTCTGTACAGTATTTAAAAAAAAAAACTAACCTCGTAGTTTATGAAGAAGTTGCATCTACAGTCATTTTTTTGGCGGGGGGAGGTCGGTCGTGGTGCCTAAACTCTGGGCCTGGGCGCTGTCCCTCAGCTCTTCAGCTCAAGGCTAGGGCCCTATCACTTGAGCCACAGCGCTACTTCCAGCTTTTTCTGCTTATGTGCTGCTGAGGAATCAAACCCAAGTCCTCATGCATGCAAAGCAGGCCCTCTAACACTGAGCCACCTTCCCAGCCCCCTACTTTCATCTTTTGACCCAGCATTTCCAGTTCTAAGTACTTAGCCAAGAAAAATGAAAACACGAGCACACAAACACTTGCACATGGATGTTCCTGCACTTTACTGATATAACGAAACTCAACAGCCACTAAAATGCTATCACCAAGCTGATGGAACAAACATCGGTCTGTGCTCTGGAATACTTCTCAGCAGTGCAAAGGAATAGACTGCTGGAGTATATAAAAGTATGGAACATCTTGAACACAATATATGAGTAAGGGAAGATAAAAAGAAACCTATCATATGATTTGCTATTAGCAAGCTACCATGCACGGGCCAAACCACCACAGCAAAGAATGGTGTGGCCTAAATGTCACCAGGGCCAAGATTGGGAGCCCCTGTAAATCCTGGCCCCTAGCAGTGTTGCTGGATAAATGAATGAATGAATGAATGAATGAATGAATGAATGAGGAAGTGAACATGAGGGAGAATGGGGGCTGGAACAGTGGGAATAATGGGAGCAGATGTAGAAGGGTTTCTGCATGTCCTGGAAGTGTGTGTGCCATGGAATTTTGGGCAATAGACCCCCCTCCTCCCACCTCCTCTCCTCCTCCTCCCACCCTCTGCAGCTCCTGCTGACCTGGAGTTCCCCAATCTCTTGTCTCAGCCTCCCCAGATATCATACTATAAGCACGCTCCACCGTGCTAGCTAGTCTCTGTCTTTTCCAGTGGCTGTGGCTGTGCTCTTGTGCGGTGCTGGGCAGAACCCATCCATGTAGGGTCTCAGGCACACTCCAGATGGACTTCTGCCCTCTTCAACTTGGGAGGGCCTCTGTGGGGTCATGAATCCTGTGGGAATAAGCTATAACCAGGAGGTTCCTGCAGTCAGGGGTTTTGAATATCATTTGAATAGAGCTGGTCCGAGAGGGGAAGCCGCTGGCCACAGAAAGGCAGATGGCTAGGGAAGGGGGAGGGGGAGGGAAAGAAGGAGCAGGAAGTTTGGGAGAATGGGTCTGAATGCTTGAGGAGAGGCTTAGAATCTTCAGGAGAGAGCAGGGTGAAAGCTCCTTCCCCAGCTGGGCTAGAATCTTGATGGATGGATTAGAATCCCTGACTGGGATGGAAGTTTTGGAGGTGGGAGATTAGGGTATGGGGGATAGAGCATGGTTGAGCATATGGGAAGTCCTGAGCTCCATGCCCCAGCCACCACAGAGAGAGACAGAGACAGAGACAGACAGACAGACAGACACAGACAGACAGACAGACAGACAGACAGACAGACAGAATTCTTGAAAGATTAAAGTCACTTGAGAGAGGGGGAGCTGGGGAGAACCGATGTTAGAATCCTGGGGTTGGGGTTACAAATCCTGCATAGAATCCATGGGGGAGTGGGTGCCCTTGGCTCACACCTGTAATCCTAGCTACTCAGGCGGCTGAGATCTGAGGATTGAGGTTGGAAGCCTTCTGGAGCAGGAAAGTCCATGAGACTCTTATCTCCAATTAATCACAGAAAAAGCCGGAAGTGGCGCTGTGGCTCAAGTGGTAGAGCACTAGCCTTGAGCAAAATTAGGAGCTCAGGGACAGCGCCCAGGCCCAAAGTTCAAGTCCCAGGATGGCCAAAGAATCAAAGAAAACTAAACATTCCAGATGTGAGAGTAAAAATCCTGTGGGGGGGGCTGGGAAGGTGGCTCAGTGGTAGAGCACTTGCCTTGCATGCTGGAGGCCCTGGGTTCGATTCCCTCAGCACCACATAAGAAAAAAGCCGGAAGTGGCGCTGTGGCTCAAGTGGTAGAGAGCTAGCCTTGAGCTGAAGAGCTGAGGGACAGCACCCAGGCCCAGAGTTCAGGACCCAGGACCGGACCCCCCCAAAAAAAATATCCTTTGGGGTCAGGATTAAGTGGATCCGGGTGTTGGGGTTCTTGACTCCTTAACGCCAGGTTAGGAAATTAGGCAGGATGAGAATGCACTGGGGGGGAGCGTTCACAGGACAGGGAGGGAAAGAAGGGAGAGGAGAAGGGGGAGGAGGGGAGAGGAAAGGGAGGAAAGGGGAAGAGGACTGGATTAAAATCCTTGGGGACGTGGTTCTGTCCTTCGTGGGGACTGGGTTCAGGGTCTTCATGGGGAAGGGGGAAGAGAGGCTTGGATCCTTGGGAGCAGGGGAGAGGTGAGGACCCCTGGGTGGGGTTGGAATCAGGGGGCGGTGCCAGGGCCCTGCGGGGCGGGGTTTGCAGCGCCGGGGGCGCGGCCGGGTCGCGCGCAGGCCGTCCCGAGCGCTCCCGCGGGTCCCAGGTTCCAGTCGCTAAGCTCCGTCGAGGTTCAGAGACGGGATCTGCGGAGTTCAGCGCCCCGACAGCCACAGCCGGAGAGAGAACCCGGCACCGGAGCCTCCAGATCCCAACCCACAGTCCTTCCTCCTCCGGGCTTGGGTGTCCCGGGCCCCTCCGAACGCTGCCGAGCTGGGGGGGCGCCCGAGCTGCGAGGATCCGGGCTGCCCGCGAGGCGAGGCGCGGGCGCCCAGGTGAGTGCGGGGCGGGCCGGGGCGGGCGGGGGGTCCCCAGCCCGGGCGTGTGCGCACTGGGTCCTCGGGGACGGAAGCGGCTGCAGGGACCGCGAGGGGAGCAGGGGACGTCGGGGCGCGGCCAGGAACGAGCCGAGACCGAGGGGAAGGGCTGGATGCTGTCCAGGTGAGAGAGCGCGCCGCCACCGCCCGGCTGCGACCCTCGCCCGCCGGCGGGAGGGCGAGCTTGGCCCCGGGCAGAGTGACTTCATGACGGCTGCCGCTTCGCTGGGCTGTCCAGGTTCCCCTTCTGCGGGGGACGGGGAACAAGAAGTGGGAGGGGAAGGCCCCCGCGGTTCCCAGTGCTGGCGGGCGGTGGGTCACGCAGGGTTGGCAGCGGGCCGGGGGCGCAGGGGGGGCAGCTGGGCGGAGGCGGGGCGCGAGGGCCTCACCCAGGCCGCTGCAGCTGGGCGCCCAGCCGCTCCCCCACCTCCGGCAGACCCCCAGAACCTCCGGGTCAGAGAACCATAGGATGTCCTTCTCCTCTTTATTATTATTAATTATTTCAAGACTGGCTTGAGCTCAGGGCCTAGCACTCATGCTGGTGCTCTACTATTTGAGCCACCTCTGAGCCTTTTGCAGTTAATTGGAGTTAAAAGTCCCGTAGACTTTTCTGCCCAGGCTAGCTTTGAACTTCAGTCCTCTGGTCTCAGCCTCCTGAATAGTTAGGATCATGCAGGTGGTGAGACACTGGTGCCCGACTGTCCTTGTCCTCTCTGTGAGACCTTGGGCATGTTACTGACCTCTGAGTTCCAGTTTGCTCTTCTGTGATATTGGGGCCTTTCCAGGTCTTTCTCTGAGGCTGTGATGGGCTGGAACCTGTGCGAGGAGAGGTATGGGACCAGCGGTGTTGCAGTCAAGGGAGGCATGGGCATAGACTATCCGTTGGGCCTTCTCGGTTGCTTTTCTCATCTGTTTCCACAATTGTAGGACAAGATGAGAACATGCTCTGAGTATCCATTATCTAACATGCTCGGGATCCTGAAATTTGGGATTTCAGAGCCTTCCTCCCTCCTTTCTTCCTTTTTGCTTTCAGCACTGGGGTTTGGACTCAGGGCCTCAAGCAAGCACTCTACTACTTGAACCACATGCCCAGCCCTGTTTTGCTTTAGTAATCCTTCAGAGTCTCCAGTTTTTGCCTAAGCCAGCCTCATACAGAGATCCTCCTGCTCATGCCTCTCTCCTAGCTGAAAGGAAATAAAATATCATATGCAAATTTATTTGTTAAGATGAGGTCTCACTAACTTTTGGCTAGACCTAACCTTAATCCTTGATCCTCCTGATCTCTGCCTCTTTTGTGGCTGGGATTATAGTTGTGAATCAGGGTGCTCAGCCTGGTTTTTATTGTTGTTAGGTTTTGATTGTTTTTGAGTTTTAGATATTGGCAAGTAAACAATGAAATACGTTGGAGGGGGTGGAATAAGTTCTAATATGAAAGGTACATATGTCTCATTTTATGTATGCCTTTTATGCCTCGCCTGCAAGTAATTGATCAATCTCTTCAGTGCACCTATGTTTTGACTGCCACCTGTCACTTGAGATCAGGTGTGGAATTGTCTACTTGCTGTGCTTAATCCGTGCTAAGAATGCTTCAGGTTTTGCAGCTGCTCAGGTTCAGGCTGAGGCTCCTTTGCAGAGTTGTTTGGATGAGTCATTTGATCATGGAAGGAAAGTTCTTGGGCTGCTCATGAATCCTTGTTAACTGATGTCACCACTGTTCTGGTCCAGCCTGATGACTCTCAAACTCTCGTGGCATGTTAGCATCACCTGGAAAGCAGGTTAAAACACAGATTGCTCAGTCCTGACCCCTGAGCTTCTGATTTACAGGTCTTGTGTAAGATACTGAGAACTGGCATCCTCAGAGGGTGCCGCTGCTGCCTTGAGACCCCACTTTGAGAACCACCAATGTGACCTTGGCTAGCACAGAGAAAAGCCTGGACAGAGACCTTTATCTAATGGTTTCTTCATCACTCACCCGTGAGGGAAGGGAGAGGGGAAATATGGACAAGATAGAAGGGAAGGAGTAATATCTGAAACACCCAAGAGGCCACCACCTGGAGTGGCAAATGTCATCCAGGCGCTGGTGGCTCAAGCCTGTAATTCTAGCTACTCAAGAGGCTGAGATCTGAGGATCGCAGTTGGAAGCCAGCCCAGGCAAGAAAGTCCATGAGACTCTTACTCCAATTAACCATTCAAAAACTGGAAATGGAGCTGTGGCTCAAAGTGGTAGAGCGCTAGCCTTGAGCAAAAAAGCTCAGGGACATCCCCAGGCCCTGAGTTCAAGCCCTACAAGAACAAGAACAACAACGACAACAACAAAAAGCCCCTCTTTTGTCATGTTTGCCTTAGACTTCTAAAAACTAGTTAGTAAGTATCACAGATAAAATGAACCTCTTTCTCTGTTCCTTTTCTCTCCCTCCTTGGGGCCACCACTGTCATGAATTACAGTCCTTCCAGCCTGTGCCTTCCTAAATTTGCCCCCATGTATTCTGTCTCTCTCTTTCTCTCCTTTTCTCTTCTTTCTTTTCTTTTCTTCCTGGGGCTGGAACTCTGGGCCTGGGTGCTATCTCTTAGCATTTTTGTTTAAGGCTGTTGCTATGCCACTTGGACCGTATTTCCACTTCTAGCTTTGCTAGTTAATTGGTGATAGGAATTGCATGGACTTTCCAGCTGGGGACTGGCTTTGTACTGCGATCTTCAGATCTCAGCCTCCTGAGTAGGTTGGATTACACTAGGGAGCCACCAGTGCCTGGTGTTTCTGAAGGAAAAATACGAAGAGGCTGGGTGGTGCTCATAGGAGGCACTTTCACCTTCCCTTTGTGCGAGATGGAGTACTGAGGCCTGGGTCACCCAGAGCCTGGCACAGAGAAGAGCCATCTCTGCTTTGGGTCCCTAGCTCTATAGCTGCCATTGGAGACTGTGTTGTGTGCCATCCAGAGGAGACAGGGCTAGATGCTTATCCTGCCACACTTGGTAGGGATTGGCCAAGGGTGCTGTTGGGGGTGGGACATTTTGCTCCCACTCCAGTTTATCTGACCCTGGGCCCAGTAGTCTTCACAGGCCTGGGCTTCACTGTGCATGTGTGCATGCATGTAAGAGTGTGTGTTTACATGTATGTAAATATGAAGCAAGGCCAACTGCTGCCGGAGCTTATCTGGCTGGGGGAAGCCAGGGAAATGAGGTGGCCTTGGAAGGCATATGAAAGGAGGGGAGCCTAGGAATTGCAGATTTCTCTGTAATGTCTGAATTTTATAAAGAAAGATGTACTAATGCTTGACTAGATGATGGGAGTTGATTTTTTTAAACATAACATACACCCTCCCTATAACCAAAATGTATATATGCTTGTATGAAAAAGTCATGTTGAAATACATTATTTTTATACATTTAATGATGAAATGTGGGGCAAGGAAGGTGGCTCAGTGGTAGAATGCTTGCCTTGCATGCATGTGGCCCTGGGTTCGATTCCTCAGCACCACATAAGCAGAAAAAAAAAAAAGCCAGAAGTGGCACTGTGGCTCAAGTGGTAGAGCGCTAGCCTTGAGCTGAAGAGCTGAGGGACAGCGCCCAGGCCCAGAGTTCAGGCCCCATGACTGGACCCCCCCCCAAAAAAAAGATTAAATATAATTAGGTAATGTAATGTTAATACTAATTAACATTTGTAATGTGATTAGGTAATATAATGTTAAGGCTAATTAAATGTTAAAGAATAAAACAAATTCCAAAATTTTCAAAAAAAAAAAAAAATCCAGGCCTGGGGCTCAGCCAATTAAAAAAAAAAAAAGTGGAAGGATCAGAGTGTTACCGTAGCAGCTCTGACACATCGTGGAGGGCAAGGGGTTAAGCTGGAGTTGAAGCAACAGTTATCCCTGGGGCACTGGAGTTCCCATCCCAGCTGGCACAAGGAAAGCAGCCTGTATGAGGAGGTGGGATCTTTGATAACCTGAATAATGTCATTGAGGCTTTCTGGGTAAAGAACATTCCAGAAAGCAGCCATGTCATGGCCAGGAGGTAGAAGCATGGTCAGTGACTTGAGGACATTGAGGAGGATGGTGAGGACATGGAGTGGAATGATTCAGCCAGCTAGGTAACAAGTGGGTGAGGTTGACTCAGATTGCATCCTGGAGGACACCCCATTGTTCAAAGGGCCTGGGGCATTTATCCAGGTGACATGGGCACCTTGGGAGTTGTAAACAGGGAAAAGATGTGACCTAAAGGCTTACTTCATTTAAAAGGCATGATGGTGGGGCTGGGAATGTGGCTTATTGGTAGAGTGCTCACCTCCCATGCATGAAGCCCACATATGCAGAAAAGCTGGGAGTTGCTGGGCACCAGTGGCTCATGCCTGTAATCCTAGCTACTCAGGAGGCTGAGATCTGAGGATCACAGTTCAAAGCCAGCCCAGGCAAGAAAGTCTGTGAGATTCTTATCTCCAATAAACCACCAAAAAACTGGAAGTGGCGCTGTGGCTCAAGTGTTAGAGCACTAGCCTTGAGCTGAATTGCTCAAGCCCCACGACTGATAAAAAGAAAAAGAAAAAGAATAATCCAGAAGTGGTCCTGTGGCTCAAGGGGTAGAGTGCTAGCCTTGAGCAAAAGAAGCTCAGGGACAGTGCCCAGGCCCTGAGTTCAAGACCCA
This sequence comes from Dipodomys merriami, assembly GCF_024711535.1. Lineage (NCBI taxonomy): Eukaryota > Metazoa > Chordata > Mammalia > Rodentia > Heteromyidae > Dipodomys > Dipodomys merriami. Next base: position 69,685,653 of record NW_027206290.1, read on the forward strand.
GAACTGGCAAAAAAAAAAAAAGGCATGATGGTAAATAACTGTAATCCCAGCTACTCAGGAGGCTGAGGTCGGAGGATCACTATCCAAGGCCATTGGAACAAAAAGTGGGAGACTCTTATCTGAAAGGTAAATGAAAGCAAAAAGGACTAGGGGCATGGCTCAGGTGATGCTGTGCTTGAATGAGAACCTGAGTTCAAAGCCCAGTACCACCAAAATAAATAAAATAAAATAAAATAAAAGCTTTCTTGTAAGGGATGGAATGGAGAGTCAAGCCTAGCTCTGTCTGAATTCCCTTCTTGCCCTCTATTTTCTGAACTGACCTGTTTCTACTACCTTAAAGAGTTCTGGAGTTGACCAAATGACCTAAGGGTAATGCTAAGAATTTAATATGTAGTTTGAAATTGAAGGTGTGGCTCAGCAGTACAGCACTTGCCTAGCCCTGAGTTTAAACCCAAGTATCACCAAATAGTAGTAATAATAATAACAACAACAATAACATGGTAGTTTGGACACATCAAGTCATTGGACCTCATGTATCTCAAAGCTAACCTTCCAACCAAACCATGCAAATAATTAGGCCACAAGTTCAAGTTCTTTCATGTGCTATCTTCAGTGAGCCAGTGCCCAGCACTTGCCCCTCTGGGGTTGTCTCTCCCCTGAATAGAGAAGGGGTTCATCTCTAGGTCCCTTCATGTGCTCTGTCAGGAAGGGGCTGTATCTCTACAAAGGGGGTGACTCCCCCCCCCATGTCCATGAGGGACCACAGTACTTGGCAATAAAGATGGCTCACTCATAAGGCAGCCAGCTAACTCGAGAAAGGGAAGCCACCAGCCCTGTTCCCCCAGAAACTGCTCAAGGAACTCTCCTTTCCCCTCATGGCTGAGCTGTTCCTGGAAGAGAAAGTTCCTCTAACCGCATGCACAGGGCTGAGCCACAGGTCTGACAGTTGCCTTCCTGGGTTTTCTGTTCGGTTCCTCGTTCTTGAGCCTGGCCTTAGTGGCTGATGAGAGACAGGAGTTCTAAAAGTGTTCACGTAACTAACTATCTGGGTGACCTCTCCTATGGGTTTCCATTTCCCATTTGGGTTCATAATTCCAGTCTGCGGACTGTAAGCTAGGTAGGGTAAGAATACAACACATTCACTCTGCAAATGCATATGGAGACCCATTATTAGTGCAGGCCATATTCCATCATCCTCATTTCTCAATGGTTCCATTATCATCTTAACTCCTATCAGGACCTATCAGAGAACCCTTTGCCATTAGCCATTTACACGTGAGTGTGAATTGCAGTCCCTTGTAAGGATTCTCTATTAGATTTGCTGTTCAGAGGGCAGCACTCTAACTCAAGGCTGAACCTAGTGGTTCCCATTTGTAACCCCAGATATTTAGGAGGCAGAGGCAGTAGCATCACTGAGTTTTAAGCCAGCCTGAGTGAAAGTTAGCATGACCTTATTTATTTCCAAAACAAAATCCAAACAAAACAGCTGAGGGTGTTGTTCAAGTGGCACAGCATTTGCCTACTAAATGTGAGGTCCTGAATTCAATACCCAGTGCCACCAATAAATCAAACTCAAACTGGTCTAAGCAGAATAGAGAGATTGTTGGAGAGTCCAGGACATACTAACTTTTGGCAGGGCTGGAACCAAGCTTGGGAATCTATTTGTGTCTATTACTATGCCTGGAGCCAGCCATCAGTCCAAGCCAGCTCTCCTAGACTAGGATTGGGTCACATGCCTCCCCCCCTTCCCCGCCTCGGTTACTGCAGAGCTGATTGGTTGGACCTGGTAGAAGACCCACCTACTGTGGAAATACGTTAGACTGGAATCAGCTAGAGGTTTTCAAAGGGAAATTGAGGAGCCTTGTTAGAAAAGGGAAGCAAATGTCACACAGGAAAATAAATGGTTGTCCCTTTCGGAGAACTCCCAGGAAACCCTCTCCAGCCAGCCCAGAGGCTCAGGCAGGTCTCAGGCCTTGTGTTTGGGCCTGAGGGTTCAGGACAGGCCACTGTGGGAAGCAGATGGGCAGCTGACTTTTCTCATTTCCTCCCATGCAGAACCTGCAGAGGCCTGGAGTGGAGGGAGGGTCAGGTTTCAGGTCCCAGGAGTGGGCAGTGGCTGGAGGAAGTGTCCTGTCCCAGCTAAGGGTCAGAAGTTCTGAGCCAGTGTGGGGCCCGTGGGTTACTTCGGCCCTCAGAGCCTAGTTTTGAACAGCATGAGACAAGACCCGTGTGTAGAGGTTTGAAAGAGTTTTTCATATCCTCTGTGTCACGGAGAAGTATGTGCCTGGGAGGTATGTGCCTCTTATTTTACAGAGAGAAAAAGAGAGGTTCAGAGAGGATACGTGACCTGCCCAGGGTCGCACAGCATCGGGGTTCCATCCTGATTCCTAAATTCAGCCTTTTTTCCCCACTCCATTGATAAGTCTCAAATTCTAATGTACAAAAGATGCTTCTGGGGGTTGGGAAGGTGGCTCAGTGGTAGAGCGCTTACCTTGCATGCCTGAGGCCTTGGGTTCGATTCCTCAGCACCACATAAGCAAAAAGATAAAAGCCGGAAGTGGCGCTATGGCTCAAGTGGTAGAGCGCTAGCCTTGAGCTGAGGGACAGCGCCCAGGCCCAGAGTTCAGGCCCCACAAACAGAGCCAAAAACAAAACAAAACAAAACAAAACAAAAAAGATGCTTCTGGAGAATTGGTAAAAATGCAGACTCCTGGGCCCCGCCACTGGAGACTCTGAGTGTAACCCAAGTATTTATTTGCAAGATTCAGTGAAAACTATTTAGGTACATGCAACAGAAACTCAACTCGGGCAATGGAGGCAAAATTGGATATTTACTTATAAACCAGAAAAATCCTGGGGTTGAAAAGCTTCAGGCATGGAATCTAAGTGCTGGAATGTGTCCTGAGCAGTCCCTTGTCTCCATGGCTCAGCTCTGTGGTCCTTTATGCTGGTCTCTGCCTAATTAGCCTCTCCCTTCATGACTTCATGGGCGCCAACCAGATTCAACATCTCAAGCACCCTGGTTTAGATGCTGAATTTCCCAGCAAAGCAAGGGAGGGCTGAAGATATCTTAATGAGAAGTGTGTGTGTGTGTGTGTGTGTGTGTGTGTGTGTGTGTGTGTGTGTGTGTGTGTGTGTGTATGTGTGTGTGTGTGTGTGTGTGTGTGTGTGTGTGTGAGAATTACATACTTGCCAATAGCTGGGCCAGACATGGTCCCAGGGGACACAGGACTCTGTACTAAGTTGATAGTTCCTAAAAGCAGAGGTGAGGTAGCCCTGCCAACCACACATAGGAGCCATCAGCCAAAGAGGAAAGGACATTGAATGAGCAAGAACCAAAGATGCTGACAATATCTGTGCTTCTCAAAGCACCTAGAAGTCAGCCGGAAGCCTGTGGAAATGCACCCTCTGGCCTGAGAGTCTGCATTCTAAGGGTTCCTGCATCAGGCGTGGCTGCTAGTGCTGGTTCTCCCAGTGATCACGCTCATGCCAACACGCTGTTGCCTTTATTCCTGCCCCACCCCCTACCCCTGTTAGTCCTGGGGACCAAATCTAGTTTTCTATATGCTAGCCAGGTGTTCTACCAAGACATGTTTAATATTATTCATGCCCCCTTTTGTTTTCGATCGTTTTTTAGATAGGGCATCACTCTTACCCAGGCTGGGATTCCTAACTCGTTGGGATTATAGGCATGTGCCACCATGTCTGGATCTCTATTGCATTTCTAAACACTTTGAACCACTCTGTTTGAGAGCTCCCTGCCAGAGGCCCTGGGCTACGCAGACCTCTTTCATCCTCCTATCCCAGCCCTGCCCTGGTCCAAAATCAGTGCCATAGGTTTTAGGGAAAAGTCACCAGCATATTGTTGCCAAAACACAGTGGGAGAAATTGTCCATTGTGCCCTGCCCTCAGGTACCTTTCTTTTTTCTTTCTTTTTTTTTTTTTTTTTTTTTTTTTTGTTGTTGTTGGTCATGGGGCTTGAACTCTGGACCTGGATGCTGTCACATGGGTCTTCAGCTCAAGGCTAGCACTTTACCACTTTGTTTGTTTGTTTGTTTTTTGGGTCCGGTCATGGGGCCTGAACACTGGGCCTGGGCGCTGTCCCTCAGCTCTTCAGCTCAAGGCTAGTGTTCTACCACTTGAGCCACAGCACCACTTCCGGCCTTTTTCCCCTTTCTTTTGCTTATGTGGTGCTGAGGAATCGAACCCAGGGCCTCATGCATGCAAGGCAAGCATTCTACCACTGAGCCACCTTCCCAGCCCCACTCTACCACTTTGAGCCACAGTGCTACTTCTGATTTTCTGGTGGTTTATTGGAGCTAAGAGTCTCATGGATCTTCCTGCCCTGGCTGGCTTTGAATTGTGATACTCAGATATCAGCCTCCTGAATAGCTAAGATTACAGGAATGAGCCATAGATGCTCCATTTCAGGTTTTTTTTTTTTTTTTTTGGTCCATTGTGGGGCTTGAACTCTGGGTCTGGGAGCTGTCCCTCAGCTCAAGGTGAGAGCTCTTACACTTGAGCTACAGAACCACTTCTGGTTTTCTGAGTGATTTACAGGAGATAAGAGTCTCACTGACTTTACTGCTGGGGCTGGCTTTGAACTGCAATCCTCAGATCTCAGCCTCCTGAGTAGCTAGGATTACAGGCATGAGTCACTGGCGCCCAGCTTCATCTTCCTTCCTTCCTTCCTTCCTTCCTTCCTTCCTTCCTTCCTTCCTTCCTTCCTTCCTTCCTTCTTTCTTCTCTCATTCTCTTTCTCTTTTTCTTTTTTTCTTTCTTTCTTTCTTTCTTTCTTTCTTTCTTTCTTTCTTTCTTTCTTTCTTTCTTTCTTTCTTTCTTTCTTTCTTTCTTTCTTTCTTGGTCATGGGTCTTGGACTCTGGGCTTGGGCACTATCCCTCAGCTCTTCAGCTCAAGGCGAGTGCTCTCCCGCTTAAGCCACAGCTCCACTTCTGGTTTTCTAGTGGTTTATTAGAGATAAGAGTCTCACAGACTTTCCTGCCTGGGCTGGCTTTGAACTGAGATCTTCAGATCTCAGCCTCCTGAGTAGCTAGGATTACAGGCATGAGCACCGGTGCCTGTTCAGGTACCTTTACAGGAGGATCCATGGTAAATTTTTGCTTGAACCAGGTGCTGGTGACTGATGCCTGTAATCCTAGCTACTCAGGAGGCTAAGATCTGAAGATCACGGTTTGAAGCCAGCCAAGGCAGGCAAGTCTGTGAGACTTTTATCTCCAATTAGCTTCCAAAAGTACCAGAGCTATAGCTCAAGTGGTAGAGCACTAGACTTCAGCATATAAGCTCAGGGATAGCACCCAGGCCCTGAGTTTGGGGACCATTTTTTTTTCTTGAATTTAGTAACTCCAAAATATTTGTCTATCAACAAATTGCTGTTTCCTGGAATCTTACCATGATAGATGCAAGTTTCCATTTTTATTTGCCTAATAGGAGGCTCAGATAAATCTAGTGTTCCACTGCAGTTGCAGATCCATTCTAGGCTGCTTTTCATGGTGGTTCCTCCCACCGTGCATGCCAGCCCTTTTTGAATCTTTATGTGCTTTCATATTTTTAAGCTCCTTCAAATAGTTTCTTGATATTTCTTCTTAGGGATGGCCCTGACTTTCCTCAAATTGTAATCTATTCAATGCTTTCCTGTTCTTAAAACCTATTTTACCCTGTTCTCATACCATAAGCATTGGTTGCTTTTCCTATGAACACATGCACACATTCAACTTACCACAGTAGTTTAATATTATTCACATCTTGTGGTTGACTTTTTCACCTCAAAAGTGTTTTAGGAATCTTTGTCTGGCTCTATCATTGACATCCCTAAATAGTAATTTAGGTTTTTCCTTCTGTTTTGTTTTTGTGGTGCTAGGGATTAATTCCAGGGCCTTGTGCACACTGGAAAAGTGTTTCCGCCCTGAGCTGCACTCCAGGTCCCTCGTTTTTTATTTTTTGTTTTTTAATACGTACAACATAAAATTTATCACCTTAACCAGTGGCACAAACAACATCCTGTCCCCTACCTGCAAGCTCCAGCCACACTGATCTGCTTGCCAAGCCTCCTCTCTCCGAGCTCACCTAGCTTCAGGGCCTTTGCACTTTCAACACCAAGAAAACTAGAACTGGTGCTATGGCTCAGGTGGTAGAGTGCTAGCCTTGAGCTGAAGAGCTTAGGGCAGCGCCCAAGCTCAGACTTCAAGCCCCACAACTGCCAGAGAGAGAGAGAGAGAGAGAGAGAGAGAGAGAGAGAGAGAGAGAGAGAGAGAGAGAGAGAGAGAGAGAGAGGAAGAGAGGAAGAGAGGAAGAGGAAGAGGGAAGGAAGGAAAAAAAGAAGGAAAGAAGGAAGAAACCAATTATAAAGGGATGTGAGGAGTTTGATGCTGTGGTCATTATTTAGCTGGATAGTGGGTGCTACGCTCATCTTTGCGACTCACTGCTTACTAATAGCAGAGCTTTCCTTTACAGTGGGCTCTGCACACCTGTGCTTTCTCACCCTGACCAGCTCAGGCTTTCAGACCCAGCGCCCACCATCCACACCTCCTGTGCTCCACAGCTCTTCCTGTGACCTTGACATTAGCCTCACACTTACACACAGAATAAAATTCCCAGCTCGCTGGGCCTTGGTACCCAGGACCATGACAGCTTGTAGTGTCTGGGTCAGCGTCACTGAGGTCAGGGGCTGGCCTGGGTGTCAGGGCTGGGAGAGCCAGTGGGAGCTGTACCTCTGGACCTGGGATGCAGCCCCAGGAGGTGCCCTGGCCCTGCACAACCTGAGTTTCCTTCCTTCTGCTGCAGGATGGGGTGCAAGAAGTCCAAGTTCCTACGGGAGGGAGGCAAGGCCTGGAAAACGGAGCCACACACCAACCCGCACAATCCTGTGTATGTGCCAGACCCCACTTCATCCAGCAAGATGGTGAGCCGGGGAGGGGCCTGGCAGCCAGTGGCTGCATAGGACATGTGACATGGCTCACAGTGTCTTTTCACAGGGTGGCACAGGGCAAGGTGGCATCAACTGTGGCCTAATAGCCCACATTCCACCTCCTAAGCAAGGAAGCCACTTCTTGTCCCTTGACACAAGCCTTGGGTCCCCAGCTGGGGCTCCACCAAACTGTGTGTGTGTGGGGGGGGAGGGGTAGGGAAAGGGAGACACCTAGCAGGCCTCCAGCCAAGAAGGTCTGGTTGGTGAGGAAGACTGTAACTGAAGGCAGTGTGGTGTCCTACATGGACACAGTAACTGTCCTGGCAAGATAGCAACAAGAAGTCCAGTACAATGCTCATGCCTGAAATCCTAACTACTCACAAGGCTAAGATCTGAGGATTGCAGTTCAAAGCCAGCCCAGGCAGAAACGTCTGAGAGACTCTTATCTCCAACTAATAGCAAAAAGCCAGAAGGGGAGAGTGCCTAGGCCCAGAGTTCAAGCCCCAGTACTGGCAGGTACACGTACACACACACACACACACCACCACCACCACCAACAACAACAGCAGCAATGGTACTTAGCAGCCTCGTGAGAACTAGGAATAGTATTAGAAGTGTTTGCTTCCGCACTCGGTGCTTAGCTCAGGTTAAGCAAGTTCTTTAGGAGTGTTTACACGCTCTGTCCTCATTATGGTCCTCCCAAAGGAAGCACTTTGAATTCTACCCATCTGACAGATGAGGCACAGAGGCTAAATAAGTTGCCTGAGGCCCCACAGTTAGCATGGAAAGAGCCAGGATTCAAGATGCAAGTATAGTGGTTGCCATCATCTTCGTAATGGTAAGGACCTGAGAGCCAGCAGTGGCTGGGAATACTGACAGCAGCCGGGGCAGTGTCCCATTGCGCTTGCTGTGATCCAGACACTGGGTGGGTCCTAACCAGCCAGTGCCCAGCAGCAGGACTTAGGCCCCTTACAGCCAGGAGGCTTGAGGCCTAAAGAGGTCACACAGTGCAAAGCCCGGGAGCCCCGACTTTGCAGCCCCAGAATGTAGAGCTGTTCCGCTTTGAGGCCCTGTGGTCTGCCCCCTCATCTGAAATTGCTGTTGCGGAGTCTCCTGAGGTAGGGTATGTGCCCCCATTTTGTTCCGGTACCTTAGGGTCTGGGAATGTACCTAGAACGTATGAAGTCCTGGGTTTGACTCCTCAGTACCACATAAGCAGAAAAACCCAGAAGTGGCACTGTGGCTCAAGTAGTAGAGCACCAGCCTTGAGCAAAAGAAGCTCAGGGGCAGTGCCCAGGCCCTGAGTTCAAGCCCCAGGACTGGCAAAAAAAAAAATTATAGAGTCCTGAGACTCCATCAGTCTTCCTCCCTGGATTCCCAGCCTCCCTCATAGCTTGCTCCAAACATACCTGCTCCCTGCACCCCTGTCAGCTTGTAGAGAATAAAGTAAAGCCACGACCCCAGGCCTCTATCCTTGCTACCACCTCCCTGGTATGAGAACCCCTGGCTCCCTCCTGCCCTGTTGCCCTTCTCCAAGGGTACTTCCTAGCTCTGGACAGTTCTGGAAAGGAGAGAATGATGAGACAGCTGCCTTTCTTTGCACTTGACCACTGTAAGGACAGCCTGAGATACTTTGAGCAGTCACTCCTGGGTCTGCTCCTCTTCTAAGCTGGGTGGTCCCCAGGGCCCCTTCTGTACTGAGGCCCCCCGGGCTCTCAAAGACCCTCTCATTTGTCACAGACAGGAGGCGAAACACCCCCACTACAGACACACACAAAACCAGTCTCCGTCCTATCTGGGCATGACACTAAAAGGATGCAATTTTCAGCTAATCCTTGTGCCCTCCTGCGAAGCTGGCTCATAGGGGCTCATATCAGTTTGAGAAGCCCTGAAGTACTGCTCAAAACCTTTGTGAATCTTCCCAAGTGTGTTTGTTCCGTAGTGTTTCCTAAGCTATTCCCTTCGAGTAAACGTCTAATGACATATGTAGCACAAGTCATTAAAAATTTAAAAAAAAATGTGCTGGATGTCAGTGGCTCATGCCTGTGATCCTAGCTACTCAGGAGGCTGAGATCTGAGGGTCATGTTTCAAAGGCAGCCTAAGCAGGAAAATCCATGAAATTCTTTTTTTTTTTTAATTTTTTATTTGTCAGTTGTGAGGTTTGAACTCTGGGATTGAGCACTGTCCCTCAGTTCTTCAGCTCAAGGCTGGCACTCTATCTCTTGAGCCACAGTGTCACTTCCAGTTTTCTGAGTGGTTTATTGGAGATAAGAGTTTTATGGACTTTCCTGCCCGGGCTGGCTTTGAACTGCAATCCCCAGATCTCAGCCTCCTGAGTAGCTAGGATTACAGGCATGAGCCACTGGTGCCCGGCTTCTCCAGGAAACTCTAATTAACCACCAGAAAACAGGGAGTGGCGTTGTGGCTCAAATGGTAGAGTGCTACCCTTTAGCAAAGAGCTCATGGACAGCACTCAGGCCCTGAGTTCAAGCCCCATGATTGACAAGAAAGAAGAAAGGAAGAGAGAAAGAGAGAAAGAAAAAGGAAAGAAAGAGAGACAGAAAGACAGAAAGAAAGGAAGGAAGGAAAGAAAGAAGGAAGGAAGGAAGGGGACAAGTTTACCCCTTTAGTCAGGATCTGAGAATCCTAGTTCAAAGCCAGCCCCACCAGAAAAGTCTGTGAGACACTCATGTCCAATTAACAGCAAAAAGTCAGAAGTGAAGGTGTGGTTCACGTGATAAAGCATCAGCCTGGAGTGGAAAAGGCCAAGAGGGAACTCAAGGCCCTGAGTTTGAATCCCATTACCAGTACCAAAAAAAAAAAAAAAAAAAGTCAAGCCAGGCACCAGTGGCTCATGCCTGTAATCCTAGCTAATTAGGAGACTAAGATCTGAGGATCATAGTTTGAGGCCTAGACAGGAAAGTCCATGAGACGCTTTTCTCCAATTAAGCACCAGAAAACGCCCAAAGTGGATCCGTGGCTCAAGAGATAAAGTGCTTGCTTTGAACATAAGAGCTCAGGGACAGACAGCACCCAGGCCCTGAGTTCAAGCCCCAGGACCATCCCACACATTAAAAAAAATAATTAACCCAGTATCCCAGTATTCTCCAGTATCTTCAAGACCAAAGGCAGAGGCCATAACTCTGATCCTTATTCTAGCTGTGCCCCCAAATAGGCTGTGTGACCCAGGTATGTTCTGACCCTTCTCCAGGCCTCTTCCTACGACACAGGGCCTAGGATGAGACATTCCTGGGTATCCTTTTCCACCACAGGCTCCTCACACTCTCTGATTCATGGCATTCTTCCATCTCTTCTTCAGGGGCCAAACACCAACAATGGTAAACCTCCAGGCTTTGCGGATGATGATTATCAGGAAGCAGGTGGGTATGCACCAAGCAGAGAGGGTTAGGTTAGGCCCTCATTCAAGACGAGAGTCAAAACCATCCTTGAAAAATTCCTTAAATGGTCTCTGAAGTTCTTTGCCCAGGCTCTGGGGTTTCTAGATCCCTTGCTTAGTAGCATGAACAAAATTGTCTTTAGACTTAGTTTGTGGGCTCCTCATTCATAGCAGAGCTGGGGCTGGCAAGGGGCGCCCCAGGCTGTGGGAGGCCTGGGATAGAGCCTTACCACTCCCATCTCCCTTCCTGGCAGGCTCTGAGGACATCATCGTGGTTGCCCTGTATGACTATGAGGCCATTCACCGTGAAGACCTCAGCTTCCAGAAGGGGGACCAGCTGGTGGTCCTGGAGGAGTGAGTCCCCAGCCTGCTGCCCTAATACGTACCCACCTCCAGTGTCCAGTTAGACTCCTTTTTGTGCTTCAATAAAGATCCTGATAGGACCAGGTGTGGTGGTACATGCCTGTAATCCTAGCTACTCTTGAGGCAGAGAGGAATAGGAGGATCAGAGTCTGAGGCCAGCCCTGGGTCAAAGCACAAGACACTCTCTGCAAAAAAAAAAAAAAAAAAAAAAGGAGAGGGGGGAGCCTGGAGCTTGGTTCCAAGAGGCAGAGCACAAACCACAGTACCGCCAAGCAAATAAAAAGGACCTGATTGACTCTCTTGTGTAAGGAGTACATGACCGTGGAGAGTCTGAACATAACCAGGGAGAAGGTTTGGGCCCACCCTGGAAGTTGTGCCCTTACTAAGGCTACATTTCCAAAGTACTGAACATGTGGAAACACGCCTTCCCTGGGCTCTGGTTATCAAGCCTTGGGCTTGCATCTCTGAGTTTGTTACCTTCGACTTCTGGTCTTTGCCATCAGGGAGTGGGAATAGGGTCCAGGATATTCTGAATCTCAAGAAGAGAAGTTGGTTCTGCATGGGCAGATCTTGGGATCCAATTCCCCCTCCTGTCCATCACAGTGGACACTAAGCGCTGGCTTAGCTTCCCACACGCTCATCCCTGCCTTGATCTATATGTCCAGGAAGAAGAGAGGCTGAAGCCCAGACTGGGGCTGTGAATCAGAGGCCAGGCTTCCCTCCAGACCCCCGGGAATCAGGGTCAAGGTGCACAAGCTAGGGGCCAGGACAGTCACCTCCCGCCCCTTACTCTCCGGATTCTGTAGTGGGGGAGAGTCTAAGCCAAGAAGTGGGCCAAAGGGGACTGAAGGATGGTCGTGCTGCCCCCTGAGCCTTTTTTCCCTCCTGTCCTTCAGGTCTGAGGATTGGTGGAAGGCGAGATCCTTGGCCACTGGGAAAGAGGGCTACATTCCGAGCAACTATGTGGCCCGTGTTAACTCTCTAGAGACAGAAGAGTAAGTATTCCATTCCAGGCTTCTAGAAGGAAGTGTGAGTGGGGCCAACCTGTTCCCATTCCAGGACCCTGCACATCCATCTTCCCTGCCCTGCTTAGCACACCTTCTGAGGCGCTTGGCTTTGCTGGCTCCATCTTCAGATTGTAGAGAAGCCTCTCTTAGGTGGATACCTCGTAGCTCTTTCTTGTAGAAGCAGTGATGTTGCTTTGCTTGTTGGCATCTGCACTGTCTGCCTCTGTCTGCCTCCATCACAGGATGAGGGCTCCTGCTCTGGGCTGTTGAGATTTCAAACCTGCCTTTACAACTTCCATCTGTGCAGCCCTGGGAAACGTACTTGTCCATTCAGTTCTTTGTTTCCTTGCCTATAAAATCAGAATAATAAAGGTGACAATTTCATAGAGTACTTGGGTCATCCGTGGCTCAGGCCTGTAATCCTTAGCTCTTTTTTTTTGCGGGGGGGGGGGGGGGAGGGTCCGGTCGTGGGGCCTGAACTCTGGGCCTGGGCACTGTACCTCAGCTCTTCAGCTCAAGGCTAGCGCTCTACCACTTGAGCCACAGCGCCACTTCCGGCTTTTTTCTTTTTGCTTATGTGGTGCTGAGGAATTGAACCCAGGGCCTCGAGCATGCAAGGCAAGCGCTCTACCACTGAGCCACCTTCCCAACCCAGTAATCCTTAGCTCTTTAGGAAGCTGAGATCTGGAGGATCAAGATTCAAAGCCAGCCCTGGCAGAAAAGTCCATAGGATTCCATCTCCAAAATAACCAGTGAAAAGTGGGGCTAGAGATGTAGCATGAGCAGTAGAACACCAGCAGAGCAAATAAGCAGAGCAAGTATGAGGCCTTGAGTTCAAACCTCAGTACCAAAAAATCAACAAAACAAAACAAAACACCTCAGTGGGTATTAGCTGTTTTCCTATCCTGTTGATTACAGAGGAAACAGGAAACAGAGGCCCAGAGAGGGAACACAATTTGCTCAAAGCTACACAGAAGGTTTATAACAGGCCAGGGGCCTGCTGACCTGTGTTCTGGGGCGTTTGCAATCACAGTATGTGAGCTGTTCCTCACCTTGGTGAGGATGGGAATACACTCAGCAGTTAGGACTGCTTCATCCAATATCCCAAATATCCAGGAAGAATGAGAAGTCCCCAGGACGTGGTCTGAAGTTTAGGGGTTTTTTTTGGTGGTGGTGGGGTCTAGCAAGAATGGGGGGTGGGTAATACTGGGGCTTGAACTCTGGAATTCACACAAAGCAGGCATTCTAACTCTTGAGCAAAACCCTTCACCCTTGTAAAAATCCTGCAAATCTCACCTTTTAGCTCAGAAATTTATGTGGGAAAGGGTTGGCTGAAGCAAAGCAAGCTCAGGCCTGCGCTAGGAAGACCACCAGGGTCCCTCCCCATGGTCACATGACACTTGTGGAATCTGCAGAGCTCAGATGCCTGATCACAGTGGATTAAAAAAATGGCCTCAGCCAGGCGCCAGTGGCTCACACCTGTAATCCTAGCTACTCAGGAAGCTGAGATCTGAGGATCACAGGCAGGAAAGTCTGTGAGACTCTTATCTCCAATAAACCACTCAGAAAACAGGAAGTGGTGCTGTGGCTCAAGAGGTAGAGCACTAGCCTTGAGCTGAAGAGCTGAGGGACAATGCCCAGGCCCAGAGTTCAAGCCCCATGATCAACAAAAAATAAAAAAAATAAAAATCCTACAGTGAAATGCTGCTGCTGCAGGAAGCCCAGCGTGTGTATCTGGCAGGTGCCCTGTGAGAGCCAGAGCCATCCCCTCCCCACCCCCAGCCCCTTACCCAGTTTCACTGTGTCTTCATCCCATCAGGTGGTTCTTCAAGAAGGTCAGCCGGAAGGACGCAGAGCGACACCTACTAACTCCAGGCAACATGCTTGGCTCCTTCATGATCAGAGATAGCGAGACCACCAAAGGTGACAGCTGCCCTCCCCACTTGGTTCTTAGCCCTGGGTTCCATTCTACCACCCTCCCTTGGGAAATGCAGAACAACTCAGCCAGAGGTTCATGGCTGCGGCTTGAAGCAGGGACTGCTGGGGTTCAGTGCCTGGCTTGGATCCTCCTTAACCCTCGTAGTTGCAGATTTAGGTCAAGGGAAACAATCACAGCATGGTGTTTGGGCCTTGAAAACACACACACACACACACACACACACACACACACACACACACACACACACACACACACACACACACACACACACACACACACACACACACACACACACACACACACACACACACACACACACACACACACACACACACACACACACACACACACACTATCCTGCCGAGACCTGACCTTGAAGCAGGGACTGCTGGGGTTCAGTGCCTGGCTTGGATCCTCCTTAACCCTCGTAGTTGCAGATTTAGGTCAAGGGAAACAATCACAGCATGGTGTTTGGGCCTTGAAAACACACACACACACACACACACACACACACACACACACACACACACACACACACACACTATCCTGCCGAGACCTGACCTTCACTAGCCTGTATTTTTAAAAAATCCATCACAACATATATGTCTACAGACTGATTGCTCCCCACACAAGGAAATGGAGGGGGGTGGCGGGGGTACAGGGAGACTAAGCCAGACTCTTAAATGCTTCCTGGAGGCAGGTACATGGTAGAAGACAGAATTCAGATGCCTGTGCTAGGAGGGCAACTAGAGCAAGAACAGGGCCTGGAAATGATCGGGTAATTTACCCCACATCAGCCATGTTACTTTCCCAAGGACATGCATGCAGGATGCTGGTGATTTCAAGCCTTCCCTGCACAAAATACCTTTGCCTGTGAGACGTGGGTTTACATTCAGAACTGCAGGATCCACATGGACCTGTGACCTCACAGTATTGTGAAACAAACTGTTTGGGGGACATTGCTGGAAGGCCCCTGTGTGGCTGCCACTTTGCCCTGGCTATCTGAATTGGTGAGGCCTGCAAGCCGGTGTTGCGGTCACTGTCTGTTTAGACTGGATTTTCTCCCTCCCAACAAACCCTTCCATCACCCACACCACCCCCAGGAAACTGGGACAAAAAGTATAGCCACATACAGCCCAGGGAAACTTCTCTTGAGCTATGTCCAGAGCAGCTGGAAGCCAGCTGGTCCATCCTGCAGACAGGAACAGGGAAACCAGGAAAAGGAGCTGGATTCAGCATTCACAGCCCTTCCGAAGTTGGGGCGTAGTGGGGTGACCTGCAGCAGGTAGCCCCTCAGTCCCATCCTGCTGCTTTCCATTCTTCCCACTCCACACATCAGTCAAGCCAGCCTCACCTGGACTAAGGCAGAGTGGTGAAGGGGGTCTTGGAGCCAACTACCTGGGTTTGAACCCCAGTTGTGTCATGTATCAGCTGTGTGACTACAGGTGAGTTGTTTCACCTCTCTGGTCCTCAGTTTCTCATCTGTAAACAGATTTTATAGTAGTATAAAATCTGAACCCCATGAAGTCCTTTGGTATAACAAATCATATCATTCAGCAAGGCATTGGTGGCTCATGCCTGTAATCTTAGCTATGCAGAAGGCTGAGATCTGAAGATCGCAATTCACAGCCAGACCAGGCAGGAAAGGCCATGAGACTCTTATCTTCAATTAACCACCAGAAAAAAAATTGGAAGAGGAGCTGTGGCTGAAAGTGGTAGAGTGCTAGCCTTGAGCAAAAAAGCTCAGGGACAGTGCCCAGGCCCTGAGTTCAAGCCCCACGACCACAAATAAAATCATATCATTCAAATAATTATAACATGTATCCAAATGAATGTTATTCCTGTTCATTGTTCATTCATACTTTGCCTGGCATGTGTGGTCGACTGTTAGTCATTCAATAATATTTTTTTTTGGGTCCGGTCGTGGGGCCTGAACTCTGGGCCTAGGCACTGTCCCTCAGCTCTTCAGCTCAAGGCTAGCGTTCTACCACTTGAGCCACAGCACCACTTCTGGCTTTTTTCTTTTTGCTTATGTGGTGCTGAGGAATGGAACCCAGGGCCTCAGGCATGCAAGGCAAGCGCTCTACCACTGAGCCACCTTCCCAGCCCTCATTCAACAATTTAAACTCCCCCCCAAATCCTATTTGATACTGTGCTATCATGAAAAGAAGTGGGTGGCATGGTCAAAGGCACACAGCACTACTGTTTGTCTTTTACAAGCATTACTCTTTGGATCCTCAGGCAATGGGATAAGGTGAGCAGACCTAGCTCCTCCCATTTTACAGATGAGAACACTGAGGTGCCCAGAGGTGATGAAGTCACTCACCCTAGGTCTCACAGCTGCACATGTCAGACCCGGCCCGAGCACCTAGCCGGCCTGTCCACCCTCACTCTAACTCTTGCCTGCTTCTGGCCAGGTGTCCAGATGATGCCAGCAGTGACCTTAGAGGGTATCAGGGTGTTGGGCACGGGGTGGTCAGGCCCTCGGGTGCCCTTCTGAGGGGATTCTCTCCAACCAATACAGGAAGCTACTCCTTGTCTGTGCGAGACTTTGACCCCCAGCAAGGAGACACAGTGAAGCATTATAAGATCCGGACGCTGGACAGCGGGGGCTTCTACATCTCCCCAAGGAGCACCTTCAGCACACTTCAGGAGCTTGTGGACCATTACAAGAGTGAGTCCTGCCAGAGGCCACACCCCCTGCTGATGGGCCAGACGCATGTCCCTTCCACCCCCTCACCCACTCAGGCCTTCCTCACTCTCCCAAGATGGATGGTCTATAGATTCTCCCAAAGACTTAGGCTTGTGGTGCCAGAGGGTGGAGGACACTAAGAGGTCATGCTCTGCTCTCTTGGGAATGTCCCTGATGATGAACGCAGGTGGCGCCTGGACCAGATGAGAGGGCACCAGTTAGGAGGTCTCCAAGAAGATCTCTGGCTGCCTGTGCAGCTGTGTGGCCCTCAGCAGACCAGGGGATTCTGTTTCAGAGGGGAAAGATGGACTGTGCCAGAAGCTGTCGGTGCCCTGCAAGACCCCCAAGCCACAAAAGCCATGGGAGAAAGATGCCTGGGAGATCCCCCGGGAATCCCTCAAGCTGGAGAAGAGGCTTGGAGCAGGGCAGTTTGGAGAAGTCTGGATGGGTAAGGATCCTGGGCCAGAGCCCACGAGCCCAGCAGGGAGGGGTTGGCAGGGACAGGGAGAGGCAGAGGGAGGTCAGGAACACCTTGTGGGCCATACCACCCCAGCAGAAGAGATTTGAATAACTGTAAATGACCAATTCCTCTGATAACAAACCAAATTGTCCTGCTATGCAAACACTGTTTTGCCTCAAGCTCAGGCCACATGGGCCCAAAACTTCCTTCTAGTCTAGGAAGTAAATGTCCTGGAGTGAGCCTCCCCTCTCCCTTACACCCCTTATGAACCTGGACAATGTTCCAGGTGGAGTCGGTATAGTCAGGGGCCTTGTTGGATGAGAAAAATTAACTGTGGGAAAACAGCTTGGAAACTTGCAGGTGAGTTCAACACTGGCAACCGAGGGCCACGCCGTCCTCGTGGCCTGCCACACATCCAGCAGCATGCTAGATGTTATGCAGCACCCAGAAGGCACATCCCGTCCCTGCTGTTCTTGTGCTTAGTGCTTACCCCTGTGTTTACTACTCTACTGGGGGCCCTCAAGGAAGGGAGACAGCCTGAAGGGATGCAAAATTCAGCCTGAGAGAATAAGCTCAAAATGCATGTTTTTCAAGCAGAGTGCAGTGGTACACACCTGCAATCTCAGAGTTTGGGAGATTTATGGAGGCAAGGGATCATAAGTTTAAGGCCAGCCTGTGTTATATAGTGAAGCCTTGTCTCAAGATACAAAACACAAAAAGAAAACGTGTACTTCAATTACATTTGTTGTGGGCCTACTATGTGCCAGACATTGCCCAAAAGGATGACTATGGAAAGGAAAATAAGACAGATCTGAAAGGTAAGACTGGAGAACCAAACAAAACAAAAATGTCAGGATGGGTGCTCATGCCTGTAATCATAGCTATTCAGGAGGCTGAGATCTGAAAATCACAATTCAAAGCCAGCCTAGGCAAGAAAGTGTGTGAGGCTCTTAACTCCAATTAACCACCAGAAAACCGTAAGAGCCACTATAGCTCAAAGTGGTAGAGCTCTAACCTTGAGCAAAAGAGCTCAGGGACAATGCCTAGGCCCTGAGTTCAAGGCCCATGACAAAAAAAGGGGGGAGGGAAAGAAGAAAAAAAAAAAAGAAAAAAGTCATAGGAAGTACTAAGCTCTTAGTGCAGGAGATGATGATTCTGGATTATAAGATTGAGAAGATCCCAGAGAGGAAGCAGAATGAGATAGGTGCAGGAATAGCATTGCCCGGTGGTGTAGTGGATGGTGGGGATGTGAGGGACTGAGCTACATGCATAGGCATTAAATAAGTGACAAAGTTTGCTGGGTATCGAGGCGGGATTGGAGGAATAGTGATTTCAATGTGAACTGTTAAGGCTAAGGTGGTGCATGGTGTGTGTGTGTGTGTGTGTGTGTGAGAGAGAGAGAGAGAGAGAGACAGACAGACAGACAGACAGACAGAGACAGAGCCAAGTGGTAGATGAAGGTTACTTTTTTGGTGGTAGTGGTGGTCATGAGGCTTGAACTCAGGGCCTGGGCACTGTTCCTGGGCTTTTTTTGCATAAGGCTAGTTCTCTACCACTTGAACTACAGCTCTATTTCTGGCTTTTTGGTGGTTAATTGGAGATAAGAATCTCACAGACTTTACTGCCTGGTCTGGCTTTGAACCCAGGATCCTCTGATCTCATCCTCTAGAGTAGCTAGGATTACTGAGGTTAGCCACCAGCTCCGGGCTACATTTTTTTTATTTAGAGAACTTTACTAGTTTCTTCAATCAAACTCACGTAGATAAGACCTTACAAATATAGTACATCACCCCTGTACAAGTGGAAACATTTAAGTGTGTGTGTACCAGTACTGAAGCTTAATTTAAGGCCTGAGTAGTGTCCTTTACCATTTTTTTTTCACTCAAAGTTGGTGCTCTACCACTTGAGCTACCTACTTCCAGCCTTTTGGTAGTTAACTGGAGATAAGAATCTCACAGACTTTCCAGTCTTGGCTGGCTTTGAACAGCAATCCTCAGATCTCAGCCTCCTGAGTAGCTAAGATTATGAGCATAAGCCACAGGTGCCAGGCTAAGTTTCTCATTTTTTGATTAAGGTTCTATTTTACTATACTCCCTCCAAAGGGAGTATTTATTATTTCAACTTTGCAGAGGAGGAAACTGTAGCTGCTTAAGTGCCCACACTTAGGAAGTAAGCAACCAGCCTCCCAGTGCCCCACCCCTGTCTGAGGCCAAAGCTGGTATCTGCTTCCCTCTCTAAGGGAAGGCTGCCCGGGGGAGGTGAGCCCACAGCTGGCTTTTCAGGGTCAGGGGTAAGGCAATGGATTCTAACCACCTTCCCTGCTGGCCGCCCTATCCAGCCACCTATAACAAGCACACCAAGGTGGCGGTGAAGACCATGAAGCCAGGGAGCATGTCGGTGGAGGCCTTCCTGGCAGAGGCCAACCTGATGAAAACCCTGCAGCACGACAAGCTGGTGAAGCTGCACGCCGTGGTCACCCAGGAGCCCATCTACATAGTCACAGAGTTCATGGCCAAAGGTGGGTGTGCTGGGAGCCTGGGTGTGGCCCATGCTGGCCCACTGCACACTCAGAGGCAACCTTGACATGAGTCTCATGGCTCTTCCAACAAGTCCTCATGAGCACGAATGGCCAGTGCTGGTTCATTGGGTGAAACCAGGTGAAAGGATCTCAGGGAGAGAGTACCAGGGGACTTTGAAGGAGGGTGGTGAGCCAGAGCCCCATGGGAAATGCAGGGAGAGGGGAAGGACTTTGTTACGGGTTTGTGGCAGATATTGTGATTGAGCTATGTCAGAAAGGTAGACAGACATGCTTACCTCGTTCTACAGTGTCTGAGTTCAATGAGTAGCAATCAATTCACAAGCAACATCAATTTTGTTGGGGTTAATTTGTCAAGTACTATTGATTTCATTTGATAGCCACAAGCCATTGGCAAACAGGTTTTTGTGGGGGGGAGGTTCAGTCTTAAGAACTAGTTAACTCTCAGATCATACATGCAACTTCACAATGAAGGTTATAGAATGGCTTCAAAGAGTTAAAGAAGCTACAGGGCTCCCTGGAGCCTTACTAAAGGCAAGGAGTTGATACCCATACAAATATGGTTAGGTAAGATAGTAACACAAAGAACTCAGTCACATAGCTGGTTGGGCACTGGTAACTCATGCCTGTAATCCTAGAAGCTCAAGGAGCTGAGAACTGAGGATCACAGTTCAAAGCCAGCCCAGGCAGGAAAGTCTGGGAGACTCTTATTTCCAATTAACTACCAAAAAAGCTGAAAGGGGAACACAAAGAGGCCCCAAGTTCAAGCCCTGCAACTGACCAAAAAAAAAAAAAATCTAGCTACTCAGGAGGCTGAAATCTGAGGATCATGGTTCAAAGCCAGGTTGGGCAGGAAAGTCTCAAAAGATTTTTTTTCCTCCCATCCTGGAGCTTGACCTCAACACCTGGGTGCTGTCCCTGAGCTCTTCTGCTTAAGACAAGCACTCTACCATTTTGAGCCATAGCCCTACTTCAGTTTTCTGGTGATTAGTTGGAGATAAGAATCTCATGGAGGGGTTGGAAGGTGGCTCAGTGGTAGAGTGCTTGCCTCGCTTGCATGAAGGCCTGAGTTCGATTCCTCAGCACCACATAAACAGAAAAAGCCGAAAGTGGCACTATGGTTCAAGTGGTAGAGCGCTCGCCTTGAGCTGAAGAGCTGAAGGACAATGTCCAGGCCAAGAGTTCAAGCCCCACAACCGACCAAAAAAAAAAAATCTTATGGACTTTCCTGTCCGAGCTAGCTTTAAACTGGGAGACCTCAGATCTCCACCTCCTCAGTTGCTAGGATTACAGGTATGAGCCATCAGCACCAGGCTCCTAATTTCTTTTTTTTTTTTTTTTTGAGGTGGGGTCTTGCTAACATTTTGCCCATGCTGGATTGAAACCACAATCCTTCTGACCTCCACTTCCCAAAGTAGCTGGGATTATAGCATGAGCTGCCTTGTATAGCCTGGGAAAAAAGTTTTGATCACACACTAAAGTTACAGGAGTGGTCAGTATTCCTTCTTTTCTCCCCCACACAGGAAGCCTGCTGGACTTTTTGAAAAGTGATGAAGGAAGCAAACAGCCCTTGCCGAAGCTCATTGACTTCTCTGCCCAGGTGAGTGTCTGAATAGGGAGGTGGGAGAGGATAATTCAGTTATTTATCCAAGACATACAATAATAACAAAAATAAAAGTTAACAATTGTTGAGTGCTAGGTAAAAAGTTTAGGAGTGGCTGGGAATGTGGCTTAGTGGTAGAGTGCTTGCCTAGCATGCATGAAGCCCTGGGTTTGATTCCTCAGTACCACATACACAGAAAAGGCAAAAATGGCTCTGGGGCTTAAGTGGTAGAGTGCTAGCCTTGAGCAAAAGAAGCTTAGGGAAAGTGCCCAGGCCCTGAGTTCCAGCCCCAGAACTGGCAAAAAAAAAAAAAAATAGTTTAGGACCCCATAAATCTCAAAATCCACAGATGGCAAGAGCCAGTGTGGTAGTGCACACCTATCATCCCAAGTCTGGAAGATGGAGGCAGGATTAAGAGCTCAAAGCCAACGAGGGTACTTAAGCCCCTGTTTCAAAAGAACAGCAATAAAGGATGTAGTACTTGCGAATAAGCGATGCATATCTTCCCATAGACTCTAAATGATCTCCAGATGACTTATGCCTAAGCTGATGTAAATGCATGTAAATTCGCTGTTCTACTGGGCTGCTCAGGTTGACAAGGAAAAGGTCTGTAAGGGTTCAGTGCAGATGTCCTATCCTATAATCTTTTCTACGTGTACTTGGCTGAGTCTGTGGAAGCAGAACCAGATCCATGGTGGCTGAGTGTTCATTTTTGTGTGTAAATTCTAAGGCTTGAACTCAGGGCCTGAGTGCTGTCCCTTAGCTTCCCCTAACCCCCAAGGTTAGTACTCTACCACTGGAGACACAGCTTTCTTCTGTTTTTTTTTTTTTTTTTTTTTTTTTGGTGTTTGTAGAAAAAGAATCTCACCAGGTGCCAGTGGCTCATGCCTGTAATCCTAGCTACTGAGGAGGCTGAGATCTGAGGATCTCAGTTCAAAGCCAGCCTGGGCAGGAAAGTCCATGAGACTCTTATCTCCAATAAACCACTGGAAAACCGGGAGTGGCACTGTAGGTCAAGTGGTAGAGCGCTTGCCTTGAGCTGAAGAGTGCAGGGATAGCGCCCAAGCCGAGTTCAAGCCCCACAACCGACAAAAATAAAAAAAAGAATCTCACAAACTTTCCTGCCTGGGCTGGCTTTGCACTGCGATCTGCAGATCTCAGTCTCCTGAGTAGGTAGGTTTTACAGGAGTGAGCCAGCAGTAGCCCATCTCAGATTGCTCTTCCTATGCACTGACCCTGTCCATGCTCACTCATGTCATCTCTACAGAGTGGAGGTTTTGTTGTCCATTCTCATATAACAGACCACCCCAATCTTAGCAGCTTGCAACAGCACCAGTTAATATTTCTCATGATTTTGTGTGCTGGCTTCCGCAGCTAGGGAAACCTGAGGTGAAGTGAGGTGCACCCTGATGGGTGCTTCCCTGGGTGAAGGGTTGGGGAGGACTTGGCATCCTCCAGGTTTTGTTCTCAAGTCTGGACCTCAGATCCTACTGCCTCTGGTGCCCCCTGCTGTCCACTCTCTGCAAGTTCACCACTCTCAGTGTGTGGGTCCTGAAGTTGTGAGGTGTCAAGAAGCAAGGAGGGGTACTAAGTGGGGGTGGGGGTGGGGGGGACACGGTACAGCCTAGGTTTAAGTCTCACATTCAGAGTTTTCCTGATTCAAACACATGTCTACTCTGTAAAACAGATCATCATGATTCCTGCCTCAAAGAACTCCCAGGCCTGTTTGTAAACTGTCAAGTGCTGTTCTCTGGGTAGCAAAAGGTTCTTCATCCATTTCTTTTGTCCAAATGCTTGAAAGAAAAACATTTAGAAGGCACAATCACTTGCCTTTCTACCAGAAGCTTCTAGAATCCTGGAGTCAGAATCCCCTCCACAGTCTGCTAATCACACAGCAGCCACAGGATCTTAAATGTACAACAGATCACATCATGCGCTGCTCAGTCTGTTTTCACAACTCCAGCCTCCTTTCCTGGCCTGCCAGGCTGTGACTGGTGGCCCCTCTCTTCATTTCAGTGCTCCATCTTCTGCACAGCCACCTAGCCTCCGTGCTGTTCTGTGAACACCCAAGCTCATCCCTATCTCTGGGCCTTTGCACCTACTGTTCTCCATGACTAG
This sequence comes from Dipodomys merriami, assembly GCF_024711535.1. Taxonomy (NCBI): domain Eukaryota; kingdom Metazoa; phylum Chordata; class Mammalia; order Rodentia; family Heteromyidae; genus Dipodomys; species Dipodomys merriami. Next base: position 69,708,695 of record NW_027206290.1, read on the forward strand.
AACATTCTTATTTTTACCATCATTGCAATCTTCGCTAAAATTCCACCCCCACAAAGTAACTTCCTCACCACCTAATCTAACAAGCTCTCTGCACTTCCTGTCCTGTCTTCCCTCTTGTCTTTTCCTCTATAATGCAGAAACTGGGCCTGACTCACCACCCATATATGTCCTGCTCAGACTGGACACTCCAAGGATTTGTGTAATGAACAAATGAATTTTGCCTATCTAGGCACAAGAGATAATGCCAAATAATGCAGGATTCTAGGTTTTCCTCAGAAGGGGAAGTAGTGAAAGTTCTCATGACATCCTGGAGAGAGAGAGAGAGAGAGAGAGAGAGAGAGAGAGAGAGAGAGAGAGAGAGAGAGAGAGAGAGAGAGAGAGAGAGAGAGGATACTACATAAATTAATCAGCTGCCTTTTTCATTGAGGACATTTCAAAGTGTTCTCTTGAGTTTCAGAACTCTAAAGAAGCCCCTCAAACTGAACCAGGCCTTGAGGAAATACCACCCCCCCCCAACATCCAGCCTGGATGGGTAGAGAAATGTCAGCCTAATCCTAGGACCCTTTGGACAAAAAAGGGGGAGGGGAGCTGTGTAGATTTTTTTTTTAGTTTTGTCCCACTTGGTCATGGTCCCTTTTGCTTCTGGGTAGGAATCTCCTGGGGTGGGCAGGTCTGAGGATGAGGGCATCTGTTTGGATGCAGATCGCAGAAGGCATGGCCTTCATCGAGCGCAGGAACTATATTCACCGAGACCTCCGAGCTGCCAATATCTTGGTCTCTGCATCGCTGGTGTGTAAGATTGCCGATTTCGGCCTGGCCCGGATCATTGAAGACAACGAGTACACGGCTCGGGAAGGTAAGGAATGCTGCCCACGTGCCTAATTGGATGGGCTTTATGTGTTGAGAGTGGATGCCTGGAAAAGGCATCCATCCCAGTGTGACCTCTGCATTATTAAGCTCAGGAAGTGGGTTCTTGTGCAGAATTTCTTGGACCTGTCTCACTGGGACTTCAAGAGAAAAATTGCAGAGCAGTTTGAGATGTAAAGATCCATTTTAGACTTAGGCAAGTTCATGATGAAATGAAAGGTAAGAACAACTTTGGGCACAGTAGACAAAAACTGCCCCCACACAGTATATGCAAATTGTAGTTTAGTCACAGAATATAGAAATGACAAGAATACACCATTACCACTTACAAGTAAACAATGACTCTTGAAGACACAATATTAAAAAGTAGCCAGACAAAAACAAACAAAAAAACAGTAGAAAGCTGGGAGCTGGTTGCTTACACCTATAATCCTAGCTACTCAGAAAGTTGAGGTCTGAGGATTGCCATTCAAAGTCAGCCCAGAAAGGAATGTCCCAGAGACTCTTATTTCCAATTAACTACTAGAAAACCAGAAGTAGCACTGTGGTATAGGGCTAGCCTTGAGCAAAAGAGGTCAGGGACAGTACAGGCCCCCAGTTCAAGCCCTATGACTAACAAAAAACAAACAAAACAAGCAGATACTGATTAGTTCTATTGATAATGAAACTCAAATGCAGCAGCTCCAGGGGCTGGGAAGGTGGTTTAGTGGTAGAGTGCTTGCCTTGCATGCATGAGGCCCTGGGTTCGATTCCTCAGCACCACATACACAGAAAAGGCCAGAAGTGGTGCTGTGGCTCAAGTGGTAGAATGCTAGCCTTGAGCTGAAGAGCTAAGGGACAGCTCTCAGGCCCAGAGTTCAGGCCCCACGACCAACCAAAAAAAAAAAGTTGTTCCATAGCAGCAATAGTCCTAATAATAAAAAAAGGAAAAAAACTTTAATTAATGTCCACCAATGGATGAATAGATAAACCATGTGGACCCTCCAAACAATGGAAACTAACACAGTCATAAAGTAAAATGACATATGGAATGATGCTAAAATCTACGTGAGCCTCAACAATGTCATGCTCTATGAAAACCCAGGCTGTACATTTCCCAGTGTTTGCAGGATATGAATCACTGGCTGCTTAGGGCTGGGACAGGAGCTGGCAAGAAAGGAAGTGAGTGCTATGAGGTGTTTTGGAGGTGTGATACAAAATGTCCTAAAATTCACAACTTTGTGAATATTATAAAAAGCTGTTAAATTGCACTTTGAGTGGATTTCATGGTCTATGCACTAGAAGCTGTAAAGGGGAAGAATGTAAATTTCATTTCTGTCCACAGAGGTGAGAACAGGCTGGAGGTATTGATGGGGAGATGTGGGATGTGGAAGGGACCTCCTAAAATACTGAATGCATTCTCCTCCAGAATCAGAAGGTGAATACAAGGACATGTACATACGTACAATCTGAATGTAGCTTGCCCAGATGGCTCAAGCCTGTAATCCTAGCTACTCAGGAGGCTGAGATGTGAGGATCATGATTCAGCCCAGATGGAAACTCTGTGAGACTCTATCTCTAATTAATCATCAAAAATCCAGAAGTGGAGCTGTGGATCAAGTGATAGAGCTCTAGCCATAAATAAAGAGGCTCAGGCCCTGAGTTCAAGACCCAGGACCAGCACAACACACACACACACACACACACACACACACACACACACACACATATACACATGCATGTATACCTATGTACATGCACACACAAAAAAATGAGACTACTGGTGCCTTAAAGAGTTGCATGCTTTATTTCATATTTGTCATGACTTATAAAAAAGAAAGTTTAAACTCAAAAAGATGAAAGTAGATGGGGCTGGAAAGGTGGCTCAGTGATAGAGTGATTGTCTCTCATGCATGAGGCCCTGGCTTCAGTTCCTCAGCACCACATAAACAGAAAAGCCGGAAGTAGCACTATGGCTCAAGTGGTAGAGTGCTAGCCTTGAGCTGAAGAGCTGAGGGACAGCACCCAGGCCCAGGGTTCAAGCCCCATGACCGACCCTCCCCCCTAAAAAAAGATGAAAGTAGAATGTATAATTCCTAAGACAAGAGAGAATAAGCAGAAAACAAAGAAAATTATTGAGATCCAAACTTAAGGAAAAGACACACACAAATAGATGTAGGTGCACACACATACACACCAAAAAATCCCAACACTTAATTCTATATTGATTAAATATATAATATTATGACTGTAATGTAGGTCTTACCAAATTCCAAAGGTCCTGACTTATCTTGGCTCAACATATGACTCTTTGACTCTATAATGGTATAAAACAATTACATTTGGAAGGAACTCTAGAGGTCTACCATTTTGAGTTTGGATCTCTGCTCTAGTTTCCCATCAGCCATTGGAGGCTGTGATGAGCCTGAGCTCCCACTTAGAGGGCAAATATCTGAGACTCTCTCCCTCTTAGGCTCTGTGTGGTTCTGCTGGGGTGTTTAGTAGGTTAGCTGTATTCAATGCACTATGGATCTTACAGACCTCGATCACCAGTCATAATGTAATTGATACGAACACTGACAGGTGGAGGAAAGGGAAGAGGGAGGAGACCCTCCAGAGCCTGAGGCAAACCTCTGAGGCCCCCACTGCCAGGGTATTAGCTGTGAGCTGGACTTATGGCTCCCTGAAGACCTCCTGTGATTTCTAGGACCCTCCCTTTCTAAGTTACAGTTCGATGGGACGTGAGCTCAGTCAGGGCAGTGGTCCCCCAAAGAGGGCACCCTCCGGTGCCACATTCCCTGCCTACTCCTCAGGCTTTCACCATCTGTCTTAAAGCTTCCACAAAGCAGCCATGTGGCAGGGCCATTGCTGTTCTGCAGGGGGCAGCTGCTGGCTGCTGTGGCCCCTGCCCTGTCCCCCCACCTTTGCAGAGGCTCAGCCCTCGCTGTTCCCCAGACTCCCCTTGACTCTACTGTGCTATAACCCTGCAGGGGCCAAGTTCCCCATCAAGTGGACGGCTCCCGAAGCCATCAACTTTGGCTCATTCACCATCAAGTCAGATGTCTGGTCCTTTGGTATTCTGCTGATGGAGATTGTCACCTTCGGCCGGATCCCTTACCCAGGTAGGGAGAGGGGCATCAACTTGGGGCTGTTCCAAGAACCCAGCCTGGCAATGGTCTATCTTTTTAATGTGTCCATGAAACAGATCTTAAAGGATCCATCACATCCATCCCAGGAGACCATGCAGAGGCAGGCAGGCACAGGAGAAAGATAATTACAAGGTTTATTAGAGGAGCCATATTTCCCCCAGAAAGAGAGAGAGTTCATGGTGACCTCCACTATCTAGGTAGCAGGGTCTGGGGTAGGAAGTGAGGGAGATGGGAGTTCAGGTGGGTCTGGGTGGAAGGAGAGGGAGGCCAGCTATATGGCGGGAACTCCAGGGCAGGGAGGAGCTCAGGTCTGGGTGGAGCTGAGGACCAAAGATGGGTATAATGCTTACATATCTTGGTCTTCCCTCAAACTTCCTTCACCTTTCCCATTTCTATTAGATGTCCCACCATCCATTTACCAAATCTTCCTTGAACCTTCCTTCTTTCATATGTGTGTGTGTATCTATCTATCTATCTATCTATCTATCTATCTATCTATCTATCTATCTATCTATCTATCTATCTATATATGTATGTTTTTATTGTAAAAATACTGTACAGAGAGGTTACGTTACATGAGTAAGGTAATGAGTACATTTCCTATCCAGCATTCTTACCTCCTCCTTTGTTTTTCCCCTACCATCCCTTCCCTCCCCACCTCCCCAACCCAAGTTGTAAAGTTCATTTTTATACATATTTTTATTGTAAAAATACTATACAGATGGGCTGGGAAGGTGGCTCAGTGGTAGAGCGCTTGCCTTGCATGCATGAGGCCCTGGGTTCGATTCCTCAGCACCACATAAGCAAAAAGAAAAAAGCCGGAAGTGGCGCTGTGGCTCAAGTGGTAGAGTGCTAGCCTTGAGCTGAAAAGCTGAGGGATAGCGCCCAGGCCCAGAGTTCAGGCCCCACGACTGGACCCCCCCCCCCAAAAAAAAATACTGTACAGAGAGGTTACACTTACATGAGTAGGGTAACAAGTACATTTCCTATTGAGCATTGTTACCTTCTCCTTTGTTTTTCCCTACCATCCCTTCCCTCCCCACCTCCCCAACTCTTCCCCCCCCAACTTGTAAAGTTTGTTTTCAACATAGTGTCTTGTACATCTCATTGTTACAATGGATCAACCTGTATCCTTATTTAAGCATTTTGTTATATCCCTTCCCCTCCCCAAATTATAAAATGTATATACAAGATGCAGGACACTGGCTATAATCAAGAAATCTAGTAACAACAGATGCTGGAGGGGGATGTGGCCAAAAGAGAACCCTACTGCATTGTTGGTGGGAGTGTAAACTTGTTCAACCACTTTGGAAAGCAGTATGGAGGTTCCTCAAAAGACTCTACATAGAGCTCTCCGATGACCCAGCATCCCTCTTTTGGGCATTTTCCCAAATGATCACAAACAAGGTCATAACCAAAGCTATGAGCACAACCATGTTTATTGCAGCATTATTCACTATAGCTAAGATATGGAACCAACCCAGATGCCCCTCAGTAGATGAGTAGATCAAGAAAATATGATATGGATGGATGGATGGATGGATGGATGGATGGATGGATGGAATGGAATTCTATCCCTCCATCAGAAAGAATGACATCACCCCATATGTTAGGAAATGGAAAGACTTGGAAAAAATTATACTGAGTGAAGTAAGCCAGGCCCAAAGACACATAGGTCTCATGGTTTCCCTTATTTGCAATAAATAGTTCATGTCTAGGACAAGCAAAACAGGTCAAAAGCTATGTACATATGACCATATAAGATGATGTTAAGCAAAATGAACCCCAAGACAAGGATACAAGCGGTTTTTTTCTTTCTTGCTATTTTTTAAATATACTTTCAATGCACTATGTGATTCTTTTTTTTTTTTTTTTTGGTCAGTTGTGGGGCTTGAACTCTGGGCCTGGGTGCTCCCTCAGCTCTTCAGCTCAAGGCTAGGGTCTACCACTTGAGCCACAGCGCCACTTCCGGTTTTCTGAGTAGTTTATTGGCGATAAGAGTCTCACAGACATTTCCTGCCCGGGCTGGCTTTGAACCATGATCCCCAGATCTCAGCTTCCTGAGTAGCTAGGATTACAGGCGTGAGCCACCAGTGCACCAGTGCCTGGCTGCACTATGTAATTCTTTTGTTTCTTTTGTCTGTTCTTCCCTCACAGTATAACCCCTCTTTTCACTGTATCTGAGACCTGTGTCCTTCATCTTGAACCTTCCTGCTTTCTCATCCGTCCCCCACAGCCAAGCAATCACAAGCTTCTGCCTTTTGACTCTAAAACAAAGCCCAAGCCTGCACACTTTTAACTTACCACCTCTGCCCACATCCAGATTGTAAGAGCACCTTACATGTGTCTTGTTAGTCCTCCCTTTGCTCTCCTGTAAACCAGGTTTTGTTGTTCATTTGTTGTTATTTTTTGAGGCAAGGTCTTACTCTGTGGCTGAGATTACAAGCATGCACCACGGCATCAGCCTTTTAAAACCTGAGGTGTTATATAGACATCATGTAAAGATGTTTAGGAAGTACTCATATAACTAAGTTTGGATGTCAAGACTGATAAAATTGAAGATGATAAGCACTTAATTCTTAGAGCTAACTAAAAGCATTAAACAAGAAAAGGGCCTTGCTCACAGGGTGCCCTTGAGTCTGGCTACTTGTTTTGTGAATACACTCGTGAAAAAACAGGTAACAGAACATTGACCTCCACTTGACTGCATGAAGCTGCAAGTCACAAAAATAACAGGGGCAGAAACAATAGACAAGTTATTATTCCTCATCCCAAGAACTCTGGCACTGTTGGGGCTAGTTTCTTTGTGCTTATCTTCCCCATGTGGTCAGATGGCTGATGCAGCTCCAAGAACTGCATCCTCTCTCAGTGTCCAAAAGAAGTAGGTGTGTCTCCCAAAGCCTCCATTTTAACCTATGAGGAAAAACAAATCTCTCAGCAGACTCCCCTTCCTCCTTCTTGGCCAAACCTGGGGGTCAGGTCTAGGTCCTGGCAGCAAAGGGCCTGGGAAAAGGGTTGTCTGGTATTTATGATGGGAGAAGACTGATGGCTATTAGGGGAAAGCCAGTTTTTATCCACTCTATGTTCCTGTTTCCCAATCCTCCTTTCTTCTTTTCTTCTTCTCTTCCTCCTCCTTTATTTTTTGCCAGTACTAGTGTTTGAACTTAGGGTCTTACATTCGCTAGGCAGATGCTCTATGGTTGTGCCATCCCCTACCCCCAGAACCCCCAATCTTCCTTTCTTAATTACATGGCTCCTTCTTAGGGATGTCAAACCCAGAGGTGATCCGGGCACTGGAGCATGGCTATCGGATGCCTCGACCAGAGCACTGTCCAGTGGAGCTCTACAACATCATGACACGCTGCTGGAAGAACCGCCCGGAGGAGCGGCCCACCTTTGAGTATATCCAGAGTGTGCTGGATGACTTCTACACAGCCACGGAGAGCCAGTACCAACAGCAGCCTTGATGGCAGGGCAGGGCGGGACCTGAGCCAAGATGGTGTCTATGCGGTAGCTCCAGCATGGCCTACAGTCCTTCACCCTTCCCTCTCCCCACTCACCCTTTGCTCCAGCCACATCTTCCTCATTTGTCAAGCGGGTGGGTTAGACTGGACAATCTCTTCTTGACTCTAGTAATCTGCAATCTCAAGAGATCCCAAAGTGATATTTCTGTTGCTTGATATGGTTGAATTCACTGTAGTTTAGATATTAAAATTTTTAAATAATGAAAATAAGTATTTAAATAAACGATAAAGGCTTTACTAAAAAGTCAGCTTCCCTGTCCTTCCAGTTCCAAATTTCTTGCTATATGACAAATCAGAAAGGGGAAGGATGTTCCCAGAGATTGGAAGTGCAAAGAAAAGCAAGATTCAATGTTCATAGTTTTCTTGTTTTTTTTTTGTTATTGTTGGTGGTGGTAGTCTTGGGCTTGAACTCTGGGCTTGGGCATTGTCCCTGCACTCTTCAGCTCAAGGTGAGCGCTCTACCTCTTGAGCCACAGTACCACTTCCGGTTTTCTAGTGGTTTATTGGAGATAAGAGTCTCACGGAGGGGCTGGAAGGGTGGCTCAGTGGTAGAGCGCTTTTCTTGCATGCCTGAGGCCCTGGGTTCGATTCCTCAGCACCACATAAGCAAAAAGAAAAAAGCCAGAAGTGGCGCTGTGGGACAGCACCCAGGCCCAGAGTTCAGGCCCCACAACCAGATCCAAAAAAAAAAAAGAGTCTCACGGACTTTGTTGCCCAGGCTGGCTTTGAACTGTGATCCTCAGATCTCAGCCTCCTGAGTGGATAGGATTACAGGCATGAGCCGCCGGTGTCCAGCAATGTTCATAGTTTTCTGAGTGTACTAAACAGTGGCTAGCTATGTTGGTTTCCTATTGGTACTATGACAAATTACCCCAAGTGTGGTAGCTTAAAACAACAGTTATTCTCTTAAAGCTGTGGAAGTCAGAAGTGTGAAATGGATCAGTAGGACTCCATTCATTCAGGAGGCTCCAGAAGATAATTTGTTTCTTCACCTTTTCTGGATTCTAGAAGCTTCCTACAGTCTTTGACTTATGGTTCTTTGCCCATCATTCCAAACTCTACATCCTTCACCACAACTCCTGTGACCTAAGTCTCCTCTTTCCCTCTTTAACTTCCCTTTTTAACCTGTCACTGTGGTGGACACAGAATCTGTAATCATACATTTCCCTCAGGCTGCTGGCTGCCTGCAGCCTGCCATTTATTTTCCAAGATCAGACAACCATGGTTGTAAAATGCCACTGGTGGTCCTGAGAGTCCTGGGGTCTAGAGACAGATGTGACTGCTGAGAGCTATCTGGTACCTTGAGTAAGAAGTTTTCAAGAGGGGAGGGAGCTGACTGACAGGAAGTAGAGGGGACAAGAAGCAGGAACATTTGTTGCACGTTGCCTCAGATGAAGTTGCTGGCACTTAGCTTTTGTGGTGTGAGAAAGATAAGAAGAGGTGGGTGATGGGCTGGGGTGCTGTGGCACTTTTCTATGTTATTGCGTCCCTTGAAGGGTCTATGTCACAGTAACCACAAGGTCACATGGAATCCTATTACACCTACTGAGTTGCTTCTACAGGAGCCTAAACTTAAGAATTGGGTATAAAGCCAGGCACTAGTGACTCACACCTGTAATTACAGCATCTTGGAAGGCTGAGATAGAAAGGATTGAAGTTCAAGGCCAGCCCAGGTAAAAAAGTTTATGGGCCTCCCCTCCCCCCTTCTTGAACAATACCTGGATAATGTAGCATACTCCTTGCATCCTAGCTTTGTGGGTAGTATAAGTAGGTGAAGTTCAGTCATGTGTCCTGACAGGAAGCAAAACCCTATCTCAAAACTAACAAGGAAATGGGGCTGGAGGTGTGGCTTGATGCTAGAGTGTCTGCCTAGTAAGTGTGAAGCTGAGTTCAAATTTCAGTGCCACCAAAAAATCTAACTAAACAAATAAAATTTTAATAAGAACCAGGCATAAGAACAGCAGAAGGCCGGGTGCCACTGGCCATGCCTGTAATCCTAGCTACTCAGGAGGCTGAGGTCTGAGGATCACGATTCAAAGCCAGCCTGGGCAGGAAAGGCTGTGAGAGACTCTTATCCCCAATTAACCACCAGAAAACTGAAGTGGCACTGTGCCTCAAGTGGTAGAGTGCTAGCCTTGAGGTGAAGAGCTGAGGGACCGCGCCCAGGCCCAGAGTTCAAGCCCCATGACTGACAAAACAAAAAACAAAACAAAAAGAACAGCAGAAATTTAGACTAGATTATTTAAACTTAATGGGGGTGGCAGGGCAAGAGGGATGACAATGTCTGTTCTTCCTGTTTTCATATCAACCGAAACAGGAGATTTCAACAATTCTGAAAAGGCATGGGGCTTTCTCCCCATCAGCAAGGAAGCAGCTTTGCAGCCAGGTCACTAGGTTGGATTTCCTTTGAGCCAATTGAGTTCTGGCAGTTTCTACCTAGAAATAGCATAAGATCTCATAGGTGAAGGACAAAGACCCCGAGACTGACCCCCTACAACACACACACACACACACACACACACACACACACACACACACACACACACACACACACACACACACACACACACACACACACACAGCATTTGAGATGCTAACTGCAAGCTGAGATTATTTTACTTGTGTTTTTGACCAACTGGCCAGAAGGCAGGATTCTTAGAACCTTCCCCTTGATACTCAAGGAGCTCACAGAACTAAGGGAAAGACAGATTGTTTGAAGAGATGTATAGAGCCAGGTCTGGGAGGAGTTGCTTGGACCTTCCCTGTCCTCTCTACACTGGCCACATCCAAAAATCATAATTTCAGCTATCTGGCAGCTCTCTGAAGACTATCCTTTTGGGGGCTCATGGAGATTTCATTGGATAGCTGTGATTGCCCATAGCCTGGGCAGGGAAAGCCAGCAAGGCTTGTCTATTTAGGTTTTTTTTTTTTTTTTTTTTTTGGTCTTGGCCTCTGCACTACTTTCTATACTTCACCGGAATGAGGAGGGTCATTTCACCTGCTGGAGGTCAAGAGCAGGTCAGGTGATTTCTTTATAGCCAATTCCAAGACAAAAGCTATGGCCAGGCTGGGAATGTGGTTTAGTGGTAGATTGCTTGCCTAGCATGCATGAAAACCTGGGTTTGATTCCTCATACCACATAAACAGAAAAGGCCAGCAATGTGGCTCAAGTGGTAGAGTACTAGCCTTGAGCAAAAAAAAAAAAAGAAGAAGCTTAAGGATAGTGCCCAGGCCCTGAGTTTAAGCCCCAGGACTGGCTGGGGTGCCAGTGGCTCACACCTGTAATCCTAGCTACTCAGGAGGCTGAGATGTGAGGATCACAGTTGGAAGCCAGCTCAGGCAAGAAAGTCTGTGAGACTCTTTTCTCCAATTAATCACAGAATAAGTTGAAGTGGCGCTGTGGCTCAAGTAGTAGAGCACTATCCTTGAGCAAAAGGAACTCAGGGATAGCACCCAGGCCCAAAGTTCAAGCCCCAGGACTGGCAAAAAAAAAAAAATCTCAGGGACAGTGCCCAGGCCCTGAGTTTAAGCCCCATAACTATCCAAAAAGAAAAAAAAGTGTATTTACATATGATATATAACTACATCTGATAGAAAATGTATTACATATACATATAACATCACAACTTCCTTAGTAACTTTCCTCTTGCTTTTGGCTTAGGAGTTGTTTTTGGGTATCTGAAAGTAAAGCCCAGGGTTTTGCAGTTGAAATTTGCCTTCATAATTTGGAGTATATTGGATTATTGCTCAGAAATACACAGGAGGGTAGCCATGCCTACACCACTGATACTGAGCTTGGCTGAGAGACTTGCTTTGGGCAGTGGGATGTGAGATGTATTTTGTGGGACTGGGCTTGCCCTCCATCTAGCCTTTTGTCTTGTAGAGAACATGGCCCACGGAAGATCTGGACCCAGCCTGAAGGCTGGCTCTAAACCCAGACAAACGCATCACATGTGGACATCTGAATGTGAAATAAATACTTTTACTATTAACCTCTGCATTCCGAGTTTGTTTTGCTACATGGAGTTATAGGAATAACTGAACAAGCCATGATCTTACAAGTTAGAGCCAATTGTTATGTTCCATGGACATATCAAGTCAATTCCTGCCCTTTTATGATTATCAGCTAAACTGAATTATCTATCTCTCTGGTCACAGAAAAGACAGATGAGAATAGAATAGATAGTATACCAAAAGAATAATTCATAAGGGTAAAAATTCATCTGAGCATTTGCTTCAGCTCAGAAATTGAGATCATTTGTGGAGCTTTGTTTCTTACCAGTTCACCTTAGACAGACAGAAGTAGTAAGGAACAAGCAGGTTTTTTCATGATTATGAGTTCAATCTCTGAGACTGGCAAATTCTCCTGCTTCTCAAGCTCCCCCCTTCCCCCAACCTTATGAACAGTATCTGATCCTGGGATAGTTGCATGGGTCACAGGAGTTGATGATAGTGGTGTTCCAATGATCTATTACTGCACAACAAACCATCTAGATTCAGCTGGTCAGTGTTTATCGTGAGGACTGATGAGGTTATTTACATGATTAGAATCAGTAGGTGGCTCAGCCTAGGTTGGGTTGTTCAAGGTTGGTTGCCTTCTTGAGTAGTGCTCCACTGCAGCTGCCAGGATGCCTTGAGGAATATGACTCTGTCTCTCCATGTGGTTCTCCAGCAGATCAGCCAGACTTTTTTTTTTTGTTGTTGGTTGTGGGGCTTGAACTCTGGGCCTGGGTGCTGTCCCTCAGCTCTTCAGCTCAAGGCTAGTGCTCTACCACTTGAGCCACAGCACCACTTCCGGTTTTCTGAGAGGTTTATTGGAGATAAGAGTCTCACAGACTTTCCTGCCCTAGCTGGCTGTGAACCGTGATCCTCAGATCTCAGCTTCCTGAGTAGTTAGGATTACAGGTGTGAGCCACCAGCACCTGGCTAGCCAGACTTCTTTACTCCCAAGAGGGGTGAAAACAGAAGCTGCCAAGCCTCATTAAGGCTCAGACCCAGAACTGGCAATTATTCATACTGTATTCTATTGGCCAAAATAAGTGATTTGCCCATACAAATTAAACAGGAGAATGGCCTACCTTTTGACAATATAAACAGTATGCCCTTGCAAGATAAGAAAGCTTTTTTTTGGGGGGGGGGTCCGGTCATGGGGCCTGAACTCTGAGCATGGGCGCTGTCCCTCAGCTCTTCAGCTCAAGGCTAGCACGCTACCACTTGAGCCATAGCACTACTTCTGGCTTTTTTTTTCTGCTTTTGTGGTGCTGAGGAATCGAACCCAGGGCCTCAGGCATGCAAGGCAAGCGCTCTACCACTGAGCCACCTTCTCAGCCCCGTAAGAAAGCTTTTTGGTAATCATCCTTGTAGAAAATTCACCACAGTGGTACTCAGTGAAGATCAGAGTTTATCTGTCCCTTATCAAGAAGTAGAAATACATTACTAAGAACTTCTTTTTGGGGGGCTGGGAAGGTAGCTCAGTGGTAGAGTGCTTGCCCTTGCATGCATGAGGCCCTGGGTTCGATTCCTCAGCACCACATAAGCAGAAAAAGCTGGAAGTGGTGCTGTGGCTCAAGTGGTAGAGCAGTAGCCTTGAGCTGAAGAGCTGAGGGACAGTGCCCAGGCCCAGAGTTCAGATACCATGACTGGCAAAAAAAAAAAAAAAAAAAAAAAAGAACTTCTTTTTGGTTGGACTGAGTTTTGACCATTACAGGGTCTGTGTATGGTGAAAAAAAGATTTACTACTTCACCCACAACCTTGGCCCTTTCTGCCTTCATTTGTGTTTTAGATAAAGTCTCACTATCTTCACTTTTCAAATACCCAGGATTATGGTGTGAGCCACCATGCCAGGCTTATAACTAAGAGTCTTATGAACTGTTTTTTATCATAATGCATAATGCTACAACATATAGCAAATGATTAGTGAGTACTGATTATTATTGCCCATTAATATTATCTTAACAACCTTAGGAAACAATCTAAGATAACAACACTGGTTCTATATCTAGTTTACAGTGATATACACAGACCAAATGGATTTTAAGTTTTGAATTTTTTAAAGAAAATTTTTTATCGTGAAAATACCATACAGAGGTGTTACAATTACACGGGCAAGGTAATGAGTACATTTCTTATCAAGTATTGTTGCCTCCTCCTTTGTTTCCCCTTCCCATCTCTCCCCCTTCCCCTCCCCCCAATTTAAAGGTCTTAATACCATTATTCTTAGAATCCTTATTTACCAATATTGGAAACAGGCTTAGGAAAGTTGAGTGACTTGCCTCCAATCACATGATAAAGTTCACATTCAAAGATGCTGCCCTTCACTAAATATACTACTTGTTTGGGGTATCCACCCTATACTTGATGGTGTAAATACTCATATGTAACATTTATTGTAAACATTTAAATCATGTCATTGAATTTTCATCATATGCCATAATCTCCCATTTTACACTTGACAACGAAGCAAAGTAGAAGAAAAGACACGGTCCTACTTTCATAGGAACTATTGTCTATTAGAGAGAATATAGGATGTGAGAAGCCAATTACCAACACCTCCCTCCAGTAGCAAGGTCTCAAGTTACCCCAGCAACGGGTCTTCCTGCCAATAGTAAAGATGGCGCCCAGAGTGCCACGCCTCCATTACCCACAATGCAGCGTGAGTAGGGGAGGAACTAATTCTGCCAGGAGTTGATATGGCTCCATTAGTTACACCGTTCTCTCTCTATCTCTTCACTTCACCAGAGACTTAACTGCCAGGACTAGGCCGTCCAGCAGGAGTTAAATATTCTTCGGCTTTCCGCTGACTGCGATGAGAGGAGCCACTGACGCTGAACGACCCCCTCGCCGAGTTCAAGTCCGTAATCAGGGAAGCACCACTTCCGCTGACGTCATCACGGCGACACGTGGATCCAAGATGGCGGCGGCGATGGTGAGTGAAGGAGACTCCGGGAACCGGAGCTAGAGCAGGGCTCTCTTGGGTATTCCAGGACTTTCCGACGCCCCAGGCCTGATCCCGAGCCGCTTCCAGGACCCCTGGCCAGGTTGTCCCTGACGAGACTTGCTTCTCACGAAGCCCCTTCCCCGGCCTCGCGCTCACGCTTGTCAAGGCCCGGAGTTTTCGGGGAGGCGCCGTGTCGGAGGAGGACCCGGACTACTGCCGCCTCCTGTTCCCAGTCCGACTTTGGTCCCCGCCCCCTGTCACCTCCACTGTCCAGATTTCACCTCCCAGTCCTGACCCTCGGAAGAACCCCCGTTATTTCCATCCACTCTCCTCCCATTCACGTCCCGCCCTGCTCTCCCCGCCTGCCACCGTGCTAATCTAGTCCACCGAGGAGATCCCGCCTGCCACCAGCGCATTACCCCGGCCCTGGCCTCTCCCCACCCTCAGCTGTTAACACCACGTACTCCCCCTCCACTGCCGCAACCCCAGAGGATGCTCTCCCCGACCTCACCCCGGGTCTCCATCCCCAGACCCTTCCCTACCCTGCCTGTCTCCGTCAACTCATTGCCTCTTTCCTAGGGTCATTTTATCTCAGTAGTTCTCAAACTTTACTGTGCAGAAGAATTTCCAAAAGTATGTTAAGATGTAGTATCTGTCTTTCCCAAAGATTCTAATTTAGTAGTACTGGGCAGGAATCTACACTTGATCACATAAGTGATCATGATGGAAGTGGCCCATGAATTAACGTCTTGAAAAACACTTCTAGTACACCTGGCTGGTTTCTGGCTCCCTACAGGGCCACACCACTCCTTAGGGATGAAGTCTGTGTGGGTGAAGGTGGAGGTAAAAGAGTTGTACATGTAGAATGGGTCACAACTTGCTGTCTTCTATTAGAGAACCCTGAAATCTTTAAGGAGTAGCCAAGAAAGAAAGAAAGAAGAAAGAAAGGAAAGTTCAGCTCATATCTCTTTGTCAGGAGGCCAGAACTAAAATTGAAATCATATATAAAAGTAATCCAGAGTGATTTTCCAGATCTTCCTGTAAGTTGCTTCCTCAGCAGATAATTTCATCCTGGGAATGAATGACAAGACACAAATGAGAAAAGGATGTGACATTTGACCATTACAAAAGAAGATTCTTGCTTAAGTTCTTTAGTGTTTTTCTGCTCCAAATGGGTTGATGATTGACTGATAAAAGCTTTCCTTCTGTTAGTTGATATATTTTGCTTGTTTTTTGCTTAATGAAGGATTCCTTGTTTAGAACCTCAGAAGTCAGGTAAAGGATTTCATGGCCTGGGTATGGGATGTAGTTTAGTGGTAAAACACTTGACTTGCCTGCATAAGGTTCTGGGTTTGAAGCTTATCCCCCCACCCATTTCCCACCCCCTCAAAAAAAAAAAAAAAACAGAGCCTTAACTGGTTTTCCCAGTAGTAAGATGTTGAAACTCCATTTTTCCTTTAGCATATTCAGAACAAGGGTGGTGCAAGAACAGGAAATTATACCCTCTTATCACCATAGGAAAAGGCTCAATAAAATGGCATTTATAACATTTCACAAGGAAATTCTGGCCCTGCTCAGAGATTTTTTAAGAGTTTATAAGTTAACAAGACATATTTCTGGTACACATTTATTTAATCAGCAAATATTTGAGTGCTGCTCTGTACCAGGAATGAGGAGTGTAATTGTGAATTAGAGAGTCAAGTCCCACCCTTGTGGAACTTTCCTTGTCTGAGAAGATGGACCAAGAACAGTATGTCAGCTAGGGCCAAGTGCTGTGAAAACAGCAAAATGAGGTGGTAGTGATTGGCAATGACTACGTCATAGAACCACTTGACATTGAAGGGCGGAGAAGTCTCAAGAGAAAAGTGATGTGAGTTGAAACTTGGTTGAAAAGGATGTCTTGCAAAAGGAAATGGCAAGTGTGAAGGCCAAGAAAGGGGAGAGGTTGGTGTTCTTGAGGGTCATTTAGCCAAGATATGAGAGGTGGGGGTAGGAGAGAATATTAAAAATGAAGTCAGAGAGAAGCAATCAAAATTTGATTCTAGAAACACACCTGTAATTGAAGTGAGTCGTAGCCAAAGTTTGCGGTCTGTGAATTGCATGTTGTTAGGCTGTTTTTGCTTCCTGTTTCTCTCAGGACTTATTAGGGGAGCATTTGTTTTGTTTGCAGACAAGCCAGAGGTTTTATTGAAAGTACCAATGTGTTGTGCTACCTGAGAATATCATACTGTGTTGCCATCCTGAAAGAAACAGTAACTGATCTGAAGAAATGGAGTATGTGAAGCTTACACTGACAGAGACCAGCTTAGAGAGTGCATAGGAGAAACTGCACATTTGGTGCAGCATTGACAAGGTGTGGAAGCAAGTGTGTTACAGGCATGGATGTGTAATGGGCAGAGTGGAATCACAGGCAGTCATGAGTTTAGTCTGTAGAAAACTATTACACAGAAGTCACAACAGTCCCCACATCCTCATATACACTTGTTTCATAGCCATTGAGGGTGCAGTGTATAGGTCTAATTTGAGGTATATTGGTTTCTAAGGTAAGTCATATAGCCAAGGAAGAACTGCACTAGTGGATTGACTCAGTGGCCTTGAGAACTGGTTAGAGTTTTGATTTGTTCTCTTGTTTAGAAAGTTGTAGATATATAATTGAAGGTCTTTTCCCCCTCTATGTGTCTTAACTTGGTTACTGACTTTTCCTCTCCAAGAGCTGGTCTGGTCAGGTCTGGTCAGAACAACAGTGGGTGATTTCTCCCATTAGAGGAGAAGGTAGCTGAGACTACTACTACTACTACTACTTCTTCTTCTTCTTCTTCTTCTTCTTCTTCTTCTTCTTCTTCTTCTTCTTCTTCTTCTTCTTCTTCTTCCTCCTCCTCCTCCTCCTCCTCCTCCTCCTCCTCCTCCTCCTCCTCCTCCTTCTTCTTCTTTCTTCTTTCTTCTTCTTTCTTCTTTCTTCTTCTTTTTTCTTTCCTCCTCCTCCTCCTCCTCCTCCTCCTCCCCCCCCCTTCTCCGTTGTGGGGCTTGAACTCTGGACATGAGTGCTGTCCCTCAGCTCTTCTGCTCAAGGTAAGCACTCTACCACTTAAGCCACACTTCCAGTTTCCTGAGTGGTTTATTGGAGATAAGAATCTCACAGACTTTCCTGCCTAGGCTGGCTTTGAACCATAATCCTCAGATCTCAGCGTCCTGAGTAGCTAGGATTACAGGGATGAGCCACCAGTGCCCAGCCCCTTTTAGCTGTTTGGTGGTTAATTGGAGATAAGAGTCTCACATCTCACAGTGTTTCCTTCTGGACTGGCTTTGGACCACATTCCTCCTGAGTAGCTAGAATGATAAGTATTTAGTTCAGTATTTTGTTTTTGTTTCTGCCAGTGTTGGGACTTGAACACAGGGCCTGGGCATTGTCCCAGAGCTTCTTTTGCTCAAGGCTAGCACTCTACCACTTGAGCCTTAGCACCACTTCCACCTTTTTCTGTTTATGTGATACTAAGGAATTGAACCCAGGGCTTCATGCATGCTAGGCAAGCACTCTACCACTAAGCCACATTCCCTCGTTCAATAGTTTTTAGTTTATTCAGAGAGCCAGGCAACCATCACCACTATCTAATTGCAGAACATTTTTCATAACCCCAAAAAGAACCATTAGCAGACATTCCTACTCTTTCCATCTTCCTTAGCCCCTGATAACCACTAATTCACCATCTCTATAAAGATTTGCCTTTTCTGGACATTTCATATGTAGGAAATTTACAGTATGTGGCCTTTTGTGTCTAGTTTCTTTTATTTACCCTGCTTTCAAAGTTCATGTTGTAACAATGATCAATCAGTACTTCATTTTATGGCTAAACATTCTGTTGTATGGATAGACCACAATTGGTCTACTCATTGGTTGTTGGATTGTTACATGTAATGCTGCTGTGAACTTCGTGGCATTTTTCATGAATATGCTCAGTTTTCTAGGATCTAAGCCTTGGCATGGAGTTGCAGGGTCAGTTCACACTGTTTTGAGGTTATTTGGTGTGATCCAGTCTAGAAATAGAGGCATGGACTGAAAGATACAGTTCCTTTGAGTCAGTGGATGCAACACAAGCCACCCTCTGCAGCTTTAGTCCAAAGTTCAGAAAGGGTTTTTAGTGGTGGAATCTGGTGCTAACTGTAGTATAGTTGATGGGAGAGTCTTGGACTATGTCCTTTTTGGAGGGTTTCTGTCCCTCTCAATGGCTTGGACATCTGTTCCCTAAGGACATAGACTCTGCTGACGGGACTTGTCCTAACACTCACAGATTTAGTGTGTGGCCTGGATGAGCGCTTTGGCTGTTGCGATCTGTTTTCCATGTATGTCCTATGTAAGATTTGAACTAATTAATTTCTTTTTAAAATTTCTTTATTGTTATTATGTAGGTGATGTACAGAGGGGTTACAGTTACGTAAGTCAGATAAAGAGTACATATTCTTTTTCAACAGTGTCACTCCTTCCCTCGTTCTCTCCTAGTTTTTCCCTCCCATTTATATAATTTTCAGCATAGTGTCCAGTGTGGACTCATTGATTTTTAAATTCCAAGCTGAAAATTTTGTGATAAAGAATACTTGGCATTGGGCAGTGGTGGCTCACACCTCTAACCCTAGTCATTCAGTAGGCTAAGACCTGAGGATCATAGTTCAAGGCCCAGCCTGAGTAGGAAAGTCCATGAGACTCATTTCTAATTAACCACCAAAAAACCACAAAGTGGAACTATGGCTCAAGTGGTAGAGCACTAGCTTTGAGAAAAAAGTTTTGGGACAGTGCCCACACCCTAAGTTCAAGCCCCAGGACCAGCATATAGACTCTCCCCCCCCCCCCCCCCTTCACACACACACAGAATACTTGCCACCACCACCACCAAAACAAAAAACTTGCATTTATGGTGAGTTTTGTTAATAATGCCTATAAGATCAGATTTTTCTCCCCAGCATAGTTGTATTGTGTTGGTTGTGGTCGCCTGTCTGATCTGAGCTTTTCCCCTTGACACATATTCTGCAGGAGCTACTATGTGCTTGGAGCTGAGGCACTGCCCCCAGGTGTTCTCTGGGGAGCCCCTTTAAAGGGGAAGCTAGTCCCCCACAGTCCCCCGCGGAAGTACAGAGGAGGCAGAGACAGCTTTAAGTTACTTCTTGGTTTCTCTTTTACAACTTGGACAAAAGCCCCCCTTTGATCTAGGTATTAAAGGAGCAGGTTGCAGAATGTGGGGAGAAAGTTGAGTTTTGATCTCTGGGCACTGGCAGGAAGGTGGGAAGGACCCAGGATGAGTGAGGCCATCTGGCCTCAGATGAATGATGGGAGCTCCTACCTCCAAACCCTCTTTGATCCCTGAACCGTTTGCTTACACTGGTGCTCCTCAAATGGGGCACCCAAGACCTGTCAGTTCCGTCTCATTCCTCTTCATTGCTTTCTTCTATGCCATCTTAACATGGTTTCTCACCTGCACCTGGTGCATTACATTGACAAACCTCCCAGGGTTTGAACCTGGTGTAAGACTTGGATTAAGACAGCTAGAATCTCAGCTCTGACGCTGATTACTTTTATGACTTTGGGCAAACTATTTGCTTGTATAAGCCTATTGCATTATTTTTTTCACTGTAGTAAAATACACATAAAACAAAGCTTTCCATTTTAATAATTTGTACAAGTTCTTAGATATTAATTACATTCACATTGTTATGCAACTATCACCATCTTCCATATCCAGAACTTTTTCATTTCCTCAAATGGAATCACTTCCCTTATTTTTAAAGCCAGGATGATACTGTTCTCCACAGGATTGCTGTGGTGCTTAAATGAAACATGAAACAAAGTGCTTAACACAAAGAGGGCACTTTGTAACTTTACTCCAAGATTTAAAGTGTTGCAGCAGAGTACTGTAAGCTGTTGCTTGGGCTAGTTGAGAGCCCTTGTAAATACCCAAAGTGGAGAGGGAAGGCAGTGATCTCTGTATTCTCCAGCCTCTGGGGTTCAGCCATTCTGCCTATTTCTTTATAAGAATGATCATTAGTTTTACCTGGACTTCAGCAGTCTGTCTAGTGGTTTTCCTACTCTTCAGTCTGTCATTTGTATCTGATCAAAAGCTATTCCCAATCTGTGGCCTCTGAAATAAAGGCTACATTTTCAGAGTCTCTAGGGGCCAATTTGATTCTAGGTATTTCTTGTTTTCTTTTAGCTTATGAGTTCTTTAGCTCTGTGGGGCTTATTGGTAAGTGGCCTTTAGCTGTCATTAACCTTCACTCACTTGTAGTTGAATTCTTGAGGAGCTTTAACTGACTGGGTAATTGATTTCTGTTAACTGTTGCCAAACTGTGCCCCCAAAGCCTTTGTTTTTCCTCCTCCCCCCTCCTCCTTTTTCTTCTCCCCTGTTCTCTCTCTTCTTCTCTCCTTCCCCCACAGCCCTTAATCTAGAGGGCACTTATGAGGTGGTCTTAAAAGAGTGTGCCTCTGAGAAAGAAAAGGCAGAATCTCACCTTTTGTAAGGAAGGTGCTACTTCGTTAGCAGGCAAGGGGTGGGAGGAACAGAAACATCTCAGAAGATGTTCAGATCAGCCTGGATGGCTGCTATGTCTGGGAAAGGAGATTGCAAGGGAGAGGTCTCCAGAATGGGGGGGGGGGGGGGGGAGGGGCAGAGAGAAGGAAAAAGAAAAAGGTTGATGTCCACTCACAAAGAAGTATGAGTGAATGAACTGTTTTTCCGTTCTCAAGGGAGGTTTCTTTTATTTCAAGTTGGGTGGAACAAAGTTTGGAAGGTGAGGAGTACTCTTGTTTTTGTTTTGTTTTGTTTTGTTGGTGCCCCTGTTCTGGGTTGGAACTCAGGGCCTCAGCCACTGCCCCTGAGCTACTTTTGCTCAAGGATAGAGCTCTCATCACTGTGCCACAGCTCCATTTCTCCATGTGGGGGGGGGGGGAGGAGGTAGTGCTCTTTTGTATTGTCTTTCCTTAGGCTTCTCTTGGGGAGAACTTTTTCTAAATGTCCATTCCCCAAGAATTAAAGTTGGGTAGGGAAGATGGTGGTTCTTGGGTCTCTTGAGCTTTGTGACTTTCCTAGTAGCTAATACTTTTTTTTTTTTGGTTGGTCGTGGGGCTTGAACTCTGGGCCTGAGCACTGTCCCTGTGCTCTTCAGCTCAAGGCCAGTGTTCTACCACTTGAGCCATAGCGCCACATCTGGTTTTCTGAATGACTTATTGGATATAAGAGTCTCACAGACTTTCCTGCCTGGGCTGGCTTTGAACCGCAATCCTCAGATTTCAGCCTCCTGAGTAGCTAGGATTATAGGTGTGAGCCACCAGCGTCTGGCAGTAGCTAATACTTTTGCAGGTGATGGAATATTAGATTACCACACAGAGGGCCTCTCAGTTGCTATAACCTGTTCCTTGACAAACTGCCTTTGCACTCTTGTGTCTTGGAACCAAGTAAAGCAAAATGACTGAATGGGCTGGATCTCATCTCTTTGGACTCAAGCTCCTTTTGTGACTGTGAACATATGAGATAATTACTCAGCAGTTAATTGACTTTTCACACTCAGCCTCACATGAGAATTATTACTGAGGGTGGAAGGAAAAGACCCAAGACTTTCCCAAGAAGTAGGCACTTTGCTATTGCCACCTTCCTTATAGAAATGAGTTGAATGTCATGCATCTCTATGAGGTTCTTAAGGCTGTAAAGGGGAGTGGAATCATAGGAATACAAAAGTGAACTCATTGTGTAGTACAGTCTTATCAGAGACCCATAAACTTCTTAGTCCTTGATTCTCCTGGAATCATATGTCACACCACATACTGGAAATACTTCTCTGGAATCAGGGACTATAGCTTTTGTAAGAGTCTCAGAGGGCTTTGTGACCCTCTTCTTTAGGTTAGACTTGTGGAACTGTCTGGTTACCTGCGAAGCTGGTGGCAGAATCCTTTCCATGTCATATTTCCTGCGTCTTCTACTTGGAACTCACCTAGATATTTTCAGAGGTAATTTATTTTCTTCCCTTCTTTATGTATACTTTGAGTAAGAGTGATGTATATTTTTAAAGTATAAGAATATAAAATAGGTAAATTGTGTGTATGTGTATATATAAATATAAGTATATAATTATAATGTATAACTATATACATACCAATTAAAAATAAGAGCTATAAAATGAAAAGGTCATTGAGCTGCCATTAATCCATTCACCAGAGATAGTCTGATTTTTAAAAAAATTTTCTTTAGAACACTTTTTTTTTTTTTTTTTTTTTGCTGATCCTGGGCCTTGAATTCAGAGCTTGGGTGCAGTCTCTGAGTTTTTGTGCTCAAGGCTCTACCACTTGAGCCACAGCTCCACTTCTTGCTTTTTGGGATTAATTAAAGAGTCTCACAACTTACCTGCTCAAGCTGGCTTTCAACCATGATCCTCATCTCAGTCTCCTGAGTAGCTAGGATTACAGGTGTGAGTCACCAGCACCCAGCTCTCCAGAACATTTTTATGCATATAAAACATTGTTTGTGTGTTTATGGGCAGTTCTGAGGTCCTTCACACTTGCCAGCAGGTATTCTACCACTTGAGCCATATCTCCAATGACTTTTTAAAAACTTCTTTGTGTATACCAGTCCTGGGGCACTGTCCCTGAGCTTTTTTGCTCAAAGCTAGCACTCTACCATTTGAGCTACATCTCCTATTATACTTTTTGTTTTGGTCGGTCCTGGGGCTTGAACTCTGGGCCTGGGCGCTGCCCCTCAGCTCTTCAGCTCAAGGTGAATGCTCTACCACTTGAGCCACAGCACCACTTCCAGTTTTCTGGTGATTAATTGGAGGTAAGAGTCTTATGGACTTTCCTGCCCAGGCTGGCTTTGAACTGTGATCCTCAGATCCCCACCTCTTGAGTAGCTAGGATTACAGGCATGAGCCACTGGCACCTGGTGTCACTTATGCATTTTTGGTGGTTAATTGAAAATAAGAGTCTTGTAGATTTTCTTGCTGTGTCTGTCTTTGAACTGTGATCCTCAGATCTCAGCTCCTGGATAGCCAAGATTATATATAGGCATGAGCCATTGGTGCCTGACTTTAGAGACTTTTTGTTGTTGTTGGTCATGGGGCTTGAACTCTGGGCCTGGCACTGTCCCTTAGCTCTTCAGCTCAAGGCTAGCGCTCTACCACTTATGCCACAGCACCACCTCCAGTTTTCTGAGTGGGTAATTGGAGATGAGAGTCTCACAGCCTTTCCTGCCCAGGCTGGCTTTGAACCACAATCCTCGAATCTCAGCCTCCTGAGTAGCTAGGATTACAGACATGAGCCCATGCCCAGTGAGACTTTTTATTCCACAACTTTTCAACCTACAGTAAAGTAAAAGGAAGTATGTAGCATAGCTTCAACAATTACTATTATACTGCTAAACTACCACTCCTTACCTATTTTTTCCTCCAGGCTTTGTAAGGTATAGTTAATTATAAAATCACCCACTCTAAGTGAATAGTCTAGTGAACTTTGGTCAACTATAGACTTGTGCAGCTATCACCACAGTGACTGTTTCAGATCATTTCTGTTACCCCAGCAAGTTCTTTCTAGTGAAGGGATTGGCATTGTAGTCAGCCCTGCCTCCACAGCCCGCTGACCACTCCTCTGCTTTGTCTGTTTAGGCTTTCAGCCTTTTTGAGCATTTCATGAAAGTGTGAATCATACAAAGTACAAACTATTTCCTTTCTTCTTTCACTTCCTATAATGTTTTGGAGGTTCTTCCATGTTGTAATATGGTATTACATGTTACAACGTATATCCTTGCTTTGGTGCTAAAGCTTCTCCCTTCCTCATATTCAGCAATTGCTGGGCCTCTGGATTGTTTGCAGTTTTGAACTAGTAGTCTTCTCCTCTTGGTTGAGAGTGTATTTTCCAAGAACTCTGGGTGATGTCTGAAATCATGGCTTGTATTGAACCTTATGTACATGCACATCTGTGATGAACAAGAGATTAAGAATCTAATAAAATAGAACAAATATAAATATTCTATAGTTGGTTATTTAAAACTTTTGCATTGTTTCTGGCATTTTTCTATTTACTGTAGAAAATGAAACTTCGGATTAGAGGCACTCCCATACTGTGATTAGAACTACAGTGTCACATTTATGTACAAGTCTTTTTTGTCAATTGTGGGGCTTGAACTCAAGGTCTGGTACTGTTCCCTAAGCTTCTTTGTGCTCAAGGCTAGCGCTCAACCAGTTGAGCCACTGTGTCTCCTCCCATGTACAGGTCTTGTGGCATATGTTTTTCTTTTCTGTTAATGCCTAGAGTTATTCGAAAGTTTATGTTTTACTTTTGGAGATATTTCCAGACTTTCCTAAGTGGCTGTACCATTTTATATTCCTACCAGTAACATGTGAGGGTGAGTGGTGGTGCCATACTGTGTTTTTAGTTTGCATTTTCCTGATGACAAATAGCATTAAACACCTGCTTACATACTTTTTAGCCATTTACATATTTGTGTTTTTCTTCTCTGATGAAATGTTTATACAAATCTTTTGGCCATCTCCTCCCCCCTCCTGCTCTCTCTTCTCTTTCTTTCCCCTTTCTTTTCCCTTTGGTGCTGGGCACTGAGCCCACATAGGTAAGTACTGAGCTAAACCCTCAGGCCTAGCCCATTTGTTATTTGGATTGTTATCTTTTTCTGTTTGTTTTTGTTTTGTTTGAGTCGGGTCTTGCTCTGTTGCCACAGCCTAGTGACCCTTCTGCTTCAGCCTCCCCCTTCTTGGATCTGTTTGTTGTCTTTTAAGTTGCAGGTATGTAATCTGGGCACAGATCCCTTATGAAATATATGGTTGGCAAAGATAGTCTGTGGCCTAGCTTTTCATTTATTTCTAGACTCTTAATTTGGCTCCATGGACAAATATGCCATCTTTATCACTCTGCTTTATTACTATGCTTTATAATATGTTTAGAAATTAGAATAAATCCTCTTATTTTGTTTTCAAAGTTGGTTTGAATGTTCTGGGTCCTTTTTTTTTTCTTTCTGTGTAAATTTTAGGTTTGTTTAGAGTTTCTTCAAAAAAGCAGAAAGATTAAGAGTTTGAGGCCAGCCAGTTCATTCATATTTTGATAGTGATTGCATGGTATTTGTAGATCAATAATGGGAAAATTGCCAGGTAGCAATAGTGAATTTTGTAATCCATGCAGTGTTTTATAATTTTCAGTGTAAAGTCCTTAATATTTTTTCAGGGGGAGGGCATGGTGGGAGGTGCTGTGAAGCCATGGCCTCAAACATGCTATCTAGGCATGTACTGTGCTGCTCAGCTGCATCCCTAGCCCCAAGTCCTTCTAAAAAATATTCTTGAAGTTTATTGATTTTTTTTTTGTCGGTCCTGGGGCTTGAACTCAGGGCCTGGGCACTGTCCCTGAGCTCTTTTGCTCAAGGGTTGCACTCTACCACTTTGAGCCACAGTGCTACCTCTGGTTTTTCTGGTGGTTAATTGGAGATAAGAGTCTCAAGGTGGCTTTTTAGCCTGGGCTGGCTTTGAACTATCATACTCAGATCTCAGTTCCTGAGTAGCTAGGATTACAGGCACCAGCCACCAGCACCTAGCTTTAAAAATTCTTTTTGATGCAAGTACAACTATTTTTTTTGAGTCATTTGTTGATAATATAGGGAAATACAATAAAGTTTCATATATTGATCTGGTACTCCGTGACCTTCCTCAACTAATTTATTAATTCCAGTTGTTTTGTAGATGCCTTAGAAATTTCTAGATACAGCATCATGTGAACTGCTGTTTGCTTGCTTGCTTGCTTCTGACAGGGTCTAGCAACATTACTCAAACTGGCCTTGAAATTGATTTGTAGCCCAAGACTGGTTTTGAACTCGCCATCTCCTTCCTTCACTTCCCAAGTACTGAGATTACAAATTTGTGTTGCTGTGCCCAGTTGCCTTAATATTTAATGTTTTTAGTACATTAGATTAGAATATAATGTTGGGGGCTGGGAAGGTGGCTCAGTGGTAGAATGCTTGCCTTGCATGCCTGAGGCCCTGGGTTCAATTCCTCAGCACCACATAAGCAAAAAGAAAAAAGCCAGAAGTAGCGCTGTGGCTCAAGTGGTAGAGCACTAGCCTTGAGCTAAAGAACTGAGGGACAGCGCCCAGGCCCAGAGTTCAGGCCCCAGGACCGGACCCCAAAATAAATAAATAAATAAATATAGAATATAATGTTGGATAGAGATGGCACAAGTGGATATCCTTGCCTTATTCCTTATCTTAAAGAAACTTAGCATTCAAGTCTTTCTTCATTCAATATGCTGTCAGCTGTGAGTTTTTTATAGTTGCTGTTTATCTAATTGAGGAAGTTCCCATTTATAGTTCTTTGAGGGTTTTTCGGTTTGTGTGCTTATGCTGTGTGTACATCAGTACTTGGGGCTTGAACTTAGGGCCAGGATGTGGTCCCTGAGGGGCCCCTCCCTTTAAAAATTTATTTATGTAGTACTGAGGAATTGAACCCAGGGCCTCATGCATGCTAGGCAAGCACTCTAACACTAAGCCACATTTCCCAGCTCTTAGCATTTCTACTTAAGGCTGGTACTTGAGCCACAGCTCCACTTCCACCTTTTTTGTAGTTAGTTGGAGATAGTCTCATGGACGTTTCTGCCCAGGCTGACTCAGAACTGCAATCCTGATTCCTAAATAGTTAGGATTACAGGCGTGAGCCATTAATACCTAGCTCTTAAGCAGTTTTTGATATCTTTGTAACTCTGGTAGGTAAAAAAACAAAATGTCTCCAACCCAGGGCTCATGCCTGTAATCTAGCTATTCAAGAGGTTAAGATCTGAGTACTGAGTTTCAGAGCCAGCCCAGGCAGAAAGTCTTTGAGACTCTTTATCTCCAATTAAGCACCAAAAAAGCCAGAAGTGGAGCTTGGCTCAAGTGGTAGAGCACTAGCCTTGAGGGGAAAAAAAAAAAAAAAAACGCTCAGGGACAGCACCAAAATGAACAGACAACAAAAAAATGAACTGTTATTTTGACTTGCAGTTTTAAAATTATGGATAAGTTGTGGATCTTTTTGGTTTTAGCTGTTTGAGCCTTTTAAACTGTCCCTTCATATTCTTTGGACTTATTTGTCTTTTATTCATTCATAAGAGTTCTTGATATACTGAAGAAATTAGTCCTTTATCACATGTGTGATAAATTTTTTGCCCTATTTATTTATTTATTTATTCAGCCTCATGCTTATGAGTCTGACACTCTACCACTTGAGCCATGACTCTAGCTTTTTTTTTTTTTTTTGCTGGTCATGGAGCTTGAACTCTGGGCCTGGGCACTGTTCTGAGCTCTTCAGCTCAAGGCTAGCACTTTACCACTTGAGCCATAGCACCCACTTCCAGCTTTTTCTGTGTATGTGGTACTGAGGAATCGAACCCAGGGCCTCATGCATGCAAGGCAAGCACTCTACCACTGAGCCACCTTCCCAGCCCCCCCTTTTTTTTTTTTTTTTTGAGACAATATTTTGCTCCGTTGCCCAGGCTAGTCTCTAACTCATGGTTAAGGTCATCCTCCTAATCTCAGCCTCATAAATAATTGAGATTACAGCTGTATGCTACTCACTCCAACTCGTCTTTCTCGTGGCGTGCGCGTGCACGTGCGTTCTATATTTTGATTCGTTCTTAGAAGACTTTCTACGATGATTTTACCAAGAAATGTCATCACTTGAGAGCTAGTTAGAAATGCCGAATCTCAGATCCCATTCTAGTCCTGCTGAGTCAGATTCTGCATTTCGACAAAATTGGCAGGTGATTTATCCACACAACAAAGGCTGAGAAGTACTGCCTAAACCTCTACTCACCTGTCAAAAACTCAAAGTTGCCTCTGGGCCTTTGTAGTCATGTTTTGCTCTTTTAGTGCCAATTTTCCTTTTCCCTTCAGACCTAAGGAAGATTTGAATTCTTGTGAATGCATACTTTCCTCCACTCCTAGACTGTGGCTGCTATTGTATACTCCCCAACACATTCATGTTTTTTTTTAATCCAAGAAACTACATTTCTGGTACCTAGTGGCATGATTGGTTGTGTCGGACCCTCCACCCTTCACCCCCCCCTTCCGCCCCCAACTGGCTGAAAGCCCCTTGTGGGCACGTGTTCTGCAACGCTGGTCACATAGTGCCTGGCAATAAATAGTTGGAAACAATTCGTGTTGGGTTTGGGGCTCATAATGCCTCAGTATATATCCTAGCTAATCCAGTGCTAGTGACCTCTAGGAGCTTCATGCATACCTCATGGGATTGTTGTGAAATTGAGTTTATGTGAAAGGAGTGTCAACTATGTACTTGGCACATAATCAATGTTATGTAACTGTTAGCTGTTGTTGTCATTAGCATCATTACATTTTCAGCTGCCACACAGGACATTGGGGCTGGATGACCTTGGGCTGGTTATCAGATGAACTAATAATCCGCAAAATGGTGTCAAAAAGTTGCATGTAAGGATGGGGCCAATCCATGTAAAGTGCTTAGCACAAAGTGAGGACTAAGTACATGGGAAGTTGAAGGAAGTTAGCATGTCTACCCCCAGGGTCTATGCTTAGTGGGTGCTCTATGACTTGGGCTTCTAGTTTTTGGTGTTGTCTTCCTGTCTAGCTGCTAGAGTATTATTGACTGTTATTTTCACTGTTGTGTGGTTTTGTTTTTGCTTGGGGTGGAAGACTTACTGTATTGGTCTGAATCTTTGGAACAAATGTGTTGAAGTCTTTCTGGATTCACTTTTCATTCCTCTGCAACCTGAGCTCCCAAGGGAGTCCTTGAGTTCCCCAGGGTGGTGTCTCTGCTAAGTCTGGAAGAATCTGTTTACAAAGACAGAACTTCTTAGATTTAATTGGCTTGATAAACTGAGGCGATTGTAATCCTGTGCCCCGACTTCAAATTGCTTATCAGATAAGGCTAAAAGGTCTGACATCAGGCTCCTGTGGAGGGGAAATTCAGAACATGTGTTTTCAGAGAGTGAGAATAATGATCATACTGACTGAAATAATGACTCACTGGTTAGTTTGTGTTTTCAAATCCACATTTTTTCTTCAATCCCACTTTTACTACAGGAGCCCTTCCTGTGACCGACAGGTCACAGGGCCCAGCAAAACTGAATATAGACTTCAACTTCTTGCCAATACTTCAGGGCCCCAAACTCAGAGCCTTCCTCAGTATTTGACAGGTGCCTTCGTGTTGATTGGCCAGGTGCCGTTTTGAACCTGGTCAAATAGAAGGATTTAGGACCTTCCCTCCTAGGGCTTTGTATCATCTCAGATTGATACTTCTCCTGAGCTGTGGTTCTTGACCCTGACTGAGGATCACTTAGAGAGGTAGACTTGTAACATAGACAACTTGCTACAGTATCAGTTCTGGTTCATTAGCTCCCGTGAGCTTCCAGAAAATGATGATGCTCTCCAAGGATCTCACTTTAAGTAGTGAGGACCTAGGAACTCTTTAAAAATACAGAAACGGTGGTCCTAGCTCTTAGATTCTGACTTAATTGGTCAGGATGACTAATAATATGGATGAAGCTTTGGCACTGGTCATTTTTAACACTCCCAGATTACATCAGTGTAAAGAACAGCATAGATGCAGGTAAGGTATGGGATAATAGATTTTCTCAGTGATTCTCAACAGTAGGTCTTTAGACCAATGGAAAGATAGAAGGTATCAATCCCTTTTTAAGGGGTGGGAATGTGACTTAGTGATAGAGTGCTTGCCTAGCATGCATGAAGCCCTGTTCCTCAGTACTACATAAACAGGGAAAAAAAACAGAAGTGGTGCTGTGGCTCACGTGGTAGAGTGCTAGCTTAGAGCAAAAGAAGCTCAGGAACAGTGCCCAGGACTGGAGGGGGAAGAAAGGAGGGGGGACTTCTTAATTGTGAGGAGGGCTTATAGGAAAAATTAATAAGAAGCATGGTATTAAACCTGTGTGCTATATGAAGGGATGGTTTCATATTTTTCTCTATCTAGAGTTGGCTGGTAGCTAGGCACAAGTAGCTTATGCCTGTAATCCTAGCTAATCAGGAAACAGATCTGAGACTCACAGTTCAAAGCAGCCTGGGCAAACAAATCTGAGAGACTTTTTTCTCCAGCAAAACACCAGAAGTATGGATGTGGTAGAGTGCCAGCTATGAGTAGAAAAGGTCAAGGCAGGGGAAAGCCGTCTGGTGTTTATTTTTACTTTTTTTTGATGCTGATCTTAGGGTTTGAACTCAGGACCTGAGCATGGTTCCTGATCTTTTATACTCAAGGCTAGTGTTCTACCACTTTAGCCACAACTCCACTTCAGGCTTTTTGGTGGCTAATTGGAGATGAGAAGAGTCTCATGGATTTCCCTGCCTGGGCTGGCTTTAACCACAGTCCTTAGACCTCAGCCTTCTGGATGGGTAGGGTTGTAGGCATAAGCCACCAACGCCCAGCTGGGCCTCACTTTCTTACTTGTTTGCTTAAGGCTGGTGCTTTAGCACTTGAGACACATCTCCACTTCTTGTCTCTTTTTATTTATTTTTTTTTTTTGGGGGGGGGGGTCCGGTCGTGGGGCCTGAACTCTGGGCCTGGGCGCTGTCCCTCAGCTCTTCAGCTCAAGGCTAGCGCTCTACCACTTGAGCCACAGCACCACTTCCGGCTTTTTTTCTTTTTGCTTATGTGGTGCTGGGGAATCAAACCCAGGGCCTCATGCATGCAAGGCAAGCGCTCTACCACTGAGCCCCTTTCCCAGCCCCCTTCTTGTCTCTTTTTAAAAGATTTTCCTGCACTGCTAATTCTGCCTACCCCCTCATTACCAAATACATGTCTATCTTAGCTACTATTACTGGTTTTATTGGAGTCAATTTTTATTTCATAAGAAACAGCAAGTAGCAGGTATCTATAAAAGTTTACGATTAATCAATTGGATTTATTGTGAGTGAATATATTCCTTTTTTTTTTTTTTGGTTGTGGGGCCTGAACTCTGGGCCTAGGTGCTGTCCCTCAGCTCTTCAACTCAAGGCTAGAACTCAACCACTTGAGCCACAGCACCATGTCTGGCTTTTTCTTTCTATGTAGTGCTGAGGAATTGAAGGGCCTCATGTATGCAAGGCAAGCACTCAGCCACTGAGCCACCTTCCCAGCCCAGATATATTACTTTTAAGGCTTTGATCAAATTACACAGAGTATACCAGTGTACTCACCACGTTGTCCATCCTGGCCTCAAATTCCTGGCCTCAAGTGAAGCTGCAATAGCCTACAGAGTAGCTGGGACTACAAGAATGAGCCACAGTACCTGACTAGAATCTTAAAGTTGTAGTCCAGGTAAAGATGTAAATGATTCTGCAGTTGTACAAGCCTCTTCAAAGAGATTGATTGCTTATAAAATTGCATATTGGAAGAAATCCTGAATTGTGCAGAGTGGAGAGCATAATTTAATGGGTGGAGAAGCTATACAACAAAGTGATTAGGAGGCTATGGCCAGTGTCTGGGTGGGAGGAAACAGCAGCAGTGAAGAGTATAGAAAGGCAGATGGAGAAACACAATTAGGCATGTGGATAACAAATGTCCATTTTCTGTTCCTACCAGGCAGAGAGACAAAAGTCTAGCAGCTCTCCTAGTTCTTTCAGTAGGTGGAGGCACTTTGGATAGATTTTGTTGAGGTCAGAGATTGGCATGGGTTGCACTAGATTCCTAGGTGCATGGCCTGTATAAAATATTTTCTGAGTCCTGCTCCCTAAAAGAAAAGCCAAGCTCCAGTGACTCACACCTGTAATCCTAGCTATTCAGAAAGCTGAGACCTGAGGATTGCCTTTCAAAGACAGCCCAGGCAAGAAAGTCTGTCAGACTTATCTCCAATTAACCACCAGAAAACCAGAAGTGGAGCTGTGGCTTGCAGTGGTAGAGTGCTACCCTTGAGCAACAAAGCTCAAGGAGGGGCTGGGAAGGTGGCCCAGTGGTAGAGTGCTTGCCTTGCATGCATGAGGCCCTGGGTTCGATTCCTCAGCACCGCATAAGCAAAAAGCCGGAAGTGGCACTGTGGCTCAAGTGGTAGAGCGCTAGCCTTGAGCTGAAGAGCTGAGGGACAGCGCCCAGGCCCAGAGTTCAGGCCCCACAACCGGACCCAAAAAAAAAAAAAAAAAAAAAAAACAAAGCTCAAGGACAGCGCCTAGGCCTGAGTTCAAGGACTGACTAAAAATAAATAAATAAAAATACGATTAAATTCAAGAGGAGAAGGAAGACAAGGGAAACACAAACAGACATATCTGCCCACAGCATAATGTCAAGTAGATAAGTTTGTGAGGAGATAGAGGTGGTAATGGGAGGCCTGAGGCTGCCATTTTAGATAGAAAGGCTGCTGAAGACTTCTGAGGAGGGGCTGGGAAGGTAGCTCAGTGGTAGAGCACTTTCCTTGCATGCTCGAGGCCCTGGGTTCGATTCCTCAGCACCACATAAGCAAAAAGAAAAAAGCCGAAAGTGGCGCTGTGGTTCAAGTGGTAGAGTGCTAGCCTAGAGCTGAAGAGCTGAAGGACAGCGCCCAGGCCCAGAGTTCAGGCCCCACAACAGGACCCTCCCCCCCCCCCCCAAAAAAAGGAAGTAAGACTTCTGAGGAGGTGACCTTTGAGAGACACCTGAATGAAATAACAAAAGTGTTCCATGCAGCAACCTGTGGACATGGTCCTGGAGCAAGAGTAGAATAAATGAAGGCCCTGAGGGGTACTGAAGGGGTGCTGAAAGGACAACAGACCTGTGGGACTGGGGCTGAGTGAAGGGAGGAGTAGAAGATGCCATTTTGGAGAGCACATATGGAAAAATACATTGATAACACAAGTGCTTCCTGACCAAGTGAACCTGTTGCTATAAAGAGAAATGGGAACTTACAGAACATTGTGGTACTTTATTTCCTGCAAGCTATACTGGAGAGTGATACACTGGGAAACAGTTAAAAGGACAGTGCTCAGCCGAGCTCTGGTGGCTCATGCCTGTAATCCTAGCTACTCAGGAAGCTGAGATCTGAGGATCATACTTCAAGTCAGCCCAGACAGAAAAGTCCAAGAGGCTAATTTATCTAATTTATCAAAAAAAAAAAAAAATTAGACATGGCTCAAGTTGTAGAACATCAATTGTGACTGGGAAAAAAAAAAATGTGAGAGCATGAGGCCATGAGTGTAAGCCCCAGTACGAGCACAAAAAAGACAATGCTATGCCAGGTGCCAGTGGCTCACGCCTGTAATGCTAGCTACTCAGGAGGCTGAGATCTGAGGATCGTAGTTCAAAGCCAGCTGGGCAGGAAAGTCCGTGAGACTCTTATCTCTAAGAAACCACTAGAAAACCAGAAGTGCGCTGTGACTCAAGCAGTAGAGCACTTGCCTTGAGCTGAAGAGCGCAGGGACAGCACCCAAGCCCAGAGTTCAAGCCCACAATGGACAAAAGCATGACAATGCTCAGGAGTATTGAGTGTGGCTCCTGTGTGTCAGTCTTCCTTTTTGCCCAGTTATTAATTATGTGACCCATTTCATGGCTCATTTCTGGAAGTCCAGACTTATTAGCCTGGCACTCTCGGGAGCATTTGGCCCTATTTACCAGGACCTCAGGCTTACTAGAACATGAGATGACATTTGGCAGTGGAAGCAGAGGTAAAGGTTGCCACTTGATCTGCCCTGGGCAGAGATGGTGAAGATTTCATTCTTTTCTACATTCCAACTGTAGCCTCTCTTCTTCCCAGCAGGATTGGTGGCTGTGGTCCCTGGTACTTCTCTCTCTCACAGCTGAAACAAGCGCCTTCTATGTCCCAGGGGTTGCACCAATCAACTTCCACCAAAATGACCCTGTAGAAATCAAGGTGAGTATGTCCAAGGACATAGCTGCATCTACACTGGGCAGCCAGGCTAGAGGGCAAAGCTCACCTGCCATGTCCATCCTGTGATTACAGACAGCACAGACCTCCACTGCATGCTGCACCTCTGCCTGCAGTTCAGAGGCTCTGCATTGCCCTCTCTCTCTGCCTCTGGCTCTGTGTCTCTCTACATCACTCCTGTGAAAGTGATCTTTCCCTGCTGGTCTTTGCTTTTGTGTGCTCATATGCATGTGTACCTCTTTCGCTCTCCTTGTTGCTTGTAAGCAACACGCACACATACACACATATAGAGACATCTCTGTCTCATTCCACTTACCTCCTCTTCTGTGGCATCTCTGCCACAGATCCATCCCCTTCGGTTATCAATTTTCTCTGCATAATATCTAGCATCTGCTCATATTGTTCATTTATTGGGAGGCTCTCTTTCTTGGAAGGCAATCTTGTATTTTGCCAGAAAAATGTCAGAGTGACATTTACTGAGGTTTATTTACATGCCAGGCATTTGACCTGCCTTATCTTATGATGTGTCCTCCTGCCTCCTGTAAAACACTGACTGCACATTCTTTGTGTTTTGCAAATTTCTGTGTATTTCACAGGTAAGAAAATTTAAAGCCCAAGGAAGTGAACCAACATGTCCAAGGTCACATGGTGAGGCAGGTATAGGATTAATTTCAAGTCCCATCTTTTTACCACTGCAGTGCTCTTTCTTCTAATTTGGCCTCTGCCAAATGCCCCCTCTAGAGCAAAGCTTGTGGCATAGGGAGTATAGGAATGGTTGGCTTCTAGTCCTGCCAGGGTAGGTGTGTGGGAGTAGATACCTTGGTTGGGAAGAGAGCATAAAGGTGAGACTTACCTCTTTGTACTGTGAATGATGAAACACAAAAAGTGTGATAACATGCTGTATGACCAATGATGGGTAGTTCTTAAGTAGTAAAGATTTGTATGGGGGGAGGGGTGCAACATTCTGTTTTACCTATGGGTTTTTTGTGCCTGCTGCCCATTCTGCAGGATGTTTGTATCATCTCCTAAATACTCTCCTCAAACCTTCTCATGAACTATTTTCATTAACCCTGTGTTTAATGCTTATACTACACTTAATTCAGTGGTAGCATACTATGGTTTCTTCACTGTTTTTATTATAAGGTGTTTAGTGGTTTTCGGTTTTCCTTTCTTCTTCAGAATACCTGCTCTGCCTTGCTGTAAGCACAGATCAAGACACTTACGGTCCATTCTCTCATGGACCATAAGTAAAGCAGATAACTGCATTTTGTCTGAAGTGCTATAAGAAGCTCAACGGGTTGAGCTCAAGGCCCATTGGATACAGTGGGTAGGAGGCGAGGCTCAAGGGTGAGGGAACTGAAGCCAAAACCTAAGTTTGGGAAGGCATTAGATGAACGTGGAATAAGGCGAAGGAGAAAGCCTGGGGCAGGAGGACTTGAGGGAGTGATGGGCGAGAGGGCCTTTGTACTTACAAATAAGGAATGGACATCTTTGTTCCTAAAGGTTTTTCCTTACTTAAAACATTCCCTAAAAGATGGATGCCTAGAATGGAATTATCTTGTCAAAAGATAGCCACGCATTCTAAAACTCTGTGTATATTCAATCTCATGATTTTAAACTAAATCTATAATTCAGTCTAAAACTAGGGAAAAGTGAAATCCAGAGTCGTAGACAGTACAGTCTGTCTGCTATATCATTTTGCCTAGTGGGTTCTTTCCCAAGAGTGTTAATGATGAGCAGGTTCAAGGAATGTTCTCAGAACAGTCATCTTTAGCTTCTGCTGGAATGAAGAATATAACAGCCTTTGTTTTCCCACCAGGCTGTGAAACTCACCAGCTCTCGAACCCAGCTACCTTATGAATACTATTCATTACCCTTTTGCCAGCCCAGCAAAATAACCTACAAGGCAGAGAATTTGGGTAAGTTCTTCTCTCACACTACTTTAGCCTGTCTCAAAGAAGAACTCAGCATGGTTTTCCTGGTGATAGTGGTAGTTGCCCTTACCTAGTACTTACTATGCTACGGGCACTGTTGGTCTGAGTTTCCATGTCTGGCGGCTGGGCCAGTAGTTTCTTTCAGTCTTTAGTAACACTTGGCAGATTAAGTGGCCTGCCTTTCCTTATATAGTTAAAGCTAAGCTGTACTTTGAATCCACCTGCTCAGTCCAGAGTTGAGCACTTAGTTTCTGCTCAAATATCCCTCTACTTTCTTGGGGCTTCTATTACCCGTTCCACCTTTTTTTTTTTTTTTTTTTGGGGGGGGGGTCCGGTCATGGGGCCTGAACTCTGGGCCTGGGCGCTGTCCCTCAGCTCTTCAGCTCAAGGCTAGCACTCTACCACTTGAGCCACAGCGCCACTTCCTGCTTTTTTCTTTTTGCTTATGTGGTGCTGAGGAATTGAACCCAGGGCCTTGAGCATGCAAGACGAGTGCTCTACCACTGAGCCACCTTCCCAGCCCTCCCGTTCCACCTTTAATTGAAATAATGAGTGACTACCTCTGCCCTGAAGCAAACAAAGACAATCACCACACTTGCTGAGCTGTGCAAGTGATATATAAAACACCCAGAGCAGTGTCTGGCACAAGTATTCCATAAATAGTAGCCACTTTTTTCTAATTTAAGCAATTCTCTATTTGGTAGGATTTGGGAATTAAATGAAAAAAGAGAGTTGTCTGTACAACTCACATGATCAGTACTTCCTCTTTGCTTCCTCTGTTAAGTCTTAGAGATAAAGTATGGGCAGATGCTGTCCCTGACGTCAAGGACCTTAAACACTCTTCTACCTTGGGAAAGAGAAAAAGAAAACTGGTTCAGGGGTAGGGTGTGTGTGTGTGTCCATGAACTATAACCCCTCTTCTACCTTGGGAAAGAGAAAAAGAAAAAACTGGTTCAGGGGTAGGGGTGTGGGGGGGGGGTGTCCATGATGGTAGGGGTGTGTGTGTGTGTGTATAGGGGTGTGTGTAGGGGTGTGTGTGTCCATGATGGTAGGGGTGTATGTGTGTGTGTGTGTCCATGATTTTTTTTGTTTCCTATTACTTGGATTCAGACTCAGAGCTTTATGTCTGTTCAACTTGCTTCCTCAGCTGGTATTTACCACTTAAATCAGGCTTCTAGCCCTACTTTTTGCTAGTTATTTTAGAAATGAAAGCAGACTTTCTGCTCAGGCTGACTTCAAGTTTTGATCCTCTAGATCTCAGCCTCCTAACTAGCTAGGCTTATAGGTATACACTGGTGCTGGTGAGAACTGGCTTTTGATCAAACCCATGAAAGGGTCCACTTTCTCTGTCTGGACCCCCATGGTACATATGTTTCCAAAATCCCTAGCTGACAAGCTTACCTACTGCTAGGTTCTGGAGGTCCCTGACGAGCTGGAGTCAAGCCTTGGGGATAATTTAACCAAAAGCCGGCAGCACTGCCATCCACCCCTACATATGCCCTGTGGTCAGCCAGGTAATAATAAACATTTGTATGTTTTGACCTATTGATTTTCGCAACTCTCCCTATGACAGCTCAGTGACCCCTTCTGAAGAAAGCAGCTAGGACAGCAGAAAGAAATGGTTTTAAGCTAGGTGCCAGTGCCTCATGCCTATAATCCTAGCTGATCAGAAGGCTGAGATCTGAGGATAGCAGTTCAAAGCCAGCCCTGGCAGGAAAGTCCGTGAGACTCTTATCTCCATTAAACCACCAGAAAACCGGAAGTGTTGCTGTGGCTCAAGTGGTAGAGTACTTGCCTTGAGCTGAAGAGCTGAGGGACAGCACCCAGGCCCAGAGTTCAAGCCCTACAACTGACCCAAAAAAAAAAAAAAAGCTTTAGTTAGCTGGGCACTGGTGGCTCATGCCTGTAATCCTAGCTACTGTGGAGGCAGAGATCTGAGGATCACAGTTTAAAACCAGCCTGGGCTGGGAAGTCTGTGAGACTCTTATCTCCTCTAGTTAACCACCAGAAAACAAGTGGTGCTGTGGCTCAAAGTGGCAGAGCGCTAGTCTTGAGTGAAAGAAAGAGCATAGGGACAGCACCAGGCTATAAGTTTAAGCCCCAGTACAGCACCCCCCCCCAAAAAAAAAAAAAGATTTAAAACAAAAGATGTGCTGGGCGTGGGTGGCTCACACCTGTAATCCAAGCTACTCAGGAGGTTGAGATCTGAGGATCACGATTCAAAGCCAGCCCGGGCAGGAAACTCCATGAGACTCTTATCTCCAATAAACCACTAGAAAACCGGAAGTGGTACTGTGGCTCAAGCAGTAGAGTGCTCGCCTTGAGCTGAAGAACACAGGGAAAGCGCCCAGGTCCAGAGTTCAAGCCTCATGACCGACAAAAAAAAAAAAAAGCAAAAGACGTGAGCCATGTGGCTCAAGTTGTAGAGCATCAGTCTGTCAAATGGAAGGAGGCCCTGAGTTCAAACCTGGTCATCTCCAAGAAAAGACTCAACCTCAGTTTCTTCACTGTTAACTATGTGACACTGTTTCAAAATCCCCACAACTGACATAAAAGAAATAAAGAAATGGTTTTAGTCAAAAGTCCTGAGTTGAAATCTCAAATTCTAGCCAGTACAGATATGGTGGTGTGTACCTGTAATGCTTCCCTCTAAGAGGGACGCTATAAATAGTCGGTCAGGGTCTGACATCAGCCCAGAGCAAAAACTTGATACTTGATCTGAAAAAGAATGAAAGCCTCGGGGCGTGGTGGCTCATGCCTGTAAGTAATCCTAGCTATTCAGGAGGCTGAGGCTGAGATCTGAGGATCATGGTTCAAAGCCAGCCCAGCAGGAAAGGCAAAGGAAGTGGCACTGTGGCTCAAGTAGTAGAGCACTAGCCTTGAGCTGAAGAGCTGAGGGACAGCTCCCAGGCCCAGAGTTCAGGTCCCACGACCGACCAAAAAAAAAAAAAAGAAAAGAAAAGAAAAACAGGCCCATATTTGTAATCTTAGCTGCAGGAGGCTGAGATCTTAGAATCCCTATTTGAAGCCAGTCCAGGCAGAGAAGTCTGAATGAGACTTTATCTCCCATAAACCACCAAAAAGCTTGAAGTAGAGGTATGACCCAAGTGGTACAGTACCAGGCTTGAGTGAAAACGCTAAAGGACAGCTCTTAGGCCCTGAGTTTAAGCCCCAGTTCAACACCAAAAAAAAAAAAAAAGATTTAAAGCAAAAGACATGATCCATATGGCTCAAGTTGTAGAGCATCATCTGCCTATCAAATTGAAGGGGGCCCTGAGTTCAAACCTGAGCATCTCTAAGAAAAGACTCAACCTCAGTTTCTCCACTGTTAACCACGTGACACTGAGTTTCAGAAGTATAGAATTTAGGACAGTAAATTCTCTTAAGGAAAATGAAGCACAGATGATAAAGGCACTTGCCTCAGCCCACTCACCTACTAAGTGGCAGAGTCTAAGCCTTGTTTCCCACTCCCATGTCCTTAAGCAAAGCCCTATAATGCATCCTAGTTGATTCTTACAGGAACACTGCCAGCTGAGCATAATTGCCCTCCCTTCATACTGGAGGAATGGCAGTTTCTCCACCTACTGTCCACAAGGCCAGGTTTTAACTTGGGCCCTTTGACTAAAGCCAGCATTCTTTGTGCTCATTTGACTGTGTGGACACTGTTCTGGCCGTTGCATTGATGGTGATTCATATCGTGGTATGGGCATTGTAGTCCTGTGGCAGGTGTGCTAGCACACCACAGTAGATGCTTTCAGTCCACGTCGTAGCTTGTGGCTCACTGATAGAAGGAATACTTGTGCAAGTGAGGTGGGAAGGCTTTTGTTGTTGTTGTTGGTGGTGGTGGTCATGGGGCCTGAACTCTGGGCCTGGGCACTGTCCCTCAGCTCTTCAGATCAAGGCTAGCGCTGTACCACTTGAGCCACCACAGTGCCACTTCTGGCTGTTTCTGCTTATGTGATGCTGAGGAATCCAACCAAGGGCCTCATGCATGCAAGACAATCACTCTACCACTGAGTCACCTTTCCAGCTCCCTGGGCAGGCTTTTTATCCCCCTTACTGAGGAGGCTAGGTATGAGCATCGCCTAAGCTGGGAGTGTTTGAGATCAGCCT
The DNA here is from genome assembly GCF_024711535.1 of Dipodomys merriami. Classification (NCBI taxonomy): domain Eukaryota; kingdom Metazoa; phylum Chordata; class Mammalia; order Rodentia; family Heteromyidae; genus Dipodomys; species Dipodomys merriami. The sequence goes on from NW_027206290.1 coordinate 69,749,012, forward strand.
GCCACATAGGCAAAACCCCATCTGAAGAAAAAAGACAGAGCACTTCTGTATTAGAAATGAGCCAGTACGTTCTCTTTCCTGTTTAAATTTAATTACTAAATATCATGATGTGACATTACTTTGCTTGTTCTGTAGCTTGTTCCTCTCTCTGTGGTTCCTTCCTCTCCTCCAACCAGCTCTTTGTTGATCAGTAGAACTTAGGGTGAGGAAGGAGCCCAGGAGCTTAGCACAACCAGTGTCTCTTAGCTTGTCATCTGTAAGATGCTGTCAGCCATAGGTTAGGCAAGTGCCCTGTTGATGTTCTAGCTGTCCGTTCACCAGTTTATGTCAGGGCCTTGCAGACTCACCTTCACTACCTGCCCTCTAAATGGGGGTGGTGCAGGGAGAACTTCATCCAGGCCCTTCTCAATCCTTCTTCCCTCCCTGATGGCCTCATCTGCACTGAAGGCATTGTTCACCAGGACTGCTACGTTACATACCAAGTGTTGCTCCTACAACAGTGCCCCTGCTACATCTATATAACAACAACTGACAAATTCCCTTTCTTCCCTGATCTCTCTTCTGAGCATTATATCCTACTGTTTAACTGCCTGTTTGACATAGCCAAACTGTAAATACCTCCCATCTGAATTTGATTTTTCCTGTTTGCCCACCTAGAACCTAGTCACAGAAGTTTAAGATTCTCCCAATATGAACCCATCCTCCCTTAATCTAGTACCCATCCAGCAGCAGCTTTCCAGGGCCCACCTCCTCAGTAGCTCCTGGATCTCTGTTTCGGCTACCCACACACTCCTTTCCCACCCCATCCTCACTCACCTGCATGGCACTGGTGTCGTTGCCCTAGCTGGCTCCTCACAATTTATTTTCTGCACGAAGAAGCCAGAGCAGTCTTTCTGAAAGCAGAATGAGATAGCATCTTCCCCACCCCTACTGGGTACTCCCTTTCAATAGACAAGCTATTTGTGGCTTGATCACAAGGCTCCCTGGTATCTAGCTCCAGCCCATCTCTCCCAATCTCATCATTCCCAAGCCCACTTCTCTGCAGCCACACATACCTCTCAAGTTTGCCACCATTGCTTCATCCCTGAGGGACCTTTGGACACTTTTCCCCCCCATCTCTGCCTACATTACTACCATTCTTCCTTTAGAGTCACTTTAAACACCACTAACTTGTAGAAACTTTCCTAGCTCCATGCCTCATATGCCTCATATCCACAGCAAGCCGCATAATACTGTATATTCTATTTTGCTGATGATTTAATCAGTCTGACTTCCCACTAGACCATAAGTTCTGGGACTATGTCTACACAGCACTATCTTCAGGGCTGGCACACACACAGTACCAGCATATGTTTATGAATGAGAGAACAGGTAACTAGATGACAGGGCAGACAGCCGTGGCAGGCAGATCCTGTATGGTAGGCAAGTGTTGGGCCACATGTATGTGGAGGTGTTAGTCCTGCCTGTTGGCTTGGTGGATCTGCTTCAGCCTGTCCCAGTTTCTCATCGGCACTACAGAGTTGCTGAGTGGTTCAGAATGAGAGCACAGTGAGGCTAGCTGATACTGGTGAGCTGCTCTGGGCCTGTGAACGTGATGTCTGACAGAAAGTTATCTTAGGCAACAGACAGGCACATAATGTGTCGGTGCATATTCTAGATTTTTTATTTCCTTATTTTTTTATTTTTTGCCAGTCCTGGGGCTTGAACTCTGGACCTAAGTGCTGTCTTTGGGCTTTTCACTCAAGATAGCAATCTCCCTACCACTTGAGCCATAGCTCCACTTCCACTAAACTTTTGTGGTTAGTTGGAGATAAGAGACTTATGAATTTTCCTACCTGGGATAGCTTTGAACCACAATCCTGAGATCTCAGTCTCCGGAGTAGCTAGGATTTCAGGTATGACCCACCAAAAATGCCCAGCTAGATTCTAGATTTGATCTCACTCTCTTCCCTGCCTGAATTAGGATCTGAAGACAAATAAATAGGAAATAATGTTTCCCCTCAAAGAGCTCATAGCCAGTAAAGAAACCAAAAACAAAAATATAATTACACTGTACAAAGTAATATCCCTGACATATAAAAACATATATAGACAAGGAGTGAGTTCCAGATCAGCTGGGCTACACGTGATACTCACAAGAAAGAGAAAGAAGACAGTGGAATGCGGTAACCCACTTTCTTCCCCCTAGGCTTGGAGGCTGGTAAACAGAATGACAGCACTCTGGAGACTGAAGCAGGAGGATTGACAGTTCAAGGCCTACCTGGGCAATATAGCAAGACCCCGTCTCCAAAAAGGAAGGGCAAGAGGAGTTTTAGAGGGGGTGAAGTTGGTTGGAATACATTGTAAATGTGTGAAATCCCTCCCCCTGTATAACTGCTTTAAAACAAACAAAAAAAAGGCACAGAGTTTATGCTGATAATGAAAATGGTGTTTGATGCCTTCCTGCTCTGCCCTGAGCCTGGGACTTGAATGACTCCTTTATTTCTCACCTGTAACTCCCATTTTGTGTAGGTAATTGAGGCTCAATGAAGGTAAATGACTGAGCAAGACTGCTGAGGTACTAAGTGGCAGGGGCAGATGCTACAGCAGGTGGCCTGAAGTCAGAGCAGTCTCTCCTCACTCCACCATCTGTCTCTGTGGAGGGAGGCTAGGACAGAAAGGTGACAGCCAGGAAGAGCATCCCAGGAAATGAGGAAGGGAAGTTGAGCTTTCAGTCAGTACATGGAACAGAAAGCCACCATGTAAAGCTCACTGGTATACAAGGAGTTAAGTTTTGAGGCAGGCACTATTGGCACTAGGGCACAGAGAAGGAAGGAAGGAAGGGTGTGATAGGATAGGTTAGAGGGGCAGGCTGGGTACAAGCACCTGACGCAGAGGGTTGTCTGCTGGGTGCAATGCTGGTGATGTCTGTGGAAGTCCACTTTGCCCTGCCTCTGGCGGCTCCATGACTGCTGACCTCAGCAAACTCAGGGCTGAAGCTCTGAGCTCCATCTGTCTCTCTTATGGCAGGAGAGGTGCTGAGAGGGGACCGGATTGTCAACACCCCTTTCCAGGTTCTCATGAACAGCGAGAAGAAATGTGAAGTGCTGTGCAACCAGTCCAACAAGCCAGTGACCTTGACAGTGGAGCAGAGCCGGCTGGTGGCTGAGCGTATCACAGAAGATTACTACGTCCACCTGTAAGTTGTCCTCTGTGCCCTGCTGGCCTCGCTTTCACGCCGGGGAGGGATGGATGGGAGAGGCGGTCCAGAGGGACTAAGTGGGGCCTTGGGTTTCCAGCATTGCCGACAACCTGCCTGTGGCCACCCGGCTAGAGCTGTACTCCAACCGTGACAGTGATGACAAGAAGAAGGAAAAAGATGTGCAGTTTGAACATGGCTACCGGCTGGGCTTCACAGATGTCAATAAGGTAGAGTGTCCTTGAAACACTCAGTGGGCTGGGGCCCTACACCTCTCAAGTCATAGGGGGGTACAGAGAAAAGGACACAATCAGGTCTAGGCCTGAACACAAGAGGGGAGAGTTAGCTAGGGCACATTTCTCCTAGTGCCTCTGGGAGGGCGGTCCTTCACAACACTGTAGCTTTGGGTCAGTGCTCTAAGAAGGTGAATGCTTAGTTGCTAAAATATTACATTCTGTTTTTATAAGATAAAACCAAGAAAAGAACCTGGAACTTGATCAGTGTGCAAGATAGCCATGGCCTCTCTGAGTTGAATCCTGCTTCTACTACTTGCTAGTTGTCTAAACAGCCTTGAGCTATGTTTCCATATTTGTACAGCATGTATAAAGTTTTCCTGGCTTTGCCAGATATATCAGTCAAATCAGAGTCCTTCCTAGCACAGGACTGGGGGCAGAGAGGAGCTGGAGAGACTGAATGCACTCATGTGTTTTAGAAGGTGGTACAAATAGCTAGATTAGGGCAGAGAGTAGAAGGCCTACAAGCAAAGGCCTAGGAAGCCCTAGATGGAGCCCTCCAGGAGAAGGCAGAGATTGTGGAAGATTAATGTGGCCAGGCCAAGGTGCACTCTGATGCCTAGGATAAACTGTTTCCTCACTGCTAGCTGTTCTCTTTATTGCTTCTCTCTAGATCTACCTACACAACCACCTCTCGTTTATACTTTACTATCACCGGGAAGACATGGAAGAGGATCAGGAACACACGTACCGTGTCGTCCGCTTCGAGGTGATTCCCCAGAGCATCAGGCTGGAGGGTGAGTGGGGAGGTCTGACCAGAGGGGCAGGGCTGGATGGGCCTGGGCCTCCAGACTCAGGGTGGGGCATGCTTTTCACCTCAGCCACAGAGAGGTCATGCATATATTCTCAGTAGCAAAGATGGAGGTGAGGGACAATTGTCATGTGCTCTGTAGTGAACAGGACCCCTTACCAGTTCACCTCTTCCCAGCAACCTCAGAAGGTACGCTGGTGACTTGGCCAAACACATAGGAAGCAGCCAGTTCATCTGTGGGTTGAAGAACCAGGGGCAAGGGTACAGAAAACAGCATAGAGCAATGATTTATTTCTTCTCTTTCCCTCTGTGAATGAATGATTGGCACAGGCTACAGTTGCTGAGGGTCAACAGGAGTCTGAGAGCCCGGTGCTGATGGGCCCCAAGTGAATAGGTGCAGTTTTACCTCGCACATCAGTACTAACACACCATAGGTTGTACTTGAGCTGCAGAACAGACCTGAACTTAGGTCCATGGAGGGGTAGGAGGTGACTTTTTTTTGGGGGGGGGGTCCGGTCGTGGGGCCTGAACTCTGGGCCTGGGCTCTGTCCTTCAGCTCTTCAGCTCAAGGCTAGCACTCTACCACTTGAGCCACAGCGCCACTTCCGGCTTTTTTCTTTTTGCTTATGTGGTGCTGAGGAATCGAACCCAGGACCTCAGGCATGCAAGGCAAGCGCTCTACCACTGAGCCACCTTCCCAGCCCCAGGAGGTGACTTTTTGAAAAGTTCTAGAATGTGGCTTTCACACAAAGTAATTTGTAAAAGTCTCATAAAATGTAGATCCTGTTCTTTCAGAGCATCATACTGGCTCACTCTCTCTCCGTGAGTATATGGTTTTACATCTATGTATGGAATGATTTGAGGTCTCTGTTTCTGCAATGGCTTATTGAGATTACAGATCTCCAGCATCCAGCACAGTACTGGGCACTGAGTGAAAGGCTGAATGGATGTATAGATGCCTTTGTGGAATAAGAGATGGGTGACAGAATGAACAAATGAAAGGGGAACATATCTGAGTGAGTGTATTACTAAGTGATGATTTCAGAGTACGCAGTAAGCAAATGTGGTAGTGAGGCACCATTTTGGTGTGTATGGAATGGGCCTGAGTGAATGAATGAATGGATGTTTGCACCAAGTGTAGACTGGTGTAAAGATGGCACTTAGAGTCCCTGTGCACCTGCCTCTCTCAGCCCCAAAGGCCCTTTGGGAGGTCAGAACTTTGGGAATATCACCATAAAAATCACAGTTGACTGCTGTGCTCCCAGCCTCCAGACACTGGAGGCCCAGTCCCACAGCAGGAAGCCTTAAGGACACCAGAAGGAGAACACTTGGGAGTGGTAATGGCCGCAAGAACAGTCTCTGTCTCTCACAGACCTCAAAGCAGATGAAAAGAGTTCATGTACCCTGCCTGAGGGTACCAACTCCTCACCCCAAGAAATTGACCCTACCAAGGAGAATCAGCTATACTTTACCTACTCTGTGCACTGGGAGGTGAGAAGGGGCATGAACTCTCGGCAAGGGTCTGGGCCAGGATTCCAGGGCAGAAGGCCTAACTAAGTGCTTCTTCCTGCCTGCTAGGAAAGTGACATCAAATGGGCCTCTCGCTGGGACACTTACCTGACCATGAGTGACGTGCAGATCCACTGGTTTTCTATCATTAACTCCGTTGTGGTGGTCTTCTTCCTGTCAGGTGAGAGCGCTGTGCTTGAAGGTGGAGAGGATGGGATGGAGGGTAAGGGACTGAGGCATCCCTTCTCTTAAGTGTTCTCATGGCCAAACGTGGGTCAGAAAATGACAGCAGGGCATCGAGCTAGCTCTCAGGAGTGCAGAGAAGAGCAGGAGATAGTCTCTGCTCTGGATAGACAGAGCTGTCCATACTCAGTCATTGATTTGTTCAATGACAAATTATTACTTGACCTGTGCCAGAAGTCAGAGATATGGTGTTAAATAGGTCAGCTAAACTAACAGTGGAAGGGAAACAAAACAGCAACTAAGTAGTGGTACTTAAGATAAAGTGGGAAGGAGGGCTACTTTAGGGTAGGCCTCTCCAAACGAGGGCAGAGCCACTAGTCAAGAGACCCCAGGTAAACTGTTTCCACAAGGGTCATGGCCTTGTGAGACAAGCTTGGCAGGAAGCTGGACGGTGAGAGTGGAGGGAAGAGGTGGAGTGATGCTGATCACTGGACTCATGAGAAGCACAGACTGTCCCCTGTAATTAAATATTTATCCACTGACACTCTACTGCCTAAGCACTTTATAAAGATCTGCTGCAAATACCTACAGTCTTAGCTACTCAGGAATCTGAGATCTGAGAATTGAGGTTTGAAGCCAGCTTGAGCAGAAAAGACTCGTATCTCCAGTTAACCAGCAAAAAGTCAGAAATGGATATGTGGCTCAGAGGGTAGAGCACCAGCCTTGAGCAAAAAAAGCTAAGGGATCGTGTCCAGGCCCTAGTACCATTATATACACACACACAAAATCTGTCCCTCAGCCCCACGAGTTGAGTATAAAAGTTCAGGTCATACAGCTAATTCACTTAGTCACTGCACTGCTGCCTAAAAGAAGTAGGAAAAAAAAGGACAAATGGGGAAGGTTTGTTTCTGGGCTGGTTGATGGTACTCATTGGTGAAGATACCGATGGTGAATCTTGAGATGCGTAGGAAGCAGTCACATAGGAAAGGTGTTCCTGGCAAACTGAGTAGCAGGAGTAAAGGCAGAATGAAAGAGGGTTGTGAAATCTGAACTACAGTAGCTAGAAGAAGCCAGGCTATGGAAGAAACTGGAAACTCTCCTCCCAGACATGAAAAGTAGAGGCTTGTACCCATCCTCACCCATCCCTGCAGCCCCTTTTCATACACCTCTCCCTGGTTGGCTGGAGGGAGCTCTGCCCCAGGGAGACGCTGAGGTGGTCACATGGCCAGATCCTTTTGGAGGAGGAGGGCACACATGGAATGCAGATAGCTGTGTTAGTGATGCTCGTGACTATTGTTCCTCACCTTGTCTGTTTCAGGGATTCTGAGCATGATTATCATCCGGACCCTCCGCAAGGACATTGCCAACTATAACAAGGAGGATGACATTGTACGAGGTCTTGGCTGGGGAGGGATAGACTGGAAGAAGGAAGGGACGGTAGCAGTAGAGTGTTAAGCTTGCCAGACTGGGAAGAGGAAGAGGAGGCATGAGCCCATGTCCCATGCCTGTAATCCTAGCCACTTGAGAGGCAGAGATTGAGAATTCAAGGCCAGCCTGAACAGAAAGTTAGCAAGATACCCTCCCAACAGAAAAATCTGGGCATAATGATACCTGCTTGTCATCATACATGGGAAGCATAAGTAGGGAATTACAGTTAAAGCTGGTCCAGGGAAAAAGTGAAACCTTCTCTCAAAAATAACCAGAACCAGGGGCCAGTGGCTTACACCTGTAATCATAGCTATTTAGGAGGCTGAGATCTGAGGATTGTGGTTCAAAGCTAGCCTGGGCAATAAAGTCCATGAGACTCTTACCTCCAATAAACTACTCAGAAAAAGCTGGAAGTTGGTGGGTACCAGTGGCTCACGCCTGTAATCCTATCCACTCAGGAGACTGAGATCTGAGGATTGCAGTTCAGAGCCATCCTGGGCAGGAAAGTCTGAGATTTTATCTCCAATTAACCACCAGAAAACCGGAAGTGGCGCTGTAGCTCAAGTGGTAGAGCTCTCGCCTTGAGTTGAATTGCTCAGAGACAGCACCTAGGCCCCATGACCTTCAGGGAAAAGAAAAGGCCAGAAGTAAAGCTAAGCTCAAGTGGTAGGGCACTAGCCTTGAGCAAAAAGAAATTCAGCACCCAGGCCCAGATTTACCCTAGGACCTGGAGGGGGGAAAAAAAGAAAACAGAACAAAAACATCTGGAAGCATGCCTCAAGTGATGGCGAGTCTGCCTAGCAAACTTTTAGTTCAAATCCCACTGCTGCAAATATTATAATAATAATAATGGAGAAAAAAATCAAATCCCCTGACTACAGTGTTGAAGGTTTCTAATTTTAAAGTATAAAGGCAATGGAAAAAGTCACAAGAAGAAACTTGATTAATTTTACATTTAAAAATCTTAAGGCCAGCCGGGCACTGGTGGTTCACACCTGTAATCCTAGCTACTCAGGAGGCTGAGATCTGAGGATCACAGTTCAAAGCCAGTCCAGCAGGAAAGTCCATGAAACTCTTATCTCCAATAAACCACCAGAAAACTGGAAGTGGTGCTGTAGCTCAAGTGGTAGAGCACTCGCCTTGAGCTGAAGAGCTGAGGGACAGCACTCAGGCCCAGAGTTCAAGCCCCACGACTGACCAAAAAAAAAAAAAAATTACAGGCTCATGCCTGTAATTCTACTCAGGAGGCTGAGATCTGATTCTCATGGTTTGAAACTAATCCAGGCAGAAAAGTCCATGAGACTTTTACCTCCAGTTAAACCAGAAGTGGCATTGTGGCTCAAAGTGGTAGAGCCCTAGCCTTGAGCAAAAACAGTTCAGAGCCCAATGACAAAAAAAAACAAATCTTAAACTAGATCTTGGCATATACCTGAAGGTTGGCTTTGATGATCCTTAGATCTCAGCCTCTGAGTAGCTGAGATTATAAGCATGAGCCCCAGTACCTGGGAAGAATTGTTTTTACCTCAGAGATAGCTCCCAAAATGAGAATTCAAACAATCGTGAGAAGATGATTTTATTTATCATCAAATTAGCACAGACTTTTTTTTTTTTTTTTAAGTTGAGACATGGCCTAAAACTTGACATGCCCTTGCTTCAGCCTCTTAAGTGCTGGGACACAGGTTTTCACTACCATACCCACCCAGGAGTGGTTTTATTTTATTTTGGCAGCACTGGGGGTTTGAACTTAGGACCTAGAGATTGCTAGACAAGTGTTCTATCACTTGAGCCACATACACACTGTTTTGTTTTTAATAGTATTAATTGTTGGCAAGTTTAACATGTAACAAGCATATTCCTATCAGTTGGCAGTTTTCTGAAAAGAAATTGACAGTGTAGTGCATCTCCCCGAACTGTAAATTAGGTAACTTTCTATGGCACAGTAATTCTTTTTTTTGTTTGTTTGTTTTTTGGGTCCGGTCGTGGGGCCTGAACTCTGGGCCTGAGCACTGTCCCTCAGCTCTTCAGCCACAGCACCACTTTCGGCTTTTTTCTTTTTTTGCTTACGTGGTGCTGAGGAATCGAACCCAGGGCCTCATGCATGCAAGGCAAGCACTCTACCACTGAGCCACCTTCCCAGCCCCATGGCACAGTAATTCTTAAGAATCAAAAATACAAATGCCTTGGTCTAGGATATTGCAGTTTTGAAGTTTAATTTCAAAGAGTATTTATTAGCATGAAATGTTTGCAAATACCATCTGAAAATAACAAAGTACACAGTGGGATCACAATTTTATTATAAAATTTGGGTCCCAGTGGCTCAGGAGGCTGAGATCTGAGGATCATGGTTTGAAGCCAGCCCAGGTAGGAAAGTCTGTGGGACTCATTTCCAATAAAACTAAAAATGGAGCTCTGGTTCAACTGGTAGAGCAGTAGCCTTGGGTAAAATGAAGTTTTGGGAGAGCACTTAGGCTCCAAGTTCAAGCCTCAGAACTGGCACACTAGAGAGAGAGGCAGAGAGGACTAAAGGAAATGTGTAAACATTACTTAAGTCCTTTTTTAAAACTATATTTTTGTGTTTGTTTTGTTGTTATTATTTGTCTATATGTGAGGCAGAGTCTTATCATAAAGCCCATATTGACCTCTCTCTCTTTTTTTTTTTTTTTTGGTGCCAGTACTGGGTCTTGAACTCAGAGCAGGGTGGGCACTGTCAAGCTTCTTTTGCTCAAGGCTGGCACTCTACCACTTGAGCCACAGCGCCACTTCCAGCTTTTTCTGTTCATGTGGTACTGAGGAATTGAGCCCAAGGCTTCATGAATGCCAGGCAAGCACTCTACCACTAAATCATATTCCCAACCCTTGCATAATTTTTTCCATATAGTAGGTTTGCGGAAGTGGAGAGATTTTCCTTTTGTGCAGATATGCGCATCCTGTTTAACCTCTTCCCACCAGGTGACAGTTCTCTGAGAAGCACTGTCTCATATCACTTACACTTCTGTGTCAGGGCTGGAACTAATGGATAGCTGAGGGGCCCTCAGTGGGATCAGGAGACCTGATTTGATGGGAATGGTCCCTGAGGTAGCTGCCCTTTTCTCATGCACCTGCTACATTCTTCACCTTTTGCTGCAGGAAGATACCATGGAGGAATCTGGGTGGAAGCTTGTGCATGGTGACGTCTTCCGGCCACCTCAGTACCCCATGATCCTCAGCTCCCTGCTGGGTTCAGGCATTCAGCTGTTCTGTATGATCCTCATCGTCATCTGTGAGTGGACCCAGAGAGCCGAGTATTGAGCCCATAGGAACAAGGCCTGATTCCGAGGCATGGCCCCCTCTCCAAGTGCCTTTAGTAGAGGAGAGGGCTCCCAAGGACTAAGCATCAAGCAGGCATGCCAGCATCTCTGGGAAGACAGCTGTCCCAGCCCCAGAACCTGGGAATGGTGGTTTTCCTTACAGCTGTCCAGCTCTGTTTCAAGCATACCGTGTTACTCCATCAGGAAAGCAGCACATCAGTACGTTGAGATTGCTCTTGGTTTCAGTCAGGTGAAGTAACTGACCTTGAACCAGGGTCAAGAGTGGACTTATATCTTCTTTTGTTTTGCTTTTCTTTTACAATGATAAAACACTCATATAGGAATGAGTTACAGATAGCTCTAGAGTCAGTCTACCTAAATTTGTATCTCCATCTCTAAGCTCTGTAACCTTTGACAGCCACTTACTTAACCTTGTAGGCCCAGTTTCCAGATGGAAAAAATAATCTCTGCCTTGCAGAGTTGATAAGGCATGTTCACTGAGCTGGTATTAGAATGGGCCTGGCTCATTGCAAGTTTTCTGTGGACTGGCAGCTGCAGGCCAGGTGCCAGTGGCTCACACCTATAATTCTAGCTACTCAGAAGGCTGAGATCTGAGGATCATGGTTTGAAGCCAGCCTGGGAAGGAATTCCATGACACTCTTTTCTCCAATTAACTACCAAAAGACAGAAGTGGAAATGTGGCTCAAGTGTGAAGAGCACTAGCCTTGAGCAAAAGAAGTTCAGGGACAGCACCTAGGCCCTGAGTTCAAGCACCAGGACTGACACAGAAGATTCATCCAGCCAATACCTAGCAGCTACTGCACCCCCTGAGCCTCAGCTAGGACACCCAGTCTTTTCCTGTAGAGGGTAAGGGCCTGTGTCATCGAGAAGACCAAGGGGAAAGGAAGCCATATCTAGGCTCATCTGCCCAGGGGCCTGTTAGCCTTCCCCCACTCTTGTGGGAGCTGATGCCCTGGCAATCAGCCCCTCTGACTCTGCCTTCCCTCCCTCCGCAGTTGTGGCCATGCTTGGGATGCTGTCACCCTCCAGCCGAGGAGCACTCATGACCACAGCCTGCTTCCTCTTCATGTTCATGGGGTAGGTGTATGTGAGCAAGCTCCCAGAGGCCAGCCAAGCCTTCTTCATGCCACTAACTGCCCCTTGGTATGGACCTTGCCTTTTCCCACAGGGTGTTTGGTGGATTTTCTGCTGGCCGACTCTATCGCACTCTGAAAGGCCATCGGTGGAAGAAAGGAGCCTTCTGTGTAAGTATCCTGATCTCCTCCCAGTGTTATTGGAGCCTGAGAGGCTCTTGTCCGGGGCCTCTCAGGAGTGGCCCCAAGTGCTAGTGGAAGCTGAATGGTGGTGTGACAGCAGGAAGGGCTTAGGCCGAGGGCCAGCCATTTTGGGCCCTTACCCATAGGCTCCAAACAAGGCATCACAGGGCCCTACTTGCCCTGTCTATAAGCAGAAAGCGTTAAACTTAGGTATTTTAAGCCTTGATAGTTGGATGGCTCGAGCAAAAGAATACAAGGATGCAGAATTTCCATCAACTTGACACAGGAGAACACTCTGCTAACAGTATAGAGAGAACTGTGTACTGTTTTCCAGGTTTGATGGCCCTTTTGCTTTCTAGGAAAGATAAGCTGCTGCCCTTCCCTCCCCTCAGGGAGTCCTGAACCCCTTCTCCCTGGAGCTTTTTCCTTTATTAATAAATAGACTTCATTTCTGATAGTGTCTAGATCATAAATTTCAACCAGAAAGGCATATGAGGAATTCCTGCTCCACATCAGGGTGAAGAATAGAACATAGGATGGGATGAATTGACATTGGAGCATGGAGAAACAGCCAGAAGAGAATGGTTGGGTTGGGGAATTGTCCAGACCCAGTCCTGGACCTACATATTTCTTAATTGTCTCCAATGGTTATCTGCTTTTAGGATTATATAGATGGAGAGACTGTAAGTAAGGCCCATGGTACAGCATGGGTACTCAGGAAACCTTGGGATAGAACAATTACCAAGTGTTGGTAGGAAGGGCATCTTTGGCATCCCAACGATGGAACTGGCAGTAGAGGCTGAGTGCTCGATTGCTCAAAAAAAACTTGAGATCTGTTGTCATTATGGTGTGACAGCAATCTCTCAGCCTGGTAGTCCCAGTGTAGACTCAAGTATAAGTCTAGAGCTTTGTTTTCCTGTGCTCAGATCCACGTCCCAGAGATTCTGACTTGAGGATCTCTGATTTTGATGAGAACCTCTGATTCTGGGTTAGGAAAGGAATTGTACTTAGGCTGGATGGGTTTGAAGTCTCTGATGTGGGAGCCCCAAAGGGTCCTCCGGATCCACTCAAGTGTAGCTTCCCAACCTGTCCCCTCTTGCTCCCAGAACATGGGCTCTAGAGTCTTAGCCTTCCTGGATTTACCCTTAACAAATGTGGGGGAGGAAAAGAGCCTCAGTGCCTTCATCTTTCTTTCTTTCTTTTTTTTTTTTTGGTACCAATCCTGAGGCTTGAATTCATGGCCTGCACATTGGCCTTGAGCTCTTCAGCTCAAGGTGAGCACACTACCACTTGAACCACAGTACCACTTCCAGTTTTCTGGTGGTTAATTGGAGATAAGAGTCTCATGGATTTTCTTACCTGGGCTGGCTTCAAACCATGATCCTCATATCTCAGCTTCTTGAGAAGCTAGGATTATAAACATGAGCCACCCGCTCCTGGCCAATACCCTCATCTTTAAAAGAGATAATGTGGGCTAAAGGAATGGCTCAAGTGGTAGAGCATTTGCTTAGCAAGCACAGGCCCTTCAGTTCAAATCCTAGTATTGCAAAAAATGAAAAAGTAACAAAAGGGGCTATTAGTCCATTTCTAAACCTATATAGTAAGGGTTAGATGGGACATGTAAAGCCTGCCATTTGCCATCCCTAATTATTTGAGCATTACTCTAGATGGTTTGGATTGAAGCCTTTTAGTCATGTATTCAGCAGCTGTTATTTAGTTGCTATGACATTCTGAGTAATGGGACTACATCTTTTGGAGAAAAGCAAATGACCCCAACCTGAGTTGATAGTATCTATCCAGAGTTGAAAACGTATTTAGTACACCCCAGCTATTCCACATCATAGTGTGGTTCTGCTAAATGCTGTTACTTCGGGGCCATCATGAAGCCAAAAACCTTAAGTAGAACTTTTCTGTAATTATGGTGGCTTGAAAGCAAGGAAGCAGCAGCTCCAGGGATCTGAGAGGCCTTTGCAGGCCTATCTCTTGGCGAGAGAAGGAATTGAGATTGAGCTATGTTCTAAAGGACCAGGACCAGTTGAGCCTATGGTGGGGGAGCTCCATTGGGTCCCAAGGAACTCCCAAAGTACAGCTCCCCAACCTGGCTCCTCTTGCTCCCAGACGGCGACCCTGTACCCTGGAGTGGTTTTTGGCATTTGCTTTATACTGAATTGCTTCATCTGGGGAAAGCACTCGTCAGGAGCGGTAAGTGCCCCTCCTCCACCTTCCAGTCCTTCCCCAGTACAGAAGGCCAATGGTGTCTAGCCCTGTTCCCCAAGGTCACTTCCTGCTGTTTCTTCCCTTTTCTAAGTTCCCAAAGTTCTATTCCCAACCTTGAGGGTTGAAGGTTGGCTGGGGTTTCCCCAGCATTGCCCATTGTCACCAGTGCCTGTCCCTGTTCTCTCTGTGGACAGCTGGTCAAAGTTCACTTCTTGAAAGGGCGGTTTCCATAGTCCAGGGCTCAGCTGGGGAATTCCCCTATCTCATCAGGCGAGAGCTGCGAGGTGCAAATAAATTGGGCCAGTGTCCTATAACAGGGCTTTGCTCCTAGTGTCTGCCCTCAGCAACCAGCCCCTGTAGGTGGAAGCAGAAGATGGGAAGAGGCACATGGCTCTGAGGGTAGGCAACTTGCCAGTCCCAGGCACTGTTGCCAGCAACTGCCTCAGTGGGATGGGTGGGGAGAATGGGGTCTTAGTTAATTAGCGCTGTGGTAGAGGTGGGACAGGCATTTGTACCCCAGCATGCAGAACCACCTGCCCCATCCCTAGGGTCCCTGGGTGAGGTTCAAATTGAGTCCCAGGGAGGCTTAGGAAGCCTTTGAAGGAAGAGAAACTAATCGTCCTCTCACTTCCTCTTTTATACCTGTGTTCCTCCTCACTTCAGCTTTTTCCTCCTAGCTACCAGTTGTGCATTCTAACACTCATAGAAATTTTGGAAAGTACAAAGGAGTTTAGAAATTCAAAGTAACCTACAGTCCAACCACCCAGACAAATACTATAGAAATCTTTAATACATGTTCTTTCAAACTTTTTAATAGATATATTTAAAATGGAATTATGGGCTAGGAAGGTGGCTCAGCGGTAGAGTTCTTGCCTCATATGCCTGAGGCCCTGGGTTCGATTCCTCAGCACCACATAAACAAAAGGCCAGAAGTGGTGCTATGTGTCAAGTGGTAGAGCACTGACCTTGAGCTGAAGAGCTGAGGGACAGCGTCCAGGCCCAGAGTTCAGGCCCCACGACCGGACCCAAAAATAAATAAATAAATAAAAAATAATAATAAAATAAAATCGAATTATATAATTTAAAACATAGAATTATAAACACATGGTACTTGTAATAAATAGTGTGTGTGTGTGTGTGTGTGTGTGTGTGTGTGTGTGTGTCTCTCTCTCTCTCTCTCTCTCTCTCTCTCTCTCTCTCCTATAACGAATTTAGGGCTAGGAGCTGTCCCTGAGCTTTTATACTCAAGGCTGATACTCTAGTGCTTGAGCCAAAGCTCCACTTCCAGCTTTTTGATGGTTAATTGGAGATAGGGGTCTTATGTACTATCCTGCCTAGACTGGCTTCAAACCGTGGTCCTCAGATCTGAGCCTCTTGAGTAGCTAGGATTATAGGCACAAGTCATCAGTACCTAGCTTTGCATGAATTTTATAACAACTTAATAATCGCAACAGAAGATGAGAAAGAACATGAAAAATCAGTCCTCACACATTAGGAAAAATGCTGTTAAACTTTTTTGATATAGGCCTTTCTCGACACAGATCCATATAAATACTATATTCTTACTGAAGTGAAGTCTTAAATGTACAGTGTTATAACCTGCTTTTCTCACTTAGAAGTGTATTGTGGTGGTGTTTTGAAGGGACTGGAATCACTTTGTACAGTCTTGTTACTTCCCTTTTTCTCTTCACTTAGTGGATTACATGTCATTTCCTTCCCTTTGTGTTCCCTTCAGGTTCTCAGTCCTTTGCTTTCCTTTTCTCCCCCTTCCTCCCTGGATGACAAGCTCCTGGGACGTGGCGTTCCCTCATCACTGGGAGCACAGATGGTCCCCCAGCCATTCCCTGCTCTCCTCACAGGAAGTTCTTGGCTCAGATTCTGACCAGGAGCTCTTGAGCAAAGAGGAGTTAGAAGCCCCTTCCCCACTGAGGTGGCCTGCCATGCTTGTGGCTTCTCCTTCCTGGGAGTCCAGGATGTCCCCCTCCCTCCTGTCTAACCCCCATCTCGGGCATCGGCCTGGTGGGGGCCTCACAGTGCTGTGTCTACAGGTGCCATTTCCCACCATGGTGGCTCTGCTATGCATGTGGTTTGGGATATCCCTGCCCCTCGTCTACTTGGGCTACTACTTTGGCTTTCGCAAGCAGCCATATGACAACCCCGTACGCACCAACCAGATTCCCCGGCAGATCCCTGAACAGAGGTGGTACATGAACCGATTTGTGGGGTGAGTCTTCTAGCAGAGGCAAGAGCAGAAGGAGGGCCTGTGGGGTGGGCGACACCAGCACTCCTCTAAGCCACTTGCTGGGGAGGCCATGGGAGAGGGCCTCTCCCCCAGGGTGAAGTAGCCAGTGCCCAAAGGTCAGCGGCACGTACACCAGTAGACGTTATGCAAGGCGGCCTAATGAATGGGGCCAGGCTGCAGCTAGACGTGGTGTTGTCATATGAACCAGGACAGGGAAGGGGAGGGACAAAGGGCCTGATAACACAGGTTAAGGCCACCCACCCTCTCTACCTCAGTTCTCATGAACTGAGGAGAAAGAGGCCAACCTCTCGCAAGGTTGTCATAGTAGCACAGCATGGAAAAGACAGAGATCACCACCTGTGTAGTCTTGGGAGGGAACCCGGCTTCCTTGTGGCCAGGACTTGAGCACTATTAACTCTCATTGTCTGCTGCAGCATCCTCATGGCTGGAATCCTGCCCTTCGGTGCCATGTTCATTGAGCTGTTTTTCATCTTTAGTGTAAGTACACTGCTGCCTACCCTCCCCCTCCACTTATGCGGCTCCACAGGCTTCCTCTCCTTCCCACTGCCTAGGAAAGTGCCAGAGCCCTGCTCTTCACCCTAAAGTCAGTTAGCAGTCCTGCCTGTAGGGACAGCATTCAGAATTAAAGGAGCATGTCATGTGCACCTGTCTGGTACATGGATGCTGCTCTCTGATACTGCAGGCAGTCACTGCCATCATTGCAGGCATGATTGATAGCATTGTTCCATCTGCTTCCATTTCTGGGTCCTTTCCTGTCTTTACCTGTCAACATTATCCCAAACTTGAGGTAAGTAGGCAGAAACATCCCCAGGATGCCAAGCTAGAGCAAATGCAAAGGCTCTTGGCATTTAGTAAATGCTGCTATGGTGACCAGGAGTGCTTCTGTCTGAAAGTGCCCATGTGAAAGCCAGCAGGAAGATGCCAGCTTCATGTAGGTCTAGCTGACCCAGCCACATGCCCAGCCCTAGTGGTGCCATGCTCCAAGTCAGTACTCTACAAATGTCTACCCTTCCTGAGGAATACCTGCCTAGCAAGTGCAAGATCCCAAGTCAGAACCCCAGGACCACCAAAATAAAATTAAAGGCCAACCTTGCATAGCTCACCTGCGGTATAGCATAGCCCCTGGCTGGCATGGGTAAGCTGCTCCTGAGAGGTGGTGGCCGCTGTTCATGCTGTCAGATTTAGACAAGGACCTACCCAGAGCATGATCACCCAGAGCAGTTCCTAAGAGCAACCTGGCTCTTCCCCTGCCCCCATGCCAGACCCAATAGTGCCATGCTGGCATCTCCATTCCTGCCTCAGGGGAGGGACAGTTGAGCTGAGGCAGACCAGCTGAAGACCACGTCGGTGTATTCACAGGCCATCTGGGAAAATCAGTTCTATTACCTCTTTGGCTTCCTGTTCCTCGTTTTCATCATCCTGGTGGTGTCCTGTTCACAAATCAGCATCGTCATGGTGTATTTCCAGCTATGTGCAGAGGTGAGGGGAAGGGGGAAGGGGTGGGCTGGAGTGGCTGGATTTAGCACTGAACAGCTTGGTAGAGCTATGCAAAGCCCATGTCTGGGTTCTGTGGGTCATGTGTTTCTCCAAACTGCTGGGTCTCATTTGCACACTGGTTAATGACACCTACCGCCGCTTGGGTTGTATGGGACAGTCACCACAGCTCAGTGAAGGACAGTAGGACCTTCAGTATTGAGTCCACTCCAGTAGTTTCTCTTAACTGGCAGGTACAGAGTGGAGGCCTACCTTGCTTCTAGGCCTAGTTCTTGCAGAGTGGGAAAGACCAGCAGCCTCCGTGCCTGCTGCTGTGTCCCAGCATGACAGGGACAGTTACACACCTACTGGGAGGCTGCTTCAGGTACTAAATGAGCCAATTCATATGCAGCACTCAGAACAGTGCCTGACATATGGTAAGCATTGGCTCGTGAAATATGCATTCTTACTACTTTTTTCTGATGAGTGGTTTTTTGGTCAGGTATAATTTATAAACAATAAAAGTTATCTTTCATCTATGATTCTATAGATCTGGGAAACATGGTGGGAAAAGGCCTTGGAGACTTGAGGTCACTCTTCCTTCCCTTCTTCCTCAGGATTACCGCTGGTGGTGGAGGAATTTCCTTGTATCCGGGGGATCTGCATTCTACGTCCTGGTCTATGCCATCTTTTACTTTGTTAACAAGGTACCACTCTCTTTAGGGGATCTCCTTAGTCCCCTCAGGTAGCTTGGCAACAAGGATGCTGGGGGAAAAAAAACAAACCAGCATCTCCGGGTCCTTTAGCTTTTTCACTTAAGGCTGGCGCTCTACAACTTAAGCCACAGCTCCACTTAGGCTTTTTAGTGGTTAATTGGGAGTTAGGTGTTTCATATACTTTTCTGCCTAAGCTGACTTGATCATAATCTTCCTATTACAGTCTCCAGAGTAGCTAGGATTATAGGCGTGAGCCAGCAGCACCTTGCTTTACTGGCTATTTTGGAGATAAGAATCTCAGACTTTTCTACCCTAAGTAGCTATGATTACAGGTGTGAACCACCAACACCTAGCCGACTTTAGTCCTGTTTCTAGGATTCTCAGGACAAATCTAATCTCTACAATGAGTGTGAATTGCTGCTCTAGCTTCAGGTGTTATTAGATCCAGGATCTGAAAAATATCAGAGCTCTGTGCTCACACCTTAATCTGTATGTCTCTTTTGGCTTCAGTCTGCAACTAGGATCTTTCCACAAGGTGGGAAGATGGCCATTAGAAGCCTCAGAGTAAAAGGTCTTTTTAACAGAGTGCCAGTGGCTCACCCCTGTCATCCTAGCTTCTCAGGAAGCTGAGATCGTGATTCAAAGCCAGCCTGGGCAGGAAAGCCCATGAGACTCTTACCTCCAATAAACTACCAAAAAAGCCAGAAGTAGAGCTGTGGCTCAAGTGGTAGAGCACTATAACTGTAAACAAAAAAAGGTCAGGCACAGAGCCCAGATCCTAAGTTCAAGCCCCATGACCAGCACCAAAAAAAAAAAAAAAAAAGGTCTTCTGCCATTGCATATTTATTCCAGGGAAGACTACATTGGCTCTGCTGAGGTTATAGGCCCATTGTTCAGATTTATCCAGCCCAGCAGAATACTGTGCACGGATTGACCTGCTTTATAAAGGTGGTATACAGAGGGGTTACAGTTACATGTCAGATAAATACATTTCTTTTTTGACAGTGTCACCTCTTCCCTTGCTCTCTCTCACTTTTTCCCTCCCATCCCCACTTACAGCTTAGGTTTTGTACTACAGTCAACGTCCCCAGCCGAACAAGACAGCAAGAGTGTTTCTCAGAACTCTTGGAGGAGGGAAGACAGGAAACTATGTTGGACAAAAGCTAGAGATCTTTTCATAGCCTCCTGTCCTTCCTCCTTCTGCCCTAGTCTGCCTTCTCTGTCTAAGCACCAATTCTTCCAGCCACAGTATAAAACTAGGGCCCTTCCAGCCTGCATTTTGCTCATCCCTTTCCTGGTTTGACCAGTGCCCATCCCTCCCACCTTGCCCAGGTCTCTGTTACCCTCACCCTATCTGTAGCCATAAAAATATTTCTGGGCTGGATGCTGGTGGCTCATACCTATAATCCTAGCTAGTCAGGAGGCTGAGATCTGAGGATCACGATTCAAAGCCAGTCCTGGCAGGAAAGTCTATGAAGCTCTTATCTCCAATTAACCAGCAGAAAACCAGAAATGGCACTGTGGCTCAAGTAGTAGAGCACTTGCCTTGAGCAAAAAAGCTCAGGAACAGCACCCAGGCTAATGACTGACAAAAATAAAGAAAGGAAGAATACTTCTGGGACAGATAGGAGATGGAGCTTGACAAGGTGGCTTAGAAGGTCTGTTTCTATTTTTTACTTCTTATTTTCTGCTGGCTCCTGGCATTTTGTAGCCATGCATCTGTCCATGAGCCCTAGATGTCACTCAAACCTGGCACCCTGGGTGTATTTTGATACCACAGTTCCAGATTTCATTCTGTGCTAACAGTACCATCACACAGATTCCCTAATACCTCTTCCCAGACCTTCAAACTCTACCCCAGTCACAGAGGATGCTGACATACTCCAAGATGAAAGTTACCGTGAATCTGGGTGCCAGTGGCTCACGCCTGTAATCCTAGCTACTCAGGAGGCTGAGATCTGAGAATTGCAGTTCATAGCCAGCCTGAGTAGGAAAGTTCATGAAACTCCTATCTCTGATTAAGCACCAAAAAAGCCAAAAGTGGAGCTCTGGCTCAAGTGGTAGAGCTCTAGCCTTCAGCAAAAAAAAGATCAGGCCCTTAGTCAAGCCTTAGGCTGGAATGGGTTGGGGTGGAGGGAATGACTAGAGAGGGAGGAGAAGGGAGAGGAGAGAAGGGAGGAAAACAGAAGAAGACAGGGAAGGGAAGGTCATTGTGAAATGTTTACATAGGTGACCAGCTTGCTTGAGGAGAGGAATGAAGGTTGAGG
The DNA here is from genome assembly GCF_024711535.1 of Dipodomys merriami. NCBI lineage: Eukaryota > Metazoa > Chordata > Mammalia > Rodentia > Heteromyidae > Dipodomys > Dipodomys merriami. The sequence goes on from NW_027206290.1 coordinate 69,769,854, forward strand.
CAAACTGGTAAAGACTCTTTGTCCTTAAGATGGAAATGCTAGGGCTGGGAAGGTGGCTCAGTGGTAGAGTGCTTGCCTTGCATGCTCGAGGCCCTGGGTTCGATTCCTCAGCACCACATAAGAAAAAAGAAAAAAGCCGGAAGTGGCACTGTGGCTCAAGTGGTAGAGCGCTAGCCTTGAGCTGAAGAGCTGAGGGACAGAGCCCAGGCCCAGAGTTCAGGCCCCATGACCAGACCCCAAAAAAAAAAGAGAGAGAAGAAAAGAAAAAAGGAAATGCTAGACAGCTCTCCTAGAACATCCCTCCCCACTCCCTGGCTGCTGTCCCAGCCAACTAGAGTTGTTACTATGGGGACTGTGAAGGACCAGGCAGTGGCACAGCCGTGACCATTCTTGCTTGTGGTGTTCTTACCTGGCCTCTTGAGAGTCTCAGGATCCAAGGCTCTGGTGCAAATGAGGGTTCACCTGGCCCCATCCCTGGCCAGGTGGCCATTTCAGCACAAGATGAGGGTGAGAGTAAGGACCCCCAGTTAGTTGTGGCTGCCTGTCACTAAAGCACTCCTCCATTGTCTCTGTCCTTGCCCCAGCTGGACATCGTCGAGTTCATCCCATCTCTCCTCTACTTTGGCTACACGGCCCTCATGGTCTTGTCCTTCTGGCTGCTCACGGGCACCATTGGCTTCTATGCAGCCTACATGTTTGTCCGCAAGATTTATGCTGCTGTGAAGATTGACTGACTGGGGTGGACCATGGCCAGGCCCGCAATGTCCTCGGACAGGAAGCCACCCTGCGTGGGGGAACTGCAGGCACACGAAATAAAATAACTCCTGCTCCTTTGGAATGCAACTCCTGGCACGGTGTTCCTGGATCCTGGGGCTGCGTGGGGGTGGGGAGGCCTTTAGATAAATCTTACATTTTTCTTCATCTTATTCCAATTCTGTGAGGGATGAGTTTTTATTTTGTTTTTGTTTTGTTTTGTGGGAGTCTTTTCCCTTTTTTTTTTTTTTTTTCTTCAGTGCTAAAAAAATTCCCTCCACTAAGAGCTCTCTGACCTGTTTATTCAGGTTTATTTTTGGTTGGGGGTTTTATTTCCTTCGTTCATTTTTGTTGCTGTTACTGTTTTTTTTTAAAGCAAATGGATCCAGGATGGATAAATCCACCAAGATAATGGTTTTTGGTCACTGTCTCTACCCCAGTTCCTCAGGGCTGTTGGCCATCCTACCACTAACTGGAAAAGGAAACACGGGGGCCAGAAGTAAGGGTTCAGAACCCTTTTGCTGCCCAGCCTCACCGCCAATGCCGAGACACAGCACAGGCCTAACCTGGACAGCGCCCTCAGTGCCAACCAGCCTCTGCCAGACCCTCTCCCTCCCTCTCCCCCAGCCGTGCCTCCACTCATCCTCTCACCAGGAGCAAGCTGAGGCCTTGGTTGCTACAAGGAGGTCTTGGGAAGTGCTGGCTGAGGTTCTTTAGGACAGCAGGACACTCCCTGAGCAGAGCAGCTGGAGTCTGTTCACCAGTGAAGAGGAAAAGAAGAGTCCTGCAATGAACTGTTCTTGTGCCAAGAAACCCTGGACCTGGGGCCAAGTATCTGCAGACCCAAGTATCCACACGTCTGTCAGGGAAGGGGTGGCTGAGGCTGCTAGGGTACTTGCCCTTCAGGATTACTTCCTCCCCCCCCCATCCTTTACTTGGGGGTACCACTCTGTCAAAGTGTGCTGGTGGCAGACCTCCTTCCTGCCCCACTTCCAGGGCAGAAGGAGGAGGCCTCGGGTCCTCAGATCCCCTCCTTTAGGTGTCTGGGAAGGACACACTCTCCCCTGACATCCCCTGGACTCAGCATTTCTCAGTTCTTCTAGCCAGACCCAACCCCACCACCTCCCACCCTAATTCTTTTAAGGCTACCCAGAAAACTGCTGTGAGAGGAAGATGAAGGTAAGTTTGATTGTTCCTTCCCCAGGGTCTCCAGGCTGGAAAGAGGTGGTCTCGTAGCCGGCCTGGTGCCTCGACAAGCCCCAGCTCTTCCCACCCCTGCCTACCCCGCGCAAGTCACAGACATTTACTCTTACATTGCAAGAGACCAAATCTATTGTGAGATTGGGGTTCGAGTCCTTTGGGACCCCACTGTGAGATAACTCAGGATGCTGGTGATGCTTAAAACGCACCCAGCCCTTGCTGCCCCGGTCTACTGGGGGCCAGGCCAGCTCCAGTGCCGAGAGTCGAACCAGTGAACTCAGTCTCCCCTCACAGTGACTCCTCAGCACCAGGCAGCACCCACCATGAATCAGGTTGGAGAGAAGGGGACCCAAACAGTAGAGAATGATCAGGAGTCTTTTGTTCATTCAAATTTTGAATATTTTCCCTAAGAGATTCTTTTGGGAGGGAGTGGGGAAATGGGACTCTTCCAAGGGTTCAACCATTGTCGATTTTTTTGACTTTTTAAATCATCATTATTTTTAATTAAAGAAAAATGCCTGTATGCCTTTTTTTGGTCTAATTGTAAATAAAAATACCATTGTCCTGTTGTTGTGTCTCAAGTCATGTGTAAAGGCGGGGTATGACAGCATCCCCCAGTTAGCTTGGGTGGAATGGTTGCTTTCAAAGCTCCATCTCCTGTGGGGTGCCACATTCTTCATTTTAAAGAGAAGATCAAGCCAGGCACCAGTGGCTCACATCTTGTAATCATAGTTGCTCAGAAGGCTGAGATCTGAGGATCTCAGTTCGAGGTCATCCTGGGCAGAAAAGTCTCCCTGAGACTCTTATCTCCAGAAGTGGTGCTGTTGCTCAGAGTTCAAGCCCCATAACCGACCAAAAAAATAAATAAAAGCTGCTTTTTTTTTTTTTTTGTCGGTCATGGGGGTTGAACTCTGGGCTTGGGTGCTGTCCCTGTGCTCTTCATCTTCAGCTCAAGGTGAGTGCTCTACCGCTTGAGCTACAGCACCACTTCTGGCTTTCTAGTGGTTTATTGGAGATAAAAGTCTCATGGACTTTCCTACCCGGGCTGGCTTTGAACCATGATCCTCAGATCTCAGCCTCTTGAGAAGCTAGGATTACAGGCATGAACCACCGGCACCGGACACAAAGCTTTTTTTTTTTTTTTTTTGGTGGGGGGTGGAGGGGCAGTCCTGGGGCTCAAACTTGGCCTGGGCATTGTCCCTGAACTTCTTTTGCTCAAGACTAGCACTCTACCACTTGAGCCACAGCACCACTTCTGGCTTTTTCTGCTTAGGTAGTACTGAGGAATGGAACCCAGGGCTTCATGCATACAAGGCAAGCACTCTACCACTGAGCCACCTTCCCAGCCTGAGACTTTTTTATTTCCTCTTTTTTCTTTTTTTGTGATAGTCATGGGGCATGAACTCAGGGCCTGGGCACTGTTGCTGAAGTTTTGTGCTCAAGACTGCACTCCACCACTTGAGCCACTAATCTACTTCCAACTTTCCAGTGTTTAATTGGAGATAATTGCCTCACACACTTTCCCTGCCCAGGCTGGCTTTGAACTGGATCCTCAGATCTCAGCCTCCTGAGTAGCTAAGATTACAAGCATGAGCCATTAGCACCCGACGCTAGTTGAGTGTCTTTTTTTTTTTTTTGTCAGTTGTGGGGCTTGAACCCAAGGCCTGATGGGCATTGTCCCTGAGCTCTCTTTCTTTTCTTTTCTTTTTTTTTTGCACAAGGCTAGTGCTCTACCACTTTGAGCCACAGCATCACTTCAGTTTTGTGGTGGTTAATTGGAGATAAGAATATCACAGCCAGGGGCTGGGAAGGTGGCTCAGTGGTAGAGTGCTTGCCTTGCATGCCTGAGGCCCTGGGTTCAATTCCTCAGCACCACATAAGCAAAAAGAAAAAAGCCGGAAGTGGCGCTGGGCTCAAGTGGTAGAGCACTAGCCTTGAGCTGAAGAGCTGAGGGACAGCGCCCAGGCTGAGTTCAGGCCCCATGACTGGCAAAAAAAACAAAAAGTGTGAGACTACTCTTAATTAACCAACCAAACACTGAACTAGAAGCATAGCTCAACTGAATGCCAGCGATGAGGTTGAGAGCGTGAGGCCCTGAGTTTAAAGCCTGGGTACTGCATACTTCTCTTTTATACCTGTTTGGGTTGCCAGTTGTGGCTGCTTGCTTTCCTATGTGGCTTTTTTGCCCCTGTATGGGCTTGATGTTTCGTTGGATGCCAGAGATCGCAGATTTTTACCTCATTGGATCTGGAATATATTAATAATCCTGTGAATCCATTTGAGCATTGTTTGGGGAATTAAGTTACTTGGAAACAGTTTGGTTCTGTGGATTTGTGCTTACAGGTTTTTTTCATGTTTGTTTTGTTGTAAATTCAGAGCAGTGCTCATTCTTGAGCTGATTATTTGCTTACAGAGTTTGAGTGACGTGAGGGGTAAGCCCCTCTGAAGGGAATTTTCCTCCTAATGAAGTTTCAGTTTCTCCTTTGGACGAGGAAATGGGCTGAGGGCCATGAAAAGATGTGGAATTGTGGTGAGTAGTAGGCAGCAGCCACCCATAAGCCTAGCAGACTTCAGGCTGGTGCCTGTTCCACCACAGCTGGCTGCCCAAGAGCCTGAGTCAGCTGTGGTTGGTGCCTCACAGTCCCTGGCTTTGGTTTGCCTGCTTGAGCAGGGGAAGCAGAAGCCAGGGACTTCCTTGAAGTCTTTAGGGAAAAATGTCAAAGTCCTCTGAGCTATCTATAATCAAGGCAATTGGAGATTACAAGTAACTGCTACCGTTTGGAAATGGATTTTCTTTTGAACTCAATACCTGATGCTTTTGCTCATTGGCTAGTGCTCTACCAACTGAGCCATACTTCCAAGCCCTTGAGATAGATTTTTCTCAGACCGAAAAATAATGTCCAAAGTTATTTATTTATTTATTTTTGCTGGACCTGGGCCTGGGCACTGTCCTTGACCTTCTTTTGTTCAAGGCTAGAGCGCTACCACTTGAGCCACAGCGCTACTTCTGGCTTTTTCTGAATAGTTTGTTGGAAATAAGAGTCTCATGAATGAGCCAGGTGCCTGTGGCTCCCACCTATAATCCTAGCTACTCAGGAGGCTTAGATCTGAGGATCACAGTACAAAGCCAGCCCAGGCAGGAAGTCAGTGAGACTCTTATCTCTGATTAACCACCGGAAAACCAGAAGTGGAAGTAGCATTGTAGCTCAAGTGGTAGAGCACTGGCCTTGAGCTGAAGAGCTCAGGAACAGTGCTCAGGCTAGAGTTCAAGCCCCATGACCAACAAAACAAAACAAAAAAGTCTCATGAACTTTCCTGCTCAGGCTAGCTTTGAACTGTGATCCTCAGATCTCAGCCTCCTGAGTAGGATTACAGGCATGAGCTACTGTGCCCAGCTCCAAGAAGATCTTGAGCCAGGTTTGGAGCCCTAGAAGGAGCTTACAAGAGTCTTATAAGCTCTTCAGAGCTGGTTGTGGTGTTTTGTTTTGTTTTTGTTTTTGTTTTTTGGGTCCAGTCGTGGGGCCTGAACTCTGGGCCTGGGCACTGTCCCTCAGCTCTTCAGCTCAAGGCTAGCACTCTACCACTGAGCCACCTTCCCAGCCCTGGTTGTGGTTTTTTAGTTTTTGTTTTGTGCCTGTACTTCGGCTTGAGCTCAGGGCCTGGGTGCTATCCCTGAGCTTTCTAGCTAAGACGTATTCTACCACTTGAGCCACACCTCCACTTTTGGCTTTTTGGTGATTAACTGGAGAGATGAATCTCATGGACTCTCCTGCCTGAGCTGACAGATCTGTCTCAAATCTGTCTCCTCAGTAGCTAGGATTATAGATGCGTGAGCCACCAGCAACTGACAAGAACTGGAGCCTTCGGAGTTTGGAGCAGGCCTTGGTGTGACCCTGGGTTAGAAAATCACTCTGACTGCCATGTCTACTCATGACACCACACAGAATAGATGCTCTGTTACTGCTGGTGGCCATTTCACTTTTTAGCATGCTTGTGCCTTTGACCTGAGGTCAAGAACCCCAAAGATGATCTCCTGGAGAAGAGGTGCTGTGTATTGGATAAACGAGTGAGTGATGGGGCACAAACTAGTGAACAAGAAAGAATGGGTTCTGGCCGGGCACTGGTAGCTCACGCCTATAATCCTAGCTACTCAGGGGCTAAGATCTGAGCATCATGGTTCAAAGCCAGCCCAGGCAGGAAAGTCCATGAGACTCTTATCTCCAATAAACCACTAGAAAACTGGAAGTGGTGCTGTGGCTCAAGTGGTAGAGTGCTCACCTTGAGCTGAAGAGTGCAGGGACAGCACACAAGCCCAGAGTTCAAGCCCATGACCAAAAAAAAAATGAAGATGATACACCCCATTGGGCAGAGGAGCATGTGTTTGCCACAGTGCTAAGTTTAGCACTAGCCATATAGCAGCAGGAGCAGGTAAGTACCTCCATTAAATTAGGACCATTGTCTAGGAACTAAGGACATACAGGATGCTGCAGGACCCAAATGTGGACAGGAGGAACCAAAGAGCAATTTGATAACCACAAGCACAGGTCAGGTAGATCTGGGGTCACCAGCTTCCAGCATGCTTCCAGCTCTCCTTGAATTCTCCAGGGAGCATCAAGGACAGGTGTTTGGCCCAGAGGGTAGAATCCAGCCAGGTCCACTATCTTGGTCTTAGTCTATACTTGGGAGGTGGCAGACTGTTGCAAGCTAGGACAATCATGGAGGGCTTCCCAGAAAAGCAAGGATGGCTAAGTCCAAACTGAAGATCTTAGAGGTTAGCCCTCCAGCCTCATTTTGAACCATAGCTGACACTCCTCCTGGTTTCCAGGATAAAGCCTTGGCCTGGCATCTTGAGTTCCTGCTTTCAGGAGTGGCCTCCCCCACCTCCTCATCCATCATTGCCTCTTCCAGGCAGCCACACATCATCCTATATCCCAAACATGTAGTGTATCTTGATGCCCTATTCCTGAGCTCATGCTGCTTGCTCTGCCAGGAATTCCTTTTCTAGACCCTCTAATTGTTTATCTGCAGTGCTGGAGATGAATCAAGAGCCTCTTCCAAGTTAGCTAAGCTCTCTACCTCTGGGCTCCCCACTCCCCAAGCAGGAACTGGCTTTTTAAACTTCTGCCATTTTTCAAAGACCAGCTCCAGTGTCCTGACTTGAGAGATGTCTACTATCTGACCTCACACCACCACAGCTTGGGATAAACTGTTGGCCATGCTGGACTTAACTGCGTTCTAACTCCTTGATGTAACTGGTATGTGTCAGTTGGGCCTCTTGTCCTGGTATAATTGCCAGAAGTAGCCTTCTTCACCACAGAGGTGAAGATTGGCTAGACAATATACTGTAGTCATCCCTCAGCACACCCTTTTTTTTGCCCTGGTACTAGGGTTTGAACTCAGACTGGGCACTGTCCCTTCGCTTTTTCTGTTCAAGGCTGATACTCTCTACCACTACTTCCGGCTTTTTGGTAGTTAATAGGAAATAAGAATCTCATTAACTTTCCTGCCAGGGCTGGCTTTGAACCCAGAATATCAGATCTCAGACTCCTGAGCAGCTAGGATTATACTTGTGAGCCCAGTATTTCACTCTACTCTGTTCCACCCAACTAAAATCCTTTGGGAAGGAACTCGGCGTCATTCTTTATCTTGTCAGAGCCTCACACAGAGTTCTAGCACACTTGATAAGGTCATTCACTCACACTGATGATTTTGGGAGTGTTACTAAACCATATGGGAGAAAGCAGCAGACGGATGGGTCGCTGGTCTCCTGACTCTCATGAGATGGGGAAGAAAGGACGAGAAAAGCTCATCCTCAGTTACAAGAGACAAGGGGAAACTTGGAGGCTGGGCAGGGAAGCCTGTGGGAAAATGGTGTTTGAGGCTTGAATAAATTGTAGGAACTTCAGATTTCTCTTCCCTCCTCTTGCAGTAGGAAAATTCCCGAGAGAGGGAAAAGCAAAACCTGAGACTGGAACATGCTTGATGTATTTCGGGAGTAGCAGAAGCCAGTGTGCAGAGCAGAGAGGCCAGCAAGGACCAGACAAGTCAGCTCCCCAGCTGATAAAAGGAATTGGGGGCTTTGCCCGTAGAGGGTTTTGGAAGGGGGTGTAACATGACCTAAGTTATTTTTCCCTAGACCAAAAGGTTTTTATTTTCCATCATGCATATAGAACACAAAAGCGCCAAATTGGACAAAACCCCACGGGGAATATTTCTGTTTAGAAGCAGCGATATCATTTTGCGGCAATGTCATTAGCAACATGGTCACCGGGGCACAGAACCACTCAGACCGTCAGTCACAGATGCAGCCAGAGATCAGTCACAGATTTCCTCCTGGAAGTTATTCTATAGATGCACTGTATTCCAATTCTCCTTGTAAGGCAGGGTTATATAGCATCAGGCCACAACTGATTTACAGTGTACAGACATGGAAGTTTCCAAGTGGCATAGAACAGTTACATTGGCAGAACTTACAAATGTTCTCAACTAACAGCAATAAGCAGGCATGTACAGCTCCATTTCCCAGGGGGCTCAAACAGCGAAGGAAATGTACAGAGGACTTAGACAAAAGTAGCAAAATAAAGAGCCTAAAGCATTAGCTTTCTAACCACACCAGTGATACCTGGTCCAGGTGAGAAAACCTGTGAAGCTGTAGTGTTCTATTAGTCTTCTAATTTACAAAATATTGGTGAAAGAAAAAAGCTCACAAGACTCAGGGGCTCTCTCCTCCACCCAGAGCTGTCAGCCAGTCCTTCCTTTGCAGCTGCTCTGACTTATGTTCTCTGCTCCCCACCATTATGTCCCCATGTCCCAGAAGACAAGGCCTTGTGTAAAATGGAGAGGACAAGCCTGCTAGGGCAGCTCAGCTCTTAAACATACAGGAACCCATGGGCAGGGGAAGGAGGGAAGACCACACAGAAAGAGACCTGGAGGAAGAGAATCAGGGGTGACGTGCCTCTAAAAGAATAGTGTACAATGATTAACTCTGCCTGCCCCTGGGGACTTCCTGCTCTCTGTATAGCTTGCCCAGCACTGACTGCCCCGCTTTGAAGAAGGGATAGGACAAAGGAGTGGAGAGCACAAGCAGTTAACAGGACAAGCTCTCCCCTTCTAGAGACAGCTGAATTCAAGAAAGTTTGTCTCCTTTGCTGTTGGCAAAAGCTTTGCTTGTTCAGTTACTTTGCTTCTGAGTTGTCATTTTAAAAAATAATGTGGCCCCATAGCCACCTCAACCTGGTAGCCTAAACATAGGTGGGCACAGGGGGAGCTGGCAAAGGACCCAGCTTTTGTGTAGGCTCAATAATGGGGCTCCTGGAAGAGATCCCATCCCTGTCCCCCTGGATCAGATGATGGCGCTATTTCCAGGGAATAGGGCAGGAGGCCCCTGCCTGCATCCCTAGGCAGCTCTTGAGCATGGGAGCAGGCACGAGGCATGACGGTGGCCTGAGCAAAGCTCCTCAGAAAGGTGATGGCCAAGCACAGTGGAGCACAGCTCAGGCAGTGGTGAGGAGGCAACATGGGGCAAGAAGAGCAGTGTTAAATGCAAAGGATCCTTCGCTGGGCACTCACCCTAGGCCTCACCCTGCCCGGTCATCTGGCTGCCCATGCTGCCAGGTGCCCAGTAGTCCATTTGATGGGAGTCTGGCCTGAGGCCATGGAATGTCCAAGTCGGTTGGTTCTCTCCTTTTCAAGCGTGCCCACTTCATCTTGGGTGACAAGACCTTAAAGCTTGAGAATTCAAAGATGCAATGGTTGGTCTTGTGACACCTCATAGGTGCACATGTGAAAAGAAAAAGAAAAAAAGTGGTCGGGAGGCCCTCAGGTAGTTTCAGGCCATGAAGATGGTAGTGGTCCAGAGCCTGGGGGGTGGGAGGGGGGGAGGCTTGTGGTGAACGCAGAGGCATATGATAGTCACACAATATTGATGCAGACCAGCAAGAAAGTCACATGGGAACTGTAGAGATTGGCCATGAAAACCAGTCTTGGGGCTGGGTCCACCCAACATCCAGAGAAGGCAAACAGAAGGTCTATAAGAGACAGGTGTCATGTAGGTACTGCGGGCCAGGGCAGGACTTAGCCAGACTGGAATCCGTAGGGCCTAGAAGGAGCCTCAGTGGGCCACCTTGCAAGGCCTCGCCTGGCTCTGTGAGACCTATCCCCCAGCAAGTAGTACTGCAGAGGGTTGGGCCACAGGTCATCTTTAATGATTTGAGCAACCCTGTCAGCCTCTGGGAGGCTGTGCTGTGAAAACCAGCTGAAGAAGCTTCTCACCGTGTCCCGGTTTCTGTGGATCAGGGCGGGCGGCTCCTGGCCCCGGTGCCAACGGATGGGAGTTGCAATGGACACCACTCGACCCGAGGATCTACACTCGTACTCTTTCACAATCACCTTGTTTCGGAAATACGGATTGCTCCAAAAGCGGAACTTGAACTTGCAACCTGACCTGGCATGTCTGAGTTCTCTCACCTCCAGATTCATCAGATAGCAGAGTATGTCTTCATCCCGGGGGCTGATCAGGGCTGCCAGCTGCGGGTGGTTCAGGAAGGCGGTGACCCAGAAGCCCGGGATGTTCTGGATGATGAAGCTCCTCCTGGCCAGGTGCAGCCTGCGCATCCTGCCGAACCTGCGCTCCAGCCGGAGGTAGGCCCTGTCGGCCTGGGCGCTCGCGGCCTCCAGCTCCCACTGGATGGCCTCCAGCGGGTCCACAATAAGACCGCCCAGGTCCAGGGGCCCCAGGACCCCCCGGGCCTCCGCGCCCACCTCCGGCTTCTCCTCCTCCACCTGCTGCTTATCCGCCTCCGCCTCCGTACCGATGGCGCCTTCTTCGCCCGTGGCCTCCCCGGCTTTGTCGCCGGCTCCCGCAGGGGCCCCGAATCCCTCTGCGCGGCCCGGCTCCGGGGCCTGGGCCCGGTCCAGGCCGCCTTCCGGGCCGGGGCCTGCCGCGGCGGGGGCCGGAGGAGCGGTCCCCAGGGCCTCGGCGGGGTCCGGGCGCTCCGGGCGCCCGCAGGCCGCAGAGGCGAGGCGCGCACCCGGCTCGTGCGCAGGGCCCGGCGGAGGGCGCGCGGCGGCTTCCGGAGGAACCCCGGACTCCTGGTCCGCCATCACCTGCAGAGCCTGTGGCTGGAGGGGCCCGGGGCGCGCGGGTGACTCTGGGGCTCGGCGACAGGGGCGTAGGCGCGACTCGGAGAAAGAGCGGCGGGAAGGCGGCCTTCTCCCTCCTCCTCCTCCTCCTCCCTCCTGCTACCCCCCTCCTCCGCGGCGCGCTCCGCCCCTCACCCCCCCTTCCGGTTGTGACTTGCTGGGGTCCCTCCACCGCGGGGTGGGGGCCGGGAGTTGTAGCACAAGGGTGAGGGGCTGCCGGGTAGTCGGGACGTGAGCGCCAGCGCCTAGCAGAATGGGTCCCGGATTAGTCGCGCGCGCTGGAGACCAAGCAAGGGGCAGCTGGGAGCAGACACCAGCGGGACGGGCCCAGCCCCCAGCCTCGGTTAGAACCGGCCGCCGCCGCCGCCGCCGCCGCTGCCCCCCCCCCCACGCCGGGCGTGCCCGTGCCCGTGGCAGCCTCACGCGAGTCCGCTTGGAAACAGCCTTCCGCAGGACAATTATGCAGACCACCTTGCTAAGGTGGACCAGATCCAGACTGGGAGAAGACCATCGTGGGGCACATACATGAAGGTGCTGGGAATATTCATGTAGAGAAAGGCAGGCACGGATGGTTGCCGATCAGAGGCCAGGGAATGTCTTAAATCGCTGCCAGCCAGGGAGCAGGTGGCATCTGCCTGCTTCCCTCACACGCTGGATCCTGGGTTGGGTGGCTGAAGCCTGGCAAGTCTTACTTCACGGGTGCTACACCCAGGGGCTTCCCTTTGCCAGACATTTTACCAAGCATGGACTTGTACATACAGGATCTGAGGCTTGGGTAGACTGAGTCAGGCATGATTCTGCAAATGTATCCACTCTCCTTGGTCTCCGCTCCCATTCTTGTGCCTTATGGTCAGGAATACCTCAGGTCCCCATCTCTGCCTGGACCTCCACACCACCTCCAGATGCCTTCAGCTGCTTCTTGCCCAGCAGATACTGAAGGATTGGCCTCTCCCCTCTCAGCCTGTTATTTTTATGTATCCAAAGACCCTATATGAAGGACTGACCTCTCCCCTCCTAGCCCATTTTTTTTTAAAGGTATCCAAAGATGGAATATGAAGGATCGACTCCCACTGTTTTCCCAGGTGCACACAGACACCAGGCAGACTGCCTGATGCCTGCCGGGCAATCTAGCAATCTAAGTCTGGCTGTAAATATTGCATCCTGGGCCCAACTGGAGAGCTCTCCACCTCCCTTGACCTAGTGGCTTTTTCACTAACCTGTCTCCCTGTTAAAACTCCATAAAACCCCATTCCTGAGCCCATCTCTTTACACAAACCTCCATACCGGTGGGAAGGTATGTGTCCTTGTTTATTCAATAAATAGTCCTAGCGTGCTGAGATCGAGTCTGGCTTGTTCCTTTCTCCTGCACTTTCCTAACAGATGCCATAGCTCTCTCAGAGCCCCCAAAATCCACCCTGGGGTGTAAGCTACTTACAGGCACTAGAGACAGGGTAGTCTTTCTTGGAAGTCCTAACCACAGTTCTGACTCATTGGGAAAAGAGTGATTATTTGCCAAGGACAAGTTGGGCATGGTGGCTCAAACCTGTACTCCTATTTGGGAGACTGAGATGGAGAGAATCATATTTTGAGGTCAGCTGGGACAAAATGTTCTCAAGATTCCATCTCAAGGGAGGGGGGGAAGGTGGGTTGGGTGGGTGGGCAGGGGGAGGATGGGAAGGGATGGGAAGGGAAACAAAGGAGGCTACAATGATTGATAAGAAATGTACTCATTATCTTGCCCATGTAATTGTAACCCCTCTGTGTACAGTATTTTCACAAAAAAAAAAAGATTCCATCTCAACCAATTAACACAAAAACAAAATGAAAATACAAAAAACACCTGGACACCATGGTGCCCAACTGTCATCCCAACTAGTCAGGAAATGTGGCTGGTGGTCCAAGATAGCCAAGCAAAAGGCAAGGCCTGAAGGCTGGAGGTGTGGCTCAGCAATGAAAAGTCCACCCAGCAAGCAGGAGGTACTGGTTTTAAACCCCAAGACCTCATAACCACCACCACCATGCACACACAGCACAGACAACAGAAAGAACTGGGTGCCAGCTGGGAGCTGGGCTCATGCCTGAATTCCTAGCTACTCAGGAGGCTGAGTTCTGAGGATCAAGGTTTGAAGCCAGCCCACGCAAAAAAGTCCCTGCAAGACTCTTACCTCCAATTAACCACTCAAAAACTGTTAGTGGTGACAGAGGGCACTAGCCTTGAGCACAAAGAAGCTCAAGGGACAGTGCCCAGGTTCTGAGTTCAAGCCCCACAACCAACCACAAAAAATAAAAAGGAACTGAACCCCCAGTGGCTCACACCTGTAATCCTAGCTGTGTTGGGTAAGATCAGGTTCAGGAGACTGAGACCTGGAGGCAAAAAAGTCCTTGAGACTCTGACTCAAGCAGTAAAATGTTGAAGGGTTGGCTCTTGCTCTTAAGGCCCCGAGTTCAAGCCACTGTACCCATGCACGTGCACATAAACACAAAAGCAGGCCAAAGTGAGAAAAGGATCAGGCCATTTTTGTACAATCACTGGCACAGAGGCTCTTGGGCTGGACTCAGGTGACTTGTATTTGGTTATGTACCAGTTCCAGACCACAGAAAAGTGTGCTCCTGATGGGAGGACCTCAGCAAAAGATGGCCTTCACTCCTGTTTGACTGACCAGTCAATACCAGATGAAGCCACATTGGCTTCTCAACAATGTCTGATCACAGTGGCTGAACACAGGTGTGGTGAGGCCAGGTCCTAGCTGTCTTTTGCTGTGCCTGAAAAGTTTCTCCTAGGTCAGCACTACGTGATTCTGTTCCACTCCTGCACAAAGGGAGACCCTAGAGCTGGGAAGGTGGCTCAGTGATAGCTTGCCTTGCATGCATGAGGCCCTGGGTTCGATTCCTCAGCACCACATAAGCAAAAAGAAAAAAAAAGCCGGAAGTGGCGCTGTGGCTTAAGTGGTAGAGCGCTAGCCTTGAGCTGAAGAGCTGAGGGACAGCGCCCAGGCCCAGAGTTCAGGCTCCACGACCGGACCAAAAAAAAAAAAAAAAAAAAGCAAAGGGAGACCCTATTTAGGGCCTGAGGATGAAGTCATGACTTCATATGATAGGACATAGAAACACTGAAATGCTGAGGCCAACCATGATTGAGCCTCTGAATCAAACCTGAAGATTGAACTTCATACCTGCCATTTTCAGTAACGTGAGATCTCACCCCTTAAAGCCAATTTTCAATCAGGGTTTTCTGACTCTTGAATCCAAGATTAATCAAAATACTACTACTTACCTCAAAGACATCCAATTAAGATCTTTCATAACAATATGTAATATATGGCAATAAAAATCTTTCATTTCAAAGTACAAAACTTTTGTTAATGTGATTGCCTGTGACTGACCATCCAACACTCCATCACCTTTGATGCTAAAGACATCAGGAAAATTCCACTTCTTTCCAAATCCAGGTTCCCTCCAACCCTCTGTCAATCAGAATCACAACTGCCAAACACATTATTCAGAAGTTTTTAATAAACAACTTCATTATAAAAACTTTTTTTTGAAAATGTAATTCTGTAAAACATTGAAAAATCTACTTTAACAAAGATATGCCCTGTGCATTTTCTAATGGCACTTACATTTTACAATTAAAAACCTTGTTTTATATAAAGCCAAAAATACTCCAAGAGGTTATTCACTGTTTACAAAGTGCTAGAAGGTTTTTGTCTTGTATTTTTCTCTTTAAATAATCTGGCGTTACGGAAGAGTGGCTTGGGAGCCTTGACCACTGGGAGGAAGGGAAGGTCTGGAAGAGATGCTGTCATGCTGGTGTGTGGAGGAGGAGAGGTACTGGTGGGAGGATCACAAAGGATGCCAGCCACACTGCAGCGATGTTGGAACACTTCCACATTCCTCCATGGGCACTAGATCATCACAGTGAACACCTCCTTCCTTGACACAGACCCTGCTCTCCAGTGGTGAAGGTCATGGCCAATTCCTTCCACAGCAGGTTCAGAGCTCCAGGAGAGGCCAGGGTGGGATCCCAGAGGAATCTGGACTTTTCTGGCCAACACCTGCCTAAGGCAAAGTTTCTTATTACATAAATATCCTTGTTAAAAAGCAAAATATTGATCCTGTACAATACCTGTTAAAAAAAAATCGTGCTTAAAAACAGCTCCTAGATAAGAGGGAAAGCTGGAAGGGGTGGCGAAAACAGCTACCAAAAAGGGGGGAACTTAAAGGGTCACTAGGGTTAAGTTTAGGGCAGGGAGGGAATTTCAACTTAGAACAATATCTACGAGCAAAAAGGTAATCACACCTGCTTCCCGGATTTCCATTAACAAAATGCCACGTAAAAGGTTAGGGAAACTCATTGGTGGGCCTTTTCCTGTCTCACACCTCTTGAAGATGAGCAGGTGTCCTTTGAGCTGACCTCAGGGCTCTCCTCAGCTCACACCAGCTACTGTGCAGGGTGGGAGATGACTTGCCCCTGTAAAAGTCAGCTCACAGTCTGAAGCAGTGACTACAAAAGGGCACCGCACTCCTATAACCTGGTCCCTGATTGGTTTGTGCCACATGCCACAGCTCCTGTCCTGGGCAGATGCTGTTCTAGTAATAATAGCATCAGAAGGGGTACTGAAGTTGAGTTTGAGTATTGAGAGCAGGATAAAGCTATTCTTATGAACAGCCAGGCCAAAAAGTCTTTCTGGGGGGGGGGGGTTACAAAAACAGGGTAGCTATGGTCCAAAAAGGTAACAGCAGACAATGTTCCTCTGTACCAGCAAAGTTCACAGTGGTAGGAAGATTCCTTGTGGTGAGGGCACTGAGAGAATAGGAAAGGAGCGAGAGGGATGAGAGATGGGAATGAGGGAGAACAAGGAGAAAAAGAGTGGAGGTGGGAGATGGGAATGAGGGAGAACAAGGAGAAAAAGAGAGGAGGTGGGTGCCAGGCCCTATAAGGTATCTAACAATTGTCCTCTGAGTTTCCCAGCCTCATAAGGAAGAGTTTGAAGGAGGGACAGGCAGATGGAACAGGACTCCTCTAACAGCCCAGGACATTACACTCTGTGGCTATAGGCCCGTTTGCCTGGAGAAGCTGAGGGTGCAGGAAGGTTGCCAGCGAGGGGAGAGGGGTGCTGGGTCTAGTGAAGACCAGACACAAGAATGGCAGCAGCGAGTCCCACGTGGGTTCTCACATACCAATTCCTATAACATGCACAGCATGCAGGTGGCGGCTGCGTACCAAGGTAGACGCTTTAAAAATAAACCTTAATTAGTCCCTGGGACTCACTGAAACTATTTTTAGAAGCAAATCACCTAGTCAGATGCTAACCTTACCAGATACTTTTATATCTGGTTTTGTTTTCTTAAAGGTGTCCCTAGCTACCTTATCCCTAGCTAATCAAAGCATGCTTATTCCATCCACACTGTTGCCACACAAGGGCCAGGGAGCTAGAACTTCAACAGGAGGACTGGCCTGGGCTGAAGCAGAAGCCTGGGTCTTGGACCTGCAGTTATTGATGCTAAACCGAAGAGCATCAGGACAAAAGGTAGGGGCTTGCAGAGGACTGCTGGAAGGCTGAGGCAGTTCCTAGGTAGTTCATCCGGAAACCCTAGTGGAGAAGCCAGCAGGAGAAACCACTGACAAGAGTGCCCACGCAGCTGGCTGCAACTGTAGGAGTTAACAGTAAAGAGGTAGAAGTGTGTTTCTGAATTAGAGAGGTGTCTCAAGAGGCCCCAGTGTGGTGGTCCCTGAGCTGCCTCCCTTCCACATATGGGAAGAGTCCATGCAAAACTGAGATGAAGCAGAGTTTGGGGTTCGGTTGGGTTCCAGGCAAAGGCTGTGCTGTCTATGGCGGAGAGCCCCATAAGAACTAATCATTTCCTGCAAGAAACCTTGCTAGCTGCTAGGGGCAACTGAGGGGAGCCATGAGAAGGTGGAAGTTCCTGGAGACCAGAGAAGGCTATGCACAGTGGCCCTGAATCCATGGACTTCAAAGTGAGGGAGACGGAAGGGACCCCACAAATGAGAGAATTTTTGGTATGGGAGGCAACAATGATTACATAGATTAGGATTCGACTACATGCCCAGTCCTGACTTTAAAATTCTTCTTCCAACAATTCCACAACTTCTTGGAAAAGGGACAAGCAAGAGGGAGACATAGGGCATAGTCTCTCTTTTGCTAGCCCCAGCAGCCTAGAACCCAAAGGCCCTCCTTCCAAGACAAATAACAGCTCATGATGTTCAGGGTGGGGTTAGGGATCAGGGAGATGACAGATGCAGGCCTGCCTTTCATTCTCCCCCTCTCCAGTTCAAAAGGAGGATGAAGGGGGGTCATGATGTACTTGGAAAAAAACAGAATTGCAGACGGGTGAGAAATCTGCTCCAATCTTCTGGCCTATCTCCTGTGGACACTGCCGTGGGAGGCAGGGAGAGATGCAGTCATGGAAGATGGCAGAGACCGAAGCAGTCCAAAGTCAGTTTATTCCCCACAGGGGAAAAAATGTGACCTCAAGTGAAGAGAAGTCAGCAAGACCCGACTCCGCGCCTTGTAAACAGGGCTCCAGTCAACACCAGGTACCCAGTGGTTCAGGCTGGTGCCAACTGAAATGGACTGGTGGGAATGGATTCACGGTGTGTAAACAGAGTTCACTGCAATCACGCTAAGGCTAACAGTGTGGCAAGGGAGGTGAAATGGTGTGTCTGAGGCGAATGTGTAAACGGTACCGTTGCTGGACAACACTGACTGAAAATGGAGCTAGTGGGACAGGTAGATGGGGTAGGCAGGAAGAATGGAGACCCTCTCTTCTGTCTGCTGGTCGGAAGCAGGCAGTGGAACCAAGTGACTTTCCACAGCAGAGCCTGACAACTGCATGCTACGGTTTGCAGGATGGGACCAGAGGGCGGGCTTCTTGGGCTATTTCTCTCTTGAAGTCATCCAAGGTGAAACCCTCTGTTTCTCCAAAAGGCCTCCCCTTCTCCCAGGAGAAGGAGCTCTGAAGCTTTGGAGAGGGAGAAGGCTAAGTGGGGTTCCCAATTCAGACTTAAAAAAAAAAAAAACCTGAAAGTTCATGGTAGATCTTTTCATGGGGCTGGGGCTCAAGGTTCTTCCTGGAATCAATCCTGGAGCCTGAGCCCCCAAACCAAGTGCTCCACACAGACACTGGAATTTTTTCTTCTTGAACCCAGCTCTGAAAGCTCAGCTGCCTTCATGGGGATGTGGACGGGGTGGGTTTAAGGCTCCCTGACAGAGCCAAAGACTGAGTGGTGGGCCTCCGTGGGGGCTACTGGAATGCTTGATGGAAACGAGGCAGGGTGGTAGTACTCAGGCCAGAAGTGAAGACAGGAGGCAAGGAGTGC
This sequence comes from Dipodomys merriami, assembly GCF_024711535.1. Classification (NCBI taxonomy): domain Eukaryota; kingdom Metazoa; phylum Chordata; class Mammalia; order Rodentia; family Heteromyidae; genus Dipodomys; species Dipodomys merriami. The sequence goes on from NW_027206290.1 coordinate 69,788,290, forward strand.
AGAGGCCCAAAGTTCAGGGGTCCCCCAGCTCCTGGGGAATCTTGAGGCTGAGCTTGCAAAGTGGTAAGCAGGGGCTGGGCCTCAGCCTGGGAGTAGCCCATGACGAGGCCTCCTGCAGCTCCCGGTGGGTTACACGGGGGCAGATTAAGTGGAAGGAAGCCCAGTAAATGGGAGAAGTCCACATTAGCAGCGCACAGGGCCTCAGAGAGGTTGGCGGGGCTCTTGGTGAGCAGTGCTTCATCTAGGAGGGCCGCAGCTGCCGCCGGCTGAGGTGAGGCGGGCTGGGGTTCGGCGGATGAGAGAGACAGGCTTCCAGGAAAATCCGCCAGGAAACTATCCACCTCCACTTTGGGCAATTTGTCGGGCAAGTATGAGGTAGATCCAAGCTGGTATTTTGGAGGGAGCTGAGCTGGGGAAGAGATTGGTGAGGATTCCAGAGGGTAGCTCATACCCATGGGGAGTGTATTGTGCACCAGGGAGTGTGGCATGCCTGTGCTGGGCATGGCAGGGATGTGGGCACCATACATGCCCATGGGCAACATGCCAGGAAAGGCTTTGGCCCCCATCATGTCCCGAGAGGCCATGCACAGCACAGGGCTCAACTCTTCCTTCACGCTGACTGTGGAGCTGCAGCTGAGGAGGCCTAGCATGTCCACTGGCTCTGTCTTGATCTTGAGCAGCTCCTGTGAGTGGCTCTTCTTGACATGACGTGTCAGGTGGTCCTTGCGGCCGAATCTCTGGGCACAGTACTGGCATAGGAAGTCCTTCCGACCTGTGTGCACCACTAGGTGCCGCCGCACATCCTTGCGGGTATAGAATCGCCGGTCACAGTGGTCACAGGGGTGCTTCTTCTCCTTGGCACCACCCGCTACCCGGCGTGAGTGAGCCTTCAGGTGCTCTAGCAGGGACTGGGTACTCTCGAAGGTCTGCAGGCAGACCTTGCAGCTGAGGTCACCGCTGCTGGCGGCATGCATGGCCAGGTGGCGGCGGTAGCCCAGCTTCGTATTATAATTCTTACCGCACTCGGAGCAGTGGAGGGCCTCTTTGTTGGGGTCGTGGGTCTGCAAGTGGTTCCGAAGATGGTCCTTGCGGTGAAACATCTTATCACAGTACATGCACTGGTGGGGTTTCTGGGCCGAGTGGGTGGCCATGTGCCTAAGGGTAGTGAGAGAAGACCGGTCAAAGCAGAAAGTGGGGAGATCAGGGGGCTAAAATGCACCGCCAGGGTGTCTATTAACAGGATACCAGATTTTTAAAAACTACGGTGCCTGTAAAAACAATGGTGCCTGTAATTTTAGCTAATCAGGAGGCTGAGATCTGAGAATTCTGTTTTGAAGCCAGTCTGGACAGAGAGTCTGTAAGACTCATCTCCAATTAAACAGGAAAAAGCCAGGAGTGGAGCTGTGGCTCAAGTGCTAAGAGTACCAGCCTTAAGCCAAAAAACTAAGGAATGGTCCCCTGGCCCTGAGTTCAACCCTAGTACCGGCACAAAAATGAAGGGAAGGAGGGAAGAGAAAGGAAGGAAATGGAATACCATGCCAACCATATTCCACAGACATCTCTGCAAAATCCATCTATGTACCGCTACTCTTTGCAGTACTGGTTATAATAGCAAAAACAAACAACCTAAACATCTACCCTATCAATAGGGAACTTGTTTTATAATTATGCTAACTCTATAAAATGATCCAACTATTTAAAAGATGAGGCAGCTTTAAAAGTACCTTTAAGGAATAAGCTCCTTAGATGCATAAGTGGAAAAAAGGAAACAGATTATGTAAAGAAAATTCTGTATGTGAAAAAGGGGAAATATATGTATGCTTGCTTGGATATTTATAGAAGGATATATAAAAAAAACTGAAGCCAGGCACTGGTGGCTCACATCTATAATCCTAGCCACTCTGCCAGGAAGGGGGGGGGAGAAGGAGTGACTTCTGAGGACTGAGATTTGAAACAAGCCTGACCCCCCCCCAAAAAAATCCACAAGATTCTTTTTTGTTTTTGGTCGGTCATGGGGCTTGAATTCTGGGCCTGGGCGCTGTCCCTCAGCTCTTCAGCTCAAGGCTAGTGCTCGACCACTTGAGTCACAACCACTTCTGGCTTTTTCTGTTTATATGGCGCTGAGGAATCCAACCCATGGCTCATGCATGCGAGGCAAGCACTTTACCACTGAGCCACCTTCCCAGCCCCAACCCAAAAAACTCTTATCTCCAATTAGTCAGCAAAAACCTGAAATGGAGGCATAGTTCAAGTGGTAGAGTGTCAAACATAAATCAGAAATGCCAGGCAAGAGCACCAAGTCCTTGAGTTCAAGCCCCAGTACTGGCACAGAAGAAAGAGAAACCAAGGGCTGGGAATATGACTTAGAGGTAGAGTGCTTGCCTAGCATGATGAAGCCCTGGGTTCGATTCCTCAATACCACATAATCAGAAAAAGCTAGAAGTGGTTCTATGGCTCAAGTGGTAGAGTGCTAGCCTTGGGCAAAAGTGGCAGCTCAGGGACAAGACCTAGGACTGGCCAAGAAAAAAAGAAAAAGAAAGAAAAAGAAACAGGAGATCACTGATAGCCTATGGGGGAGAATACTGGACAGATGGATACAATGGAGTATTTTCATGGCAAAACTTCTGATATCTTCTAAATTTTGAATTATTTGTATTTCCTCTTCAAAAAATTATACTAAAAGTTATAAGGACTAGAGGTACAGCTCAAATGGTAAAATGTCTGCCTAGCAGGCACAAAGCCAACTCTTCATATCGCCTCCCCATCCTCCCCAAAATATTTAAATAACACAATAAATGGAAAAATGAAAATATGTAAACTTCCTGATCTGAATCAAGTTTCTAAGACACACAGGGAGGGCTAAGCCAAAAAAGGAAGTTCAACATAGTAATAAGATCCCTTTAAAAATGAAAAAGGGAATCCAAGTTTGAATGTGTCAGGAAGGACCTAAGAAACTAATCCTACCACTGTCTTTGGGGAGAGGAACAATGGCTTGAGAGTGAGAACAATTCATTTGTACCTTTGGATCTGCTTACTATGTAAACCATTCCTCAGCACCACATTAGCAGAAAAAAAGGCAGAAGTGGCGCTGTGGCTCAAGTGGTAGAGCGCTAACCTTGAGTTCAAGAGCTCAGGGACAGCGCCTAGGCCCAGAGTTTAGGCCCCACAGCTGACAAAAAAAGAAAGAAAAAAAAGAAATGTGTTAAGGACTGGGGGCATGACTTAAGTGGTAGAGCAACTGCCTATCTAGCTCAAGACCCCGAGTTCAAACTCCAATACCAAAACCAAAGAAAAAAGGAAGGAAGGAAGGAAGGAAGGAAGGAAGGAAGGAAGGAAGGAAGGAAGGAAGGAAGGAAGGAAGGAAGGAAGGAAGGAAGGAAGGTAGGTTGGTTTTAGTGTCACAGTACCTCATGATCCCTTAGTTTATCTGTTCCTATCTTGGTTGGAAAGCAGCTTAGAGTCCAGGAACTGAAAATCATAGCTTCATAAACAGATCAACTCAACAAGATTGTGAGGCTCTGGGTGAGCCACATCATTAATCCTGTTCTCCAGTGAGGAAGCTAAAGCCATCAGGTAGCCCCACCCACCAGTCAGTTAAGTAGCACAGAGTGCATTCAGACATGTCACAGCTTTCTCTAGTGACCCTTTCTGGAGGGTTATTCTCATGCTACATATGTGTGCTCATGTCTACATGAGCCATCAATCTAACATGAATGACAGGAGGGGCTGGGAAAGTGGCTCAGTGGTAGAGCGCTTGCCTTGCATGCATGAGGCCCTGGGTTCGATTCCTCAGCACCACATAAGCAAAAAGAAAAAAAGTTGGAAGTGGCGCTGTGACTCAAGTGGTAGAGCGCTAGCCTTGAGCTAAAGAGCTGAGGGACAGCGCGCAGGCCCAGAGTTCAGGCCCTACGACCGGACCCCCCCAAAAAAAGAATGACAGGAAGACATATGGCAGAAAAGTGCTGAGAAATCAGTCTAACTTTTCAGGTGAGAAAACTAAAGCCCATAGAGCATTTGTGACTCATAAAATAATCACAAATGATTTATGTCAGAGTTCCTGCCTCCTGGGCCAGAATCTTTGCTGCAACTTCTCACTGGAAGTCTACAAAGACTGGATGTTGGTGCTTCAAGCATGTGAGCCTAGCTACTCATTAGTGGAAATTGAGAGGATTATGGATTCCAGGCCAACCTGGGCAAAAAAAGTTTGTTAAGACCTCATTTCAACAGCAAAAACTTGGAATGGTGGTTCACATCTGCCATTCCAGCTAAGCTAGGAAGAGGATTACAATCCAGGCTAAAATCAAGAAAGTAGCACAAAAATAACCCCAAAACACAATGGGCTGGAAGTGCGGCAGCTAAAGTGTAACAGTGTCTGTCTAGTAAGCTCAAAGCACTGAATTCAAACCACAGTACTGCCAAAAAAAAAAGTCTGAGATGATAGTACTAAAAGTACTCCTAAGACAGAAGGCATACAGAGAATCAATACAGTACTAGGCCCTGGGGGCAATCCTGACCAACCCTAGTGGCCTATTTTAGTTCTTTCCCATCAAATGTTTTCCAATGAGGAACTAAGGCTTTCTGTGGTCATCCTGTTTATATACTTACTTTTTTTATTATCTGCCCCATTGTTAAAAAGGTAAATTCTAGGAGGGACAGCTCCTCCATCCTTCTGGCTCACTATTCCAACCCTAGCAATAAGCACTGTGCATGGTACATAACAAAGGCCAAATAAATAGTTGGATAGAGGAATGGTTAGATGACTGTATACCAGGCTGGTCTATGTCATTTGTAAACGGCAAGTGCATGGTTCCTCTAATGGAAAGACAGGAGTAAAATGAAAATAGCTCTCTCAGGTTCTTTCCCCCACCAAACCCTGCAACATCTGCCATAACAAGGCTTTCACATTCTATTTCACTTTGAATAGGGATTCTTGGGCTTACATGTTTCCTCACAAGTCCCTGCCATAGAGGGCACTAGGGACTCTACAGAGACAGATGTGGTCATCTTAGTAGCATGTAAATTCAGTAGTAATAGTATTGCAGGACCTAAGAAGATAAAGTTCTTAAATTACATCCCTGTTCTGAGCCTCCACTTTAATACAGATTGGACCACAAGAGCTTCTTTTTTCTTCTAAAGTTCTAAAACAGAGTTTTAACTTTGGTTAAGATTCTAATCATTGGAAGTGGTGCTGTAGCTCAAGTGGCAGAGTGCTCGCCTTGAGCTGAAGAGCTGAGGGACAGTGCTCAGGCCCAGAGTTCAAGCCCCACGACTGACAAAATACTACTATTAGCCAGGTGCTGGTGGCTCATGCCTATAAATCCAAGTTACTCAGGAGGCTAAGATCTGAGGACTGTAGTTCAAAACCAGTCTGGGTGGGAAAGTCCATGAGACTCATATCTCCAATTAACCACCAAAATAAGCCAGAAGTAGAGCTATAGTTCAAATGGTGGAGTATTAACCTTGAGCATAAAAGCTCAGGGACTACACCTAGGTCCTGAGTTCAAGCCCTAGGACTGGCAAAAAAAAACCAAAAAACAAAAAAACCCAACAACAATCAAAACCCTATTATTGACTGACTTCAAGTGGTTAAGAGTATAGAGAACGTGTGTGGGACAAACTTTCACTGAAACCTCCATGCTCAGTGGAGTCTCTCTGGCTTTGACCTGGAGAAGCTCAGAGCAAGAAGAGGTACGGGAGTGTCACCTACCTATATAGCTTGTACTTGGAGGCAAAAGCCTTGCCACAGTGCAGCTGAGGGCAGCTATATGGTCTCTGTTCCGGATGGGGTAGGCTATGAGGCCTTAGCTTCTCCCCATTTGAGAAGGGTGTCCCCGAGATTTCACATTGGCACTTCACTTGACTCTCTGTCTCCCGGGCCCGAGGCCTAGGAACTAGTTTCCAGCCCACTTCCTCCTCCTGCTTTGCATCTTGAATCCAGGGAGGGACGCTGGTAAAAAATGTGGTCATGGCAAGGCTAACGGCAAAGGGCCATGTTACTCAGAAAGCCTCCCCATCAGCTTCGCCAGGCTCTCCGCTCTGTCACAGCCTCCAACGTAGCCTTCAGAAAACAATCTCTTCACCTGAAACATCAAACACCTGGTGTTAGGGAGCCCAATGCCATGAGAGCGTGGGCTTTGGAGGCAGACAGACCCCACTCCAACACCAGCCCTCCCATTTGGAAGTTGTGTGATTTTTCAGACAATTACTTACTCCCTTGAGCTGTTTTCCCATTTATAATGCAGACATAACAATCTGTGAAATCATAAGGGTGTTGAGGATTAAATGGGATTATGGATATAAAGCATTCAGTACAAGGTTGGGTACCCGGAAGTACTTAGTGGTTAACTATTATTACTAGTACAGTCTAGCTAATACAAAGATAATCTGAGCTCTGAAATGCTATACTTTCTCTTCTTACTTCACTTTTACATCCTTTCCACTAGAGACAGCAGTTCCTTCTCTTCCTGTTTACCTACCTGCCCCTCATCTACTACTTTCTCCAGTTCTCTCATGGAGGTGCTAAGGGGCAATTAAATGTCCAAAAGGTAAGGGAAAGAAGAATCCTTTTCTTAGAAAATCTATACCCTGAGAGGCAGGGCCTAGGCCGGAAGGACTTCTCAGCAGTGCAGCAATACCAGGAGATTCCATTTGAAGGGGCCATCGCAGACTAAGCATTTTCCCTAAACCAGTACTGGTCCCATTTTGACCTCTACTTCCTTTCGTGATCTTGTGGTGTCCAGGCCCAGCTAGGTCTCTTCATCAACAACTAGCCAACAATCTAAGTGCCAAGTGACTCCTCTTCTAGATTCAGGGCATATATGCACTTCTCTCTCTCTCTCTCTTTTTTTTTTTTTTGGTCAGTCGTGCGGCTTGAACTCTGGGCTTGGGTGCTATCCCTGCGCTCTTCAGCTCAAGGCAAGTGCTCTACCGCTTGAGCCACAGTGCCACTTCCAGTTTTTTTTTTAGTGGTTTACTGGAGATAAGAGTCTCACAAACTTTTTTTCCCGGGCTGGCTTTGAACTGTGATCCTCAGATCTCAGCCTCCTCAGTAGCTAGGATTATAGGTGTGAGCTACTGGTATCCAGCCACTTCTTTTTGTGTGTAGGTATTGAGGTTGGAATTCAAGGCCTCATGCTTGCTAAGCAGGTCTTCCACTACTTGAGCCATGGCTTCAGCTTTTTTTTTTTTTTTTTTTGGCCATGGGGCCTGAATTCTGGGCCTGGGCACTGTCCCTCAGCTCTTTAGCTCAAGGCTAGCCTTCTACCACCTGAGCCACAAGGCTACTTCCGGTTTTCTGGTGGTTTAGTGGAGATAAGAGTCTCATGGAGGGCTAGGATGTAGCTCAGTGGCAAAGTGCTTGCTTGGCAAGTGCAACATCCTGGGTTCCATCCCCAGTATCAAAAAAGAAAAGACAAAAAAAAAAAAAAAAAACAGTTAAAAGGGGCTGGGAAGGTGGCTCAGTGGTAGAGTGCTTGCCTTGCATGCCAGAGGCCCTGGGTTCAATTCCTCAGCACCACATAAGCAAAAAGAAAAAAGCCCGAAGTGGCTCAAGTGGTAGAGCGCTAGCCTTGAGCTGAAGAGCTGAGGGACAGCGCCTAGGCCCAGAGTTCAGGCCCATGACCGGACCCCCCCCCCAAAAAAAAAAAAAAGAGTCTCATGGACTTTCCTGTCCAGGCTGGCTTTGAACTGCAATCCTCAGATTTCAGCCTCCTGAGTAGCTAGGATTACAGGCATGAGCCACCAGCACCCAGTGCTTCAGCTCCTTTTTGAATTGGATATTTTCAATAAAGGGTCTCACTTTATGCCTGAACAGGCCTGGACTGTGATCCTCTTGTTTGTGCCTCTTTTTATAGCTAGAATGACAAATGTGCATCAGTGTGCTTAGCCACTGTACTCCTCCCAAACCTTGGAATGACAGGTGCCCACTACCACACCCAGCCACTAGTTAAAATGGAGTCTTATGAACTTTCATGTCTGGGTTCTCCTGATCTCCACCTCCTAAGTAGCTAGGATTACAGGACTGAGAATATGCTAGCATTAGAATTTTGTCTTCTCCACCTGACTCTCTGAGAACTCCTATCATGCCTCTTTCATCTCCATATATCCAACGTCTAGAAAAAGAATTTCAACTTGCTTTTAGATGAGTATATTAGTCATGGAATGCAAGTTGATTCTCTGGGACTAAATTTATGCCCAAGGGTTCTAGTTTAAACTCAATTCAGTCCTTCCAAAGTGGAGGGCTAAAATCTTGAAGTCTGATTCTCCCCTTGGTAAAAGTAGTAAAGGGCTGGCACAAAAGTGACACAAGTCCTTTTCTGAGATCAACTCAGGAAAAGGATATAAGTTACTATACAGTCCCTCAAAAGGGTGACAACAGACACCACATTTATACTTACTAGATCATCACACATGACCAACTACATTTCAACTTGCTACAATAGGGAGATTCCCTTTTGGAGAGATTATATCAAAATTTGGTCATGAGGCTTTTCCACATGAAGAGGGCAAAGTGGGTATCTGGGAACTGTCCACAAGAATCTGGGGAGGGCTCCAACTGCACAAACTAGCTGTGGGCCACAGAATGCTTGCTCAGCTCATTAGCACCTGCTGCTTACAGTGACCATTCATCCAACAGACTGGCCATGAACGAGATGATAGTATCAGCGGGTTCATGCCCCAGAGAGCTTTGCTCATCATTAACATGAGCTACATCCTGTTCAGGAACCATTCCTCTTGAAGAAACATTGCAATGTAATATGATAAACATTTCCCCATCATTGGAGATTTGCCTAGAAGGATCAGTAGAAAGGTAGATGCATTTTCCATGAATCACATGCATGGCAGCACTAAAAACCACCCATTGGTGACTTCGAATCATCATGGCCTATTTGCCTGCTTCACTAGAAACCTTTCAAAGGCCTCTGACGTCTGGCTTTCATTGTTTAAGTCCTCTCCTCCTTGCCAAGGGTGGAATTACCTGTTTATAATACCAGCGATTACTATGCACACTGGAACTTGGTAGAGAGTAAGCTCAAGTGTGCAGGTCTAGTTTGGAAGGAATTTCCCTGGACTTCAAAGTTAGATTCTGCTCCCACTTTGTATCTGAATCTTGCACCTTGGGCTCTAGAGTGTTGGGAATGGCTGCCAGAGGGAAGCAAGTTACAAAGCTCTGGCTGGTGTGAGATGGGAGCCTAACCTAGAAATTCTGCACAAACTCAAAAAAAGAATGGTAGATTCCCCCACCTCCTACACGTCCAACTCATCTGTTCTTTTGAACATGTACAAACAAGAAGACACAGCAGTTTAGCATGCTGCTACTGAAACAGTGAGTAATGGGCTTCTAGGAAGAAGGTGGTGGTGGCTAGGAAGAGCTTGTGAGGTTGTACTGATAGAACTAAAGGAAGAAGACGGGAACCATGTGCTCACCTCCATGTGCACTTCATGGAGCTATGACTTTAAAAAAGAAAATAGCCACCACCCAGATTCTACTCAGCAGGGCCTTTTAAAAAGCATAGCAAAGTCCTTACCTATAGTCACCAACAGGCTGTTGGATAACCAAAGCTGCTAATGTTACCTAGGAACGCTTTTAGGGATCTAGTCTCTCTCTGTGTCCTTTGTCTGTAAATTCCTTTTATCCAGACTCCCGGGTTTGTCTCATATAATCAGGCCAGTTCCTTAAGACTTCTCCTTCCTAGGTAAAACTATGAAAGAATTCTGCTTCTCTTTCAAAGCTGTTCTTCTGGTCTCACATGCTACACTAACCGTAACTATAGAGAAGCTGACAGACCTGTTCCCATAAAACAAACACAATCCCTCCCTGCTACTGGTAAAACTCAGGAGGTTTTTAGCCTGATTCCTTCTGAAGTCTGATCTGAAGGGGGAGGTAGCATGGAAAGAACCTTGGACTTGCTATCATTAGAGCAGCTACCTACCGCCTTTGACACCACAGGCAAGGTTACTTTATTCCATGGAAACTCACTCTCTCCAATTTCCAAAATAGACATTTATTCTCCTTGCCTATAAGATTTTCTCAGAGGATTACATGAAATAATGATCTTCGAAGTGACATGAAATGTGCCAAATACACACAGTGCCCTCTGAGGTCCAAGTACGCCTTTTTTTCTGCATAGTGCCTGATACTTCTTCCCCCACCGCCCCCCTTAGCATACTTCTCATGCCTCAGAGTGAGTTTCCTCCCCAACATCTCCCCAGAATGTGGCCTTCCTCTTTCCCTCACAGCTAACCCTCAGAACATCCCCTCAAGCCAACCCCCTTACTTCACCTCCTGCAGCACATCTCCAAGGACAGTTTTTTCTCTCACTTGGATAGCCACTTTATTATGCTTTTATTCTACCCTCTTTCTACTATCAAGACTCATGTCCCAAGTAGCAGCTATTGGCAAAAACTCAGTACGGTCTTTGGAAGCTCCTGTCTGCCTGTTATGCGCCGTGATACTTGCTGCCTTCTGATGAAACTATAGTTTTATGGTATTACATCATCTCTATAGAAACTACGTTCTTTCTCCATTATTAGCCTGTTTCCTCATCTGTAAAGTAAAGCTAAAAATACTCACCTCACAGGCTTGTTGGAAGGATTATTTTAGTCAGGTATGGAAAGGGCTAAGCATTTGGTTTGGCCTGCTACAAGAGCCCCCAAAAAGCAAGCTATTATCTTTGCATGGACTTGCATGTTCCCATTTCTGCTGCCACACTCCAATTCTCCCAACTCCCCACTCTCTAAAACGGCTGAGAGAGAGAGAGAGAGATCCCCCAACTCTGCACCAAGGAAAGGGTTAATCTCCAAGTGTTCTTAACCAAAGAGACCCACAGAGGATTAACAGCTCCATTTCAGTGACTATCCTAAAATAGCTTTTTATCCCTCCTGCCTAAGAGCTACTTGGGGAGCTGAAGAACTTAATTCAACACCTGCCTACATGGAAATACACCCAGGAACTATTTCTTGGAATGAACAGTCTTCCCTTAAGAGAACTCAAAATAGCAACCGGGAAATTATAAATAGACTTAGAGGGGGGGGAGAGGCAACAACAACAACAACAACAACAACAAAAAATCGCAGTCCTAACCTGGGCACCAGAAACAAATCCAAAAGGCAAACTGGTGGGCTGGAAAACAGCAGGAAGGAAAAGGGAATGGGAGTAGCTGCTCCCTCAGTCTCACACAGAACTCACACAAAACTCACACGGATGGATGGGGACAGAGACACATATACACACCCCAGAGTGGTGGGAGAATTAAATTACAGGGAGGCTGGCGAGCCTCAATGACTTGCATCATTCCAAGAAACATCAAACAGGATTAACAGGGGTTGGATTTACTCTCAGGCTGCTAGTTCTTGTGTCTGTGTAGATGGGCCTCTTTGGAGTCCCTTTGATTCCCTATTTCCTCAGATTCCACTGCCTCCCACTCCTGGGGAGGCCTTGAACAAATGGCCGCAACACAGGATGGCCTCATTTTTACAGGGAGGAAACCAACTTTAGACACCCCCCCCCCCAATCTAGTGGCCTCTCCTTGGGAGGAAGGGGGAGGGTTTAGAAACTCAAGGCCAGACTACCACAGCCCCAGGCTGACAGGTGGAAAAACACACAAGCCAGGAGACAGATTACACTTGCAGGTGAAGCACCAACTCCCCCATACTGTTATTTCCCCTCCAAGCTGGGCTACACCGTGGAGCTGGATTTGCAGGAAACAGGCTCTCGGGGCCAACTTGTGAACCATCCCATGGTGTGGTAGAAATTGTGAATCTTTCCCCCCTTCTCCCCCCCAAGATTAGGAGATTGGAATGGACTGGTGCTGAGAGGAAAGGAATTCAGGGAAAGGGGGGGGGGGATCGCATCTCAGGGGAGGAAAAGAAGGGAAAGTCATTGGGGTTTCTAAGGGGGGGTCTCCAAGAATGAGGCAGGGGGGATTCTAAAAGCTGAAAAGTGTTTAAATAGTTTCGAGAGGGTCTCAAAACCGGTTTCCTGATAGGTATGGTCTAGAGTTTTTGCGTACGATCCCTGGGACGAGGGCTACGTACAAGTAGGAACTTATTTTGGGATTCTTCAGACCCTAGGTATTTGGGGGAAGCCTTAAAGGGGTTACAAAAGTCTAGAAAACGGAAGGGAGGGTATAATAAAGAGCAGACTTCTTGGAGCAGGAAAGGGGTAAGTGGGCCGGGGTAGGCGTGTCCCAGGGAGGGAGCAGGTGCAGCTTATCAACGTCCCCCAGACCCGGGTCCCCAGCAGGGTCGGCAGCGCGCTATCTGGGTCACCAAGGAGCCTGGCTGGGAATGAGGGATCCTCGGGCTGTGGGTCTCCAGGTCTTGGGAGACTAATGGGACTTCTTCGGGTCCCCCAAACACAGGTATGAGTTCCGGGGAGAGTTTCCGTCACCCTGGGGCCTATCTGGGGCCACGCTGGCGCATAGGGGGGCCCCCCGTGGTGGGGGGGGGGTGAGACCGCGCTAAGGGGCCCCGAGATGAGGAACGACGCCGCTCCGGGCACCCGGCGTGCGGGGCGCAGCGAGACTGCCTCCCGCCCCGCTCCCCGCCGTCCCCAGGGGCCCTCGCCGGCACTCACCGCACTCGGAGCCCCGCGCTGCGGGCCGGGCCGCGCTCGGGCTCCGCCAGGCCCGCTCAGGCCCCGGTAGTGGCGGCGGTCGGGCCATTGTGCGGTGCATTGTGGGAGCCGCGCGAGCGGGCAGGGGAGGGGGCGGTGCCGCGGGCTCTCTATGGTCCCGCCCGCTCGTGGGCTAGAGCGGCCGGGGCAGCGCGCGGGCGACGCGCGGGGGCCGCCGGGAGCGGGGCGGACGCTCTCGCTCCTCCCGCCCGCCCGCCCTCGTCGCCGGCTAGGCGCTCTGGGCTCCCGGAGTCGTCATGGGCGCCGCCGCGTGGGCGCCGCCGCCCCTGCCGCTGAGAACCTCTCTCCTCGTGCTGTTCCTGCCGCTCCCCGGGATGCCCGCGGGCTCCTGGGACCCGGCTGGTTACCTGCTCTACTGTCCCTGTATGGGTAAGGCCTCCCGAGCCCTCTGCGCATATGGAGAAACTGAGGCCGGGAGAGGCGAAGCCACTTCTCGGAGGCACCCCGAGAGGCTTTGACAGGTCCAAGAGAGGACCCCAAAGCTGGGCAGGACTTGCTCTTCTCTCTGCCACTCGAAGGGGGGCCACTATGTCCCACCTGCCATCTGACAAATGAGAAAACTGAGGCTGAGAGGTGACGTGACTCACGTGACGTCTGAGGCCCAGGAAATGGAGTTGATGAAGCAGGAATTGATGCACTGTCCCCACTCGGGCTCTAGGCTTTTATTTCATTCATCCATCAAAATATTTGTGTGACACCTTTTCTCTGCTAGGCACGGTCCTCAGGTGCTGGGAATACCATGGTGAATAAGACAGATAAATCTCATGCCCTTGTAGGTTTAGATGGGGAAGATAAGCATCAATACTAAGTAATTGCAGGGGCTGGGAAGGTGGCTCAGTGGTAGAGTGCTTGCCTTGCATGCATGAGGCCCTGAGTTCGATTCCTCAGCACCACATATTGGTAGAGCGCTAGCCTTGAGCTAAAACAGCTGAGGGACATCGCTGACAAAAAAAAAAAAAAAGTAATTGCATAGTTGTAGAAAATGAAGTCTAGAAAATAAAGAGGAGGGGCTGAGGATGTGGCTTAGTGGTAGAGTGCTTGTGGCTTAGGAGTAGTGCTTGCCTAGCAAGCATGAAGCCCTGGGGAATGTGGCGTAGGGGTAGTGCTTGCCTAGTATGCTTGAAGCCCTGGGTTCGATTCCTCAGTACCACCTAAACAGCCAGAAGTGGCACTGTGGCTCAAAGTGGTAGAGCAAAAGAGCTCAGGGACAGCACCCAGGCACAGAATTCCAGCCCCAGGACAGACAAGAAAAAGGAAGGAAGGAACGAAGGAAAGGAAGGAAAAAGAATCCCAGTTGAAGGGCACAATATAAACCAAGTGGTGACTCATCACTGTCCAAGTCATGCCTTTCTAAAGCCCTGCAGTGGTTTCCAGACTCCTTACTATCCATGATCATTCAGGGCCCTGCCTGAATGGACTCCCTGCTAGTTATCTCCACAACTGCCTTCTCCCTGACCCTGCAGGTGCAGCCATATTTACCTCCTTTCCGTTACACACACACACACACACACACACTCCCTCCCTCCCTTCCCTTCCACCTCTCACCAACCCCTTCCCGTCCTTCAGGCCTCAGTGTAAATGTCACCAGAGAGGAGGACTCCACTGATCGCTGCCCAAATAATCTCTTCCTTACTTTTTCCCATCAGCAAAACTTCCTTGCAGTTATCTAATTTTATCAGCTTGTTTTCATGTTCAGTATCTCCCCAGATGGCACTATGAGTGCCTTGAGGGCAGATACCTTGCTTTTGCCCAACCCAAGGTCCTAATACCTAGCACAGAGCCTGGCACATTGTGGCCTTTTGATATATTTGTGGAATGCCTGATTGGATGTGGATCTGGGGATAAAAAGAAAAAAATCAGAAAGGCTCCTGTACCTATCACTCAGGCTGAGGTAACAGCCAGTATCAAAGCCAGGAAGTAAAAGAATATGTTTGAGGAAAAGTGAAGAACTTAAATGCAAGGTAGGAGGAAGAGAAAGGGGGAGTATGGAGAAGGGTTAGTGAAAGGATCTTAGTGAATGGCATTGAAGTCATCCCCTCTTTGAAGAAAGAACTGGCTCAGACAAGGGCAAAGGCAATAGGTGGAGTGGTGATTTTAGTGTGTTGAGAAGATGGCAAGGAATCTAGAGTGGCTAAGGCAGAAGGAACAGGATCCACAGGGCCTTGGATGCCAGGCTTACTCTCATGCTGCAGGTCCCCTAGCTTTCCTTGGTGTCCTAGTTCCACATCTTCTCTGAATCCAACATTTCCCATGTTTTGCCTCATGCCCAGTGTACCATTTCCAGGGCGTTTTGGGAACCAGGCTGATCACTTCTTGGGCTCTCTGGCATTTGCAAAACTGCTGAATCGCACCTTGGCTGTACCTCCATGGATTGAGTACCAGCACCACAAGCCTCCTTTCACTAATGTGAGTACTCCCGCTGACCTTGGCTTGTCCATTCTGTCCCAGTTGTGCTGACCTTGGCTTAACTCCTCCAGGTCTTACCTTTTGTGTAGTAGATTATCATTGTAAGTTGGTCCTCTGAGCCTTGCCCTTCTTCCTATCCAGAAAATCTTCCCTGGAATTGCAGTGGCTGACATGCAACACTGTCCACATGCAGACACTATTCTGGCATTACATGAGGATTAGCTCATTTCTCCCATGTCTCATCCCCTGAAGAAACTAAGGTTTAGAAAAGTTAGGTCAGGGCTGGGAAGGTGGTTCAGTGGTAGAGTGCTTGTCTTGCATGCATGAGGCCCTGGGTTCGATTCCTCATAAGAAAAAAGAAAAAAGCCGGAAGTGGTGCTGTGGCTCAAGTGGTAGAACGCTAGCCTTGAGCTGAAGAGCTGAGGGACAGTGCCCAGGCCCAGAGTTCAGGCCCCATGACCGGACCCCCCCCCAAAAAAAAAGAAAAGAAAAGAAAAGAAAAGTTAGGTCACTTGCCCCAAATCCCACAACTTGTGGGTAGTAGAGCTAAAATTCAAGCCATGACTGACTCCAGAGCCTGTGACTCTAACCTAAAATTTCTATTTGCAGTCTTAATTGGCTCTCCTTCTGTGCCTTGTCATTAGTCAATAAGTAATGGAGCAGGGCGCAAGTGGCTCATGCCTATAATCCTAGCTACTCAGGAGGCTGAGATCTGAAAATTGTGGTTTGAAGTCAACCCAGGCAGGAAAGTCTGTGAGACTTTTATCTCCAGTTAACTACAAGAAGCTAGAAGTGGAGCTGTGACTCAAATGGTAGAGCACAAATTCTTAGGGACAGCTCCCAGGTCATGAATTTAAGCCCCAGGATCAGCACCTACACACATTGAAAAAAGGTGATGGAGGATGTGGCACTGTGGCTCAAGTGGTAGAGTGCTACCCTTGAGTTCAGGGACAGTGCCCAGGCCCAGAGTTGAACCCCCATGACTGACAAAATAAATAAATATATATATATATATATATATATATGTATGTATATATAAAATAATGTACTCATTTCCTTACTCATGTAACTGTAACCCCTCTGTACAGCATCTTTACAATAAAATTTTAAAAATTTTTAAAAATTAAAAAAGGATTCTTGGGGCTGGGAAGGTGGCTCAGTGGTAGAGTGCTTGCCTTGCATGCATGAGGCCCTGGGTTCGATTCCTCAGCACCACATAAGCAAAATGAAAAAAGCTGGAAGTGGCGCTATGGTTCAAGTGGTAGAGCGCTAGCCTTGAGCTGAAGAGCTGAGGGACAACGCCCAGGCCCAGAGTTCAGACCCCACGACACCGGACCCAAAAAATAAATAAATAAATAAATAAATAAAAAAGGATTCTTTTAGGGAGACATGCTCAGTGTCCTCTAATTCCTAGTTTATTCTTTTGTCTCCCAGTCCCCAAGTAGCTGGAAGTAGGAACTTAATAGCTATAGAATCAATTTAAAATTTTTGAGTAGATGCCAGAAATTATACTTAGTATATATACAAAACACTGCATTTAATTCTTACAGCCGTTTTTTTTCTGCATACCTGCACTTGAATATTTTCCCCCAGTGTTGGAGATCAAATCCAGAGCCTCATGTGTATTAGCAAGCACTCCTACCACTAAACTACACTCCTAGTCCTGAAGCAGCCCTTCACAGAAATTAAAAGCCATAGTATCTCAGACCACAGCCTAGCTTGGCCTCTTAATAATCAGGTAGCCTAACATAAGGTACTCAACCATTTCTGTGCCTAAATCTCCTCCTGTTTCACAGCCTGGTAATAATTCTCACTATTTTCCTATGGGGAGGATTGGATGAGTTATTGACAGTAAAGTGCCCTGAAAGTTGTTACGTGCCTCCTCCCTAGAATCAGCTGAGCTTCTCAGTGTAAAGAACTGAGGACAGAGGAAGTCTTTAATCCTAGGACTGTTGGTATTCTGATTTTTGTTTTTCTTTTTTACTTTCTGTGTAGACATTGCCATGAGTCAACCTTTGGCTTGCCTGCTTTTTCTCCTTGCCATCTTAGCCAGGTGTCACACCAGTCTCTACTTCCTTGCTTTCTGTCCCACCTGGGCTCCCCTTCCTCACTGTGACTGTTCCCACTGATGTCACCAGGGGGCTCAGAATTGCTAAATCCAGGGTTCATTTCTCAATCTTCATCTTACCTGACCTCCCAGTGGCACCTACTCCTATGATTATCTCCTTCCAGAGCCTCCCTGCTCCCCTGCTTCCCTGGCTTCCAGGATATCACCTGTTCTGCTGCAGTGCTGACCTCTCTGTTTTTGCCCTTTTCATGTTGCCTTGGGGGCTCCTCTGTCTTCATCCACTGTTGAGCTGTTGGTGTGTCCTCCTTTGTTTGCTATTAGCTCTGTGGCTTCAGATGAGTCAGCTAGGTTCTGTACACTTAGGTGTCTTCATAAATAAACTGGAGATGGTTATATTCCTGCCCCTTAGAATCAATTCAGAATTAAATCCTTATGAAGGGGTGATACAGCACCTGGCACTAAGTCAGCCCTCAGTAAATAGTAGTCGCTATTGTTATCATTACTTGTTTTGTCCTAACTTGTGTTCTTGTGCCTTTCCAATTTATCTGTGATCCAGCCTCCTCTCTTACCACGGGCCTGTGTTTCTGACTTTTAAACTCTCAAGTCCACTTGAATGTCCCACAGATTTCTCACTTATAAAGCTAGAACTGAGCTTGGCATCTTTCTCCTCAAACCTGTGTCTCTCTGTAATTCCAACCACTTCTGTTCACTTGGGTACCAAGCCAGGAACCTAGAAGTCATCCTGAATACCTCTCCTACTACATGCTCAGCCCTCAAACTCTACTTCACCTTCCATTGTCTCTTCTACATGTTCAGGCTGCTCCCTCTCACTGAAGTGTGTATGAAATGCACAATGAGTACATGTTAAATGTATGCTTGAACAAATACAAGGACCATTGCAGTAGCCTCTTGTTCTCCTTCCTCTAGTCTTACCAGCAGTCCATTCTCTCCTCTTCCACCATAGTAATCCATCAAAAGAGACCAACTTTGTATTCTTTTTGCTGAAAATTCTTCTGCTATAATGCCTCGTTCTTTGAAATACCAATTTTGTATTCTAGAAGATTGCTGGAAATGTGGCTTAGTGGTAGGGTGCTTGTCTAGCATGCATGAAGTCCTGGGTTCAATTCCTCTGTACCATATAAACAGAAAAAGACAGAAGTGATGCGGTGGCTCAAGTATTAGAGTGCTAGCCTTGAGCAAAAGCAGCTCAGGGACAGTTTCCACACCCTGGGTCTCAGCCCCAGGACTGGCTATAAAAAAGAAGTTTATAGTTAAGTCACTTTGGGAAATAGTATTCTCCATTCCCTAAGTCAGTTGTAAACAACATTTCCTCAGCCAGGCTCAAATCTTTATTTGGGATTAGATTTAATCTCCCTCAAGTAGTAGATTGAGGTAGAAATTAATCTACCTCAAACCTACAGCTACTAGGGAGGCAGAAATTACAAAATCAAGCCAGGCACCAGTAGTTCACACCTGTAATCCTAGCTCCTCAGGAGGTGGAGATCTGAGGATCTCAGTTTGAAGCCAGCCCTGGCAGGAAAATCTGTAAGACTCTTATCTCCAATTTACCACCAAAAGCAGAAAGTGGAGCTGTGGCCCAGGTGGTAGGGGGCTGTGGGCATCATGGCACATACCTTTAATCCCAGCACTTGGGAGGCAGAGGCATGAGAGTTGAGGCTAACCAGGGATGCATAGTGAGACTCTATATTAAAAACAAACCAACAAATCAGAGCCAAAATACAAAACAAAATAAAACAAAAACAGTATGCACAAGGCTCTGGGTTAAATTTTCCAGCAAGTTCAAACTAGATACACCCTCTGCCACTTCAGGCATCCATTCATCCTTATCTAAAAATTTCTCATTGCCATGTCATCTGAACTTCCTGTGTCTTAGCATAAGTTTTTTTTCCAGTCCTAGGGCTTGAAATCAGGGCGTGGGCACTGTCCCTGAGCTGCTTTCGCTCAAGGGTAGCATACTACCACTTGAGCCATAGTACCACCTATGGCTTTTTCTGTTTATGTGATACTGAGGAATCAAACACAGGGTGTTAGGCATGCTAGGCAAGCACACTACCACTAAGCCACATTCCCAGTCCCATCATGTGTAATTTTAATGAGTGACTAAAAATGAGACTGAAGGAACATTTGCCTCTTCTTTTTTTTTTTTTTCTGTAGCTCCATGTATCTTATCAGAAGTACTTCAAGCTAGAGCCCCTTCAGGCCTACCACAGGGTCATCAGCCTGGAAGACTTCATGGAGAAGCTGGCACCCACCTACTGGCCCCCTGAGAAACGGGTAGCCTACTGCTTTGAGGTGGCAGCCCAGCGAAGCCCTGATAAGAAGACATGTCCCATGAAGGTAGGTCCTGTGGGCCTAGGACCTTTCCACTTGTTCCATGTCCTTTGGGCCCGTAGGCTACATGATCACAACTTGTGGGCAAAGGCACCCAGAGGGGTTACAGTAGAAAGATAGAGGTTTTTGCTGGGTGCCAGTGGCTCATGCCTGTAATAACTAGCTACTCAAGAGGCTGAGATCTAAGGATCGCAGTTCAAAGCCAGTCCAGGCAGGAAAAGCCCATGAGACTCTTTATCTCCAATAAAACACAAGAAAACTGGAAGTGGTGCTGTGGCACAAGTGGTAGAGCACTCACCTTGAGCTAAAGAACTGAGGGACAGTGCCCAGGCCCAGAGTTTAAGTCCCATGACTGACAAAAAAAAAAAAAAAAAAAGAAAGAAAGATAGAAATTTTAGTCTATTTCTGGCCATTGTTAGCAGTATTATGCTGTTTCTCTAAGCCTTTATTTCTACCTACTAGTCCCTGCTCCATCTTGCTCAGAGAGTCATGATGTTAAACTTACAAGTGCTGGTTAATACTGAGTACTACATCAGTAATAATAACTAATGCTCACATACTGTACTATGCATCAGGTATCTTGCTTAGAGTTTTATACATATTTATTTACTCCTCAAATAAGTTAATATGCAGCCGGGCGCCGGTGGCTCACGCCTGTAATCCTAGCTACTCAGGAGGCTGAGATCTGAGAATCGCGGTTCAAAGCCAGCCCGGGCAGGAAAGACCGTGAGACTCCTATCTCCAATAAACCACTAGAAAACCGGAAGTGGCGCTGTAGCTCAAGTGGTAGAGTGCTCTCCTTGAGCTGAAGAGCTGAGGGACAGCGCCCAGGCCCAGAGTTCAAGCCCCATGACCGACAAAAATATAATAATAAAAAGAATAAGTTAATATGCATAAAGTTAATATGTATAACTTTGAGAAACTTATCTCCTGTATTGCTCCCTTATTTAGCAGTGCTAATAATGGGGGGCCCCCATTGCATAGAGAGGACACTGCATATGGCAGAGAGGTTCAGTATTTTGCCCAAGGTCACACAGCAAACATAGTAGAGCTGGGATTCAACCCTAAGTAATTTGGCTTCATTGTTCACCTTCTTACCTTGATCACTTTCTTGTTCTCAGCAAGTAGATGAGAAGCTGTCATATTTCATCAGAAATTTGTAAGATTCTGACACTTTGAGAATAATTGAGTCTTCACATATGCCTTTTAGTGCATTTTGCTGTAGTTTGGGAGTGGCTAGGATCATTGAGAAATTTGAGAAGGGATACCTAGCATGTAACCCCAGCACTGCCCTTTACCTGCTATGTGACTTTGGGCATATGTCTACCTAATGTAAGCCCTCATTTCCATCTTGAAAACGAGGTTATTGAACTGAGTACTGGTAGCTCATGCCTGAAATCCTAGCTTCCTAGGAGGCTGAGATCTGAGAATTGTGATTCAAAGTTAGCCTGGGCAGATAAGTCTGAGAAACTCTTATCTCCAATTAACCAGCAAAAAGCTGGGAATGGAGGCATGGCTCAAGTGGTAGAGTGCTAGTCCTGAGTGAAAAATCCCAGCAAGAACATGAGGCCCGGGCTGGGAAGGTGGCTCAGTGGTACAGTGCTTGCCTTTCATGCATGAGGCCCTGGGTTCGATTCCTCAGCACCACATAAGCAAAAAAAGAAAAAAAAGCTGGAAGTGGCGCTGTGGCTCAAGTGGTAGAGCACTAGCCTTGAGCTGAAAAGCTGAGGGACAGTGCCCAGGCCCAGAGTTCAGGCCCCACGACCAGACCCCCCCAAGAACATGAGGCTTGAGTTCAAGCCCAGTACTGGTAGGGAGAGAGGAAGAGGGAGGGAGAGGAGAAAGAAAGACACAGAGGGAGAGAGAAAGAGAGGGGGAGAGGAGGGAGAAACAGAGGGGGGGGGAGAAGGGGAGAAATGAGGGCATTATATTATCCATACTTAAAAGTCCATTGAAAGCCAGGTGCCGGTAGCTCATGTCTGTAATCCTAGCTACCCAGGAGCCTGAGATCTGAGGATCATGGTTTGAAGCCATCCTGGTCAGAAAAGTCCCCATGAGACTCTTATCTCCAATTAACTGCTTGAAAACCAGAAGTGGTGCTGTGGCGCAAGTGGTAGAACACTAGCCTTGAGCATGAACAGGCTCAGGACAACACCCAGGCCTTGAGTTCAAGCCCCACAACTGACAAAAAAAAAAAGTCTATTGAAGCTGTAGTCCATGGTTCTAACCCAAGGCCCATTCGTTCCCTGACCCCAACCCATACCAATGATTCAGGATCAGTAGGATGTGACATATGACCAGAAAAGACTTCTTCAAACACTGG
The DNA here is from genome assembly GCF_024711535.1 of Dipodomys merriami. Taxonomy (NCBI): domain Eukaryota; kingdom Metazoa; phylum Chordata; class Mammalia; order Rodentia; family Heteromyidae; genus Dipodomys; species Dipodomys merriami. The sequence goes on from NW_027206290.1 coordinate 69,810,076, forward strand.
TGAATAGTCTACTGGAAACCAGAACAGAAGCCAAGCACTCACCTCAGCCCCAGCCAAGGGAACCATCCTGTGAGGATTTCATCCTATATCACACACCCCCAGCCTTTCCGCCTTCACCTGCAGTGTTTTAACCCTGTCCCCAGGCTTCCCCTCCCCCTCATCAAGCCTTCCTCAACTCTCTTTCTGCAGGAAGGAAACCCTTTTGGCCCATTCTGGGATCAGTTTGATGTGAGCTTCAATAAGTCTGAGCTCTTTGCGGGCATTTCCTTCAGCGCCTCCTACAAAGAACAATGGATACAGAGGTACTTGGAATGGGCAGCAGTGTTGGGTTCAGGGAGGGGATGGGACTCAAGGGCATCTAACACCTTCCAGCACCCTCCTAGCCTTCTCCCCCTACCCCACCCAGAAGTATGAGACCAAAGGTATAGGTGCTTTGTCTGTTGAACTTAGGATCCCGTGTGATCTGTTCCTGTCTCAAGGCCTGATACGGTGGAACATTGACCTGCCACGAGGTTGAGCAAGTTTTCTCGGCTGATAAGGGATGTCATAAAAAGAACATTGTGTGGTCACATGCATCTTGATTTCCTCTTCTGGGCGTGAGAATCGTTCCCCTGGAAGCAGCTCCTGGAGAACAGCTTTAGGTGTAGACTGAAGAGTGATGTCACCTTTGTAATTACTGGTTGTACTTTATTAATTGTATGCCAGTAGGCTCTATTAAAATATAGGTTAGCAGGGCACAGGCACAGGCTGTGAAATATTTATAGAGCATCTGTCATGTGTGAGACACAGTATTTAGAGGCCAAAGGTGATGTATAAAAATGAGGAAGGCCCAGCCCTGACCTTCAGGGAGCTCCCATCTATGATGATAGCTCCCATGGTGCACTTGCTCTCAGTGATGTATCATGGCAGGAAAGAACCTGGCTTGAATGGCAGCCTGGAGGCTGAATGGAGGTCTAGGTCAGTGAGATAGCACTTGCTTAGCATGTGCAAGGCCCTGGGTTCCATGCTCAGCAAAATTTTTTAGAAGTCAGATTGGGTTAGGAGCTAAGAGGAGAATATGAATTCAGGTGTGGTCACAGCACTTGACAGTTAATAGGCCAGAGGTAGACTGATGTAGAGAAGTGAGCACAGACCTAAGTATAGGATGGATCTGAGTTCTGCCCTAACCCTTCTCTTTCTCAGGGGACTCTAAACAAACCACTCCAGCTCTCTGACCCGTTTGGTCCCTGGTTTAATGGAAAGAGCACTATGAGTTTTATGCAGTGGTTTTTACTACCTATTTCTTTCCTCCCTCCCTTCTTTCCTTCTTCCTTTCTCCTTTTCTCCCTCTTCCCCCCCCCCCCCCGTCTCTCTCCTCTGTCTCTGTTTGTGTCTCTCTCCCCTTTTTGTGACAGTAATAGGCTTGAACTCAAGGCTTGGGCACTGTCCCTGAGATTTTTTTGCTTAAGCTAGCATTCTGCCACCTGAGCCACAGCTTCACTACTGGCTTTTTGGCGGTTAATTGGCGATAAGAGTCTCACAGAGCTGGGTGCTGGTGGCTCATACCTGTATTCTTAACTTCTCAGGAGCCTGAGATCTGAGAATTGCAGTTCAAAGCCAGTTTGCGCAAGAAAGTTGGTGAGACTCTTTATCTCCAACTAACCACCAAAAAGCCAGAAGTGGTGTTGTGGCTCAAGTGGTAGAGTGCGAGTCTTGAGCAAAAAAATCTCAGGGACAGTGCCCAGGCCCTAAGTTCAAGCCTCATGATTGACCCAAAAAAAAGTCTCATGGATTTTCCTGCCTGGGCTGGCATCAAACCACCATCCTCATACCTCAGCCTCCTGAGTAGCTAGGATTATAGGCACCTGGCTTGGTTTTGTTTTTTAAAGATGATGACTCACACCTGTAATCCTAGCTACTCAGAAGGCTGAGATCAGATTGGCAATTCAGAGCCAGCCCAGGCAGCAAAGTCCATAAGACACTTATCTTCAATTGAGCAACAAAAAACTGTAAGTGAAGTTGTGGTTCAGGTGGTAGAACACTGGCTTTTAGCAAAAAAAACTCAGGGACAATGTCTAGGCCTTGAGTTCAAGCTCCAGAACTGGCACAAAAACAAGGCAACAACAAAAATAATGCGGAGGATTGAACTCAAGGCTTCACACATGCTAGGCAAGTGTTCTGCTACTGAGCTATAACATCCCTAGCCTCAGTTTCAATTGTACAGGTGAGAAAGCTGAGCTCAGTGACGTTAAATAACTTTCCCAAGGTCATAGAGCTGTTGTATGGTCAGCTGGGGTCTATTTGTAAAATCTTAAATAATAAGAGCTATTCCTTATTTAATGCCCACACTGTCCTGAGTCCTCACAAGCATTGCTTCATGCTCTCTCTATGGATCTGTGTTGTCTTTAGTCATAAAGAAATGGAAATCCTTTCAGGTCAAACCTGAAAGGAGCTTAGCTGAGGGTGTGGTCCCATAGGTACTCAGGTAATACTAGAGTTTCTTCCTAATCCACCTCCTGACAACCCTACCTGGTCTTTCTAGTAAGGTCCCTGAGTCTCTCTCATTCATTCATTCTAAAAATATTAATGGCACATACTATGTGTAAAGGTCTGAGCTAGCCTTAATTACTCTTCTGTGTCTTAGAAGAGTAAGTCAACAATTCAGCCACTGATGTGCTCATTGACTGGGTGAGAGTTGGGAGTGGAATGAGTGAAGGAGTCAGGAACACGAGTTCTACCAATTCCCAGCTGTGGAACCTTCAAATGTTCTTCAGGCCCTTTGTAGCTCAGTTTCCTCATCTGTAAAAAGAATAGTAATCATACCTCACCTGGCTCTTACGGAAAGCAAAGAGTTAATATATATCAAGCAATCGGAACATTGCCTGTTATGCAATAAGGCTGAATAAGTAAATATATGGCCACATAGACAGAAATTAGTCCAACAAGCCAAGTGCCATACAGGGCCAGGCTGTGGCTTCTTGCTTACTTGGCAGAGGCATGGGACTAGTATGTGTGGGAGTCATGTTGAGCTGGATGCTGGGTCCTAGCAGCAGGGCTGGTGATTGTGAAGCACATCAAGGTACTGAGGACAGCAGTGGAAAAGTGGGATGGGGAGTCTTCCCCAAGGAGCTGGGGCCTGGGAGTGTCAGCTGACCTGGAGGTTTAGAATGTACTTGCTGATTGACATGTTTGGGGTGGATGTGAAGAATGAGTAGCACATCCACTGCATCACTGTAGAGTGAGTGAAGGACTGGACACCTCACTGACAGACAGCAGGAGGGAAATAGACAGGTAAATAAACTGAGGTTTATTCACGCACACTGGAACACTGAGAAGCACTAACATGACAAGAAGCTCATTTGATTATGTGGCTGTATCTTTTTTTTTTTTTTTTTTTTTTTGCCAGTCCTGGGGCTTGAACTCAGGGCCCTGAGCATTGTCCCTGAACTTCTTTTGCTCAGGGCTAGCACTTTCACACTTGAGCCACAGCGCCACTTCCAGTTTTTTGTGTTTATGTGGTACTGAGGAATCAAACCCAGGACTTCATGAATGCAAGGCAAGCATTCTACCCCTAGTCCACATTCCCAGCCCTGTGGCTGCATCTTTTAAACCATTAAGTAGATTGTTTAAAAAACTGAGCTAGAACCAGGCACTCATAGTTCACATCTATAAGCCTAGCTGAAATCTGACAATCCCAATTTGAAGCCAGATCAGGCAGGAGACATGAGATTCTTACCTCTAATTAACCACCCGAAAATGAGAAGTGAAGCTGTGGCTCAAAGTGGTAGAGCCATAGCCTTGAGAAGAAAAGCTCAGGAACAGTGTCCAGTCCGTGAGTTCAAGCTCCACAACTAACAAAAAATAAAAAATAAAAAGAGAGAGCTCTCCTGTACCTTTTTATTTTTTTCTTTCTGGTTGGTAGTGGGGCTTGAACTAAGGGCCCAAGCACTGGTCTTGAGCTTTTTCAAGGCTAGCATTCTACCACTTTGAGCCATAGCTTCACTTCCAGTTTTCTGGTTGTTAATTGAAGATTATAGTCTCATGAATTTTCTTGCCTAGTCTGGCTTCTAACTGTGATCCTCAGATCTCAGACTCCTGAAGTAGCTAGGATTATAGGCATGAGCCACCAGCACCCAACCTTTTTGTTTTGTTTATTCACATACCCTTTACCTCCTTTTCCCTAATGGTAACATTTTGCAGAACTATAGTACAGTATCACAACCAGGATATTGACATTGATACAGTCCACTTACCTTACTCAGATTTCCCAGTGTGTGTATGTGTTTAGTTAGGTGCAGTTTTATCACAGGTGCAGGTTTATGTATCTACCACCACAAGTAGGATTCTGAATTGTTTCTTCTATCATCATAAGGACCCTTGTGGCCAGTTTATAACCACACCCATCTCCTTAAATATACACCACCCATAGCCATTTCTGTTCTTTGCTCTGTTTCACCTTTTCATTATTATTTAAACAGAATCATAGTATGTGTCCTCCTGGGATTGGCTCTTTTCACTTGAGATAATTCCTTGAGAGCCATCAAGTTGTTGGCTGTGTTGATAGTTTATTCCATCCCATGGTATGGATGATACAGTTTATTGCACTACTTACTTGTTGAGAGAGATCTTGGTTGTTTCCTGCTTGAGGATACCAAACTTAATTGTCTAATAAAGCTGCCACAAGGGGCTGGGAAGGTGGCTCAGTGGTAGAGTGCTTGCCTTGCATGCATGAGGCCCTGGGTTCGATTCCTCAGCACCACATAAGCAGAAAAGGCTGGAAGTGGTGCTGTGGGTCAAGTGGTAGAGCACTAGCCTTGGGCTGAAGAGCTGAGGGACAGTTCCCAGGCCCAGGGTTCAGGCACCATGACTGGCAAAAATAAAAAAATAAAGCTGCCACAAAAACTAGTGCCCAGGTTTGTGTGTGAATATAAGCTTTCATTTTTCCAAGATATGTGCCCATCGCTAGGTCATATGGTAATTTTATGTCTAGTTTTATAAGAAATGAACTGTCACTCTGTTTTCCAGAGTAGCTGTGCCTCATTCAGAATGTATATGAAAAGATTTCAACTAGCAGGAGCAAGTATTCCAGGGAAGGCAAGTAGGCAGAGGTCTAAGGTTTGAAAGTACATATGAGCTTATGGAACAGCAGGCTATCTCATGTTGCTGAGACAGTCTGGGTTTAGCTGAAAAGTGAACACAAGTTTGCTACTCAGTAAGTCAAACAATATTTACTGAGCCAGGCAATGGCTAACTGCTCAAGAGACTGAGATCTGAGGATCACAGTTTAAAGCCAGCCCAAGTAAGAAAGTCTGTGAGCGGGGCGCTGGTGGCTCATGCCTGTAATCCTAGCAACTCAGGAGGCTGAGATCTGAGGATCACGCTTCAAAGCCAGCCCAGGCAGGAAAGTCTGTGAGACTTTTATCTCCAATAAACCACTAGAAAACTGGAAATGGCACTGTGGCTCAAGTGGTAGAGCGCTAGCCTTGAGCTGAAGAGCCAAGGGACAGTGCCCAGGCCCAGAGTTCAAGCCTCATGACCAACAAACAAGAAAGTTTTTGAGATGTTGATCTATAATTAACTACCAGAAAGCTGGAAGTGGAGCTGTGGCTCAAGTGGTAAAGCATCAGCCTTGAGCACAAAAGCTCAGATAATACCCAGGCTCTGAGTTCAAGCCCAGAACTGGTACATATGCAAAAAAAAAAAAAAAAAAATTTACCGCGCTCTCACATGTGCCAGGCATTTGATCGGGGTACACTGGAGGTATTGGCCCAGCAAGGGTATTGTACAAATGAAGAGGGTATGATGGAGGCATCTATGGTCTTTGGTACATCCCACAAGGGCTCCTCATTTTTCCTGGGTCCCTGCACATAGCAGGCAATCAAATATGTATTTGATAGGTGTGTGAATGATCTAATCTAGTGTACACAGTCCCTAAGAGGGGCTTGTCACCTCTGCGAGCACCTGTATATCTCAGTCGCGCCATGTGGGTAAAAGAGCAAAGGCTTGGTCCAGACACCGCACCCTGGAGTGAATTACCACACCACAGATTGGAAGCCAGCATGACATATAAAAGGTTGGAATGCTTTACCGTAAATTTTTAATTGTTAAATAAGCAAAGAAGGTTGTAAATTCTGTGTGGCGGGACAGAATTGCATATTGTACCTGTTACTGCCACCAAGATTTCTTATCAGCCCGTTGGGATTTCACAACCCCTTGTGCCTCTTGCATGTTACAGGGGCCTCTCTGCAGGGTCTTTGGAGCATGGTGCAATGCCATCTTTTTCCGTGGGGGTGGCAGCCAGACTCTGTGCATCCTCTGTCTGACTTCTCTTCATTCCATCTATGCCTAGATTTTCTCCAAAGGAACATCCAGTGCTTGCCTTGCCAGGGGCCCCAGCCCAGTTCCCTGTCCTGGAGGAACACAGGTCACTCCAGAAGTACATGGTGTGGTCAGACGAGATGGTGAAGACAGGAGAGGCCCTGATTCGTACACACCTAATCCGTCCCTATGTGGGCATTCATCTGCGCATTGGCTCTGATTGGGTAACTTCCCCTTCCTCTCTCTGGCTGACTCCCATAATGCCTGAGTACAACATATCCCTGTGGGAAATGGGCCACTGGTCCCAGACTGGGCAGAGAGCTTTCTCAGCCAAATCTGTGGGATTGTGTCTCATGATACTGCTGAAGCAGGCTTGTGACTCTACAGTACTTGCCTGCCAGCTCTTTCTCTCTCTCTCTCTCTCTCTCTCTTTTTTTTTTTTTTTTTAATGTTAGTACTATGGCTTGAACTCAAGGCTTAGGTGCTGTCCCTCAGCTCTTCAGCCCAAGGCTAACACTCTACCACTTGAGCCACAGAGCCACTTCCAGTTTTCTGGTGGTTATTGGAGATCAGAGTCTCATGGACTTTCCTGCCGGGTTGGCTTTGAATCGAGATCCTCAGATTTCAGTCTCCTAAGTAGCTAGTATTACAGGCATGAGCCACTGATGCCTGGCCCATCTCTCATTTTAACAGCTCCCATTTGTGTCATTATTTTACAGATGGATAAGCTGCTGGTTAGCCAGATCCTGGCCAGACGGCATGCTGAAGAGAGGCCTCTGAGTTTTTTGTTCTAACACAGTGGTTAGCTAGGAGGCTCCTTGCTGAAAAAGAATCTATGGGGGCAAAGGGTATAGCTCACTGTTAGTTACCTAGCTTGTACAAGGTCCTGGATTCCATCCACAACACTGAAACACACTTGCACGTGCACACACACACACACACACACAAACCAAAATAATGAAGACAGTAAGGTTCCCAAGAAATAGAGATGTCATCCTTCCAGAATTTGGAGGCTGCAAACACTTTTTAGTTTATCACCCATTTAGTCTCATATTTACACAAGGAAATAAATAGATGTCCTAGAAATGCTTGCTATTAGCTGGGTGCCAGGTTTCTCATGCCTATAGTCCTAGCTACTCAGGAGGCTGAGACCTGGAGGATCATGTTTGAATGCCAGATCAGAGGTGTGGCCTCAGTTGTAGAGTGCCAGCTGTGAGCAAGAAAACCAACTAAAAGTGTGAGACCTGTGGCTCCAATGGCTCACACCTGCAATCCTAGCTACTTAGGGAGCTGAATTCTGAGGATCTCACACACACACACACACACACACATACACACACACACAAGTGTGAGACCTTGGGTTCAAGCCCTAGTACCAGTCCCTCTCCCTCTCCTGCCCAAAAAAAGAAAATTGTTCATTGTTGAAGATCTTTAAATATTGAAACAAATTAGATTAAAATTCATTCTTCAAGCTGAGGGACAGAGCTCAGGCCCAGAGTTCAAGCCCCGTGATCGACTAAATAAATAAATAAATAAAATTTCATTCTTCAGGGCCGGGAATGTGGCTAAGTGGTAGAGTACTTGCCTAGCATATATGAAGCCCTGAGTTCAATTCCTCAGTACCACATAAACAGAAGAAAAAAAAATTCACTCTCCATCAATTGATGAGATATTCTCCCTCTCTCACAAGGAAGAAGAGACAGATTTAGAATATTTTATGAGTTGCTATAGCCAAATATTCAAGTAATAGCCCCCATCTATGCTTTATTGGAACACAAGATAAAATATGCTATTTTTTCCCCTGAAATAATACTAATACCACACTCAGATAGTCAACTCAAAATTGTGGCCTTTCTCTCTGATGAACATAGATACACAGACCCCAAGTCAAATATAAGGTAAAAATCAAGCCAGGTGCTGTTGGCTCAAGCCTATGATCCTAACTACTCAGGAGGCTGAGATCTGAGGATCGCAGCCAGCATGGGCTGGAAAGTATGAGAGACGTTTATCTCTATTTAACCACCAGAAAACTGGAAATAGCTCTGTGGCTCAAGTGGTAGAGCACTCGCCTTGAGCTGAAGAGCTCAGGTACATCGCCCAGGCCCACAGTTCAAGCCCTACAACCATCCAAAAAAAAGTAAGAATCTGCCATGTGCCAGTGGCTCACGTCTGTAATCCTAGCTACCCAGGAGTCTGAGATCTTTGGTTCAAGGTTCAAAGCCAGCCCAGGTAGGAAAGTCTATGAGAGCTTTTTATTTTTTCCCCTGTCAGTCCTGGGGCTTGAACTCAGGGCCTGGGCACTGTTCCTGAGCTTCTTTTGCTCAGAACTAGCACTCTACCACTTGAGCCACAGTGCACTTTTGGCATTTTCTGTTTACTGGGATTGAGGAATCAAGCCCAGGGCTTCACACATGCTAGGCAAGCACTACCACTAAGCCATATTCCCAGCCCTCTATGAGACTCTTAACTGAAATTAATCACCAAAAAGCCAGAAGTGGAGCTGTAGCTCCACTCTAGGACCAGCACCAAAAAAGCAAGTAAAAATCAGTAACAAACTAAGGGATATGCAACTCAAAATCTTTTTCCTATAATACAATGAAATTCACAGCATTTATACCTAGAGAAGAAAAATCATAAGATCATCTCAGAAAAGGATAAAGCACTCCCCATTCATGGCTTGAAAAAAAAAAAAAAAAAGCCTAACCCCGTGCCGGTGGCTCAGGCCTGTAATCCTAGCTACTCAGGAGGTTGAGATCTGAGGATTGCAGTTCAAAGCCAGCCGGGGCAGGAAAGTCTGTAAGACTCTTATCTCCAATTAACTGCCAGAAAACCGGAAGTGGCACTGTGGCTCAAGTGGTAGAGTGCTTACCTTGAACTGAAGAGCTCAGGGACAGCGCCCAAGCCCAGAGTTCACGCCCCACAACCAAAAAAAAAAAAAAACCAGCCAGGAATAGAAAGGACTCACCTTAACTTGATAAAGCCTATCTCTGAGACGCACAGTAAACAGCTTACCTCAGCAGGAGCTATCAGAAGTGTTTCCACTAAAGTCAGGAATCAGATAAGCCTGTCCCTTATCGCCTCAGTTGTTCACAATTCTGGAAGTCCCAGATAACTCAGCAAGACCAGGGGAAAATGCAAAACTAAGATTCCACAGTTACTATTTCCATGCATTTTCCTCTTTTTAAAAATATAGCTGAGTTGGGAGTATAACTCAGTGGTAGAGCACATGCTTAGCATGTGTGAGGACCTGGATTGCTTCCCCAGAACCCTGTACGGGGCTCCTTCTCCTTCTGTTCAGCCTTTCCTTTTCTACTAACAAGTCTTGGTGTCCAGGGCCATTTCTGCTCTCACTCTTTATCCTCTCATCTCCCTGTAGAAGAACGCCTGTGCCATGCTGAAGGATGGGACTGCAGGCTCACACTTCATGGCCTCCCCGCAGTGTGTGGGCTACAGCCGAAGCACAGCATCTCCCCTCACCATGACCATGTGCCTCCCTGACCTGAAGGAAATACGGCGCGCTGTGAAGCTCTGGGTGAGGGCACTGAATGCCCAGTCAGTCTACATTGCCACAGATTCTGAGAGCTATGTACCTGAGATCCAGCAGCTCTTCAAAGAGAAGGTAGGCATGGGCCAGAAGGGAGTGCAGTGAGGACAGAATGGAAGGAAGGCCTGTGCTGGTCCCAGAGCCCTCACTGTGTACTTCCTTTTCTCTCCCCACCATCCTTCTTCCTACACCCTTCTTTTCTAGACCCTTCCTTCCTCCAAACCCTGACTCAGACAGCCCTGCAGATTTTTCCTCTCTTCCCTCTGCTCCAGTTAGTCACTCCTGGATCCCTTCTGGGAGCTGACATGGACCTTTCTCTCTTTACTTGAGACACTTCCTAAGTCTGGAAAGGTAGACTAATAGTAGAAATACGTGGTTTTCTAATAGTAGAAATCAATGGTGATGAATACAGGGAGAGAATTTTTGTGCTTAGTAAATCTTTAAGGAAGTACATGATAAACAGTAGAAACGCATGGCAAATGTGAAGAGTAGATAATGAGTAAGATGACTGAATTAATAAGCATTCAAGAGGACTGTAGAGTTGGGTGCTGATGGCTCGTACCTGTAACCCTAAGTTACTCAGGAGGCTGAGATCTGAGGATTGTGGTACAAAAAATCAACCCAGGCAAGAAAGTCCATGAGATTCTTATCTCCCATTAACCAGCAAAAAGCTGGAAGTGGAACTGTGGCTTAAGTGGTAGAGTGTAGCCTGGTGCCAGTTGCTCACGCCTGTAATCCTAGCTGATTACAGGAGGCTGAGATCTGAGGATCACAGTTCAAAGCCAGCTGGGACAGAAAAGTCAATGAGACTCTTATCTCCAATAAACCACTAGAAAATTGGAAGTGGCACTGTGGCTGTAGTGGTAGAGTGTTTGCCTTGAGCTGAAGAGAATATGGACAGCACCTAGGCCCAGAGTTCAAGCCCCACAACTGACCAAAAAAAAAAAAAAAAAAAAAGTGGTAGAGCGCTAGACTTAAGCAAAAAAGCTCAGAGACAGGGCTGGGAATGTGGCTCAGTGGTAGAGTACCTGCGTAGCATGTATGAAGTCCTGGGTTCGATTCTCAGTACCACATAAACAGAAAAAGCTGGAAATGGCATTGTGGCTCAAGTGGTAGAGCGCTAGTCTTGAGCACAGAGAAGCTCAGAGACAGAGCCCAGACCCCGAGTTCAAGTCCCAGGACTGGCAAAAAAAAAAGTCTTAAAAAAAGCTCAGAGACAGTACCCACTTCAAGCTCCAAACTAGCACACAAAAAAAAAGAAAGAAAGAAAGAAAGAAAAGAAAAAAAGGAAAGATTTTGCAGTGTGAACAAGAACAATTAATGCTAAGCAGATCTTAAAGACCATGAATAGGAGCTGCTTATGTCATTGTGCTCTTTCACCATAGCTCCCCAGACAGAAAGTTCTGGTGGTAGAAGTGTTAGGTCAGTGCATTCTATCCCTCACTTCCCTGTTTCCTACATAGAAAAGCTGAGAAGCCCCAGGGTCTTCTCACTCTGGCCTGAGGAACAATGAGGAGACTGCCATGTTGTAGTTGAGGAAACCCAAGCCCCAAGAAGGAACAGAATTTACCATGAGGTCCCAGAGCTAATTATAGTGGGCATGACACAGAATGGGTAAGTTTCAGGGCATAAGTGGAATTGTTTGGGGGATTTTGGCCATGATTAAACTGGTATTATTTCCTTGCAACAGTCCAAATAGTAAGGTGATGGGTTTTTACATCAGAAGTCTCAGTGGAACAGCAAAGCACTTTCAGCCCAGCTCTGCCCACACCCCCACCTCTGAACGAAGTTGAAGCACTTGGAGAGTCCCAGGGAGTTTTTCTGTGAGCTTTAGCGTTGATGTGTTTGTTACACCCTGAACCTTTTGCCATTTTCTATTTCCTGTTCCTAAGCCAGTCTTGTCACTCTTACCCTCTGCTCCTCAGCTCCCCCACCCCCTTCCCCGTGCTCAGATCCCAACCCTCCTTCTGAACAAAGCTTTGTTCCTCCACTAAGCTGGGCCAGGGCTCAGGCAGGGACACTGACGAATGAGCTGTGGCCCTGCCCTTGGAGCTCACAGTCTAGACCCAGGAAGAGACTGCAGATGGGAAGTTGGGGCAAGGTTTGTTCAGTCGCTTTGTCTCTGCCACAGGTGTTTATTAAGGCAGCCACTCACTAGAATGGGCCTGGCTAGGCCAGCAGTGGAGAGCAAGCAGATACAGCTCCAGCCCCAACCAGATGCAGAACGTGATGGTAATCAAGAATCACTGTGGAGCAAAAACTCCAAACTGACTCCTGTGGGAGTCAGTGGGGCTTTGAGAACACCAGGCAAACAGAAGGCCTAGTTCAGGCTAGGGGCCTGAGAGACTTTTCCCAGGGAGGGGCCAGAGAGCTGAAAAGTGAAGGATAGGTAGAAGCTAACCAGGTAGAGAGAGGTAGCATGTATAAAGGTCCTGGGGAAGAGAAAGATGGAACCTAGAAGGTTTGGGCTGGAGCTCAAGGGACAACTGGGAACAGGAGGAGCAAGCTGAGCCAGGCCTGGCTGAGTATATCATGTTTGTCATCTTTATCTGAAAAGTGATGGCACCAATAAAGAGTATTCAGCTTGGTGGGCAAGAAGGGCAGAATAGCTGCGTGCCAGTGGCTCTTGTCTGTAATCTTAGCTACTCAGGAGGCTGAGATTTGAGGATTGTGGTTTGAAGCCAGTCCAGACAGGAAAGTTCTTGAAACTTTTGTTTTTGTTTTTTGGTTGGTCGTGAGGCATGAACTCTGGGCTTAGGCTCTGTCCTTGCACTCTTCAGCTCAAGGCCAGCACTCTACCCCTTGAGCCACAGCGCCACTTCCAGTTTTCTAGTGGTTTGTTGGAGATAAGAGTCTCAGGGAAGCCGGGCGCTGGTGGCTCACGCCTGTAATCCTAGCTACTCAGGAGGCTGAGATCTGAGGATTGCAGTTCAAAGCCAGCCCGGGCAGGAAAGACCGTGAGACTCCTATCTCCAATAAACCACCAGAAAACCGGAAGTAGCGCTGTAGCTCAAGTGGTAGAGCGCTCGCCTTGAGCTGAAGAGCTAAGGGACAGCACTCAGGCCCAAAGTTCAAGCCCCACGACCGACAAAAAAAAAAAAAAAAAAAAAAAGAGTCTCAGGGACTTTCCTGCCTGGGTGGCTTTGAACCACGATTCTTAGATCTCGGCCTCCTGAGTAGCTAGGATTACAGGCATGAGCCACCAGCGCCCAACAGTTCTTGAAACTTTTATCTCCACTAAATTACAAAAACAAACAAACAAAAAACCCATAAATGGCACTGTGACTCCAGTGGTAAGGTGCTGGGCTTGAGCAAAAGGAGGTCAGGGACAGTGCCTAGGCCCAGAATTCAAGCAACCCCCCCCCCCCAAAAAAAAAAAAAAAGCCATTGCAGGCAGAGGGAACAACACAGGTGAAGACATAGTGATGAGTATGGTGCCCCTGGAGCCAAAGCTGGAGGAAAGGGCACAGGCTGGGCCTGGATAGCTGGGCACACTTCTCTAAGACCCCTGATCCCATGACTCCATCCTCTCTACCCTTCCTGTGCATATAACCTTCTTCTAGTCTGTACTCAGCCTGGGATTGGAGGAAGTGTAGCCTGTGGGCCTTGGCCAAGCTGAAGCAGCCTTGTTCTGTAGCCATGTGGCTAATACTCTGCCCTTTCTTCTGCAGGTGAAGGTGGTCAGCCTGAAGCCAGAGGTGGCCCAGACTGACCTATACATCCTTGGTCAGGCTGACCACTTCATTGGTAACTGTGTCTCCTCCTTCACTGCCTTTGTGAAGCGGGAGCGGGACCTCCAGGGGAAGCCGTCCTCCTTCTTTGGCATGGACAAGCCCCCTCAACTTCGGGATGAGTTCTGACACTGGCTAGAGCCTGTCACCAATCTGAGCTGTTCCTCACCCCCTAGCCAATCCTGGAAGCCAGAGGTGTTCCCAGGACTGCAAGCTGCTCTTCTTGGCTGCCAGAGGTGAAGAGCAGCACCAGGGACTGCCTGGATGAGGAAGACAGCCTATCCCAGGCTTCCAAACCTGCTGGAAGTCAGTGCATCTCCTCCCCACATGTGCTTCCTGCTGCTTCTCCTGGGGATTCTCACATGGCAAAGTAGTCCAATCTCTGTCCTTTGGTCTGGCCTGCTTGGAGCAGCCTGGGATACAGAATTCTCTCCAGAGAAATTTTTATAGTTTTGATACTAGGTCATGATTACCCCAAGAACTCTTCCTCATTTTTTAAAAATCAGTCATCCAGGCACTGGTGGCTCATACTTGTATTTGCTACTCAGGAGGCTAAGACCTGGCAGAAAAGTCTGTAATACTCCCATCTCCAAAAAGCCAGGCTGGAGGCATGACTCAAGTGATACAGCACCAGCCAAGCAAGGGTGAGATTCTGAATTCAAATACCAGTACCACAGGAAAAAAGTCAATTAAGTCCACTAGTATAGATACCTCAAGTGACCTTAACTGAGTTTGGGTGGAGCCTAAGCTTAGTGGGTCTCTTGGTCACTTTTCCAGGTATCTCCAAAGTGAGCCTCAGACCCATCTCTGCCACCTGGCCAGCAAGAAAATTCTTACTTCTATGTTTGGGGGTCTACTCACCTCTATTGTAAACTATGCAAATGGGAATTACCGGGCATGGTGCTGCTGGGTACTCCTGGACAGCTCATACATTGAGCCCAGCAATCATGGCAGTGCTCCCGGGGCCTGGGAGTTGGCTGCTCCAAGAAACCTGGCACCATAGACGTCAGTGTGCACTACTTGGTGGTCAGGACTGTTGTCCTCTCTGAGAGCTTATGAGTTCTTCCAGCCTCTGCCCTGCAGCTGTAGCCCTCAGAGGCTGTTCACGACTGAATATTCATCAAGCTTCTCACCCATACAGGTTTAGGACCCAGAAGCCACCTGGGTTTGAAAGCAGCCTCAGCCTGTGCCCTTTGCTGGGGTGTAGGTGTTTCAGTCATAATGCTGCAGTTCTCATAGTCCACGACTCCAGAGAGCCTATAATACTTTTTTGTGTTTCAAAATTTCACTTCTAATGCCTGAGGGTCTTTTCCTTGCCATTAAGTCTTCCTCAGCCTTTGGCCTTGGTAGGTAGCTTAGAGCTCATCCTCCCTTGATGAGATAGGGCTGCTTTGCCAGGGGCAGACCAGGCAAGAGGTCACAGGAAGATATCCAGTCCCAAATTTGGCATTTGCCACCTAGAGCTGCTGCCTAATTCTTTACAGGAAAAACTGTACAGAAAAGGGCACTGTAGATTTCTTCCCTCAGGAGTCAACAGTGCAATATTTTAACTTGGGTGGGTTCAGAGGAAGAGATGGCTCATCTGTGCTCACCCAGGGAAAGGTCCAAAACAAGGGAGTCTGTGCACCTGCTGCCTCCCTGAGCTTGGGCATTGTGTTCTGGAGGAGAGGGAAAGGGGCTTCTGCTGGATTCAGCTGTGCTTATGGGCAAGCACTTTACTCATTGACCCAATTTCCACCCTGTAAAATAGTGATTAAAAACCAGAGTACAGCCAGGCGCTGGTGGCTCACGCCTGTAATCCTAGCTACTCAGGAGGCTGAGATCTGAGGATCGAGGTTCAAAGCCAGCCCGGGCAGGAGAGACCGTGAGACTCCTATCTCCAATAAACCACCAGAAAACCGGAAGTGGCGCTGTAGCTCAAGTGGTAGAGCGCTCGCCTTGAGCTGAAGAGCTGAGGGACAGCGCCCAGGCCCAGAGTTCAAGCCCCACGACCGACAAAAAAAACCCAGAGTACATTGTAGCCAGGCACTGGTGGCTCATGCCTATAATCCTAGCTACTCAGGAGGCTGAGATCTGAGGATCGTGGTTCAAAACCAGCCCAGGCAGGAAAGTCTGAGACTCCCTACACACATGCACAGCCAGTCTTTGGGCTTGCTTGAACTCAGGGCCTTAGCACTGTCCCTGAGCTGCTTTTGCTCAAGGCTAGCATTCTCCCACTTGAGCCGCAGTGACACTTCTGGCTTTTTCTCATCCCAGGGCTTCATGAATGCTAGGCAAGCACTCTACCACTAAGCCCTGTGAGACTCTTAGCTCCAGTTAACTACCAGAAAACCAGAAGTTGTGTGTGGCTCCAAGTGATAAAATGGTATCCTTGAGTGAAAGAGCTAAGGGACAGTGTCCAGGCCATGTGCTTAAGCCCCACTACCAACCCCCCCCCAAAAAAAAGAAAGCACATTGTATAAACCTGAGAGCCCCAAAGGCATGGAAATGGCTGTGAATTCATTGACTGCTTCACATTGTGCACCTACTCCACACCAGCCACTGTGCTTGCCAAGTGCTTTGTGGGCATGCTCTTCAGTGCCAAATTAGCTCCAGGGAGCAGGAACTCTTACCCATCTCTTTATGCACAATGAAAAATGAATGTTCCAATTTTTTTTTTTTTTGTTCAGTTGGGTATGAACTCTGGGCCTAAGCGCTGTCCTCAAGCTCTTCAGCTCAAGACAAGCAATCTACCCCTTGAGCCACAGCACCACTTCTAGTTTTCTGGTGGTAATTGGAGATAAATGTCTCAGACTCCTGCCTGGGCTGGCTTTGAACTGAGATCCTCAGATCTCAGCCTCCGGAGTACCTAGATTACAGGCATGAGACACCAGAGTCTGGCAAATGTTCAGAAATTCTTGTTTCCTGAAAGGCCGTGAGCTCGTGACAAAGCCAGTATTCTACCTCCCAAATCCATTTGTGTTATCCAGTGCTCTGCCTCCAGCTCCTAGGATGCACTGTGCAAGGAGTGCACTGTGGGAATTATACCAGCCACTGCCTGGATTTCTACTGTGCACCTGCCTGAGTTTTGCCACCATCAGGTTTTAGAAGGAAGAGGTCACTGAAGAACTAGAGAGCCCACAGGCCTGTAATCCCAGCTGCTCAGCAGGTAGAGATAAGATTGCAGCTTGAGGTCACCATTGGTAAAAAGACCACATCTTAACCAATAAAGGTGGGTATGGTGGTACATGCCTGTTTTTCCAGGTACATGGGAGGTATAAGTAGAATCACCACTCAGGCCAGCTTGGCAAAAATATTACAAAATAAAGCCAAAAGAGCTAGAGGTATGGTTGCTTAGCAGGCATGAGGCCCTGAGTTCAAATTCCTACCACCAAAATAAAAATGAAAGAGCCCATGTGAAGCCACAGTTTCCTTGGGAAGTTATTTAATTCATTGTGTGCTGGGCTCTGGTAGGTAAAAGGATGCAACAGAGAATCAAGTCTTTGTTCTCAAAGCATATTCCCTCCAGAAGTGCAAGTAATAAGTGTTTAAAATAGCTATGAAATAAAAATAAAGAATATGGGTAGAGAGAGGAGCTACTTTAGCTTAACAAGTTTCCTTCATTGGGAAAGAAGCACAGTCATTCGGATAACCAGAGACAGCTGAAGAAACAGTTTGAGCCAAGGCCCTAAGGCTGGCATTTGTGTCTGAAGAGAAGCAAAGGAGCAGAGCAGTAGATGAGGGCAAGCAGGTGGCACTGCCATAGCCCAGAGGACTGGGCTAAAGTGTAGATTGAGAGCCTTTGGGAGCTTCTGGATAGGGACAGCTATGTCTGATTTACATCTGTGAAGGCTCCCTCTAGAGCGCAGGGGTGAGAGCATCAGCCACTGCGGGTGCACTCATGCTACCTAGACAAGGGGCACCACTGTTCTAGGAGGCTAAGACCATTGTATGGAAGGAAACAATCTGATTCTGAGTCTATGAAGTTATTTTTCTAACTTAGTCTTTTTTTAAAGAAAGATCTTTGCATCATTTTAATCATGCTATATACAATTTGATGTCTCTTTTTTTATACTTAATAGTATGTCCTATTTTCCCCCATGGTTTGAATAAATGCTTATAATCATAGAATTCCATTGAGGGTATCTACAGTTTATTCTATTGTGAGGCCTTAATGTATTCCCAATCTGTTGTTTTTTGCAAAAAAAAAAAAATTGTAAATATTTTTATTTAAAATATGCATTAAGATAAATTCCCAGGAGTGAATTTGTTGGAGGCAAGACTAAAACGTTTTATTATCTACACAATCTACACAAAGGTTGTAATAAACTCACAGTTTTAACAGTGGTCAACATTTACCCCAGATCTGTTTGTTTTCTGGAATGTGTCTAAATGGGGCTGGGGATGAGCCCACAGTGATTGCTGGGAAAGAAAGATTAAGACTCTTATGGCCTGCCTGGACCTATTGACAGACCTCACCAACTCACTAAAATTTGGCCCATGCTTTCTTGCTGTGCTGCTGTACCAGGCACAGTCCCCTGCTACCTTGCTGTGCTGCTGTACAAGCACAGTCCCCTGACCACCAGCTGTCCTCAACAAGGTAGCTTTAGCAGAAACCTAGTGCTCAGTATATACCAACATGCCCCTTTTTTTTGTTGTTGCTGGTGATTGTGGGGGCTGAACTCTGGCCTGGGCATTGTCCCTCAGCTCTTCAGCTCAAGGCTAGCACTCTACCACTTGAGCCACAGCGCCACTTCTAGCTTTTTTCTGCTTATGTGTTGCTGAGGAATCGAACCCAGGGCCTCATGCATGCGATGCAAGCGCTCTACCACTGAACTAACTTCTCAGCCCACCAACATGTCCCTTCTTATGTAGAGGTGGTATATGCAACCAGAAGGACAATCAAACCTTGTTTTAGAGGAGACCATATTTGTATAAGTTAACAAAGGGAAGAGCATTTTTTTTTTTTTTTTGGTCCGGACATGGGGCCTGAACTCTGGGCTTGGGCGCTGTCCTTCAGCTCTTTACCTCAAGGCTAGTGCACTACCACTTGAGCCACAGCGCCACTTCTGGCTTTTTTCTTTTTGCTTATGTGGTGCTGAGGAATCAAACCCAGGGCCTCATGCATGCAAGGCAAGCGCTCTACCACTGAGCCACCTTCCCAGCCCAGGGAAGAGCATTTTTTAAATTAAGTAGCTACTGGTAGAGATGTGTTGTGAATTGAGCAGAAATGGAGAAGCTGGTGTTCAATGAAACCAAAGCTGAGAAACACTGTCTTGAAATATCAGAGCACCTCCAGAAATATAGGAGAGGAGAAAGGGGAGAAAAAATGGAGGGAGGGGACAGGAGGAAGAAAAACTCAACATTTCCATTTTTTTTTTTTGTTTACCTCAAAGAAGCTTATAGTATACCCTAATCATAACAACAATACTACACTTTTACCCCTTGAAAATAAAGATTCGGACTTCTCCTCATCCCCATGGTCCAAAGGCAAATCCTGAACTCTGGATTATGTTATCAGAAGTCATTGAAATTCATGCTTGAAACCTGGTTTGTTTCAGGGTTGGGATCTTTCCCCTGAAATGGTATGACTAAACTGCAAGCAGGGTTGGTTTGTTTTTCTCTCTAATCCTTAATTGATCAGCAGCCCTGGGAAGCCAAGCATCACCAGGTAAACATTCAGGAAAGAAGCAACAAAAGCCATTTCCCAAAAGCCTCTCCCACTGGGCATGATTTCACCACCAAAGCGAGGGAGCCCTGCTGACCCAAAGAGTGGCAGCCGGGGAAGGACACCCCAAGCCTCTCTAAAACCCCACCCTTAAAACAAACTGGCCTATACATCGATCCATTCATTCCTTTAGAGTGTACTGTGTGGGGTAGGGTTGGGGATAAGAGAAGGTTCCCCTCTCTGCTGGTGTCCAGGATGGCTCAGAGGCCCAGAGCACCCAAGAGAACTTCTATAAACAATGCCAGAGAAAGTCTTTGTTCTGTGCCAGAGACTTACTAACCAGTGTCTGTGCTACTTGCTAATGATTGTCCTGCCTTAGCTAGCTGAACTTTAGTAAAGCTTCATTAAGTTTATTTATTTTTTGATACTTTGTAGTTTTTGCTTTTTTTTTTTTTTTCATTTACAGATGTTTCTTTTCAAGAGGACTGCTTGGGGAGAGCCAGCAGGTCAGGGAAGGTGAAAAGAAGGGGTGGTAAAGGGGTGAATTTGATCAAAGTATATTTATGCATGTAAGGGGAGAAAGGATTTTTTTTTTTAATCAAGTTTCAGCTGAGCACTGGTGGCTCACACCTGTAATCCTAGCTACCCAGGAGGCTGCGATTTGAGGATCACAGTTCAAAGCCAGCCTGGGCAGGAAAGTCCTTGAGATTCTTATCTCCCAATAAGCACCAGAAAAATTGGAAGTGGAGCTGTGACTCAAAGTTGTAGAGCGCTAGCCTTGAGTAATATAAGCTCAGGGACAGCACCAGGCCGGGAGTTCAAGCCCTACAACCAACCAAAGGTGGGGGGGGGGGGAGAGAGGGGTTTCTAGCTTTCTTTTTTTTTTTCTTTTTTTTTCTTTTTTTTTTTTTTAATTTTTTATTTTTTTGGGTCCAGTCGTGGGGCCTGAACTCTGGGCCTGGGCACTGTCCCTCAGCTCTTCAGCTCAAGGCTAGCGCTCTACCACTTGAGCCACAGCGCCACTTCTGGCTTTTTTCTTTTTGCTTATGTGGTGCTGAGGAATCGAACCCAGGGCCTCAAGCATGCAAGGCAAGCGCTCTACCACTGAGCCACCTTCCTAGCCCCTTTTTTTTTTTCTTTCTTTGCCAGTCCTGGACCTTGAACTCAGGACCTGGGCACTGCCCCTGAGCTTCTTTTGCTCAGGGTGGCACTCTACCACTTTAACCACAGCACTACTTCTAGTTTCATCTGTTTATGTGGTATTGAGGAATTGAACCCAGGGCTTCGTACATGCTAGGCAAGTACTCTACCACTAAGCCACATTCACAGTCCTTTCTTTTTCTTTTGGGCTAATACTAAGGCTTGAACTCAGGGCCACTCAAGTTTTTCCACTCAACTTCTATTACTTGAGCCACATCTTCATTTACACATTTGTTTGTTTCCTAGGACTTGGACTCAGGGCCTGAGCACTGTCTTTAAGCTGTTTTTGCTAAAGGTTAGCCCTCTACCACTTGAGCCACAGCTGCACTTCCAGTTTTTTGGTGTGTAATTGGAGATAAGAGACTCAAGACTTTCCTGTTCCAGCTATATGGTCTGCTCTAAGTTTCGTTTAAGACAACCCCCCCTCCCCCCCCTGCTTCCCCTCCCCAACACACAGACACATTTTTACATTCTGTTTGCTCAAGGTGAGACCATTTTCTCCAGCTGTTGCTAGAAAGCAAACAGAAATCCTGAGCACTTAGCCTGCTGGGGAGATGACAGGCAGAGACACTACCACACACACTACCCCCATTCTAGACCTAGAAAATCAGGCTTTTAGAGGGAGTCAAGATTTCAGGCCCATGATGTAGGAGCAGGACAGAGACAAAGAACTGCCTGTGGAAGGCCTCTCCCACTCTGTTATCTCCTCAACTGTAAATGAGAGCATTGGACAAACATGGTAGTTTATACCTGTAATTCCCCCTACTCAAGAAGTGAAGATCAGGGCTGGGAAAGTTCCTCAATAGTAGAGTGTTTGCCTTGCATGCATGAGGCTAGGTTCAATTCCTCAGCACCACATAAGCAGAAAAAGCCGGAAGTGGCACTGTGGCTCAAGTGGTAGAGTGCTAGCATGAGCTGAAAAACTGAGGGACAATGCCCAGGCCCAGAGTTCAGGCCCTACAACAACAACAACAAAAAGCTGAAGATCAGAAGTGCAAACCCAAACAAAAAAAAGTTATTGAGGGCTGGGAAGGTGGCTCAGTGGTAGAGTGCTTGCCTTCCATGCATCAGGCCCTGGGTCTCAGCACCACATAAGCAGAAAAAACCTGGAAGTGGCACTGTGGCTCAAGTGGTAGAACACTAGTCTTGAGCTGAAGAGCTGAGGAACAGCACCCAGGCTCAGAGTTCAGGCCCCACAACCGACCAGAAAAGTCCCTGTGAGACTCTTATCTCCAATTAACTACTCAAAATCCAGAAGTGGCACTGTGGCTCAAGTGGTAGAGCATTAGCCTTGAGCTGAAGAGCTGAGGGACAGTGCCCAGGCCCAGAGTTCAGGCCCACGACTGGACAAAAAAAAAAAAAAAAGTGAGATCCTATTTTAATCAATAAGCTGGACATGGCATATGTACCTGTGATCCCAAGTATCCTGTTGATCATAGGTAGAATTGAGGTCTGAGGCCAGTACTGTACAAAAATGTGAGACCCTACATGAAAAAATCCTCGCTACTCAAGACGCTGAGATCTGAAGATCACATTTCAAAGCCAGCTGGGGCAGAAAAGCCCATGGATTCTTATTTTCCACTAGCCACCAAAAAGTTAGAAATGGAGCTGTGACTCAAGTGGTAGAATGCCAGCCTTGAGCAAAAATGCAAGGATAGCACCAGGCCCTGAGTTCACAGTACCATATCACTGAACTAATTAATTAAAGCAAAAAAAGGGCTGAGGGTGTGTCGCAAGTGGTAGACCACCTGCCTAGCAAGGTAATAAATCATGAATTCAAACCCCAATACCATCAAAAGATTTTTTTAAAAGTAGAGGAGAAAAAAAAAAAAGTAGGGCTGGGAAGGTGGCTCAGTGGTAGAGTGCTTGCCTCACATGCATGAGGCCCTGGGTTCGATTCCTCAGCACCACATAAGCAAAAAGAAAAAAGCCGGAAGTGGCACTGTGGCTCAAGTGGTAGAGCACTAGCCTTGAGCTGAAGAGCTGAGGGACAGCGCCCAGGCCCAGAGTTCAGGCCCCACAACCGGACCCCCCCCCCCAGAAAAAAAAATGTAGAGAAGGCTTTGAATTGGATGTTCCCTTTGAAGGGCACCAGGCTCACGTGCAATGTCTAGCTTCAATGCTAATCCAGTGTGTACTTTTGCAACTTGGGACTGGTCACTGGTGGGAGATCTCAGATGCCTCTCCATAGGCCTCCTCAAAGGTTCTGGTGACACCCAGAATAAGTGAGGCTAGACACCAGGACAAATCTTCAATGGCTTTTTTTGTTTTTTAACCTAGAGTCTGAATGTAAATGCTGTCCCTTCTCCATTTATCTATCTATCTATCTATCTATTTTTTGTCGCTCGTGGGGCTTGAACTCTGGGCCTGGGCGCTGTCCCTCAGCTCTTCAGCTCAAGGCAAGTGCTCTACTGCTTGAGCCACAGCGCCACTTCCAGTTTTCTAGTGGTTTATTGGAGATAAGAGTCTCACTGAGTTTCCTGCCTGGGCTGCCTTTGAACTGTGATCCTCAGATCTCAGCCTCCTGAGTAGCTAGGATTACAGGCATGTGCCACCAGCGCTCAGCATTTTTTTTTTTTTTTAAGTTTCAGGCTGACCTGGAACTCAAATTTTTCCTGGCTAAGCCTTCTGAGTCCTGAAGTTACAGGCATGCACTACCACACACCTGGCTTTCTTCTGCTTTTTTTTTTTTTTTTTTTTTGGTCAGTCATGGGGCTTGAACTCTAGACCTGGGCACTGTCCCTGAGCTCTTCAGCTTAAGGCAAGCAATCTACCACTTCAGCCATAGTGCCACTTCAGGCTTCCTCTGTTTATGTAGTACTAAGGAATCGAACCCAGGGCTTCATGCATGCTAGGCTAGCATTCTACCACTAAGCCACATTTCCAGCTCTTTTCTGCATTTTTGTCACACAAGGTATCCCTATTCAATGGGAGAGGAGACACAAGAGCATAAAGTACGTGGAAGAGGAAAGGACCAGTGTGGACCATCTTAGAAGCTATCTAGGACAAGCTTTCTGTTTTAATAAGCATATAATAAAATGTACTTAAAAAAATAAAATGTACTTGTCTTGGTTTTGTGAGTATAGCTCCATGAATTTTTAGGCATGCAGATTTGTGTAACCACAATATAGATATAGAATAGTTTCATCACCCCTCAAAAAAACCCTTGTGTTTCCCTCTGTACTGATACATTCCTCCCACCCAACCTGGGGCAACTGTGGATCCTTTACTATAGTTTTGATTTTAACAGAATATCACATGAATGAAATCTGCTTGTAGGTAATGTTTTGAAATTAGTGTCCTTCACTCAGATAATAATAGCTCATTCCTTTTGCTGAATTGTATCTCATTGTGTGAATCTACTACAGTTTGTTCTTTGATTTGCCCATTGAACATATTGTTTCCAATCTCAGGAAATTAGGAAGCGTTGTGTCTCTTTTTGTGAGGGGGGGAGGGGGTGTCATGAGGCTTGAATTTTGGACTGGGTGCTGTCCCTGAGCTTTTGTGCTTAAGGCTAGTACTCTAGCCACAGCTCAATTTTTGTTTTTTAGGTAGTTGATTGTAAAGACGAGTCTCACAGATTTTCCTGGACAGGTTGACTTTGAACCTTGTTCCTCAGATCTCAGCCTTTTGAGTAGCTAGAATTATAACTGTGAACTTTCAACACAGGTCTTTGAGTTGTGTCTTAATCTGTTTGG
This sequence comes from Dipodomys merriami, assembly GCF_024711535.1. Classification (NCBI taxonomy): domain Eukaryota; kingdom Metazoa; phylum Chordata; class Mammalia; order Rodentia; family Heteromyidae; genus Dipodomys; species Dipodomys merriami. The sequence goes on from NW_027206290.1 coordinate 69,834,193, forward strand.
GTCATTATAATGCAGTACCGTAGACTTGGTGACATATAAACAACAGGAATCTTTCTCTTACTCTCTTCCTTCTACCTCATTTCTTTCTTTCTTTCTTTTTTCTGTATTTGAAACAGTGTCACTACATAGTCCAGGCTGGTCTCAAACTTGTGATCCTCTTTCCTCAATCTCCTGAGAATGAAGTTGACAAGTACGTGCCACCATGTTTAACTCCAGAAATAGGCTGAGAAGACCAAGATCTAGGTGCCAACAGAATCAGTGTCTGGTAAAGGCTTGCTCTCTGTCTCAGATGGCGCCTTCTTATGGTGTCCTCCTATGGTAGAAAGAGCAAGGTACCTCTCTAGAGCTTCTTCTTCTTCTTCTTCTTTTTTTAATGTTAGTACTATGGCTTGAACTCAGGGCTTGGGTGCTGTCCCTCAACTCTTCATCTCAAAGCTAGCACTCTACCAATTGAGCCACAGCGCCACTTCTGGCTTTCTGGTGGTTTATTGGAGGTAAGAGTCTCACAGACTTTCCTGCCCAGGCTGTCTTTGAACTATGATCCTCAGATCTCAGCCTCCTGAATAGCTAGGATTACAGGCGTGAGCCACCAGCCCCTGGCTCCCTGAGCTTTTTCACTCAAGGCTGGCTCTCTACAACTTGATTCACAGCTCTACTTCTGGCTAGTGTTTGTTTTTTTGTCTTGTCTTTTTTTTTTTTTTGTCAGTTGTGGGGGCTGAACTCTGGGCCTGAGCGCTGCCCTCAGCTCTTCAGCTCAAGGCTAGCACTCTACCACTACAGCGCCACTTCCAGCTTTTTTCTGTTTATACAGTGCTGAGGAATCAAACCCAGGGCCTCACGCTTGCAAAGCAAGCATTCTACCACTGAGCCAACTTCCTAGCCCCTAGTTAGTGTTTAAGACTCTCATAGACTTTCCTTTCCTGGGCTGGCTTTGAACTGTGATCCTCAGATCTCAGCCTCCAAAATAGCTAGGATTACAGTCATGAACCTCTAATGCCCTATCCTCTTGAATAGCTAGGAGTACAGGTGTGAGTCTTAGGTGCCCAGTTGGAGATTTTTTTTTTTTTCAGTTGGTTGTGGGGCTTGAACTCTGGGATTAGGCACTGTCCCTGGGCTCTTCAGCTCAAGGTGAGTACTCTACCACCTAAGTCACAGTACCACTTCTGGTTTTCTGGTGGTTAACTGGAGATAAGAATCTCATCGATTTTCCTGCCTGGGCTGGCTTTGAACCTCAATCCTCAGATTGCAGCCTCCTGAGTAGCTAGGATAATAGGTAAGAGCCACCGGCGCATGGCAAGATTTTTTTAAATTTATATTTTATATTTGTATTATCTTTAAGTAGTTGTACTTTCTTAAAAAATATGGACTCGGCCGGGCGCTGGTGGCTCACACCTGTAATCCTAGCTACTCAGGAGGCTGAGATCTGAGGATCACTGTTCAAAGCCAGCCCGGGCAGGAAAGTCTGTGAGACTCATCTCCAATAAACCACTAGAAAACTGGAAGTGACGCTTGGCTCAAGTGGTAGAGCACTCGCCTTGAGCTGAAGAGCTGAGGGACAGCGCCCAAGCCCAGAGGTTCAAGCCCCACGACCGACCAAAAAAAAAAAAAAAGGGACTTGAATCCTATTCATGAAGGGCATGGATCCCTTTGACAAGGGCATAGCCATCATGCTCTGATCATCTTCCCAAAGCATTGCTTTCTGCTCCACCACCATCACCTCAGGGTTCAGCATAGGAAGCCTAGGTAAGGGACACAGCCTTTAGGAGGTGAGTCCAATGGGAGGTGAGGGTCCTAGTCACTGAGGTGTGCCCTTGAAGGGGACAGAGAGACGCCAAACTCTTCCTCTTTCTCTGCTTCACTTCCTGGGCATGCAATTAAGCTTGTTTTACTGGGCCATGCTATCCCACCATGATGCACTGCCTAAGCACAGACCTGAAAGAATCAGGCCAATAATGCAGTGGATCCATACATAAACCTTAGGGTTGGGACAGAATGCAGGCAGTGCCAAGAGAGAGGAGGCCAGGGAGATGGCAGCGGGGCCAGATGTTGAGAAGCAAGAGTTGATCTCCAATTTCTATGAGATGAAGTAAAAAAAAAAAAAAAAAAAAAAAGGCCAGGTGATGTTTTCTTTCAGTGTGTGAGGAGGGGAAGCCCCCCGGCCACCAGATGTGAGAGACAGGATGTGACTGTGATGGGGGAGGGGTGGTTAGAGCCCTGGAAGAGAAAGGTGGCATCTAAGGGGAAGGAAAGACTTACTTTCACAGAGAAAGGCACAGGACTGCAGCCTCTCCTGGGTCTGGTGATAGCTGAGGGGGATGGATGTTATTCTGTGTCCAGAATAACCCACATATGCACAAGGGCCTGCTGGAATTGAGGTGGGAGAAGTAGGAGACTATGCAGGACCAGACATTTAGATGTAGGAGTTGTGACAAATAACTTTGACTATGTTCCTTTTTGGATCTTGTGTGTTAGTTATTTACGATTCTGCTTTGCCACATGCCTATGAAGACAACAAACACAATCTCATGTAGTTTCTAAGGGTAAAGACTTTGGAATTTGCTGGGTGCTCATCCCTGTAATCCTAGCTACTCAGAGGCGGCTGAGATCTGAGGATCGCGGTTCAAAGCCAGCCCAGGCAGGAAAGTCCCTGAAACTCTTATCTCCAATAAACCACCAGAAAACCAGAAGTGGTGCTGTAGCTCAAGTGGTAGAGCACTAGCCTTGAGATGAAGAGCTGAGGGTCAGCGTTCAGGCCCAGAGTTCAAGCTCCACGACCGACAAAAAAAAAAAAAAAAAGCTTGGGGACAGTGCCCAGCCCCTGAGTGCAAGCCCCAGGATTGGGGGGAGGGAGAAAGGAAAGTATTTGCCATTGGAGGACTAGGAATTATATATGTTACCTAATCCAGTTCCTGGCTTTTAATTAATTAATTTATTTTGTGGTGCGGGGCTTAACTCAGGGCCCTGCACTGTTGCTTGGCTTTTTCACTCAAGGCTGATGTTCTATCACTTGAATCACACGTCTACTTCTGGCTTTTGGTTGGTTACTTAGAAATAAGAGAGTTTCGGGCTGGGAAGGTGGCTCAGTGGTAGCATGCTTGCCTTGCATGCATGAGGCCCTGGGTTCGATTCCTCAGCACCACATAAGCAAAAAGAAAAAAGCCGGAAGTGGCGCTGTGGCTCAAGTGGTAGAGCGCTAGCCTTGAGCTGAAGAGCTGAGGGATAGCACCCAGGCCCAGAGTTCAGGCCCCACAACCAGACCCAAAAAAAAAAAAAAAAAAGAAAGAAAGAAGAGAGTTTCAGGGATTTTCCTGTCCAAGCTGGCTTCGAACCCTGATCCTCAGATCTCATCTTCCTGAGTAGCTAGGATTACAGATGTGAGCTGCCTGCAGCTGGATCCTACCTGGTGTTTGAAATCCCTCTTCAATATCTCTACCAGGTCACCATAGAGACTTTGTGGCTCATTTGCTGTAACAGGTAGCTTCCAGCCATTGGACGCTGTCAGCCTCTACAGAGTCTCAAATTCAAAAGCTTCCAAAGGTCTGCCAGGCAATAAGGAAATGAGGGAAAGCTGGTGGGATGGGCTGAGAAGAAAATTGAAGTCAATAGCACACCGCTTGTTGCTCCTCCCTCCAGCCAGTTAGTGCCATGTATAAGTAACCCCTGTGGGATTCCAAAGACAATGATGCCAAGGCTTGGGATCTGGATTTTCACGAGGAGCTGAAGAAAAATCTCAATTTTTATGGGAAATCTGTTGTTTAAACACTGGCAATTAATTCTGCATATCATAAAACACTGAGAAAGGCAACCACAACACAACTGTAGCCAGATGCTGCCATAGTCTACCAGTTGTTTGAGCTCAAAGACCTGGGCTGGGAATGTGGCTTAGCAGTAGAATGCTTGCCTAGCATGCATGAAGCCCTGGGCTCGATTCCTCAGTATCACATACACAGAAAAAGCCAGGAGTGGAGCTGTGGCTCAAAATTGTAGAGTGCTAGCCTTGAGCGAAGCTCAGGGACAGTGCCCAGGCCCTAAGTCCAAGCCCCAGAACTGGAAAAAAAAAAAAAAAAAAGACCAAAGTCATAGGTTTGGAAGTTGGGTTAGGAGTGCTTAAGTAATATCTGTCCAACAAAGAGTCATTGGCCAAAGATAGGTGGGTGCTTAATACAGGAAAATCCTTAGTCAAACATTTGGTCTTCTCCACAAGATAGCATTTTCTTTTTTTCCTTTTTTCTTTTCTTTTTGTTGGTTGTGGGGCTTGAACTCTGGGCCTGGGTGCTATCCCTTAGCTTTTCAGCTCAAGGTGGGTGCTCTACCACTTGAGTTACAACACCACTTCCAGTTTTCTGAATATTTTTTTTTTTGGAGATAAGAGTCTCAAGGACTTTCCTGCCTGGGCTGGCTTTGAACTGCGATCCTCAGATCTCACCTTCCTGAGTAGCTTGGATTACAGATGTGAGCCACCTGTGCCCAGCAAGGTAACATTTTCTTTAATAATGCTCCCAATCTTTTTCTTCTTAATAGAAATAAAACTATTTAAGCAACACCAAAAAGAAAAGAAAAGAACTTACTCATGGATAGCTGGGCACTAGTGGCTCAGACCTGTAATCCTAGCTACTCAGGAGCCTGAGATCTGAGGATCATAGTCAAAGACAGTCCAGGCAGGAAAAGTCTGTGAGACTTTATCTCCAATAAACTACCAGAAAACTGGAAGTGAAAGCTGTGGTGCAATGTGGTAGAGACTTGAATAAAAGCTCAGGGACAGCACCTAGGCCCTGAGTTCAAGCCCCATGACAAGAAGAAGAAGGAGGAGGAGGAGGAGGAGGAGGAGGAGGAGGAGGAGGAGAAGGAGAAGGAGAAGGAGAAGAGGAAGAGGAAGAAAAGAAGAAGAAGAAGAAGAAGGAGGAGGAGGAGGAGGAGGAGGAGGAGGAGGAGGAGGAGGAGGAGGAGGAGGAGAAGAAGAAGAAGAAAAGAAGAAGAAGAAGAAGAAGAAGAAGAAGAAGAAGAAGAAGAAGCAGCAGCAGCAGCCTCCTTCATGGATAATCAGCTGAAGACTCAATTGTCTTGTTTATCTTTTGTTTTGTTTTGTTTTGCCAGTCTTGGGACTTGAACTCAGGGCCTGGGCACTGTCCCTCAGCTCTTCAGCTCAAGGCTAGCGCTCTACCACTTGAGCCACATCTCCACTTCCAGCTTTTTTCTTTTTGCTTATGTGGTGCTGAGGAATCGAACCCAGGGCCTCATGCATACAAGGCAAGCGCTCTACCACTGAGCCACCTTCCCAGCCCCTCCTACAGTGTCTTCTGTTCCCTCCTTGCCCCTCCCTTCCATCACCACCCATGAGTGGTACAGTTCACTTTCATCTGTGTCCAGTGAACTCCACTGATGCAGTTTTTCATCCTTTTTCCCTCAAGTTCTATATCAATTATCTTCTGTAAAACAGGATCTTCATGAGCATTTTCCCCATGTCATTCATTTCTTTCAAAAAAAACACTTGTGTGTGTGTGTGCGCGTGCGCACGCGTGCGCACGCGTGTGCATGTGTGTGTATGTGTGTATGTATGTGTGTGCGTGCGCTGGTCCTGGGGCTTGAACTTAGGGCCTGGGCACAGTCCCTGAGTTTCTTTTGCTCAAGTCTAGTGCTGTACTGCTTGAGTCACAGCACCACTTTCTGCCTTTTTCTGATTAGTTTATTGAAGATAAGAGTCTAACAGACTTTTCTACCCTGACTGGCTTTGAACCACAATCCTTAGATCTCAGATTCCTAAATAGCTAGGATTACAGACATAAGCTATCTGTGCCCTGGCTAAAAACACCATCTTCAAGGACAGAATAATATTCCATCTTAGTGCTATCTCAGGTCATGTCTCATTCCCCTGATGTTGGATACAGTGTTTCTCTCTTGTGAAAGAAGGTATAATGAACATGAATTGCCTAAATCTTTTTTTTTTTTTTTTTTTGGCGGTCGTGGGGCTTGAACTCTGGGCCTGGGCGCTGTCCCTCAGCTCTTCAGCTCAAGGCGAGCGCTCTACCACTTGAGCTACAGCGCTACTTCCGGTTTTCTGGTGGTTTATTGGAGATAGGAGTCTCACAGTCTTTCCTGCCCGAGCTGGCTTTGAACCGTGATCCTCAGATCTCAGCCTCCTGAGTAACTAGGATTACAGGCGTGAGCCACCGGCGCCCGGCGAATTGCCTAAATCTTTGGAAGCATCTCTCATTATGGGCTGACTCAAATGGTCTCTAGTCATCATGTTAATTTTTCTCTCAATTTATTCCAATTCCTTACTATCATCAGCAGGATAAAAGCACTCTTCTCTCCATCCTTGCCAATTACAAAAATTATGTATTCAAAAATATGCTAATTTGAGAAATGAATGATGATAGTGTATGATTATTTATTTATTTTTAGTGCCAGTCCTAGAGCTGGAACTCCAGGCCTTGGCACTGTTCCTGAGCTTTTTTGTTCAAGTCTAGCACTATACCATTTGAGCCACAGCTCAACTTACAGCTTTTTTTCTTTTTGGGTCCGGTCATGGGGCCTGAACTCTGGGCCTAGGCACTGTCCCTCAGCTCTTCTGCTCAAGGCTAGCGCTCTACTACTTGAGCCACAGCACCACTTCCGGCTTTTTTCTTTTTGTTTATGTGGTGCTGAGGAATCGAACCCAGGGCCTCATGCATGCAAGGCAAGCACTCTACCACTGAGCCACCTTCCCAGCCCTCAACTTACAGCTTTTTGCTCATTAATTGGAGATAAGAATCTTACGAACTAAGCTGGGCGCTGGTGGCTCATGCCTGTAATCCTAGCTACTCAGGAGGCTGAGATCTGAGGATCACAGTTCAAAGCCAGCCCGGGCAGGAGAGACCATGAGACTCCTATCTCCAATAAACCACCAGAAAACCGGAAGTGGCGCTGTAGCTCAAGTGGTAGAGCGCTCGCCTTGAGCTGAAGAACTAAGGGACAGCGCCCAGGCCCAGAGTTCAAGCCCCACAACTGACCAAAAAAAAAAGAATCTTACGAACTTTCCAGCCCAGGCTGTCTTTGAACTTTGATCCTCAGATATTAGCCTCCTGAATAGGAAGGATTACAGGCATGAGTCATTAGTGCCCAGCTGTGTATGCTTTTTAATAAATGTCTTGTGTGCTAAGCACAGAAGATACAAGTAAGTGAGACAAAATTGAGTCCTGGAGCTTGGCACTGGTGGCTTACATCTTTAATCATAGCTATTCAGAAGGCTGAGATGTGAGGATCAATGTTCAAAGCCAGCCTAGGCAAAAAAGTCTGTGAGCTATTAATTAACCAGCAAAATGCCAGATCATAGGTGTGGCTCAACTGGTAGAGCACTAGGTATGAGCATAAGAACCAAACTGGCATGTGCACATATACATACATACTCATGTATGTGTGCGCGCGCACACACACACACATACACACACACATACAAGAGTTCTGCTTAGGTACTAGACCTAGTTCTGATACCAAGCTTCTATTACCTCTTTTTGTCTCTAAGATGTTTTTTGGTCCTGTTCTGGTTCTGAGATTTTATTTTATTTATTTGCTAGTCCTGGGGCTTGAACTGAGGGTCTAGGTGCTGTCCTTGAACCTCTTTGTGCTCAAGGCTAGTGCTCTATCACTTGAACCAGTGTCACTTCTGGCTTTTTCTGAGTAGTTTATTGGAGATAAGAGGCTTTGAGCCAGGTGCTGGTGGCTCACACCTATAATCCTAGCGACTCAGGGAGGCTGAGATCTGAGGATGACAGTTCAAAGGCAGCCCAGGCAAGGAAGTCTGTGAGATTCCTATCTCCAATTAACCACCCGAAAACTGGTGCTGTGGCTCAAGTGGTAGAGTGCTAGCCTTGAGCTGAAGAGCTGAGAAATAGTGCCCAGGCCTAGAGTTCAAGACCCATGACTGACAAAAAAAAGAGGGGAGGGGGCTTTTAACTGTGATCCTCAGATCTCAGCCTCCTGAGTGTGAGCCACCAGTGCCCAGCTGGCTCTGAGATTTTAATGCTGCCCTTGTCATCCCTTTCAGTTTTCCATGACTTACTTTGAGGACAGTATTTCACATTCATGTCTTAGGCAAATCCTCACAACCCTGGAAAAAAAGTGATGTCCAGAAAGGTAAATTAACTTGCCCAAGGTCGCAGTGACATTAAGTGCCTGTGGACAAAGCAATTAGCAGTCAGCTCTTGTCTGGCTTCTTTAGAAACATCAAAGATGTGAATTTCGAAGCCATTAGCTCTCTCTCTCCAGCCCTTAGAGCCTCCGTCAGGTCTCAGAGTCTCATCCAGGCTGAATCCGGGCACTCAGCCAAGTGAGAAGTGCCGTGTGTCTCAGGTACTTGGCTTCCTTCCAAGCTCAGGATCTTGTTTCTTCCTGAAAGGGGCTCTGTGATGCTACCTCCTTGAGGTCTAATAAATAATTCCTTTTGCAGTCTTTTTACACAACCTCTTTATAGTCCTTTTCCCCAAATAATATTGACTTGCCAAGAAGACAGCTCTTATACCAGCACCTGTGATTACTGTTTCTCAATAAAGGAATAAAAGATAGCTACCATGTGTGGAATACCTGTTAAGTGCCAGGCATTGTTCATATGGTGTCTTATTTAATCCTTACAACAGTCCTGAAATAGAATTGAAAGCTCCATTTTGTGTGTGTGTGTGTGTGTGTGTGTGTGTGTGTGTGTGTGTGTGTGTGTGTGTTCCTTGAACTCAAAGCCTAAGTGCAGTCCTTGAGCTTTTTTTTTGTTATTGTTGTTGCTCTAGGCTAGTGTTCTACCACTTGAGCCACAGTTCCACTTGCATTTTTTCTGGTGGCTAATTATTATTATTATTTTTTTTTGGGTCCAGTCGTAGGGCCTGAACTCTGGGCCTGGGCGCTGTCTCTCAGCTCTTCAGCTCAAGGCTAGCGCTCTACCACTTGAGCCACAGCGCTACTTCTGGCTTTTTTCTTTTTGCTTATGTGGTGCTGAGGAATCGAACCCAGGGCCTCAGGCATGCAAGGCAAGCGCTCTACCACTGAGCCACCTTCCCAGCCCATCTGGTGGCTAATTATAGATAAGAATTTCATGGACTTTTCTGCCTGGGCTGGCTTTTAACTATGATCCTCAGATCTCAGCCTCTTGAGTAGCTAGGATTACAGATATGAGCCATTAGCACCCAGCTTCTTTTTTTTTTAAAGTAACTAATTGGAGATTAGCTGGCTTTGAACTTCAATCCTCAGCCTCCTGAATAGATTCTGGGAATGAGACACCAGTACCTGGCTTTCCTACTCGCACCCCCCCCCCCGCTCCCACTAGCCTCCAACTTGCAATGCTGAAATTACAAACATGCACAAATACACTCAGCCTGTTACAGCCTTTTGACTTACAAAAAGCTTCCACATCTCAATGGCTTAATCCAATGAAAGTTAATTTTCTTGTCTGACTTGGTTGTTCAGGTTGGATGGCTTCTTGGCTAGTGATCCTCTAAAGAGTATCTCATTGATCCAGGTTCTTTCCATTTTATAGCTCAGACATATCCTGAGGTTTCAGAGTCCTGTAAAACTTTTCACTTTAAAGTAGAGAAAGCAAAAATAATTGCATGGGAAGTTTTAATGAGTCAGGTCTGAGAACTGTCATACCATATTCAGAACACCTAATTTTCAAGGAAGGCTGGGAAATGTAGTCTAGCTGTGTGTCCAGGTGTAAGAAGACAATTATTTTTTCTGAAACAAGCAGCAAAATCTATCTCATAAGGCAAAAGTAGGAGGTGGAGAAGAACTTTCCAGGTATTCGTTCATCATTCATTCAAGGAACATTCATTAAGCATGTACTATGGTGATCAAAGAGAGACCTTGCCTCTCATGGGCTTCTACTTAGTAGGGAATAGCAGGTGTGAGTTCCTATGGGGGAATGGAACTAGGTCAGTATAGTGTGTGTGTGTGTGTGTGTGTGTGTGTGTGTGTGTGTGTGTGTGTGTGTGTGTGAATGGATCCTGAGGTCTTGTGCATGCTAGCGAACTGCTCTACCACTAAGCTATGCCCAACCCCTGGAGGAAGAGCTCTGGATTAAAAAAAAAATTGTCAGCTGTGGGACTTGAACTCAGTGCCTGGGTGCTGTCCCTGAGCTCTTTTGCTCAAGAATAGTGCTCAATCACTTTGAGTCACAATGCTACTTCCAGTTTCCTAATGGTTATTTGGAGACAAAAGTGTCATGGACTTTCCTGCTAAGGATGGCTTTGAACCTCAGATGTCAGATTGCAGCCTATTTTTTTTGTTGTTGTTGCTGTTGGTGGTGGTGGTGGTGGGCTTGAATTCTGGGCCTGGGCTTTGTCCCTCAGCTCTTCAGCTCAAAGTGAGCACTCTACCACTTGAGCCACAGCCCCACTTCTGGTTTTCTGGAGGTTAACTGGAGATAAGAGTCTCACAGCCTGGCTGGCTTTGAACTGTCATCCTCAGATCTTAGCCTCTTGAGTAGCTAGGATTACAAATGTGAGCCACCAGCACCCAGCAGAACCCTTGATTTTATTTTATCAGTGGTGATACTCTGTTAAAGGATTTTAATTAGAGAGTGATCATCATGTGTTTTAGGTTTTAAAATGATTACTGACTCATGTACAATGAGTTGGCAAGATGGAAAGAATTGAATCAGAGAGACTAGATATTGAAGGTAGGCTAGTGATAGGGGTAACTCTAAAGATGGAGAAATGGAAGTGCTTGAGAGGCTGACTAAAGGACTTAATGGCTATTTGGATTATGAGGAACGAAGGGCTGGGAAGAGACCAGAGGATTCCTGCTTGGCTTGAGTCATTGGCTGACCCAACTCAGTTAGTCCATGTGAAAGTGCTTCAGGAGGGTTAAAAGGGGGGGGGGGGGAAGAACAGGGCACCTGTGGCTCATGCCTGGCTATGCAGGAGGCTGAGATCTGAGGATCCTAGTTTGAAGCTAACCCAGGCAGGAAAGTCTAGGAGGCGCATATCCAATTAACCACAAAACAAACAAGACAAAACAAAGAAACCCCCAGGAGGGCTGGGAAGGTGGCTCAGTGGTAGAGCGCTTGCCTTGCATGCATGCGGCCCTGGGTTCGATTCCTCAGCACCCCATAAGCAAAAAGAAAAAAGCCGGAAGTGGCGCTGTGGCTCAAGTGGTAGAGCGCTAGCCTTGAGCTGAAGAGCTGAGGGACAGTGCCCAGGCCCAGAGTTCAGGCCCCACAACCGGACCCAAAAAGAAAGAAAGAAAGAAACCCCAGGAGAGGGGAAGAAGGGGGGAGAGGGAGAAGGAAAGGGAGAGAGATCTTGGCATCATCAGTGGCTCACACCTGTAATCCTAGCTACTCAGAAGGCTAAGAGGTGAGGATCAAGGTTTAAAGTCAGCTCAGGCAGGAAAGTCCATGAGACTCTCATCTCTAGGTAACCAAAAAGCTGGAAGTGGTTCAGCACTAGCTTTAAGTAAAAAAGCTCTGGGACAACCCCAGGACCAGATTCCCCCCTCCCTCCCTCCCGCCCCGCCCCCTGTGCCCCTCAAAAACATAAAAAAAAAAAGAGGAGCGTGCGATCAGGTCGCGTGTTCCAGCTTGCAAATACGGAAAACCGAGGCACGAGGTAGCTGCAGATGGAGTCAAGTCTCCTGAAGCTCGACTCTCACTTTTAACGCGGGTGAAACCACTGACGGAATCCACTAAAACCCTCACCGCCCCATCCCGGCCCCGCCCCTGCCCATCCCGCACTCTCCCAGTCCAGGCCCGGCCCGGCCCGGCCCCGCCCCGCTCCGCCCCGCCCCGCAGGCTCACCGTGTCCACGCACTGAGTTCCAATAAAGTTATTGCAATTGACAGCGGTTGCTAAGGAAGTAGGTCGCCGAGCCGGGTTGCTAAGGAAGTGAGCGGCCGAGGTCTCTCCCCATCCGGGGCAGCGGGGAATGGCTGAGCCTGGGGTTTGCCGCTGCCGCCCCCGCCGCCGCCGCCGCCGCCGCCGCCGCCCGCTCTCGGCTCCGGCCGCAGGTGAGTCGCGTCCCCCCGCCCCCTCCGCCCAGTGCTCCCCGGACGCGGCTGGGTTTGGGCCGCTTGGCGTTTTCGCGGTGGCTCCCGCCGCCGCCAGGCTTTGCCGTTCTGCCTGCCTGCCAGTCCGAGCATCTTCAGCCCTGCCTCCGGGCATCCTCCAGCGATCCAGACGGCCTCACCCCTGTCTCCCCCCAGAACCAGTCTCCCGCGGTGTGTGTGTGTGGGGGGGGAGGCTGCCGCTCATGTTCAGGGCCCCAGCTCGGAAGGAAGCCTGGGGAGCAAGTACCTGGGGTCCAAACCTTTGCGCTGTCCCTGACTTGCCGTGTGACCTTGGGCAAGCCCCTTCCTGTCCGTGGCCTCAGTTGACCTGTTTGTCCAAACACTTGCTGCTCGACGGGGTTAAGAGGCTGAGTCAAGAAGGTGAGAGCGTCCAAAGAGAAGAATTGTTCGGGCACCCTAGCATGGGGGCCTAGAGTCCTGTTCGAAGTCTTGAGTGTCCAGGTTACAGACTGTGTCTCCCACTTAGTAACTGTAACTGTGTGGCCTTGGGCAAGTTAATCTCTTTGAGTCGTCTTTTCCTCTCCTATAATATGAGATAATTGACTGTGGGAATCCAGGGAGACTGGCTATGTCAACTTGCTTGTCACATGGTAAGTGCTTAGCAAGCTATTGTGAGGTGCCTGGGTTGGGATGGGCAAGGCTCTCGGGGAGATGACATTGGGATTGGTAGGATTTAGGGGTGTGGTTTGCCAACTCATGGATATTTCTGCCATTGCTGCCATCCTCCTGCCCCCAGTTTAACAAACTCCCTTCTGCTGAGAGCAAGGAAGGTCGTTGACTTCTGCAAGTAGACTTGGGGGGAGGCCCTGAGATCAAATCTTGGTTGGTGGTGTTGTAATCTGACTTGTTACTTGTGCCTAGTTGATCATTTCTGCAGACAACAAGAAAACAAAAAGTATCTGTATATATTGGAAAGTACTTAAAGCATTAAGGACTATTTACAAGTACATGATTAAAGCCGGGCGCTGGTGGCTCACGCCTAGTAATCCTAGCTACTCAGGAGGCTGAGATCTGAGGATCGCGGTTCAAAGCCAGCCCGGGCAGGAGAGACCGTGAGACTCCTATCTCCAATAAACCACCAGAAAACCGGAAGTGGCGCTGTAGCTCAAGTGGTAGAGCGCTTGCCTTGAGCTGAAGAGCTGAGGGACAGTGCCCAAGCCCAGAGTTCAAGCCCCACGACCGACAAAAAAAAAAAAACAAAAAAACCCAAAACAAAACAAGTACATGATTAAGAAGCTCATTTCAGGTATATTATCTACTTAATCTTGACATGGACTGTATGAGGCATCTGATAATCACCCCCATTTTGCAGATGAGGAAACTGAGAAAAGTGAATGACTTGTCTATGACTCTTAGGTTTATGGTGTAATGGAACTAGATATATTTCCTAGAAAAGCCTGAAGTTTATCCTCCACTACCTGATCCTTCTGCTTTCTCAATAGTAGCTAGTGCCAGGTCATAAGGGTATTCTTTGGTTACTCCTAACTGCTTAGCTTAGAAGCTTATTCCATATGGCATGCAGATGATCTCATATATATAAAGCTTCTTTTATTTATTGTCAGTCATGGGACTTGAACTCAGAGCCTTGGCACTGGCTACCTAGTGCTTTACCATGGCACCACCTCTGGTTTTCTGTTGGTTAATTGGAGATGAGTCTGATGGACTTTCCTGCCCCTATTGACTTTGTTTTTGTTTTTTGGGTCCGGTCGTGGGGCCTGAACTCTGGGCCTGAACTCTGGGCCTGGGCGCTGTCCCTCAGCTCTTCAGCTCAAGGCTAGCGCTCTACCACTTGAGCCACAGCGCCACTTCTGGCTTTTTTCTTTTTGCTTATGTGGTGCTGGGGAATCGAACCCAGGGCCTCAGGCATGCAAGGCAAGCCCTCTACCACTGAGCCACCTTCCCAGCCCCCCCCCCTATTGACTTTGAATCGGGATCCTCAGATCTCAGCCTCCTGAGTAGCTAGGATTACAGGTATGAGCCACAAGCACCCAGCTTAAAGCTTCCTTTGAATAGGTACCATGCAAAGTGTTCATCTCAGAAAAGAACTGGAATCTTTCCTTTCCTTTCCTTTCCTTTCCTTTCCTTTCCATTCCTTTTCCTTTCTTTCCTTTTCTTTCCTTTTCCTTTCTTTCCTTTTTGTCGGTTGTGGGGTCTGAACTCTGGGCCTGGGCACTGTCCCTTAGCGCTTCAGCTCAAGGCTTGTGCTCTACCACTTGAGCCACAGCACCACTTCTGGCTTTTTGTGCTTATGTAGTGTTGAGGAATAGAACCTAGGGTCTCATGTGCAAGGCAAGCACTCTACCACTGAGCTACCGTCCTAGCCCTCTCTCTGTCTCTCACTCTGTATTTTTTTGTCGCCCCCCCCAGTCCTGGGTGTGAATTTTGGGCCTGAGCGCTGTCCCTGAGCTGCTTTTGCTCAAGGCTAGCACTCTTCCACTTGAGCCTCAGCACCACTTCCGGCTTTTTCAGTATAAGCCACCAGTGTCTAGCTTGATCTCTTTAAAATTAAGGATGAGCTGGGCATTGGTGGCTCACACCTATAATCCTACCTACTCAGGAGGCTGAAATCTGAGGATGGAGGTTCAAAGCCAGTCTGGGCAGAAAAGTCCTTGTGAGACTCTTATCTCAATTAACCACTTAAAAGGGGAAGAGGAGCTAAGGCTCGAAATGGTAAAATGCTAACCTTGAGTAAAAGAGCTCAGGGACAGTGTCCAGACCCAGAGTTCAAGCTCCACAACTGACAAAAATAAATTAATAAAAACTAAAAAAATAGGGGCTTGGAAGTTGGCTCAGTGGTAGAGCGCTTGCCTTGCATGCATGAGGCCTTGGGTTCCATTCCTCAGCACCACATAAACAAAAAGAAAAAAGCTGGAAGTGGCGCTGTGGCTCAAGTGGTAGAGTGCTAGCCTTGAGCTGAAGAGCTGAGGGACAGCACTCAGGCCCAGAGTTCAGGCCCCACGACTGGACCCCCCCAAAAAAACAAAAAAATAAAAATAAAATGAAGGATAAAGCCAGGTACCAGTAGCTTATGCCTAGCTACTCAGGAAGCTGAGATTTGAGGATTGCAGTTCAAAGCCAGCCAGGCAGGAATGTCTGTGAGACTCTTATCTCCAGTGAATCACCAAAAAGCTGGAGGTATAGCTCAAGTAGTAGAGTGCCAGCTTTGAGAGAGAGAGAGAGAAAAAAAAAAAACCCTAAAGAATAGTACCCAGGGAGGGTGAAATGCTTGGTAAGAAATGTACGCATTATCCTGCCCATGTAATTGTAACCCCTCTGTACAGTATGTTCACAAATAAAATAAAATAAAATTAAAAAAAAAAAGAATAGTACCCAGGTCCTGAGTCCCAACACCAAAAATTTAACAAAAACAAAAACAAAAAAAATTAAATGAGTGATGTAGGCTAGATGTTATTAGCAGGTCATCTCAGTGCTGTTTTGCAGTTGGGGCTAAAAGCATGCAATTAGGTTGCTGGGATAAAAATCTCGGTCCTGCCACTTACAAACTGTGTGCCACTGAACAATTGACTTCACCTTCTGTGCTGTGTAATGATAAAGTTTTTTTTTTTTTAATTTTTTTTGCAAGTCCTGGGGGGGCTTGGACAGTATTCCTGAGCTTCTTTTGTTCAAGGCTAGCACTCTACCACTTGAGCCACAGCACCACTTCTGCCTTTTTCTATTTATGTGGCACTGAGGAATTGAACCCAGGGCTTCATGCATGCTAAGCACGCACTCTACCAATAAGCTGCATTTCCAGTCCCTTTTAAATATTTTTAATATATATGTAGGGATAATAATGGTACCTGTCATGTAAGACTATTGTGAAGATTGATTTGCTTCTAATCCACATAAAGCACCTTAGTATGTTTGGTAAACGTTAGTTGTCATTACTTGTATTTAACAAAGCACCTTTATTTTCTGTGTGTGGCAAATGAGTAAAGTCCATGATGTTAATACCAGGTCTGTCATCCTTACAAGGTCAATGCAAGCATGACACAGTAGTCATCATTGCATTATGTAAATGTTGGTGTTGTTATAGTGTTGTTCCAGGAACCCACACAGCCATGCCAGATGGGCTGTGAAGTGAAAGCTGATGGGAAGATGCCAGGGTTGGTAGCTCAATATCCAGTTCAGCAAATGTTTATTAAATTCCCCATGCCAGGAACATGGAAAATGTCTTGCTCCATAGCCTTCAAGAAATCCAGAGCATAATATGAAAATTAATGGTAGTTGACTTTTTTTTTTTTTGAGATGGGGTAGGGGGCTCATGCTGTGATCAATAAACTAGCCTTGAATTGCAAAGCTCAAATGATTCTCCTGCCTCAGCCTCAGCCTCAGTAATTTTTTTTTTTTTTTTTTTTGGGTCCGGTCGTGGGGCCTGAACTCTGGGCCTGGGCGCTGTCACTCAGCTCTTCAGCTCAAGGCTAGCGCTCTACCACTTGAGCCACAGCGCCACTTCGGCTTTTTTTTTTCTTTTTGCTTATGTGATGCTGAGGAATCGAACCCAGGGCCTTGAGCATGCAAGGCAAGCGCTCTACCACTGAGCCACCTTCCCAGCCCTTTTTCTTATCAAGCATTGTTGCCTCCTCCTTTGTTTCCCCTTCCCATCCCTTCCCATCGCTCCCCCATCCCCTACCCCTGCCCCCCCAGTAATTTTTTTTCCTGGTCCTGCAGCTTGAACTCAGGTCCTAGCTCTGTCTCTGAGCCTCTCAGTGCTCAAGGCTAGTGCTCTACCACTTGAGCCACACACCACTTCCAGCTTTTTCTGTTTATCTGGTACTGAGGAATCGAATCCAGGGCTTCATATATGCTAGACAGGCACTTTGCAACTGAGCCACATTCCCAGCCCTCAGTAATATATATATAGTCATGAGGCTTGAACTCTGGGCCTGCATGCTGTCTCTGAGTTCTTCAGCTCAAGGCTAGCACTCTACCACTTGAGCCACAGGGCCACTTCTGGTTTTCTGGTGTTTAATTGGAGATGAGAGTCTCTTGGACTTTCCTGCCCTGGTTGGCTTTGAAGAGTGGTCCTTAGATCTCAGTGGGGCCCAGCTTCAGTGATTTTTAAAAAAAAATTAATTAATTTGTGTACTGGGGCTCGAACTTGGCCTCTTACTTGCTTGACTTGATTGCTTGGCACTCTGCTACTTGAGTCCTCATGCCTGTATTTTTGCTGGTTAATTTGGAGACATAGTTTCATAGACTTTTCCATTCAGCCAGGCTTTGAATTGTAATCTTCCAGATCATGGCCTCTTGCATAGCCACAGTTACAGGTGTGAACCTTTGTTGCCTGGCTTGAGTTTGACTTTATTAAGTGATTTATACCTTGTTTTTGCCTGGCCACAAGTAAAAGTGATTTAAATCTTTTCTATTGATTTCTGAGATTTTTGCTTGTTTGAAGATCCTCAGGTTGTTCCTGTGCCTTTTTTTTTTTTTTTTTTTTAATTTGAGACAAGGTCTTTCTATGTAATCTAGGCTGGCTTCAAACTCTTTTTTTTTTGGGGGGGGGGGGTCCGGTCGTGGGGCCTGAACTCTGGGCCTGGGCGCTGTCCCTCAGCTCTTCAGCTCAAGGCTAGTGCTCTACTACTTGAGACACAGCGCCACTTCCGGCTTTTTTTCTTTTTGTTTATGTGGTGCTGAGGAATTGAACCCAGGGCCTCATGCATGCAAAGCAAGCGCTCTACCACTGAGCCACCTTCCCAGCTCTCAAACTTTTATCTTAAGTGTGTAGGCCTCCTGAATGCTGGTATTAGAGGTGTGAGCCACATTTTTACTCACCAATTTGTAGGTGCTGAGAAAGAGCCTTCTCTTATTGTAGTTGACAATACAGGGCTCTCCTGCTGCTTTCAAAAAAAATGTTTGAAGACTAGAAGCCTTTAAGTTTAAATGTCAGCTCTGCTAGCAAAGTTTGTTCCCAGCCACTCATATGTTCACACACTCTCTGCCACTTCTTTGTGCCTTTACATACTTGGTATTATCCTTTGAGGAAGATAAGTTAGATATTAAGATCTCCACCATAAGCCGGGCGCTGGTGGCTCACACCTGTAATCCTAGCTACTCGGGAGGCTGAGATCTGAGGATCCCGATTCAAAGCCAGCCCCGACAGGAAACTCATTGAGACTCTTTTTTTTTGGGGGGGGGTCCGGTCATGGGGCCTGAACTCTGGGCCTGGGCGCTGTCCCTCAGCTCTTCAGCTCAAGGCTAGCACTCTACCACTTGAGCCACAGCATCACTTCTGGCTTTTTCTTTTTGCTTATGTGGTGCTGAGGAATCGAACCCAGGGCCTCATGCATGCAAGGCAAGTGCTCTACCACTGAGCCACCTTCCCAGCCCCTCATTGAGACTCTTATCTCCAATTAACCACCAGAAAACCAGAAGTGGCTCTGTGGCTCAAGTGGTAGAACACTTGAGCTGAGGAGCTCAGGGACAGCACCCAGGCCCTGTGTTCAAGCCCCATGACTGACCAAAAAAAAAAAGCGGACAGATGAACAGTCAATCTGAATAGGAATTAATACGTGAAAAAAACCCAACATTAGTAAGGCATAGTTACCTCTTCAGGGCACTGAGTCCACTGCTTCTTTAATAGGGTAATCTAAAAATTTAGCCACTGGCTGCAGGAAGGGGACCAGTATTTAAGCCAGAAGGAACAGCAAGGGTAAAGTTGAGATGTGGGAACAAGTATGGTGAGTTCCAGGAATTGCAAGAAGGCTGGGTGGGAGAGTAAGGGAGAGGGTAAGGAAGTGGGTACTTACGTGGTTAGGTGGGAATGGAATGGTCTTACATCATATATGACCTGAGTAAGGAGTTGAGATTCTACTCTAAAGGCTGTATGAAACTAGTGAAGGCTTTTGGGAAGGGGTGTGACTAGGTGGTACTGGTGTTTGAACTCAGGGCCTGGAGCTTGCTAAGGAAGTGCTTTATCATTTGAGCCATGCCCCCATCCCTTTTTTTGCTATATTTTATAGGTAGGGTCTTGCAGTTTTTAAATATCACCTTTTGTTTGTTTGCTTGAACTCCAGGTCTTGGACTCTTGATTGGCCTTTTCTGCTGACACTGGAACAGTGCCTCCAGTTCCACAGGGTTTTGCATTTTTGCACAGGGCTGGTCTCAGACCACTATCCTCCAAACTACTTTCTCTCATGTAGCTAGAACTACAGGTGTGTGCCTGCTTATTAATTTAAATTGGGGTCTTGCTACTTTCTTGTTTGGGCTGGCCTTAAACTTCAATCCTTCCCATCTCCACCGCTGGAGATTCACACCTATCCCTAGATTTTGCTACTAGAAAAAATAAATAAAGCAAAAAAAGAAAAGGGTGGGGGCGGGGACATAGCCCAAATGATAGAGTACTTCCCTAGCAAGTGTGAGGTTCTGAGTTCAGACTTCAATACTGCCAATATGAATGAATAAAATATAATAAAATTAAGAGCTGCCGGCACCGGTGGCTCACGTCTGTAATCCTAGCTACTCAGGAGGCTAAGATCTGAAGATCGAGGTTCAAAGCTAGCCTGGGCAGGAAAGTCTGTGAGACCCTTATCTCCAATTAACCACCAGAAAACCAGACGTGGTACTATGACTCAAGTAGTAGTGTGTGTATATATATATATATATATACATATATATATATATATATATATTAAAACAAGAGCCCTTGCCTAGCATGAATGGGGCTCTGGGTTCAAACTCCAGCACTGGAAAAAAATTTTTTTTACTCTAATCTCTATGTGGCCAGTGGATTTTAGAGGACATTGGTGTAGTACCCATAGACCAGTTAGGAGGTTTGGTGAATGCAATGATGGTGGCCTTTTAGGGTGGTGGCAGTGAGGGTGGTGAAAGGATGGATTAGGCTTATGTTTTGGAAGTAGGACCAGCAGGATTGGGGATGAGGTGGGATTAAGGGTGACTCCTAGGTTAAGGAGTTAAGTGTGTTAGAAGTGCCATCTGCCTTTGAAACAATGAGAGAACTTTTCGATGAGGTACCCTGTGGGGAAGAATCATCTGTGGTCTCTTTGCTCTGAGGTCCACGTGTGCACATCTTTCCTTAGACTCTGTGGGGAAGGATCCCAGCTTCTGCTGAAGGAGATAGTGGGTGGATCTCAGCAAGCCCTCTGTGGACATTAGAAGCCCTATTTTTCTTCCAGGCTGCTCTGATGGCTTGGGGAGTGGTGGTGTGGACTTCGCTGGGGCAGCTCCATCTGTCTTGTGCTGTTGGCCTGGCTCTCCTGACGTGGGATTTGCCTGATAGAGGTTAGAAGGAGGCTGGCCAGCTCTGCTAGCTAAGTTCATTCCCAGTAACTCACATGGCCATGCTCTCCCTGCCAAAACCCTTCCTTCCTGGCCACTGAATGGAGGTCTAAAGTTTCAGAGTTGGTTTTTTTTTTTTTTTTTTGACTTAGGAATCCCTTGAAAAGCTGTTGTGATCTGCCAGAATTCCTAGAGGGTCATTGAATGGAGGATTTCTTCTGAGCAAGGGAATTTAAGCCTCACTTTCATATTTTCTAATAACTGCACTTGCAAATTTGGTATTACAGCATTGTGAGTGGTGGGATTAATACATTTACCATGATCACTCGTACAGCTGTTTAGAGAGCTCTTCCCTGAGCATTGACTAATTCTAGTCAGTCGAGATCATGTGTTATCTATCCCTAGTCAACAGAAGATGACATTGGGGTGCACAGAAGCCATTCTTTTTTACCAGCAGTATTATGCACCTACCAGGTACTGGGGTTAGATAGATCTTAACTTTCTTCAGTGTGTGTTGCTTGGCAGAGGTACCTGTGTCCCTGGAATCTAGGCTTAGATTAAAAACCAACCAAACAAACATGGTTTTCATTTTACCAAGATGTTCAGTAAAGTTCAAAATACACTTAGCTAAGCAAATCTATGGCTTGACAGTACAGTAAAAGTAATATTATTCACTGAGTCAGCACTATCTGTTCTAAGCACTTTGCTCATGCTGTCTCATTTAGTCCTCAAAAACCTGTGTGCAGGCAGGTACCCTTCATCCTCACTCCAGAAGAGGAAGGAGAGGTCTTTCTTCTCTTCTTCCTTCCCTTTCTTTCCTCCTTTCTTCTCCCCCACCCCCCTTTTTTTTTTTTTTGTCAATTGTGGGGCTTGAACTCTGGGCCTAGGTACTGTCTCTCAGCTCTTCAGCTCAAGTAAGTGCTCTACCACTTGAGCCGCAGCACCACTTCTGGTTTTCTGGTGGTTAATTGGAAATGAGTCTCACGGACTTTCCTGCCCAGGATGGCTTTGAACCTTGATCCTCAGATCTCAGCCTCCTGAGTAGCTAGGATTACAGGTGTGAGCCCTAGGCGCCCTGCCCTTTTTTCCTTCCTCTCTTCTCTCCTCTTTTTCCTCCCCTTTTGTTACCACTGACCTATACCCCAAGCCCCATCTATTTTTCAGCTAGGCAGTGGCCACCTGCCTGAGGTTTTAGTCAAGTCCTTTCTCCTCTCTTCCTGGGTAATTTATTTGAAATGCTGAATAAAAAAGTGACTTCAAGGAGTACTTGAGGAAATCAAGGAAAACCCTTGACCCCTTGGTGGAAATTACTCGTCTGTTGCTTGAGTATTGAGATCATAGATATGGACTTGGTGAGATACAAACTACTTCTCACACTTCGGAGTGGTATAACTCCACTGGAGTTATAATTGGAGATAAGAGTCTCATGGACATTCCTGCCTGGGCTGGCTTTGAACCCCGATCCTCATATCTTAGCTTCCTGATTACAGGTGTGAGCCACCATGCCCAGCTCTCCCTAGTCTTAGAAAGATTTCTTCCTGGGCTGGGAAGGTGGCTCAGTGGTAGAGCGCTTGCCTTGCATGCCAGAGGCCCTGGGTTCGATTCCTCAGCACCACATACGCAAAAAGAAAAAAGCCGGAAGTGGCGCTGTGGCTCAAGTGGTAGAGCGCTAGCCTTGAGCTGAAGAGCTGAGGGACAGCACCCAGGCCCAGAGTTCAGGCCCCACGACCGGACCCAAAAACAAACAAACAAACAAACAAAAAAAAAGATTTCTTCCTGGGGCTGGGAATATGGCATAGTGGTAGAGTGCTCAGTACCACATAAACAGAAAAAGCTGAAAGTGGTACTGTGGCTCAAGTGGTAGAGTATGAGCCCTGGGCAAAAGAAGTTCAGGGACAGTGCCCAAGCCCTGACTCAAGTCCCAGAACTGGCCAAAAAAAAAAAAAGAAAAAAGAAAGAAAGATTTCTTCATGGAAACCTGTGCCATTACATTAAAACCTGGCTTGAAAAAAAGCAGTGGAACCTGGGTGGAGGCAAGATTTAGCAGCAATTTTGCTATTTGCTATGTGGCAAGTAAGTCAACCTTCAGGGACCTCCTTGATTGTCTTTATCTCTTTGTGTGTTCAAGTGTGTAGATACGGGTCTAGATTTCTGTCTCTGTCTAGACGTCTGTCTGTCTGTCTTATCTACCTACCTACTTACCTACCTTCTTTGAAGGAAGTGCTTTCCAAAGTCCTACCAGCCCTGCCCCAAATACAGATCCCTGAGTTGGGTGTTTTGTTCTCCCTTGGTGACTGCTTGCTGGGCTTTCTTCCAAGTCCTCTGGGTGGGGCTCTTGGGGTGTGTTTCTTGGCAGTGGGGAGTCTGTTCATGTTACCAGCTTCACACATCTGCACTGCAGCTTGGATGTTCCTCTTTAAGGCTCAGTTAATCATGGTGACACTTTGTGTCTCCCCATTTTGTCACACATTGCAGACATTGAGCTCTTCACCACAGGCAGATCTATCTTTAGTATGCTGATTTAAATCCTAATTTGCATTAAAGAGTAAGCCAGTGATAATGGTGGTGGGAGTGATTTATTTTTAAAAGTTTTTCTAGATATTTGCAGTTCTTACATTTTCTTTCTTTCCTTCCTTCCTTCTTTATTTCTCCTTCCTTCCTTCTTTCTTTCTCCTTCCTTCCTTCCTTCCTTCCTTCCTTCCTTCCGGCTAGCACTCTACCACTTGAGCCACAGCGCCACTTCCGGCTTTTTCTGTTTATGTGGTGCTGAGGAATCGAACCCAGGGCCTCATGCATGCAAGGCAAGCAGTCTACCACTAAGCTACCTTCCCAGTACTTCTTACATTTTCTTATACTTGACACAGTATGTAGATTGAAATGAGTCCATGTGAAATGGGAGATGGTTGGTATTTTGGCCCATGTTGTGGGCCTTCATATGACCTTCAGCAGTGGCTTCTGGAAGGGTTTGCTGGGGCCTTTGTGGGCAACAGAAACTAAAAACCCACAGCATAATCTAAAGCAGCTCAGTGGATTGCAGTAATCATTACTTTATGACTTATTTAAAAAAACAAAAACAAAAACAAAAAAACTAGCTGGTAAGTCGTAAACGACCCCAATCAATAAGATAAAATGTCAGCTTAAGTTACTTAAGATAACCACCAGAAGATAGTCTTTGGTGGAAATAGTTACTGTTTTTGTTTTTCCTTCTTTGATTCTTCAGTTGTAAGCCTTTTGAAAAATAGAATCCCAGGTGACAAAAAGAAACCTAATGCTGGGCACCAGTGGCTCACGCCTGTAATCCTAGCTACTCAGGAGGCTTAGATGTGAGGATCATGGTTCATAGCCAGCCAGGGCAGGAAAGTCCGTGAAACTCTTATCTCTAATAAACTACCAGAAAACTGGAAGTGACGCTGTAGCTCAAGTGGTAGAGCGCTAGCCTTGGGCTGAAGAACGCAGGGACAGTGGTCAGGCCAGAGTTCAAGCCCCACGACCAACAACAACAACAAAAAGAAACCTAATTATTACCTGATTTATGTCATTATAGCCCCCTCTGTAATCACCTTGATAACCATATATATATATATAAACATAAATATAGGAAAAATATATGTATATAATATATATACATATATGTATATATATATGTATATATTTTTTTTGGCCAGCCCTGGGGCTTGAATTCTGGGCCTGGGCACTGTCCCTGAGCTTCTTGTTTTTTGGGTCCCGTCGATGAGCCTGAACTCTGGGCCTGGGCGCTATCCCTCAGCTCTTCAGCTCAAGGCTAGCGCTCTACCACTTGAGCCACAGTGCCACTTCCGTCTTTTTTCTTATGTGGTGCTGAGGAATCAAACCCAGGGCCTCAAGCATGCAAGGCAAGCGCTCTACCACTGAGCCACCTTCCCAGCCCTGTCCCTGAGCTTCTTTTGCTCAAGGCAAGCACTCTACCACTTGAGCCACAGCACAGTACCATATTGTATGTGGTACTGAGGAATCGAACCCAGGGCTTTATGCATGCGAGGCAAGCATTCTACCAGTAAGCCACATTCCCAGCCCCTAAAAGATTTTAAATTAAAAAAAAAATAGAATTTCCTCCATCTGATTATTTTAAAAATGTGATTTTCTTGAGAAAAAAGGAAAATACTGAAAGGGTTATATTAAGTAAGATTCATCTTGCATCCCAGCACCCACTAATAACCTGTTACCATTTTACTGCCCAAGTGCAAATATATTCCGAAATACTTTTTCTGGTACTAGGGCTTGAACTCAGGGCCTGGTGCTGTCCCTTAACTCATTTGCTCAAGGTTGTCACTCCGTCACAGCTCAACTTCCAGTTTTTGGTGGTTATCTGGAGATGAGACTTTACCGATAAGAGACTCAGATTTTTCTGCCTGGATTTCTGAACCATGATCTTCAGATCTCAGCCTCCTGAGTAGGTAGGATTACAGGTGGGAGCCATAGTATCAAGCTTCTAAAGACTTTCATTTTACAGAAGACTGTTCTTAACCTATTTTGCCATTGTTGTCAGGCTATTTCCAGCATTTAAATATTATAAATAATGATTCAGAGAACATTTGTTGTTGATGGTTTTTGTGTAATTATAAAGATTTGTGTAGGGCTGGGAATGTGGCTTGGTGGTAGAGTGCTTGCCTAGCGTGCCTGAAGCCCTGAGTTTGATTCCTCAGACTCACATCCGTAGAAAAAGCCAGAAGTGGTACTGTGGCTGAAGTGGTAGAGTGCTAGCTTTGAGCAAAAGAAGCTCGGGGATGGTGCCCAGGTCCTGAGTTCAGTCCCCAGGACTGGCAAAAACAAACAAACAAACAAAAAAACACAACAACAACAAAAAAGAGGTTTGTGTAAACCTTTGTATTGTCTGATGATTCTTTTGTTTTCTAGTTTGGTGCTGGTTCTGAGGCTTGAACTCAGGTCCTAGAGACCATCCCTGAGCTTTTGCGCTGAAGGCTAATGCTTTACCACTTTGAGCCATTTTTGGCTTCTTTTTTTTTTTTTTTTTTGTCTGTTTTAGGGCTTGAACTCTGGGCCTAGGTACTGTCTCTCAGCTCTTCAGCTCAAGTAAGTGCTCTACCACTTGGGCCACAACACCACTTCCAGTTTTCTGGTGGTTAATTAGAGATGAGTCTCACGGACTTTCCTGCCTGGGCTGGCTTTGAACCACGATCCTCAGATCTCAGCCTCTGGGGTAGCTAGGATTTCAGACATAAGCCACCAATGTTTCTGCTGCTAGGTTCCTTTTCTGAGAGAAACCAAGCCCCAGGCCAAAGGTAAGCTACAGTGTCTAGCTAGAAATTAATAATATGAAACTGGGGTTCTAGGTACCACATATGGTGAAGGGCAAAGAAAGGCTTAGTACATGGGACAGGCATACAATAGAAGCCCAGCTCTTTTTTTTTTTTTTTTTTTTTTTGTCGGTCGTGAGGTCTGAACTCTGGGCCTGGGTGCTGTCCCTCAGCTCTTCAGCTCAAGCCTAGTGCTCTGCTGGGTGTTGTTGGCTCAGGCCTCTGATCCTAACTATGCAGGAGGCTGAGATCTGAGAGTCATGGTTCAAAGCCAACCCAGGCAGGAAGTCTTTGAGACTCACATCTCCAATAAACCACCAGAAAACTGGAAGTGGCGCTGTGGCTCAAGTAGTAAAGGGCTCGCCTTGAGCTGATAGAGCTGAAGGATGGTGCCCAGGCCCAGAGTTGAAGCCTACAACTAGTGCTCTACCACTTGAGCCACAACACCACTTCTGGTTTTCTGGTAGTTAATTGGGAAGAAGATTCTCATGGACTTTCCTGCCCAGGCTGGCTTTGAACTGGGATCCTCAGATCTCAGCCTCCTGAGTAGATTGGATTACAGGTGTGAGCCACCAGTGCCTGACTCTGATACATTTCTTTTTATAATAATTTATGTTAAAAGAAAGTGTATTTGAAGAAAAACCTGACTAAAGAATAGAACAAGTGGGGTGGATATGGAAAAAGTCATCAGGGGACAATTGATTGGATTTTGCTGATATGGAAAAAAGGCCATGAGACTTTGTACCCAGGTAGACAGCTTATTGGATTTTTGTTTTTTGTTTTCTTTGCGGAGGGGGGGGGCAGTATTTTTTTGTTGTTGGCTTGTTTCTTTCTCCTTGAGGTTGGATTTCACTCTTGTCAATGCTGGTTTTGAACAAGCAGGTTCAAGCAGTTTTCCTACCTTTTTCTTCTGAGTAGCTAGCACTTTAGACATGTACCACTGCACCCAGCCTTGATGTGAATATAATTAGCATTGTCTAATTGTATACTTTAAAGTGATTAAAAGGGTAGCTAGGCATGGTTGCACACACCTATAATCCCAACTTCTACGAGACTGTGGAGTGAGCCTTGCTTGAGACCTGGAGTTTGAGATTAGCCTGGGCAGCAGAGTAAAACCCTTGTCTCAAGAGAAAGCTAAAAAAGATTGAGAGGGCAAATTTTATATATTGTGGAGTTTCTTTTTTTATCATTATTATTATGTATTTACTTATTTATTTTTTGGTCATAGGGCTTGAACTCTGGGCCTGGGCACTGTCCCTCAGCTCTTCAGCTCAAGGTGAGCTCTCTACCACTTTGAGCCACAGCGCCACTTCTGGTTTTCTGGTGGTTTATTGGAGATAAAGTCTCATGGACTTTCCTGCCTAGGCTGGCTCTGAACTGCGATCCTTAGATCTTAGCCTACTTAGTAGCTAGGATTACAGGTGAGAGGCACCAGTGCCCCACATTATTATTTTTTGAGACAGGCTCTGAGTAGCCTAGGTTGTCCTTGAACTTATGATTTTCCTACCTAAACCTACCCAGTGCTGGGCTTACAGGCATGTTCTATCATACCTGGCTTGTATAATGTGCTGTGTGTGTTTAATTAGTTAAAAACAGTTTTAATGACCTTGATATTGGTCAGAGAGTGATCCCCCTTCCATTTTGGAAGATCTGTAGCATAAAAGTAGAGTAGTATAATGACCCATGAACCCATTAACACACTCCAGCACTTATTGGCACATCAAAGTCCTTGTTCCAGTCTACTCTACTCCACCCCTGATTATTTTAAAACAGATCCCAGACAGCATATAACTTAATCTGAAAATACTTTTATCTCTAAAAGATAAGAGCCTTCTCTTAGGAGTAAAACATTTTCACAACTAAAAGAATAACAATTCCCTTCACCTAATAGCTAGTGTTCAGATCTTGATGGTCATGCATCTTTTTAAAACTTGGTTTATAATGAATCAAGATCCAAAATGGCTGCAAGTTTCACTTGACTCTCAGCCAGTTGAGTCAGGGTGTAAATTTTTAGTCAAGAAGCAACTTCTTTTCTTTCCTGTATTGGCACATAGAAGGAGAATTTCCTGGCAGAAAGGCTGGTCCAGGTTCATAGCTTAGTGGGGAGTTCAAAGAGGTGCACTGTAGGCAGTAGGGCAGATGGTGCAGCCTGGCAAAGGGGCAGGGTGCTGCCTTCTGTCCAGAAGAAATGTGTGTAGTGTGTAGTATGTAGTGTGTAGTGTGTAGTGTTCTCACCTCTTAGAAATGGAACCTGCCAAATACTCCCACCTGCCCTGAAGGTGTGTGTCCAGGCCTACATTACTGTAGTGCTATTGGCAAAAGTGGGGGAAAGGATCAGAA
Source organism: Dipodomys merriami (assembly GCF_024711535.1). Lineage (NCBI taxonomy): Eukaryota > Metazoa > Chordata > Mammalia > Rodentia > Heteromyidae > Dipodomys > Dipodomys merriami. Next base: position 69,862,092 of record NW_027206290.1, read on the forward strand.
ATCACTCAAAAGGGAACAGGCAGAGTACACTGTGAGACAACCACACTGTGGCACTTAGCCAGGTATTTTTAAAGGGGAGGCGTTTTCTCTAATGTATATATAGTCAGAAGGCACTTTTTTTTTTTTTGCCAGTTCTAGAGCTTGAACTCAGGGCCTGGGCACTGTCCCTGAGCTTCTTTTTGCTCAAGGCTAGCACCCTACCACTTGAGCCATAGTACCATTTCTGGCTTTTTCTGTTTATGTGGTACTGAGGAATGGAACCCAGAGCTTCATGCATGCTAGGCAAGCACTCTACCACTAAGCCACATTCTCAGCCATAGAAGGCACTTTTTTTTTTTGTCCGTCGTGGGACTTGAACTCTGGGCTTGGGCGCTGTCCCTGAGCTCTTCAGGTCAAGGTGAGCACTTACCACTGGAGTCACAGCACTACTTCCGGTTTTCTAGTGGTTAATTGGAAATGAGAGTCTCAGGACTTTCCTGCCCTGGCTGGCTTTGAACTGCGATCCTCAGATCTCAATCTCCTGAGTAGCTAGGATTACAAGTGTGAGCCACCAGTGCCTGGCTAAAACTTCCCTTTAAAAAAATGCCTTTTTGGCTGAGCACCAGTGGCTCATGCCTGTAATCCTAGCTACTCAGGAGGCTGAGATCTGAGGATCGAGGATCAAAGCCAGCCTGAGGCAGGAAAACATGAGTCTCTTCTCTCCAATTAACCACTCGAAAACCGGAAGTGGTGCTGTGGCTCAAGTGGTAGAGCGCTTGACTTGAGTTGAAGAGTTCAGACAGCACCCAGTCCCAGAGTTCAAGCCCCACAACTATCAAAAAAAAAAAAAAAAAAGTGAATTTTCTCTAACACTTCATAGAATAATGTATAGTATACTTCACCTGAGTTGGTTTTTTTCTCCTGAAGTATAGAGGGGGAATAATGCAGGTATATTCATGCTTGTATATATGTCAGATATCTCTTATTAGGGAAGATGTTTTTGTTCACTGTGTACTCTGATGTACAGCTTAAATTGCCTGCCCTCCCTCACTCCTTCCTTCCTTCCTAATACCTTGCCAATGTGTGTTGCCTAGCCTGTTCTCCAACTAAACGTCCTCCTGCATTGGCCTCCCGAAGGCCAGGATTACAGTTTCCCAAATGCTTGCGTAACACCACATTCAGCAATGGTTTTTTTTAAAGTTTTTTAAATTAAAAAAAAATTTTTTGACTCTGGGCCTGGGCACTGCCCCTTAGTTCTTCAGCTCAAGGCTAGCACTCTACCACTTGAGCCAAAGCGCCACTTCTGGCTTTTTCTGTTTATGTGATACTGAGGAATTGAACTAAGGACCTCATGCATGGGAGGCAAGCACTCTACCACTGAGCCACCTTCCCAGCCCTATTTTGTTTTTTTTTTTTTTTGGCCAGACATGGGGCCTGAACTCTGGGTCTGGGTGCTGTCCCTCATCTCTTCAGCTCAAGGCTAGCACTCTACCACTGGAGCCACAGCGCCACTTCTGGCTTTTTCTGTTTATGTGGTGCTGAGGAATCGAACCCAGGGCCTCATGCTTGCAAGGCATGCATTCTACCACTGAGCTACCTTCCCAGCCCCCCTATTTTGGTTTTTTAAATGAGATAAACTTGTTTTTGTTTGTTTGTTTCTTTGTTTGTTTGTTTCTTTCTTTCTTTCTCCTTCCTTCCTTCCTTCCTTCCTTCCTTCCTTCCTTCCTTCCTTTCTCTCTCTCTCTCTCTCTCTCTCTCTCTCTCTCTCTCTTTCTTTCTTTCTTTCTTTCTTTCTTCCCTTCTTTCTTTCTTTCCTGGACTTGGGCTTGTACTGAGGGGCCTGGGTGCTGTCCCTGAGCTTTTCTGCATAAGGATAGTGTTTTGCCACTTGAGCCACAGCTCCACTTTTGGCTTTTTGGTGGTTAATTGGAGACAAGAATCTCTTAGACTTTCCTGAATGGGCTAATTAGACTTTCCTGAACCATGTTAATTAGATTTCAGCTTCCTGAGTAGTTAGGATTATAGATGTGAGCTACCAGCACCTGGCTGTTTTATTTATTTATCAGTATTGGAGCTTGAACTCTGGGCCTTAGCACTATTCCTTAGCTTTTTTTTTTTTTTGGTGCTGGTCCTGGGGCTTGAATTTAGGGCCAAAGTACTGTCCCTGAGATTCTTTTTATCAAGGCTATCACTCTGCCACTTAAGCCATACCTTCACTTTTTGGTGGTTAATTAGAGATAAGAGTCTCATGGACTTTTCTGTCCCTGCTGGCTTTGTGCTACAATATTCAGAGCTCAGCTTTCTGAGTAGCTAAAGTTATGGCCATGAGCTTTGGGTGCCCCCCGAAACCTGTTTTAAAATGTTTTATCTTCCATAATGTGTGACCTTGACCAATTAATTTCTCTGAGCCTCTGAGTCCTATTTTTAAAATGAGGCTAATGTCTGCCTTCCTCATAATGTGATTTTGAGGATTAAAAGTGGACTACTACTTGTTAAGCTTTTGATACACTTTGAGTAAACTATCAGCCACAATAAACTGGAACCTGAGTTGATTCTGAATGGGTGTTGGCCTACAAACTGAATACACTTTTATGAAATTTATGAATGTCACACAATTGAATATCAAAAGGGATTTCTGTCATTTTTCCTTATTAACTGCTTTCTTTGTTTGCCTGTTTGGGCCAAGTTGAATTCATGGCTGGCATTTTGTTGTTGGTTGTGGGGCTTGAACTCCTCAGGGTCTGGGCACTGTCCTTGAGCCTCTTTGTGTTCAGGGTTGTCACACACAGTGCCACTTCTGGTTTTTGAGTGGTTAATGGGAGATAAGTGTTTCACAGGGACTTTTCTTTTGGCTGGCTTAGAACTGTGATCTTCAGATTTCAGCCTCATGAGTAGCTAGGATTATAGGTGTGAGCCACCAGCACCAGACAATGGCTGGCATTTCTCTTTTTTTTTTTTTTTTATTCTGGTCCTGGGCTTGAACTCAGGGCCTGGGCACTGTCCTTGAGCCTCTTTGTGCTCAAGGCAAGCATTCTATCACTTGAGTCACAGCACCACTTCTGGCTTTTTCTGTTTATGTGGTACTGCAGAATCAAACCCAGGGCTTCATGCATGCTAAGCAAGCACTCTCTACCACTAAGCCACATTGCTTATCTGTGACCTTTTTAGGTTTCTTTCCAAGAACTAGCCTACCTTCCTAAGACATAAGCTAAAATCAAGGTGATAGTCTTCTTTCTCAAAGGGAAAAAAGTTTGTTGCTTTTTCTCACCTCAATTAATTTCTTACCTGTCCAAATGTCCAAAGAAAGAAAAACAAACCAAAAAAAAATGCAGTTGCAAGCTTACGCCCCAAAGATCAATACTGCGTGTGTTCTCTCAGTATTTACTGTATGCCTATACTAGGCAAAGTACTCAACATTTAGTAGCTTACTTTTTCCTTAGGACAGTTCTTCAAGGTAGCTGTTATTACTAACTTCTTGTTATAGAAGAAACCAAATTGTGGGCTGGGAAGGTGGCTCAGTGGTAGAGCGCTTGCATTGCATGCATGAGGCCCTGGGTTCGATTCCTCAGCACCACATAAGCAAAAAAAGAAAAAAGCCGGAAGTGGCGCTGTGGCTCAAGTGGTAGAGCCCTAGCCTTGAGCCGAAGAGCTGAGGGACAGTGCCCAGGACCAGAGTTCAGGCCCCATGACCGGACCCCCCTCCCCCCAACAAAAAAAAAGAAGAAACCAACTTGTATTAGTTGTAATCCTAGCACTTGGGAGGCTCAGGGTTTCTGGCAGGTTTGGGCTAAAAGACTGTGCTATAGTGTCTGGTAAGAGCAGAATATGTTTTGTTAGTCTGTCACTTAGTGACTTTGCTCTGAATGCCTTTAGGAGCCGAGCTTGCATGACTTGCCACAATGACATTATGAAGTTCAAAGTGGCTTTCAGTGGACCTTGCAGAGGCTCTTTTGTGAAGCTTCTCCGTGAGGTTGTACTCCTGGAGCCCTCTTCATGAGTGTAAACATTTTTATCATTTTTTACTTATGGACATATGACATGGGAAAATGAGTTTTATTTATTTATTTATTTATTTTTGTTAGTCCTGAGGCTTGAACTGAGAGCCTGGGCACTGTCTCAGAGCTTTTTCACTCAAAGCTAGCACTCTACCACTTTGAGCCACAGTGCCACTTCTGGTGTTCTGGTGGTTAATTGGAAATGAGAGTCTCACAGACTTTCCTGGAGGGGCTAGCTTTGAACCACAATCCTCAGATCTTTACCTCCTGAATAGCTAGGATTGCAGGTGTGAGCCACTGGCTTTCCTGGCTGGAAAAATTAGTTTTAACACATATTTTATTCAATTCCACAAAACTTCACGCTTTTTTTCTTGGTCCTGGTACTGCAGCTTAAACTTGGGGTCCTGGCACTGTCCTTGGGCTTTTTTCTTTTTCTTTCTTTACCGGTCCTGGGGTTTGAACTTAGGGCCTGAGCACTATTCCTGAGCTTCTTTTGCTGAACGCTAGAACTCTACTGCTTGAGCCACAGCGCTACTTCCGGCTTTTTCTGTGTATGTGGTACTGAGGAATTGAACCCAGGGCTTCATGCATGCTAGGTAAGCACTCTACCACTAAGCCACATGCCCAACCCTGCCTTGAGTTTTTTCTACTCAAGGCTGGCACTCTGCCACTTGGACTACAGCTCCACTTGTGTTTTTTACTTGTTGATTGCAGATAAGAGTCTCAGGGACTTTGCTGCTGGCTTTGAACTGCAATGCTCAGATCTCAGCTTTCTGAATAGCTAAGATAGCAGACATGAGACATTAGCGCCAGCTTTCATGTCTTTTTGTCCCTTTTTTAAAACCAGTCGGCTCAGTGGTAGAGTGCTTGCCTTGCATGCAAGAGGCCCTGGGTTCAATTCCTCAGCACCACATAAGCAGAAAAAGCCAGAAGTTGCACTGTGGCTCAAGTGGTAGAGTGCTAGCCTTGAGCTGAAGAGCTGAGGGACAGCACCCAGGCCCAGAGCTCAGGCCCCATGACTGGCAAAAAAAAACAAAAAAAACCAGTCTAACATGTTTTGATTATTTATATGATTCAAAATTTAAGAAATATAAAAAGGTTTATAACAACAGCAATGCACCGGTGGCTCATGCTTGTAACCCGAACTACTCAGGAGGCTGAGATCAGAGGATGGAGGCTTTTTTTTTTTTTTTTTTTCTAATTAACCACCCAAAAGCCAGAAGTGGAGCTATGGTTCAAGTGGTGGAGTGTTAGCTTGGGCTTTTCTTTTTCTTCATCTTTGTCTTTGTCTTTTTCTTTCTTTGCCAGTCCTGGGGCTTGAACTCAGGGCGTAGGCACTATCCCTGAGCTTCTTTTGCTTGAGTAAATAAGCTCAGGGACAGCCCCCAGGCTCTGAATTCATGCCCTAGGACCACCTCTAACATACATATGTAAATACATACATACATATATACATACATACATAAATGAATACATAAATAAGCAAGATTGATATATAACAAAAAGTTTTTCTCTTACCCTTTGCCCTTAGCCACCCAGTTCTTTTAGGGAAACCAGTTTTATCTAACAACCTTTGTTGTTATCTCTTGCTTATTCCCCAGATTGGGTTTCTGAAAGGGGCCCAGGCTGACCTCAAACTTGCAATTGACCTGTACTTTCCAGAGTGTTGGGATTTTTTTTTTTTTTGTCATGGGGCTTGAACTCTGGGCCTGGGCACTGTCCCTCAGCTCTTCAGCTCACAGTGCCACAGTGCCACTTCCAGTTTTCTGAGTTTTTTGTTTTTTTTGTTTTTTGGAGATAAAAATCTCATAAACTTTCCTACTGGGGCTGGCTTTGAACTGCGATCCTCAGATCTCGGCCTCCTGAGTAATTAGGATTACAGGCATGAGCCACCGGCGCCTGGCTGAGTGTTGGGATTATAAGCATGTACCACCATACCTATCCGCACTTCATTTTTTTTTTTTGAAATGGTATCTCACTATGTTGCCTAAACTGGACTCAAGTGAACCTCCCATTTCAGCCTCCCAACTGCACCACCACACTGGTTAGAAATTTTGTTTTTAAAAGTTCATAAATCTCACTGTGATATCTGGATATTATGAGACAGAGACCCAGAATTGTACTTGTTAAGCAATTAGGAAAGGTTACAGAAGAGACTAGTGTTGATGGTGATGTGGTGGATACAGAGGAAAACACCAGCTTCCCCTGGGGGAAGCCTGTATACACCCTTGAGCTCAAATAGCTGTTTTTATCTTCTTGCTCAAGTGTTACGGTGCTTTTTCATGGCTCAGGTAGAACTCTGGGCCAGGCAGGTGCTTGGTCTGATGTTAGAGGATTTTGCTTTTGAGTGCATTGATTAGAGACCCATTAGAATGCTCTCCCTGTGCCTGCAGATTTCTCCTTCTTGGGGGGCTGCTTCTGGGGTATTTCCAAATGCCTCTGACCCCTGCCTGTCGAAGATGCCTCATATTTATTAAAGGGGATTGGAAAATAGGGAAACTGGATGTGCAGAGGGAAATCATGTGTGGCCCTCTACTGCTGTTTGATTGTGATTGCATTTAAGTCATCCCAGTTTTTAAACTGCTTTTTCACTTATAGTTATTTTCCTTGTCATCACAGAGTCTTAGAAAATGTCATTTGAAAAGCTTCACTAGCAGGGTACGCCAATTATCCTAGCTACTCAGGAGACTGAAATCTGAGGATCACAGTTCTAAGCTAGCCCAAGCAGGAAAGACCATGGGATGCTGTAGGAAGCATCTTTGCCTGTGTTTCCTTGTGAACATCATGCAAAGGTTTTCATTAGGATGGGCATGTATATGGAAGTAGAGACTGCTGAGAGTCCCATCAACACCCCTTTAAGTCCTGGACCTGGGCTCTGTCTCTGAGCTCTGTCTCTGAGCCTCTCTGTGCTCAAGGCTACAGCGCCACTCTTGGCTTTTTCTGTATAGTTTATTGGAGATAGGAATCTGCCCCAGGCTGGCTTCTAACCAGGATCCTCAGATCTCAGCCTCCTAAGTAGCTAGGATTACAGGCATGAGCCACCAGCTCCTGCCTGTTTTTTTGGTTTTTTTTTTTTGGCCAGTTCTGGGGACTGAACTCGGCCTAGGTATCATTCCCAAGATTCTTTTGCTCAAAGCTAGCACTCTACCACTTGAGCTACAGCGCCATTTCTGGCTTTTTCTGTTTATATGGTACTGAGGAATTAAACCCAGGGCTTCATGCATGCAAGGCAAGCACTTTACAACTAAGCCACATTCCTAGCCCATGATGTTTTTTTTTTTTTAATTGTTTTTTGTCAGTCATGGGGCCTGAACTCTGGGCCTGGGTACTGTCCCTCAACTCTTAAGCTCAAGGTTAGCGCTCTACCACTTGAGCCACAGCGCCACTTTCTGCTTATGTGGTGCTGAGGAATTGAACCCAAGGCCTCATGCATTCGAGGCAATGAGCTACCTTCCCAGCCCTACTGTTTTGCTTTTGATGCTAGAGATTGAACCCTGGGGATGTACACATGCTCAGTATGGTGTTCTACCACTGAATCTCACCTTGGGTTTTTTTTTTTTTTTTTTTGTGCAGGTCCTGGGGCTTGAATTCAGGGCCCTGGCAGTGTCCCTGAGCTTCTTTTGCTCAAGGTTAGAACTACTTGAGCCACAGCTTCACTCTTGACTTTTTGGTGGTTTAGTGGAGATAAGAGTTTGGCAGACTTTCCTGCCCAGGCAGGCTTTGAGCTGTGATCCTCAGATCTTAGCCTCCTGAGTAGCTAGGATTACAGATGTGAGCCATGGGTGTCTGGCTCACTTTTTTTTTTTTTTCTGCTAGTTTAAGGGCTTGAACTCTGGGTCTGGGTACTGTCCCTGAGCTTTTGTGCTCAAGGCTAGTACTCAACCAATTGGAGATAAGAGCCTCCTGAGTCTCAAAGCCAAAGCTGGCTTTGAATCATCAGATCTTTGTGCCTTGAGTAGCTAGGATTACAGGCATGAGCCACTGGTGCCCAGTTCACCTTGTTTGTTTTGGTCGGTTGTGGGGCTTGAGCTTTGAGCCTGAGCACTGCCCCGAGCTCTTCAGCTCAAGGTAGTGCTCTATCACTTGAGCCACAGCACCACTTCTGGTTTGCTGGTGGTTAATTGGAGATAAGAGTCTCACAGGCCAAGCGCTGGTGGCTCACACCTGTAATCCTAGCTACTCAGGAGGCTGAGATCTGAGGATCATGTTTCAAAGCTAGCTTGAGCAGAAATGTCTGTGAGACTCTTCTCTCCAGTTAACCATGAGAAAACTGGAAGTTGCGCTGTGGCTCAAGTGGTAGAGCCTTGGGCTAAAAAGTTGAGAGACAATGCCCACCTGAGTTCAAGCCCCACAATCGACAAAAAAAAAAAGAGTCTCATGGGGACTTCCCCTCCTGGGCTGGCTTTGAACCATGATTCTCAGATCTCAGCCTCTTGAGTAGCTAGGATTACAGGCTTGAGCAACTGGTGCTAGCTTACTTTGGTTTTTTTTTTGTTTTTTTTTTAATACTACACAGTCCCGTAAAAAGTTATGTGCAGGGAGGGGGGAGGCAGGGAAGGGAAGTGAAGGGTAAACAAAGGAGGAGGCTGCAATGCTTGGTAAGAAATGTATGCATTATCCTGCCCATGTAATTGTAGCCCCTCTGTACCGTATGTTCTCAAATAAAATAAAATACAATTTAAAAAAAAAAAGTTATGTGCAGAGTGCTGGTGCTATAACCCATTGGTTGACTCGCTTGCCTAGCATGCGCAAAGCCTGGTGTTCATCTCTAGCACCATAAACAAACACAAAAACAAACACTTGGTTTCAGATTGAGTATGATCATTTTGTGACCTCTGTCTTAGAATCTCTGTAAGAAACCAGTTGTTTCTGAGAACCCAGTCCATACCTAGCTCTAGACTTTGAGGTGAAGCTCCATGACAGGCCAGTGAAGGTGAGGATGGAAGAACTCAGACACGAGAGAGTTGGAGAACCATGAAGAGCATAGCTACCATGAGTTGATGCCCTCTGCAGTTGAGACAGTGGGTGTATCATCTTATGGTGAGTTCCCCAGGAAAGGGGTTCATTCAGCAAGCAGGCAATGAATGAGCTTCTGACCTGTGGTTCCTTGTTTTTTTTTTTTTTTTTTTTGTCGGTCGTGGGGCTTGAACTCTGGGCCTGGGTGCTGTCCTTCAGCTCTTCAGCTCAGGGCGAGCGCTCTACCACTTGAGCTACAGCGCCACTTCCGGTTTTCTGGTGGTTTATTGGAGATAGGAGTCTCACGGTCTCTCCTGCCCGGGCTGGCTTTGAACCGCGATCCTCAGATCTCAGCCTCCTGATTAGCTAGGATTACAGGCGTGAGCCACCAGCGCCCGGCTCTGTGGTTCCTTGTTTCCCAGCAGTACTGAGAGTTAATGACCTATCACTCTGCAACTAGGCCTGCAACTATTACTAAGAAGGTAATAAAGGAAAAGCATCAGGGCATCTTTCTAAGAAAATTCTTCATCAAGGAGTGCCCAGAACAAGGTTATAAGTCCTGGTGGCAGGAAATTAAATTAGTCTATCTTCCTGAAATAAAATATCAATAATATATGACTAGTTCAGTGTAGCTGGATGAGTTCAGAAGAGAAATGTGTTCCATGTTCAGAGTTGGGGAGATTTAATTAAGAGAACTCATGCTATAGGATGTCCTTCCTTTTTAACCATTTTGAAGATTAATGTAGATCATTATCATTCCTTTTTTTTTTTTTGTCAGTGGTGGGGCTTGAACCTCTGGGCTTGGCCGCTGTCCCTGTGCTTTTCAGCTCAAGGCAACTGCTCTACCGCTTGAGCCACAGCACCACTTCCGTTTTTCTAGTGTTTTATTGGAGATAAGAGTCTCATGGAGCCGGGCGCTGGTGGCTCACGCCTGTAATCCTAGCTACTCAGGAGGCTGAGATCTGAGGATCGCGGTTCAAAGCCAGCCCGGGCAGGAGAGACCATGAGACTCCTATCTCCAATAAACCACCAGAAAACCGGAAGTGGCGCTATAGCTCAAGTGGTAGAGCGCTCGCCTTGAGCTGAAGAGCTGAGGGACAGCGCCCAAGCCCAGAGTTCAAGCCCCACGACCGACAAAAAAAAAAAAAAAAAAAAAAAAAAAAAAAAAAAAAAAAAAAAAAGAGTCTCATGGACTTTACTGCCCAGGCTGGCTTTGAACTGTGATCCTCAGATCTCAGTCTCCTGAGTAGCTAGTATTATAGGAGTGAGCCACTGGCGCTCGGCATTCCTTTGTTTTTATAACATTTTGGAGAGCTCAAAACCATACATTTTTGAGCCTGGAAGTCAGCTTGCTCTGAAGGTTTATTTATTTATTTATTTTGTTGGTCGTGAGGCTTGAACTCAGGGCCTGGGCAATGTCCCTTGGAGTTCTTTTTACTCAAGGCTAGTATCCTACCACTTTGAGCCACAGCGCCACTTCCAGTTTTCTGGTGGTTAATTGGAGGTAAGAATCTCATGGGACTTTTCTGCCTAGGCTGGCTTCAAACTGTGATCTTCAGATCTCAGCCTCTTAAGTAGCTAGGTGTGAACCACCAGCATCTAGCTTTGGAGATGTTTTAATAAAACAGAGCCCTTCCCCACCCCCAATTTCACTAGGTAAAAGCCTGATTGCATAGGAATGCGGGAGGAGAGGGCACAATTTCACTAGGCAAAAGCAAAAGCTTGGCTGTGCAGAGCTTGTGATGCAGGTTGTCTCCACTGGCCTGCCCTTCAGCCCGAGCCTTTCTCTCTGCTAGTATGCGATCTTGCCTGGCTTCCATCCCTTGTACCTGAGGTCTTCTGAACAAGGCTGGCAGGATGGGGTTTCCTTTTACATCCAGACCAGCTTAGGCAGAAATGGAGAGACAGGCAGGGCATTAGACATAGCTGTAAGGACCATTTCCCTCCAAATTAAAGTGAACCATTCTAACATCTGGATCTTTCTTCCTATCTTGCAAATTCTGATTGTATCTACAAGGTGATGAAAGAAGAATTGCCTTGTGCATACTTTGTTGTTGATCTTGCTTTTTTACTGGCCTAAGATTTAGTTCTTAATATCAGTTAGATATGTACATCTCAGATTTTTTTTAAAGATTGTGGCTATAAATGAAACAATGGAAAATGTTACTCTAGAGATGTTGAATGGGCAAAATTTGGCTTTAGCTGTAATCTCTGCAATAGCTCTTGAAGTCATTTTGGATAAAGCTTTTTTTCCTCCTCCTCCTACTGGGAGATTGAAACCAAGGCCTCACATCTCACATTTCTCACATTTGTTAGGTAAGTACTCTTTAACTCTTGAACTACGCTCCTACCGTGTGTGTGTGTGTGTGTGTGTGTGTGTGTGTGTGTGTGTGTGTGTGTGTGTGTGTGTGTGTGTGTGTGTGTGTGTGTGTGTGTGTGTGTGTGTGTGTGTGTGTGTGTGTGTGTGTGTGTGTGTGTGTGTGTGTGTGTGTGTGTGTGTGTGTGTTCCCCCATTCTGGGGCTCTAACTCTGGACTTGGCTACTGAGCTCCTTTTTGTTCAAGGTTAGCACCTACCACATGAGCCATAGTGCTATTTCCAACTTTTTCTATGATTAATCGGAGATCGGAGTCTCTCAGACTTTCCTGCCTCGGCTAGCTTCAAACTGAAATCTTTAGATCTCAGCTTCCTGAGTAGCTAGGATTACAGATGTGAGCCACTCGTGCCTCGCTTCATTTTTGTTTTTGTTTTTATTTTTTTGATAGTACGGTTTGAATTCAGGACCCTGGGGCTTACTAGGCAAATATTTTACCCCTTCAAGCCATGCCCCAGCCCTTTCTGCTTTTGTAATTTCTTTTTATAGGGTTTCAAGTTTTTTGGCTGAGGTGAGCCTTGGGTTTTAAGTCTCTTACCTATGCTTTCCTGATGCTGGGATTACAGGTATATGAACCAGCTTGTTTGTTGAAATGAGATTATGCTAACTTTTTTTTTTTTAATCTGGGTTATCCTCAAAGCATGGTTTTTATATGTGCTTCCCAAGTAGCTGGGATTACAGACATGAGCCACCATGCTAGGCCCTTTATTTTGTTTTTGAAATAGTCTTGAAAACATTGCCTAGGCTGGCCTTGAATCTGTGACACTCCTACCTTGTCTCCCAGGTCACTGGGATTGTAGGTGCATGCTACGACAACCAACTATAAATGTATATATCTTTTGGTTCAGAAATTCAATTTCTAGGAATTTAGTTTTTCCAAATATACTTTCCCACATATGAAATGATAATGCAACCTAAGGTTTTCACAGTATAATATCAGAGCAAGCTGAAGTGCATCTGTAGCATAGATATTAAATTAATTATGATGCATGCTCCCACCGCAGGTATCCTGCTATTGTAAAGAATAAGGTAGCTCTATTTATTGAGAGAGCAAACTCCAAGATAGGTTATAGTGAGAAATAAAAAGGTATATACAGCGCCCTAGAGGACTGCATACATGCCTGTGTAAAAGGAGGGATGAGCAGGTACTTACTTGTTATGTATCAACTGTCTCAGGAGGATCAAAAATCTGAGAATACAGCCGGGCGCTGGTGGCTCAACGCCTGTAATCCTAGCTACTCAGGAGGCTGAGATCTGAGGATCGCGGTTCAAAGCCAGCCCGGGCAGGAGAGACCGTGAGACTCCTATCTCCAATAAACCACCAGAAAACCGGAAGTGGCACTGTAGCCCAAGTGGTAGAGCGCTAGCCTTGAGCTGAAGAGCTGAGGGACAGCGCCCAGGCCCAGAGTTCAAGCCCCACGACCGACAAAAAAAAAAAAAAAATCTGAGAATACTTGCCTGTGGGCAGGGAAGTGAGTGGCTAGAGAACAGGTAAGGGAGAAAGATCTGTCTCCAAAGGGCCTTTTGAATCAGGAACCACCTGAATTGCCTGTTTAGAAAAGTTCCCAGCTTGGCATGGTGATTCATGCCTGTAACCTAGCTACTGAGTCCATAATTTACACCAGTGCTCACCACACATGCTAGACAACTCGTACCCCTTCTTACTGCTAGATAAACACTGTTCCTCACCTGCTTTTTTCCCTTAATAACATATTTTGGGATAGAATCATGTTAAGCTTATCATATTCTTTTTAATAATTGTGCAGGCTTCCCATTTTGGAGATTGGAATTGTCCACAGTATTGATACCACAACAGATGCCACAACAAATAACCAACTATTTTATGTCTTTATAGGAGACAGTTGTCAGTTGTGATAGTTTTGAATTGTTTTCTTCCAAGGATGTAAGATCATCCAGCTTTGGAGGCTCATGCCACCATAACTCATAGTTACTTTGGAGGCTAAGATCTGAGGATCACTGTTCGAAGTCAACCCAAGCAGAAATTCTGACTCACTCTCTTTTTTTTTTTGTTGTTGGTTATGGGGCTTGAACTCTGGGCCTAGGCATTGTCCCTCAGCTCTTCAGCTCAAGGCTAGCGCTCTACCACTTGAGCCACAGCGCCACTTCTGGTTTTCTGAGTGGTTTTTATTGGAGATAAAGTCTCATGGACTTTCTTGCCGGGGCTGGCTTTGAACTTTGATCCTCAGATCTCAGCCTCCTGAGTAGCTAGGATTACAGACGTGAGCCACCACACTCAGCAAAAAAAAAAAAAAAAAAGTCTGACTCTTATCTCCAATAACCTACCATACACATACACACAAAAAGTTGAAATAGAGCTACGTCTCAACTAGTAGAGTGCTATCCTTGAGCAAAAAAGCTCAGGGATAGTACCCAGGCCCTGACTTCAAGCCCCAGGACCAGCACACACAAAACTACCCAGGCTAGCTGGGTGCTAATGCCCCACACCTATAATCTCAGCTACTCAGGAGGCGAAGATCTGGGATCATGTTTGAAGCTAGCCCAGCTAGGAAAGTCCATGAGACTTATCTTCAGTAAGTTACCAAAAAAGGAGGAAGCAGAGCTGTGGCTCAAGTGGTAGAGTGCTAGCATTGAGCAAAAGAAGCTCAGGGACAGTGCCCATACCTGAGTTCAAGCCTAGGACTGGCAAAAAGGAAAAAAAGAGTTAAAAAAAATTACCCAAGTTTTTTGTTTGTTTGTTTTGTTGGTTGTGGAGCTTGAACTTGAAGCCTGAGCACTGACCCTGAGCTTTTTCACTGAAGGCTAGCACTCTACCACTTTGAGCCACAGCTCCACTTGGGGTTTTCTGATGGTTAATTGGACATAAAAGAGTCTCACAGACTTTCCTGCTTGAGCTGGTTTTGAACCATGATTTTCAGATCTCAGCCTCCTGAATAGCTGGGATTATAGGTTTGTGCCACCAGTGCCTGGCTAACCCAAGTTTTAAAAAAAGATTTCCAGTTGCCTCCATCTGTAGAATAACAAATACTAAGTGTCGATTGATGGGAAGACAGGCTAAACAGTTTAGGTAGACTGGAGTTAAGATCCCATGAGGAAATAGTGTTGGAAAGTCATTAATTTGGCTTTTGGAAAGTTAGCAAGCAAAGATGACTTGTGTGTGTCAGCCGCTATCAGTTGCCCCTATACTTACTGTTTTGGCTTTTTTAAATTTTTGTAGGGCTTTAGCATCCCGAGCTGCTTTGGATTCTAGCCCTAAAGACTGCCCTCCAAGTTCATCATGTCAAAACTCAAAAGCTCAGAGTCAGTCCGGGTGGTGGTCCGCTGCCGGCCCATGAATGGCAAGGAAAAGGCCGCTTCTTATGACAAGGTGGTGGATGTAGACGTGAAGCTGGGACAGGTGTCTGTGAAGAACCCCAAAGGCACTGCCCATGAGATGCCCAAAACCTTCACCTTTGATGCAGTCTATGACTGGAATGCCAAGCAGTTTGAACTCTATGATGAGACCTTCCGACCACTTGTGGACTCCGTACTGCAGGGTTTCAATGGGACCATTTTTGCCTATGGACAAACGGGGACTGGGAAAACTTACACAATGGAAGGAGTCCGTGGTGACCCTGAAAAAAGAGGGGTTATCCCCAACTCATTTGACCATATCTTCACTCACATCTCTCGGTCACAGAATCAGCAGTACCTGGTCAGGGCTTCTTACTTAGAGATCTACCAGGAGGAGATTCGGGACCTGCTCTCAAAGGACCAGACTAAACGGCTCGAACTCAAAGAGAGGCCTGACACTGGAGTATATGTCAAAGACCTGTCTTCCTTTGTCACCAAGAGCGTCAAAGAGATTGAGCATGTGATGAATGTAGGGAACCAGAACCGATCTGTAGGTGCGACCAACATGAATGAGCATAGCTCCCGCTCTCATGCCATCTTTGTTATCACCATTGAATGCAGCGAGGTAGGCCTCGATGGGGAAAACCATATCCGTGTAGGGAAACTGAACCTGGTAGATCTTGCTGGCAGTGAACGGCAAGCCAAGACTGGTGCCCAAGGGGAAAGACTGAAAGAAGCCACCAAGATCAACCTGTCCCTTTCGGCTTTGGGGAACGTCATCTCTGCCTTGGTAGACGGCAAAAGCACTCATATTCCCTATCGAGACTCAAAGCTCACCAGGCTTCTCCAAGATTCCCTTGGTGGCAATGCCAAGACTGTGATGGTCGCCAATGTGGGGCCTGCCTCTTACAATGTAGAAGAGACCCTGACCACCCTGAGATATGCCAACCGTGCCAAAAACATTAAGAACAAGCCTAGGGTCAATGAGGACCCAAAGGATGCCCTCCTTCGAGAATTCCAGGAAGAAATTGCTCGGCTCAAGGCCCAGCTGGAAAAACGCTCCATTGGCAAGCGGAAGAGGCGAGAGAAGCGGAGGGAAGGTGGTGGCAGTGGTGGGGGTGGGGAAGAGGAGGAGGAGGAGGGAGAAGAGGGTGAGGAGGAAGGGGATGATAAGGATGATTACTGGCGGGAACAGCAAGAAAAACTGGAGATTGAGAAGCGGGCTATTGTAGAGGACCACAGCTTGGTAGCAGAGGAGAAGATGAGACTGCTGAAGGAGAAGGAGAAAAAGATGGAGGACCTTCGGCGGGAGAAGGATGCTGCTGAGATGCTGGGCGCCAAAATCAAGGTATGCCCTTCCTTGGGCCCTCTACACTGTCAGTGCCTTTCTTCTATCAAAACATGGTACAGGAGTATGGCTTAGTGGTACAGTACTTGCCTCATATGCATGAAACTCTGGGTTTGATCCCTCCGTACCACATAAACAGAAAATTCTGGAAATGTGGCTCAAGTAATAGAGTGCTAGCCTTGAGCACAGAGAGGTTCAGGGACAGTGCCCAGGCCCTGAGTACAAGCCCCAGGATTGGCAAAAACAAAACAAAACAAAACAAAAAACACCCCCAAACAGGTGGCTCAGTGGTAGGCAGAACAGTATTTAGAGTGTGGAGATGCTCCTGGTTTTGTGTTTTCTTTCTGGCAGCAGTGATTGTGTCCTGGGGTAACTGGACTCTGGACTGCCATTGGATTTTTTTGGGGGGGGGAGGCAAGAAGGGGGGCAGAGGGCAGGGAGCAGTCCTGGAGCTTGAACTCTGGGCCTGGGTGCTGTCCCTGCGCTTATTTTGCTCAAAGCGAGCAAAAGCTCTACCACTTGAGCCACAGCACCACTTCCGGCTTTTTTGAGTAGTTTTATTGGCTATAAGAGCCTCATGGACTTTTTTGCCTGGGCTGACTTCTAACTTTGATCCTTAGATCTTAGCCTCCTGAGTAGCTAGGATTACAGGTATGAGCCACCGGTAACCAGCTAGGCTTTAATGGCAGAGGAGAGAAGTGACCCTGAAGGTCTGGATGGCCACTGCTGACCACAAGCCAGAAGTCTTTTGAGTTGTTGTGTTCTTCATGAATTCATGCAAACTTTGGTTTCTGCATTAAAATGTATCTATATTTATTAATTTAAAAGTGACAAGTTGGGGCTGGGAATGTGGCTTAGTGGTAGAGGGCTTGCCTAGCATGCATGAAGCCCTGGGGTCAATTTTTCAATACCACATAAACAGAAAAAGCCAGACGTGGCACTGAGGCTCAAGTGGTAGAGTGCTAGACTTGAGCAAAAGAAGCTCAGGGACAGTGCCCAGGCCCTGAGTTCAAGCCCCACAACTGACCAAAAAAAAAAGGTGACAAGTTGTCTCTTGTCCCCTACCTGTGTTACATGAGACTTCTCTGTAGCTTTATAGTCTTGTCACAGAGTTATGTGTTATTTCTCTGGGGAGCCAGATATCTTAACACTTTGAAAGTACTTTCCACTTAACTTTTAAGACCTCATGGAATAAAAATGTACATATAAAATGATAGCCCCCTTGCATAACTATTTAAAAATAACAATAGAAGACCCCATGTGAGCTGGGTATGGTGGTATATGCTTGTAATCCCAGCTGCTTGGGAGGTAGAGATAGGAGGATCAAGGTTTGAGGCCAGCCCCTGGAACCATTTGACCATATCAGAAAAAACAACCTAAAAGCAAAAGAACTGAGGATATGGCTTAGGTGGTAGAGAACTGTGGCAAGCTCTAGACCCAGTACTCAAAATAAGCAAACAATACAATGACCCCACTGTGAACACTGTTGGATACCTTTATGTCTTGCCACTTCAGACTTTCTCACTCCCCTACTGCAAGTGTAACTGGTGTGCCCATACTTGATTTGTGTGTTTGATTTGCATGCCAGTTTTTAGAGTCAAAGCTATTATCCAAGGCCAGGAACTCCCAAGCTGTCTGCACCACCTAGGGTGTTTGGGGAACTCACAGAGGCCTCCTGTGGCTGGATTCAGCATTGCCACAGGCCATACTGCCTCTCAGGTGCTTTGTCTTTGGGAAAATGACATTCTTTCTTTCTTAAAATCACAGAACATGAGACTTTTAGAGATGGAGGGGATATATATGGGGTGATTGGTAATCTAGTCCTTTGTTTTGGAAACAGCCTCAAAGGATAGACTTAAAGATAGCAGCAGGGCCACAGTTAATGTGTCTTTTTTTTCTTTCTATATTATTCTGGAGATTGAGTCCGGGTTATCTTGTCTGCTAGGCAAGCACTCTGTCACTTAAACTATGCCACCAGCTACCCAGTTTTTGTTTGTTTTGAGTACTGGAGACTAAACTCAGGGTCTAAACTAGGAGTTTAACTGAGGGACTTGAGCTCTGACTCAGCTTTATAGTTGGCAAGTCTCCACCGAGTCATGCCTACAGTTTAGCATTTTATTTGTTAATTAGAGAAGTCTCACAGATTTTTCTGCCCACACTGGCTTCTAACCATGGTCCTCTTGGTTTTAGCCTCCGTAGTAGCTAGGATTGTAGGCATAAACCACAGTTCTAGGCTCAGTTACTCTTCTCTTCCAGTTATTCTCCCCTCTTTTCCCCTCCTTTCTCCTCCCTAATTGGAGATAGGAGTCTCACAGACTTTCCTGCCTGGGTTGACTTTGAATCTTGATCCTTAAATATCAGCCTTTTGAGTAGTTAGGATTATAGGCGTAAGCCACTGGCACTTGGCTATTTGTTTACCACTTGAACCATGGTACTACTTCCAGGTTTTTGGGGTTAGTTTATTGGAGATAAGGATGTAACTCAGTGGCAAAGTGCTACCCTAGCAAGTGCAGGTTTCTGGGTATTTCCCCAGTACCAAAAAAGAAAGAAAGACCAAAAAAGAATACGGTTAAAAAAATAAAAAGAATCTCTTGAACTTTCCAGCCCGGGCTGGCTTTGAACCGTGATCCTTAGATCTCAACTTCCTGAGTAGCTGGTATTATAGGTGTGTGCCATCAGTGCCTGGCTATGTATTTTTGAGACAGTGTTTTTATATAGCCCAGTCTGGCCTTTAACTCACAATCCTCCTCCCTCAGCCTTGGTTTGGCGGGACCACAGGTGTGTGCTACCACATCCAGCCAATTCTGAGCTCTTTATCTTCCTCAACTCCCTAGTGAGAACTTAGGCTCTGAGGGAGATCAGTCACAAGATGGATTTACTTTGTTTCTCACTCAGGCCATGGAGAGTAAACTGCTTGTTGGAGGAAAAAATATAGTAGACCATACAAATGAACAGCAGAAAATCCTGGAGCAGAAACGGCAGGAAATTGCAGAGCAGGTAATTTTGCATTTTTATCTGGGGAGAATGGGCGGGCCACCCAGCTGATCTCTGTGGTATATGACTGTCCTCCAAGAGAATGGAGTTGTGATGTGTGTCGGCTTCATGCTAGCTGGAGACTAACTGGGATCACCTAGCCCCTACTCTTTTTTTTTTTTTTTTTTTTTGGGTCCGGTCATGGGGCCTGAACTCTGGGCCTGGGCGCTGTCCCTCAGCTCTTCAGCTCAAGGCTAGCACTCTACCACTTGAGCCACAGCGCCACTTCCGGCTTTTTTCTTTTTGCTTATGTGGTGCTGAGGAATTGAACCCAGGGCCTTGAGCATGCAAGACGAGTGCTCTACCACTGAGCCACCTTCCCAGCCCAGCCCCCTACTCTTATACTGGCATAGTCTCTAAGCAAGCTGATGAATTTTGTGATATTGCTCAGAAACGTCGAGAAAGAGAAATCCAGCAACAGATGGAAAGTCGAGATGAGGAGACCCTGGAACTTAAAGAGACATATAGCTCATTGCAGCAAGAGGTGGACATCAAAACTAAAAAACTCAAAAAGGTAGGAAAGGATGGAGGCCAGGCAAGGTGCCTTGAGTCCTAGAAGCAAGGGAGAGCCCTGTTCTTTGATGGCCTCTCTTCACCTGCCTCTCCCCGGTTCCAGCTCTTCTCCAAGCTTCAGGCAGT
Source organism: Dipodomys merriami (assembly GCF_024711535.1). Taxonomy (NCBI): domain Eukaryota; kingdom Metazoa; phylum Chordata; class Mammalia; order Rodentia; family Heteromyidae; genus Dipodomys; species Dipodomys merriami. The sequence goes on from NW_027206290.1 coordinate 69,881,727, forward strand.
GAAAGCTGAGATCCACGACCTCCAAGAAGAACACATCAAGGAGCGCCAAGAGCTGGAGCAGACTCAGAATGAGCTCACCCGGGAGCTAAAGCTCAAGTAAGTGCTGCACCTTGCATAGCCTCCAGCCACTGCTGGATCTCTGGCCTTATTTATCAAGAAACCTCCTTGGGGACAAGTCCTCTGTCCACTTCTTGCCAACTTACCTTATACCACCTTACTGTCTTCTGTTTTTTTTTTTTTTTTGTCGGTCGTGGGGCTTGAACTCTGGGCCTGGGCGCTGTCCCTCAGCTCTTCAGCTCAAGGCGAGCGCTCTACCACTTGAGCTACAGCGCCACTTCTGGTTTTCTGGTGGTTTATTGGAGATAGGAGTCTCATGGTCTCACCTGCCCGGGCTGGCTTTGAACCGCGATCCTCAGATCTCAGCCTCCTGAGTAGCTAGGATTACAGGCGTGAGCCACCAGCGCCCGGCCTGTCTTCTGTTTATACCTGAGAAAGTTGTCTCTAGGATGTGACCGAGTTCTCTTCTATACTGTTATGTTCCCCCTGTTGTTTGGTGCCTGGGTGCTGTCCTGAGCTTGTTTGCTCAAGGATACTGCTCTACCACTTTGAGGCACAGCGCTACTTTTTGTTTTCTGGTGGTGTTGGAGGTAATAGTCTCATGGACTTTTCTGTCCAGGCTGGCTTCAAGCCATGATCCTCAGATCTCAGCCTCCTGAGTAGCTAGGATTATAGGTGAGAACTGCCAGTATCCCACTTCCATTCTACTTTCTTTCTTTCTTTCTTTTTTTTTTTTTGGTCGGTCATGGGGCTTGAACTCTGGGCTTAGGCCCTGTCCCTGAGCTCCTCAGCTCAAGGCGAGTGCTCTACCACTTGAGCCACAGCTCCACTTCTTGTGAAATTTTTCTGAGTGGTCTAATGGACAGTCAAGTGCACTAGATTCAGGTACGCTTTGAGAACCTTTGGACATCTGAGATCTGGGCAAGATTTTCTTTTTCACCAGTCTTAGGGCTTGAATTTAGGGCCTGGGTGATGTTCCTAAGCTTTTGTATTCATGGTAGCTCTCTACCACTTGTGAACCACAGCTGCACTTCTCGCTTTTTTGGTAGTTAATCAAATTGGAGGTAAGAGTCTCACAGACTTTTCTGGCCATGTTGGCTTTGAACTGTGATCCTCAGATCTCAACTTCCTGAGTAGCTAGGATTATAGGGGTGAACCACCAAGTTCTGGCTGAGATTTTCTTCCTCCTCCTTCTCTTCTACCTCCTTCCCCGCCCCCCTTCTCTTCTACCTCCTTCCCCGCCCCCCCCCTCTGCTTTTTGCTGGTGGAGATAAGAGTCTCATGGACTTTTCTGCCTGGGCTGGCAGAACTCAGATGTTTTCTACATTTTTTTTTTTTTTTTTTTTGTCAGTAATGGGTCTTGAATTCTGCTGGGCTTGAGTGCTGTCCCTCAGCTCTTCAGCTCAAGGCTAGTGCTCTACCACTTGAGCTACAGCCCCACTTCTGGTTTTCTGGTGGTTTATTAGAGATAAGAGTTTCACAGACTTTCCTGACCGTGCTGGCTTTGAACCGTGCTGGCTTTGAACCGCAATGCTCAGATCTCAGCTAACCTGAGTAGCTAGGATTACAGGCGTGAGCCACCCGTGCCTGGCAGATCTTTTCTACTTCTAGGCAAGCACTCTACCACTTGCTCTATGCCTCCAGCCCTATATCTTTTTTGTATCTTTTGAATAAACAGTGAATCAGTCTGGACTTCTATGTACCCTATACCTCTGTGGTATTTGTTCTGTGTCTCATAGTAACACCCTTTGGGCTTATATCCTTTCTGAGGTTTGGAAGCATGGTTGCAGAGATGGGAATGGTCACCACTGTGGAGAGATGCAAACTAGTTGCCTAGTTTGATTTATTCATTCAGTCATTCATTCAGGGTCTTGATGTGGGTTCCAGGCTAGCCTCAAATTTATAGTCTTGCCTCAGCTCCTAAGAGCTGAGATTACAGGTGTATATCATCATGCCCCAGCTGTTTGATGCTTTTCCTCAGCACTGGTTATGTAGAGAATCTTCTCAGGAATAGTCTTCATTCTTAGTGCATTAAGAGACTGAATGAATAGTCTTCATTCTTAGTGCATTAAGAGACTGAAATTGGGGGCTGGGAAGGTGGCTCAGTGGTAGAGTGCTTGCCTTGCACGCATGAGGCCCTGGGTTCGATTCCTCAGCACCACATAAGCAGAAAAAGCTGGAAGTGGTGCTGTGGTAGAGCACTAGCCTTGAGCTGAAGAGCTGAGGGACAGTGCCCAGGCCCAGAGTTCAGGCACCATGACTGGCAAAAAAAAAAAAAAAAAAAAAGAGACTGAAATTGTTCCTGCTTTTCATCCTGGTTTGTTAAAGTGGCCAGTTTTCAAGCTTGGGTAACAAACTGAGGGACTACAGGGAGACTTTTTACTTTCTAATTTGTTTTTGTTTTTTGTTTTTTTTTGGGTCCGGTCGTGGGGCCTGAACTCTGAGCCTGGGTGCTGTCCCTCAGCTCTTCAGCTCAAGGCTAGCGCTCTACCACTTGAGCCACAGCACCACTTCTGGCTTTTTTCTTTTTGCTTATGTGGTGCTGAGGGATTGAACCCAGGGCCTCAGGCACGCAAGGCAAGTGCTCTACCACTGAGCCACCTTCCCAGCCCTTACTTTCTAATTTGTGTTCAGCATTTTGGAAAACAGGGACCTGGCTTAGCAGCACTGGTGGTTCACTGACAGATACCCTGGGTATCCAATATTCACCCTAGGATAGCTCTGCACTCTGTTTTCAGTCACATCATCATGCTGCTCATCCTGGGTGTCAATACTGGCTCCATATTCCTGGGAGGGACTATACATAGTACTGATTGTTGTAGAGTGCTGCATCGTTAACTTCTTTGTCTAAGGGAAGGGACTAGATGCCCTTGACATCCATATCCCAGCTCTGTGAAGGATTTTAGGCCCATAATAACAAGCTCAGTAAATGTTTGCTGACTGACTTGACTCTTAACTGATTACTGTGGATTCATTATGCCAAATAACCAACACTGTTTTGTTTATTTGTAAAAATGGTATTGTTGTATTACCCAGGCTGGGCTCAAATGAACCACCTGCCTCAGCCTCCTAAGTAGCTGGGTCTATAGGTATGCATCACTGCCCTGGCTGTGTATGTATTCTTCATCTGTTTTCATTTGTTTTTTTGTGTGTTCTTATTATAGGCATCTTATTATAGAAAACTTCATCCCTCTGGAAGAAAAGAATAAAATTATGAATAGATCTTACTTTGATGAAGAGGAAGATCATTGGAAATTACATCCTATAACCAGACTGGAGTAAGTCACTGCTAACTTTAAGTAAACTTACAAGAGGGAAGGAGGGAAAAAGAATGTTGATGTCTGGATGTGGCTGCAGAGTGGTGGAGGAACAGAGTTTGATTCATTTCAACTTTTACTTTGTGGCTGCCAAGGTCCATGGGGTAAAAGTTTGGTACTGAATATGATATTAGGAATTTGGAAACTTTGTCACTTGTAACAAAATCCTTTGCCATATTCCTGAGTTTGCATTTTCTCTGTCAGGTGAAGTTTTCTAGGCCAAATAAGGGGCAGTACAGAGTGTTAGGTTGTGTTGGTCTGCTCCTGGGCCCTGCTGGGGAGATGGAATGGGGAGTATGGGTAGCTATGCTTCATGGCTGCTGTGTAACTGGTGCATGCTTGGGATCCCTTCCAGCTTAAAAGAAGCAGGATTCTCACATATGAATCAGATAGCAGCTCAAGCAGAAAGGCTAAACAGCTCCTTCCCCACTTCCATCAACCTCAGTCTTACAAGTTACTCATTGGGTCTGTCTTGGTCAGAGTCTCTCTGAGTGGTTGTCCCACTAGCCTGGTCTGGGGCTGTGGGGTGTTCTCCAGCAGGGCCTTAACTACTGCAGTTTGTTTGCAGGAATCAGCAGATGATGAAGCGGCCAGTCTCTGCTGTGGGGTACAAGAGACCCCTGAGCCAACATGCAAGAATGTCCATGATGATTCGGCCAGAGGCCCGATACAGGGTAAGCATGTTGTTTATGGGTTTTTCTCCTCTATCTTTTGGAGGAGTGTAGATTATACATAAATCCTTAGACACCATTCTTCAAACTTCTGTACTCTGACTCTTTCTAGAGATACTGAGAACATATATTGTTATAGCAGATAACAAGAAAATAATAAATAGTACGTGGAAAGTAGAGTAAGATTTACCAACAAGGTTAAGAAGCGAGTACAAATATCCTGTCCATAATGAACAGAGCTCTCTCTCTCTCTTTGTTCTTTTCCTGCTCTCTCTGCTCTTTTCTAGCTCTTTTCTCTCTCTTTCCTCTCTCTTTGCTAGCTCTCTCTCTTTTGCCAGCCGCGTGGAGTGCCAACCTTGCCTGGTCCCAGCAAGTCTACTGAATAAACCTATCCCTTACCTGAATACCACGTGCGTGGTGCAGTTCTTACTCGGCTACCTCTTTTTAAAAACCTAACATAAATGGTGCCGTGACTTGCATAATGAACAGAAAACATTAACAGGAAGGTTCAAGATGGTTCTATGGAAGCCTTGGAAAGAACACAAATTTCTGATATGAGAATATGAGCTTGTGGGTTTCCATCATGTAGTCATTGAAAATGACATAAATAAGAGCTGGGTACTGGTGACATGCCTGTAATCCTAGCACTCAGGAGTCTGAAATCTCCAATTAACCAGGCACGCACGCACGCACGCGCGCGCGCGCACACACACACACACACACACACACACGAAAGAAAAGGAAAACAAAGATGACATAATTTGGGATTATTCAACAACCTCAAAATACTTTCTAGTAAAAGTGCTATAGAGACTAGTAGTTCACACCTATAGTCCCAAATACTTGGGTGTCAGAGATTAGAGGATTGTAGTTCAAAGTCAGACCAGGCAAAAAGATAATAAAGATCCCATCTCAATTAAAGCTGGTCATGATGTTCCCAACCCCTATTACTCCAACTATGAGGAAGGTAAATAGAATTTCAGCATAAGCCAGCCCAGGCCAAAAAAACTTGAGATCTTACTCATAACATGTAACTCAGGCTGGAGGTGTGGCTCAGGTAGAGCACCTGCCTAACAACCTCAAAGGGAGAACCTATCTCAAAATAACTAGTGCCAAAAAAGGACTGGAGGCATTGTTAACAAGTGTAAGAACCTGAGTTTAAACTGCAGTACTGCTAAAAAAAGGAGGGGGAGGAGGAATAGGAAGAGGGGGGGAGGGAGGGACTGGAGTTGTAGCTCAGTGGTAGGATGTGCCAATGCCCTGGGCTTTTATCTCCCAATACTGAAAATTAAAAAAAAAAAAAAAAAACCAGTTTATTCTGGGAACATATGAATCTAACTACCTAATGCAAAATATGTGAAAATGTGAACTAGCTATTCTGGTTAGTGGAAGTATACTCAATTTAAATTTCCTTCTTCTTGCTTATATCTTGTAAATATCAACAGCCAGTATTTTTTTAATGAAAGAGTTTTCACTTAAGAAATTTTAACTGCTTTTGGTGTTTTCTTGGAGTCAAAACAAAACAGAAGATTAAGATAAAGTAAGTCTTCAGAGTCTGTTCTTCCTGGCACTGAGTTACTTAAAATAAAGAAAATAAAAGCAAAAGCAAACAGCTTGCTAAGGTGTGATTTTACACAGAGACAGATGAACGGTAGGTCAGACAGGATCCTCAAAAAGCATTTTTCTAAGTTGTAGATATGGTGCATATCTTACCAGTTAAACTGGTGGTTTAAACTTAGAAAAATGACTTTAAAGCCTACAAATCAAACACATGGTTCTCCAGAGGCCTAACATGACCCACAGCTAGAATTTAATTCCAAGATTCTCAAATGTTCTTTATTACTGAGCATATGTTATCAGCAGAAATTCTATGCACATCTCAATCTCTAAAATTGATGAATGGGGCCTCCCTGTCCTCACCTTATTGCATTGCCCCTTCTCCCTGCCCTCTCAGGAGACCTGCAGCCGACTCCTCTTGCTGGAGGGAGTCAGGGAAGAAGATGACATGTGTATTGGTGATCTTCCCCCTCTACCCTTCAAGACACCACAGGACATCAAGTGAAGGAGTTAGTCTATAAGGCCAGTTATAAAGTAGGGCTAAATCTGGTGTGGAATGACAGGCACAGCCATGCCAGGCCCAGCCTCCACATGCCATAGGCCAGATGCCTCCTTCCTCCTGTAGCTGAAAAGCCTGTGTAAGAGACTATGGGTGGTGACAGTTTTCTTCTTTATACTCTTTTGTATTTATTTTAAAATTGTCTGCAATAAATAGGTTTTTTACTTAATTTTTCTCTAATAACTACTCTTAGGGCATAAGACATGTTCATTGATAAAATAAAAATACAGAAAAGCATAGAGTATAAAATCATTTTTAATCCCATTAGGAAAAAAATGAAATTGTTCGTTCTAGGCAGGCTCTTGGCAGGCTCTAAGTAGCAAAGCAGTGTGCAATTCCGCTCTCAGAGGGATTCTAGATTGCTTGGACTCTCTGTGTCTGATGGAGGCCAACTTGGCTGGTGATGGTTGTGTTTCCACAGGCCGAAAACATTGTGCTCTTAGAGCTGGACATGCCTAGCCGGACTACCAGAGACTATGAAGGTCCAGCCATTGCTCCCAAGGTCCAGGCTGCACTGGATGCAGCTCTGCAGGATGAAGATGAGATACAAGTGGATGCATCATCCTTTGAAAGCACGGCAAATAAGAAATCCAAGGCCAGGTAAGTGGCTTTTGGTGACCTGTTACTTGGGAGTTGAGGCAGGAGGGCTGGGGTTGAGGTAGGAGGGCCAGTGTTGTAGGCCAGCTTGACCCTCCCTCAAAAAAAAAAGTCTGGAATACAGTTTAATGTAGAGTGCTTGGTTAGCATATGTGTGATCCTGGTTTGATTCCTCGCAACACACATACACATACACACACACACATGAGCACCATTGAACAAGGACAAAGTAAGATCATACTAGGTTTTGTTGCCTTATTTCTCTTATGTTTATTCACTTATTCCATTATCATCATCATTATTACCACAATTATTTATGATTGATTCAGGCCTACTGAATTACAGAATAACTAATAATCCAGTTTCTGCCAGATGCGAAGTACTTCTAATGGCTTTATAGGAACTCTCTTAATGATTTCTTGTAAAAATAAAATGTCATCATCAGCCCCATTTTATAAGAAAACCAAGACTTGGTGAATTAGAGAAAGTAGCCAGGTCCAAGGAATCTCAGCAAGGGAGTCATAGAGCCAGCATAGAAGCCTGGGTCTATCTTAAGTAATACATAGTCCAGGCTCTGAGCCTTCATGCTAACTTTACCTCATCTACTTGACATGAAATTAGAATTCTACAGTATTCAAGTCTAGGTTAGAAGTTTAAGGAAACTGGGTATGGTGTGACATGCCTATAATCCCAGCACTTGGAAGGCTGATACAGGAGCATTTAGAGTTTAAGGATAACCTAGCCTATGTAGTGAGACTGTTTTTTTTTAATTTTTAATAAGTTTTTTTTTTTATTGTAAAAATACCGTACACAGCGAGGTACTGAGTACATTTATTATTAAGCATTGTTGCCTCCTTTGTTTCCCCTTACCATCCCTGCCCTGCCATCTCCTCCCCACCCCCTCTGTTGTTTTTTGTTTGTTTGTTTGTTTTTTTGCCTGTTCTGGGGCTTAAACTTAGGGCCTGGGCACTGTCCCTGAGCTTCTTTTGCTCAAGGCTAACACTATAGCCTCAGCACCACTTCTGGCTTTTTCTGTTTATGTGGTACTGAGGAATAGAACCCAGGACTTCATGCATGCTAGGCAAGTTTCCCAGCTCAACGAGTCCCTATTTTTTTTTGTCAGTCGTGAGGCCTGAACTCTGGGTCTGGGCGCTGGCTATCCCTCAGCTCTTCAGCTCAAGGCTAGCGCTCTACCACTTGAGCCACAGCACCACTTCAGGCTTTCTCTGCTTATGTGGTGCTGAGGAATCAAACCCAGGGATTCATGCATGTAAGGCAAGCACTCTACCACTGAGCCACCTTCCCAGCCCTGAGACCCTATATTAAAAACAAAACAAAAAAATCTCTCATTTTAATTATTTTTATTTTTATGAAAACAAATGAGTAGAAACAAATAATGAAAAAATTCTACCCAGAAACAAGTTACTGGTCCTGGGGCTTGAACTCAGGGCTTAGATGCTGTCTCAGGTTTTTTTGGCTGAAGGCTACTAGAGCTCTATCACTTGAGCCATAGTCCACTTCTGGTTTTTTTGATCCTTAATTGGAGATGAGTCTCATGGACTTGCCTGCTGGGCTGGCTTTGAACCTTGATCCTCAGATTTCAGCCTCCTGCGTAAGCTAGTAGCTAGGATTAAAAACATGAGCCACCAGCACTTGCCACAAGTAAGTTTTTGAGAAAAAGTGTTCCTCTGTTGCCAACGCTTGTCTTAAAGTTCTGCCTCAGCCTCCCAAGTAGCTGGGACTTACAGGTGTGTACCACCATACTGGCTTAATATTTGTTACTGATTGGGAGAGGATAGTCTGGCTTTTTTTTAAAATATTTTTTAAATTGAGATTAAGTGATTATATAAATTTCACAGATTTCACAGTAGTGTGGATAGTAATACTTAGTTAAGTCACAAACACATTTTAACCTTCACAAGGCAGATAGTCTGGCTTTTTTTTGTTGTTGTTGGTCGTGGGGCCTGAACTCTGGGCCTGGGTGCTGTTCCTCAGCTCTTCAGCTCAAGGCTAGTGCTCTACCACTTGAGCTACATACAGCGCCACTTCCAGCTTTTTTCTTTTTGGCTTATGTGGTGCTGAGGAATCGAACCCAGGGCCTCATGCATGCAAGGTAAGCGCTCTACCAGTGAGCCACCTTCCCAGCCCCAGCCCAGTCTGGCTTTTAACAGTGAACATCAGTCTCTCACCTCTGGTCTTGTACCTCTGTTGGCTGGCCTGTTGTTCCCACCCAAGTTTGAGGCTTGGCCAGCTTAGTGGGTTTATTGTTTCAGGGTATTCTGGCTTTCAGGTCATTGAGAAAAGGCCACCTTCAAATGTTGTTTATGGCACTTACAGATGTGTAATATCCACATGTGCTTAACTTTTGCAGGCCTAAGAGTGGCAGGAAGTCGGGGTCCTCATCCTCATCCTCAGGAACCCCTGCATCTCAGCTTTATCCACAGTCTCGGGGGCTGGTTCCCAAGTAACACCAGTGCCCCCTCTCCCAGGCTGTGAACAGCATTGCCTTCTGAGAGAAGAGATGAGCACAAAGCTGCAGAGAGGACTTGAGCCCAAACTCAGAACCGTTCCCCTGAGGAGAAGTGATGGCCTCTTTGCAGATTAGCCAATTTAATCTGGTGGAATGTGCTGGTCCAAATCTGGCACTCAGCTCCTCTGGGAAACGCCCTTTAAATTGCATCTCAGAAATGCATGGGTAAGGTAAAGTGCAAAGTCTAAGTGGACTGCAAGAGATTGACCATGACCTTGCTTCCTTTCTTCCTTGCCTTCCTCCTTTCCTCTCCCCTCTCCTTTTCTAGCCTATTCTTCACATTTGGCTCCTTTCTTATTAAACCATAGGGTAGAGTCAGTGGTCTCTCAGGACCATGTATGGTGGAGCCTCAGTTTAAAATGACAATGAGGTCAAATGTGAAAGCCCTGGAACTTGAGTAGGTATCTGTTCTTGTACGGGGAAATGAGAAATCTCATGTGGATCAAAGCCCTAAGGGGGCATGACCAGCAATTTAACTTCTGTGGGCCTCAGGAAGAACTGGATCTGTATTTGGGATCTGCTGAGTGAGGGGATATCCCCCAGTCCCTGATCCCGAAGGGCTTATTGCCAGGAGCAGAAGAAAGAGCATTCATTCCCTTTGCCTCCTTGGAGACTCAAGGGACCAGTTTCTTTAAAACCTCAACACCATGACCATTGTCAGAGACCTGTCTATAAGCTGGTGCCATGTTCATTCACCATGTCACTTTACTCTTCCTTTGTCACCATCTTTCCCTGTGCCTCCATACTCGAGTGTCCTCCAGTAGGTCCACCCTCTGCCTCCAGAGTGTGCTCTGCAAAGGGTCTGTTTTGTAGAAGGGATGCTTACTGACTTCTCTGTATGTGATTAGAGTTGGGAGAAAGCCACATATAGGGACATTTTTGAAGTCCTTGTTTTGTTACATATTGGCAGAGCAGAAGGGTAAGTAGGCAGATGCAGAGGTAGAGACAGAGACAGGAGACTCAGAGCTGGGGGTGGGGGAAGACATATAGATGGAAACAAAAGAATGCCAGAATGCTGCCTGCCTTCAGCTTAAAACTCCTAGAACTGTGGCTCTGCCAGGTAAGCTGAAGGGGCTCAAAAGGAGAGGCTGGGTAGCTGAATAGGCTCAGAGGAGAGAGTTCGCAATTCCCGTTTACATAGACTAGTTGGTTTTGTTTGTAAGTTTTAGTTCTTTGTATTATTGAGATTCGAAACTTTGTTTTATGTTGGTCGTTAAGTGAAAAGTTATTCATTTCTCCCCCAAGAGAAGCTCATAAAAAGGTGTGGGTGTATGAGCACAATGGGGCCTGTTCTCTCTGTCCACAGTGTGTGTGCAAGAGAGACAGAAATCAAGAACTCACCCAGTTGTAGAAATACACTAATGTGCAGTTGTTGCCCATTGAATGACTAATCCAGGCTGGAAAGTGTTTCCACATGGGTGTCTGAGTCCATGAGCCAAGCCTCAGGGGACAGACTGAGTTCCCATGTCTGTCACACTGGTGCACCTTGCTGGCACGGTGCCTCAGGAAGGTGGCAGCTCAGGTGGGCCCTGAGTAACATTTTAACTCAGCTGCTCAGTCCCGAGGACACATTTCTGGATCAGAACCTGTGGGAACCAGGAGGGAGCCAAGTGCAATGTCTGAGCATTCTGCAGAATAGAGATCCGCCTGCTGTCTGTAGTGTATATTTTCTTCAGTAACCATTTCTTCAGACCCCAGGACCCCTAGTCAGCAGTTCCCAGGACATAATGCAACCATCCCTCATCTTTCCTTGGGACCAAACCCGATTTCTTCCTTATGTGTTAAGAATTTGCCTGCTTAATAGAAACCAAATGATGAGCTGTGTGGCCTCAGACAATTATCGGCTGGTGACATGTGTTCCTCACACCACATTTCTTTACAGCTAGTCTGAAAATGTAGCAAACCTGAGAACTGAAAACTGCAGATAACGCTATACCTTAATACTGATGTTTCAAGGTGGCTCTAGAGACCCAGGGTAGTTAAGTGACATGTAGAACCTTTCCAAGAAGGCACAAGAAGCAGCCAGGCTGACCGGCAAAACCCATACAGCCTTGCTTTGTTCTACTGTGTTCAGATAGTGGTCCGTGAGGACTCAGTAGAAGGACGTGCCCATGTGGAGCTGAACATGTTTCTTCCCAAGCAGTCTCCGGTGCTTTTCTTCTCTCAAAATGGATCCGACAAATACTTGAGTAGAACAGATGGTAAAACGTCTTGCTGCCACCAGAACGCTGCTGCTCTGGGTTCTGAATTGAGCCAAATGTGTAGCAGGTTTTCATATCTGTAGTCCTGGTAGGATATCCTGGACAGCGGAGGGCCTCATGCCAGTGGCAGTTAGTGAAGTCTGAAAGAAATCTTCAGCAGGATAGAAGAAGACCATCTGGGAGAAGGAGTTTGAGACTGTGTATGCAACTCTCTTATCAGAATGTATCTAGCTTTATACTTTCAAGTCACACATCTCCCAGACCCCTGGATTCAGAACCCAAGGATGCAAAATCAAGGATCATAGGCATGAAGCACTTTCTAAGGACTGACATAGTTTCGAGTTGTTCCCCGTCTCCTGCCTGCATGCTGTTTGAATGCTCCACCCACACCTCCATGACCAAGGGCGCCAGAGTGTTCTACAGCTCAGGCCTGGGCTGCTCTCTGCTTTTCCCGTCTGACTCTTATAAGTCCTCCCTCACTGAATGTAGACTCATTGCCAAGTTCCTGAGAAGTGTCAATTCCCTGTTAACACAGGACATCACTGTACCTCACATTGCCCACTTGAGGTCCAGGTGTATTGTCAACAACCCTGTGGACCACCCTGACATCACCAGTGGATGAGACTGGGGCGATTAATACACTCTAAAAGCCATACTTAAAGTGTTCGGAGAGAACTAGATAAGAATAGGGTGTCTGGCAGTTGTCTTACCATGCAAGGCTCTGTCTTGTATTGTTTCAAAACCTGGCACCTCTCTCCCTGCCCTTGTTTTTTGAATGCAATGCTTCTGAGGTTATTTCGGAAAATAACAATCCTGGGCAGGATCCTGGGCAGGAGGTGGTGGGCTCTATGGCTCCTTGGAGTTACTATTGATCTTGACCTTCTCTTTGGCTACCTTTAGACAAAGAATATGCCAATACTTGGGGCTCTAAGTTTTACAATTGATATTTATTTGTGTCATCTCTTTGTCTAGGAATGTAAAAGTGATTCTAAACTAAGATGTGTAATAAAAATCAATCAGATTTATTGTACCTACAAAAAGATGTCCTCAAATGAGTAATGCTTTTGAAAATGATGTGCCTATAGTGACACACTGCCATTTTCTTTAAACATTTTCAATTTTTCTAGATTAAGGGGAGAGGGAGTAGAGAATCAAGATCAGGTTGCAGGCAGGTGCTGGTGACCCATGCCTGTAATCCTAGCTACTCAGGAGTGTGAGAGCTGAGGATCACTGTTCAAAGCCAGCAGGAGAGTCCATGAGACCTTTATCTCCAATTAACTACCAGAAAACCAGAAGTGGTGCTGTGGCTCAAAGTGGTACAGCACTAGCCTTGAGCAAAAGAGCTCAGGACAGCACCCAGAATCTGAGTTCAAGATTCTTTTGGCTGACAAAAAAAAAAAAAAAAGCTGAAAGTAGAGCTGTGGCTCAAGTAGCAAAGTGCTAGCCTTCAGCACAAAAGCTCAGGGACAGTGTCAGACCCTGAGTTCAAGCCCTAGAACCAGTGTGCACATGCACATGCACGCCCACACACACAATTGAGTTGCAATGTTGATGTTTAAAAAATAGTGTAATGGGGTTGGGAAAGTGGCTTAGTGCTTGCCTAGCATGTATGAAGTCAGTACCACATACACAGAAAAATCCAGAGGTTAGCTGGGTGCCGGTGACTCACGCCTATAGTCCTAGTTACTCAGGAGGCTGAGATCTGAGGATCATGGTTCAAAGCCAGCCCGGGCAGGAATGTCTGTGAGACTTATCTCCAATAAAACACTAGAAAACTGGAAGTGGCACTGTGGCTCAAGTGGTAGAGCTGAAGAGTTGAGAGACAGTGCCCAGGCCCAGAGTTCAAGCCCCGTGACCGACCGAAAAAAAGGAAAAGAAAAGAAAAAGACAAAGGTGGTGCTGTGGCTTAAGTGGTAGATTGCTAGCAAAAGAAGCTCAGGGACAGTGCCCAGGCCCTGAGTTCAAGCCCCAGGACTGGCAAAGAAAAAAAAAAATAGTGTAATAAGGGAGAGATAGTACTTGGGATGAGACTTGATAGATTGCTTGCCTACCATGTACAAGGCCATAGCAGAACGTAAGGAAGAGAGGGAGGCATGGGGGAGGGAGCAGTGGAGGAGGAGAGGGAAAGATAAGTGCTTGTATATTTTTCCTTGGAGGTGCCTAAGATACTCAGGCCTGGGCAATAAGCATGAAAGGTTCTTTTTACTATCATGTTTTGTTTTTAAATACTTCCAAATTTATTATCTGTTATATGTTAATATATATCAATGACTTTCTTTTTTTTAAAACACAAAAGGGTTTTGTGTTGCTTACCACCAGGAAAGAAATACCAAAACTGGGTCACACTGTCATGTGGTTTTTTTCATACTCTTAGGCCTGCTGGGCTGCACCCAGAGGGTCCAGCACCCTTGCTGAAAAGGAGCACTGAGCAGGAGCTCAGATAGTATACTCTGAGCCGGATTTGAATTCTTGCATCACCATTCTACTAGCTCTGTGACTGTGAGAAATTTCATTTATCTCTCTGAACACTGGGGACCTTATCTGTCAAGTTAGGGAGATAATCTCCAACTTGCAGGGATTAGCAATGCATTGAAAGCAACAAGTAGGATGTGCCCTAAAGTCATTTCAGAAATGTGGTTACTGTTGTAATTAGGCCTTGATTTGTTTTTGTTTTTGGGGTTTTTTTTGGGGGGGTCCAGTCGTGGGGCCTGAACTTTGGGCCTAGGCACTGTCCCTCAGCTCTTCAGCTCAAGGCTAGCGCTCTACCACTTGAGCCACAGTGCCACTTCTGGCTTTTTTCTTTTTGCTTATGTGGTGCTGAGGAATCGAACCCAGGGCCTCAGGCATGCAAGGCAAGCCCTCTACCACTGAGCCACCTTCCCAGCCCCTGTAATAAGGCCTTGAGTAGAGAAGACACCATAATCAGTTCATATCACAAGAAACTAGAACTCAGTACTGGCCATGCCATCTCTAGAAAACCCTAAAGAAAAGCAGCTAACCACTTAAATAAGTAGTACCTTCTATGTACCAGACCATTCTGGTTTTTTGTTTTTGTTTTTGTTTGTTTCTTTGGTCGGTCATGGGGCCTGAACTCGGCCTGGGTGCTATCCCTCAGCTCTTCAGCTCAAGGCTAGTGCCCTACCACTTGAGCCATAGCACCACTTCTGGCTTTTTCTGCGTATGTGGTGCCGAGGAATCAAACCCAGGGCCTTATGCATGCAAAGCAAGCACTCTACCACTGAGCCGCCTTCCCAGCCCTGTGCCAGGCCATTGTTGGCACTGGATGGATAGATGCAGTGTTACCACAATTCCTACCCACATGGAGCTGGCACTTCAAATGAAGTGTCAACCAAATGCACACAGATATAGAATTGTGAATTTGATATGTATCATGAGGAGAATGGTGGGGGCTTGACATAGATGGGGAGGGTATTTCATTTCTCTGACCAAATGTATTCATGGTAAGATTTAGAAGACAGGAATCATCTTGGCAAGAGAAGAGAGATAGGAATTTGTGAAGAGATAGGGAATAGCATTTGTGAAGACCTTGTAGCACAAAGAAGTAACATGGTACATTTGGCAGCACTAGGAATGGAACCCAGAACCTTACACACATGCCAGTCAAGTGCTCTTCCACTGAGCTGTGACTCCAGTCCTGCTCTAGAGAGAAAGATATTGCAGGAAAATTATAGACCTTCAAAAAATTACCAAGAAATTTGCTCAGCACAAAAGGATAATGGCCTGTGTGACTTAGAGAAACATTTCTTTTTGTTTTTTTTTTTTGTCGGTCGTGGATCTTGAACCTCTGGGCCTGGGCACTGCCCCTGAGCTCTTTAGCTCAAGCAAGCACTCTATCACTTGAGCCAAGCACCACTTCCAGTTTTCTGGTGGTTAATTGGAGATAAGAGTCTCACAGACTTGGGCTGGGAAGGTGGCTCAGTGGTAGAGTGCTTGCCTTGCATGCATGAGGCCCTGGGTTCGATTCCTCAGCATCACATAAACAGAAAAAGCCGGAAGTGGCGCAGTGGCTCAAGCGGTAGAACGCTAACCTTGAGCTGAAGAGCTGAGGGTCAGCGCCCAGGCCCAGAGTTCAGGCCTCATGACCTGGACCCCAAGACTTGCCTGCCCGGGATGGCTTTGAACCTTGATCCTCAGATCTCAGTAGCTAGGATTACAGGCATGAGCCACTGGTGCCTGGCAAGAAACATTTCTTAATTGGGTTTCTTCATAGAATATGCTCAAACTGCATACTGGCCCCTTACCCTCTCCAATAGGTTGGCTTAGCTTAAATCATTATTGGTGGAGAATAGTCCTGAATCAGAAGGTAAGAGGTCAAAAGATGATTTGAATTAATTGAATATTAGAAATACCATAAGTTAGCCAGGTGCTGGTGGCTCATGCCTGTAATCCTAGCCACTAAGAAGGCTGAGATCTGAGGATCATGGTTCAAAGCCAGCCTGGACAGGAAAGGTGGTGAGATGCTTATGTCCAATAAACCACCAGAAAACTAGAGGTGACGCTGTGGCTCAAGTGGAAGAGCACTTACCTTGAGCTGAAGAGCTGAGGGACCAGTGCCCAGGCGCAGAGTTCAAGCCCCACGACCAAAAAAAAAGAAAAAAGACCATAAGTCTGGCTTTAGCCCTGGACTGATTCATGGGACCAATGCACAACAGGGTACTGGGATAGCTTGGACATTCCTGCCAACTCAGTTGTGTTCTCATATGGATTATTTCTGGGGGGAAAAATGATGAAATCTTTCAAACTATGTTTTGAACTTTGGGCTTATAATTTCATCTTGGGGCCTGTGATTTTGGAAGGTCCTCTTAGACTATGTTTGCCATCGAACTGAAGTTTGCTTCAAGAATCTGGTCTCCAGGGACCATGTGGTGGTCACATCTGCCACCTGGTCATTGGTGGTATGTGTCAAGGATATAACCGTAGCTCTTGCAGCTGTCCCATTTCATCCTCCGTTTTTATTACTAGCCTTGTGGTTAACCTGTCCTTGTGTGCTTCAGTTATCAGAGCCAACCAGGGACTTTAAGATAGAGTGTGGACTAGGTAGAGGGAGAGGCCACATGCCACAGCTCTAGGGACTATGTGGCCCACATATCTGTGTGTCAGGGATCTTGTCCTTGTGCTGGACTTCATAGCCTATGAAGTGTTGCTGCAAAGTCTGGTGTGCTGGAGTTAAGATGGAATGCAGAGTTGGGAAGGCTCTCCATTCCATGGCACATTTGGAAGATAGAGGGAAAGCCCATGGAGGCTTTTGGTGGTGGGTGGGAAGTGAAGCACAGCCCTGTGTACACTCCAGCATTTTCTCCTAAGCTAATATTTGAGATAACAAAGCAATTCCCCCCACATGCCTACTTTGTCTATTGTTCACACAGGTTTTCTGGGCTTGGCCAACAAATTCTATTCTGCCAGGAGTTTTCTGTGGCACAGAAGAGCATTCCAGGAGTGTTTCAGCTTGAATCCAAGGTCCTGGTACCCTTGGATTGGACCCAGGCATTCCCAGGGCAGAGATAATGTACATTTGGCAGTACTAGGAATGGAACCACAAAGCTAGCCCTTTGCTCAGACTGAGAGCTGAGAATTTAAACTTCTGTTGTTGGTTTGGGTGTTTAGGTTCCTAATCCAGGCAAACAAACATAACTTCCATATGCTATTTATGACTCTTGTGTCATGGTCTGTGCATTCTGCCCTTCCCAAACTCCATTCACAAATAAGAAAACTCAAGGTGAGCAGTGCCATTGATGTGGTATAGAGCGGGGTTGCAGCTTTCTAGTTCGGGCAAAGTTCCTTAACCTCCCTGGGGCCTCAGATTCTTCTACTGTCAAAACTGGATCAGAGCAAGTGTGCTATCCGTAGCTGATAAGAGTCAGACACAGAAAGGCTGGGAACAGTGCCTGGTATGTGGCAAGTACTCCCTGAATGCTAATTGCTGTGATGGTGTTCTCATTACTAGTCAGTTAAGGACAGTTAAGGATTCCATCACAGGTGGTACCTCCCATCTCCAAGGCCAGGGGTGGATTATTTGCAAGGGTAAAGATAAGACCACTGACCTGTTTTTAATTTTGTACCTTTTATAGGATCTGTACTTATGGAAAATCACATGTCCTCTTTAAGCCTCAGGCTGCCATCTGTAAAGTGGAAATAGAAAGCATTATTCATGGAGTTTTGTGGAGAATTTAGTCACTCATTTGTTTATTATAATTTTATTTAGGATATAGTTTTACTACATTGTTCAGGCTGGTTGAAACTCCTGGGCTCAGGTAATCCTTCCTCCTCATTCTCCCAAGAGCTGGAGACCACAGGTCTGGGCTTCTGTGCTCTCTTCTGCTTCCCTCCTCCCACCTCCCTCCTGCCTTCTGCTCTTCCTCCTTTTTACATTAGGGGAGGATTTCATTGTTACATTTCCACACAGGTTTATAATCTATTCCAATCAGTCTTACTCCTTCTATCACTCTCTTTATCTCCCTTTCCTTAACAATTTCAGCAGGTTTCATCGTTCTGTTTTGGTAGTTACAATCTACTATAGCCCTATTCATCCTCTTTCTTCTTCTTCTTTTTTTTTTTTTTGGTGCCAGTCCATGGGCTTGAACTGAGGGCCTGGGCTCTGTCTCTCAGTTCAAGCTCTAGGACATGCGCAGACGCGCGTGTGCACACACACATACAAACCGAGTTAGAACACAATACCTCGAGTATAAGCTCCATTAAAACAATAGTAACAACAGTTGTTGAGTGCCTGTAATTAGCACTTGGGAGGCCAAAGCCAGAGCATGGAAAGTTTGAGGCCAGCCTGGGTGAGACCCTTTCTCAGAAAAACAAGACAATACAGAAACATTTAACTACAGTAAATACAAATCATTAGAACTTCCATTAACCAGAGCTGATAATCTTTAGATGCCTCTGTGTGTCTGTGTGTGTTCTTTTAGTTTGACCTTTATAGCATATACAGGGCACTAGGGGATTTAGCTCAGTGGTTTATATGCTTAGAATACATAAAGCTCTGGATTCAGTCCCTAGTAAATGAACAATAACAATGCACATGTTCATAGGTAACACTTATTTTCACTGACTCATATGTTGTGAACCATATATCCAGTTAGTATATATACATTTAGATTATATTTAATGGATGCCTAATATTCAGCTGTACCAGAATTTAACATGCTTTAGATCATGAATTTCTAGATTTTTTTTTAATTGGTCGTGGGGCTTGAACTCTGGGCTTGGGCACTGTCCCTGTGTTCTTCAGCTCAAGGCAAGCGCTCTACGGCTTGAGCCACAGCGCCATTTCTGATTTTCTAGTGGTTTATTGGAGATAAGAGTCTCACAGACTTTCCTGCCAGGGCTGGCTTTGAACGCAATCCTCAGATCTCAGACTCCTGAGTAGTTAGGATTACAGGCTTAAGCCACCAGCGCCCCACTTGAATTTCCAGATTTTTATTGTTTTGTTTTTCTTGTCCATAAAACACTTAACTACTCTGTATAGAATTCCTTTAAAAATTGAAATGTAAAGCTGTGTAAGATTTGTTTAAACTGTACAGTCTTTTTTGTCTAGTTAACATGTCATTTAATGTATATTTATATAGGTGTGTGTGTGTGTGTGTGTGTGTGTGTGTGTGTGTGTGTGTGTGTGTGTGTGTGTGTGTGTGTGTGTGTGTGTGTGTGTGTGTGTGTGTGTGTGTGTGTGTGTGTGTGTGTGTGTGTTGGTCCTGGGGCTTGAACTCTAGGCTTGAGCACTTTCTCTGAGCTTTTCTGCATAAGCTAGCACTCTACCACTTAAGTCACAGCTCTACTTCTGGCTTTTTGGTGGTTAATTGGAGATGAGAGTCTCAGGGACTTTCTTGTCCTGGCTGGCTTTGAAATGTGATCCTAGGATCTCAGCCTCCTGAGTAGCTAGGATTACAGATATGAGCCCCTGGCATGGATGTGGTATAATATTTTTATTGCTCTTGGGAACAAGATTGTTAATCTACCATTTTCTAAAGGCAATATTATTGGTACATGAGAAAGTTCCTAAATTCAGTTCTCCTGCCTCAGCCTTCTGAGTAGCTGGGATTACAGGAGCATATAACTTCATCTGGCTTGAAGTAATTTTTGAATGTTTATTTTTCACCTAAAATAACTACAGTTATTAAGTTGGAAAGTAACTTTTTTTCTAGCTCACCTTAGCTTGGGGAGCCATTCCCTTCTCAACCCTGGCAGCACTGCAGGCTTTGGTTATGGTGCTTCTGTTAGGGTGCTGCTGTGTCCATCCCTGTAAGGCAAGGCTTATGCCTAGCTGGACTTTAAGTCTCCAGGTTCATGACAGCTCACATCCCAGTGGTAGGTTATCAGTTCCAGTGAAAGAAGGTGCCCCATGCTATATTTCTGCAGTCTTTTAAAGCATCAAGGTTGGAGGGCAGGGCAATGGCTAAGCCAGCAGTTTCTGATCTTGCCTGTCTGACAGTCATTTGGAGCAGACATTGAAGCCATCATCAATATCAACTTGAATTGTAATTTACCTCATATCTTGAATGGTGGGAGAGGGGGTGGGTACTGAGCGCAGGACAACAGGGAAAACCTGATTGGAGAAATGATGATCCAGGAGGCATCCTAGATGACTGCAGCCCCCATCTTGCTTTCCCCTGAAGACCAGCTTTACCATACACCCCACACCTGCTTTGGGTCAGGTCCTATGGTGCTGGGGTCTGGGGACCAGGATTGGGGAAGAGGCAATATCTGAGCTCAAGTCAGAGCTCTGTGGACTTCTGCTTGTCACAAGAGGTAGTTAAAACTTGGATTGACCTGGGGGTGTCACTCAGTAGTAGAGCACAGGCCTACCATCATGTGTGAGGCCCTGGGTTCCATTTCCCAGTCACACACACACACACACACACACACACACACACACTGAAACCACTTCCACTCTCACACACACACACATACACACACACGATGAAACCACTTCCACTCTCTCTCTCTCACACACACACACACACACACACACACACACGATGAAACCACTTCCACTCTCCTGATGTTGCTTTTATACAGAATGATTTCTTCATTCCCCTCCTTTTTTTTTTCTTTTTCTTTTTTCCTTTTAGTACTAGGGTTGAAATTAAGAGTCTCAGGCTTGTCAGGTAGGTGCTATACTACTTGAGCCTCCCCTTCAGACCTCCCCCCACACACACCTTTTTTTTTTTTCTTTTTTAGGTAAGTACTCATGCTTTCCCCCTCATCACTGCCCCCAGGGCTGGCCTCAGACCACCATCCTTTTACCTTCACCTTCTAACAGTAGTTAGGATTAGATATGAGCCACCACACCCTACTTGACTGGTTAAAATAGAACATTGATAACTTTTTTGCCCAGTCTGGCTTTGAACTATGATGCTTTCAGTATCTGCCTCCTAAGTAGCTGCTATTGCACGAATGTGCTACTCTGCCAGGCTTTTCTTTTCTCTTTCTTCATTTCTTTTTAACAGATTTCACATAAGAGGTGATCAGAGGGAAGTCCTGTGTATTAGTTATCAGTTGATAGGTAACAAATTACCTCAAAACTTAAGTGATTGGATACTGTTTATTTACTTATTTATTTTTTAGTCGGTCATGGGAGCTGAACTCTGGGCCTGGGCACTGTCCCTGAGCTCTTCAGCTCAAGGCTAAAGATCTACCACCTGAGCCGGGCGCCGGTGGCTCACGCCTGTAATCCTAGCTACTCAGGAGGCTGAGATCTGAGAATCGCGGTTCAAAGCCAGCCCGGGCAGGAGAGACCGTGAGACTCCTATCTCCAATAAACCACTAGAAAACCGGAAGTGGCGCTGTAGCTCAAGTGGTAGAGCGCTCGCCTTGAGCTGAAGAGCTGAGGGACAGTGCCCAAGCCCAGAGTTCAAGCCCTATGACCGACAAAAAAAAAAAAAAAAGATCTACCACCTGAGCCACAGCACCACTTCTGGCTTTGTTCTGCTTATGTGGTGCTAAGGAATTGAACCCAGGGCCTCATGTATGCAAGGCAAGCACTCTACCACTGAGCCACCTTCCCAGCCTTGGATACAATTTATTATCTCAGTTTCTTTGTCTTTAGGTTTTTTTTACTTTTTTAATTTTAAAATTTTTATTAAGTTTTTTTTTTTTTGTGAAAATACTGTACAGAGGGGTTACAATTACATGAGCAAAGTAATGAGTACATTTCTTTCTTTTTTTTTTTTTTTTGGTCCGGTCATGGGGCCTGAACTCTGGGCCTGGGCCCTGTCCCTCAGCTCTTCAGCTCAAGGCTAGCGCTCTACCACTTGAGCCACAGTGCCACTTCCGGCTTTTTTCTTTTTGCTTAATCGAACCCAGGGCCTCAGGCATGCAAGGCAAGCGCTCTACCACTGAGCCACCTTCCCAGCCCCATGAGTATATTTCTTATCACGCATTGTTGCCTCCTCCTTTGTTTCCTCTTACCATCCTTGCCCTCCCATCTCCCCCCCACACCTCCTCACCTCCATCTTTAATTTTTTGTTATTTATTATTATAAAGGTGATGTACAGAGGGATCACAATTTACATGAATCAGGTAATGAGTACATTTCTTTTCACAGTGTCTTCCCTTCCCTCCTTCTTGTCTCCACATGAATTATATAGTTCATTTCATCTAGTGAGCTCCACTGCTGCCCTTTTTCACCATTTTTTCCTTGAGTACTGTGCCCTCCCTGCCCTCCAGAAGATACCTATGCAAATACACCATATAGAAAGAAGACAGAATTGTCAACAAAATAAAAGAGATCTCAAGTTTCCGTATTTTGGGAGTTCATTTGATATATAAAGAGGCGCATAGGCATTGCACCTTTGTGTTTCTCTCCTA
This sequence comes from Dipodomys merriami, assembly GCF_024711535.1. Taxonomy (NCBI): domain Eukaryota; kingdom Metazoa; phylum Chordata; class Mammalia; order Rodentia; family Heteromyidae; genus Dipodomys; species Dipodomys merriami. Next base: position 69,904,049 of record NW_027206290.1, read on the forward strand.
AAAGTATCCTCTTTTGGTCTCACTGTGTGTCTTCTGAGGTTTGATATTATTTGGGGGACTATGGCTCTGGGTCACACATGAAGTTGTGGTTGCAGTCAATATTGACAACCAATGGTAAAGTCATCTCAAACTTGTCTGGGGTTCTAGTCATGTATACTTCTCCATAAGGTTGCTTGAGTGACTTTGTGACATGGTGGCTGGCTTCCCTGTGTATGAATCCAGAGAAGGTGGAGTTGCAATGCCTTTCAGTGTAGCCCCACAGGGTCATGTCCATGCAATCAATCCTGTTGGTTATACAGTTCAGCCCCATTCAGTGTGGGAAGGGCCTGGGAAAGCTGTGAGTGGCGAGGGGAGAACTATTGGGGGCATTTTAGAGGTGGGCTACTACTTAGGGCCTGAGTAAGAATTTAAGGTTTTAATGGCTGCCTCCAGCAACTGAGAACTGTGAGATCTTGGGAACATGCCCAGGTTCTACTGACACTCCTGCTTTGCCCAAACTCCTCAAAAGGTGCTGTGGGATTGGAGGGATCAGGCTTGTAAAAAGCTCCCAATAAGCCCTCAGCTCCACATCTGCTCATGAGAGCTCATTAAAGGAAGGCTGAAAAGGCCTTTAGGGGTGAGGTGTTAAGTTAGAAGCTTTTATTACAGAAACAGGCTCCTCACCTTGGCATTGCTCTTGACATTTTGGTGCTAAAATACACTTTAAAGGGCATCCCCTACCCCTTTATTTGAAGAGGAAGGAGTAGAGGAAATGGCCTAAATTTGAGGCCAAAAGGATTTATAGAGATTTGAGAACCTCTTTCAAGCACTAAGAGATTAAAAATTGGATAGGTCCTTGGGCTGGGAAGTTGGCTCAGTGGTAGAGCGCTTGCCTTGCATGCCTGAGGCCCTGGGTTTGATTCCTCAGCACCATATAAGCAAAAAGAAAAAAAAAGCCGGAAGTGGGGCTGTGGTTCAAGTGGTAGAGTGCTAGCCTTGAGCTGAAGAGCTGAGGGACAGCGCTCAGGTCCAGAGTTCAGGCCCCACAACTGGACCAAAAAAAAAAAAAAAATTGGATGGGTCCTTAGTGAGGTCATGCAAGCTTCACTTGGAATCCCTAATCATGCATGGAGCTGTCATTTTCCTCAATCTTGATAAAAACAACAACAACAAAAACAACAAAAAACTAGTGTGAGTCATCCTTTGAGACCATTGAAGGGTCTTAGAAATCCTTTTAAGCAATGTGAAGGGAGAAATTTATTATTATATTTTTGTTGGTCGTGGGGCCTGAACTCTGGCCCTGGGCGCTGTCCCTCAGCTCTTCAGCTGTAGACTAGCGCTCTACCGCTTGAGCCTCAGGCCCACTTCTGGCTTTTTCTGCTTATGTGGTGCTGAGGAATTGAACCGAGGGCCTCATGAATGCAAAGCAAGCACTCTACCACTGAGCCACCTTCCCAGCCCTGAGAAATTTCTTTCTTTTTTTTTTTTTTGGGGGGGGGGGTCTGGTCATGGGGCCTGAACTCTGGGAGCTGTCCCTCAGCTCTTCAGCTCAAGTCTAGCGCTCTACCACTTGAGCCACAGCGCCACTTCCGGCTTTTTTCTTTTTTTTTTATATTATATTTTATTTTATTTTATTTGAGAACATACTGTACAGAGGGGTTACAATTCCGGCTTTTTTCTTTTTGCTTATGTGGTGCTGAGGAATCGAACCCAGGGCCTCAGGCATGCAAGGCAAGTGCTCTGCCACTAAGCCACCTTCCCAGCCCCCCCCCCCCCCGAAAAATTTATTATTAAAGATGTTCTTCCACTGTTGACCTTATTTTGAAAACCTTTATTTTTTGTTGTTGTTGTTTTTTTTGGGGGGGGGTCCGGTCATGGGGCCTGTACTCTGGGTCTGGGCACTGTCCCTCAGCTCTTCAGCTCAAGGCTAGCGCTCTACCACTTGAGCCTCAGCGCCACTTCCAGCTTTTTTTCTTTTTGCTTATGTGGTGCTGAGGAATGGAACCCAGGGCCTCAGGCATGCAAGGCAAGCGCTCTACCACTGAGCCACCTTCCCAGCCCTGAAAACCTTATTTTTAACCTTATTTGAAAACCTTATTTTTTTTCCATCATAAATATGGCACATACTCATTTTTGTTTGGGAAATAGTGACAAATGTAAAGACGAAAGAATTACTCTTCTCTACCATCATCAAATTCTAAATGCTCTATAATTTGGGGGCTGGGAAGGTGGCTCAGTGGTAGAGCGCTTGCCTTGCATGCTCGAGGCCCTGGGTTCGATTCCTCAGCACCACATAAACAAAAAGAAAAAAGCCGGAAGTGGTGCTGTGGCTCAAGTGGTAGAGTGCTAGGCTTGAGCTGAAGAGCTAAGGGACAGCGCTCAGGCCCAGAGTTCAAGCCCCACGACGGACCCCAACAAAAAAATAAATAAATAAATAAATAAATGCTCTAATTTGTAATTGAAATGAAAATCACTTTTCAATGAAAACAATGTAATACTTTGTGGAAAATAATAACATCCAAATCATCCATGCTTTACTCGAGGGATAACTAAATATTTCAGTAATGTAATTACATTTTCCAACCGCATAAGAGACCGAACAGCATGATTTAATGACGGTGGGTGGCAGGTGAGCCGTGAGTTAGGGTCACCCTTCATGTGGACAGATTCTGTGACTTAATGAGAACAGTGAAGTCATGAAGTCTTTTTTTCTGATCATCTTCACAACTTACATCTATCTGTTTGGGTAAAAATCATTTTAGCCTTTCCCAGGTCTCCTTGGACTGGTTCCAAATGAGAAATCATGCCTAAGATATTCTCTGCATTAATCATTTAGGGTCATTTGTTCAACAGTTTGGATGACTACCATGTGCCAAAACTGTGATTTTGGGGATAGGATGATGAACCCCAGCAATGCTACTAGCTAGCATAAATAAAAAGTCATACCAAGAAATGAAATGTAGGAGGATCCAGGAGAGCTCTACATTTGCAGATCTGCTATTCTAGAAGTTAAGGAAATCTGATTATTTTTGTGATAGTATTGGGACTTGAACTCAGGGCCTAGACACTGTCTCTGAACTTTTGTGTTCAAGGCTAATGCTATGCCACTTGTGCCACAGCTCCACTTCCAACTTTTTGGGTGATTATTGGCAGATGAGAGTCTCATGGACTTTCCTGCCCAGGCTGGCTTTAAACCACAATCCTCAGATCTCAGCCTCTTGAGTAGCTAGGATTACAGGCATGATCCACAGCACCAGCTATTTTTTGAAATGGGATCTCATTTTGGCATCCAGATTGGTTTTAGACTCTTGGGCTAAGTGATCCCCCTGCAGTATCCTTCCAAGTAACCAGGAATGTGCTACTGGGCCAGGATTGCCCTTTGAATTTGCTGTATCCAGCTGTCTAAGTGATAGCAATGAGCTAATGAGCTTTCATAGCTTGCTCTAGGCCACACAACTGAAGAAAGATAGCAAAGAGGTTCAAACCTAGGCCTGCTGTCCAGAGCCAGTGGTAATATATAACCTTGTAAGTAGGTTCAAAGATGCACATGTCCTTTTGGGAATTCCTGGGTGTCTGCTAGTAGTATGTTTGTTGCTTTTATTCTTTTTTTTTTTTTTCGTTGCTTTTATTCTTGCATGTGTGCTTTGTGAGTTTGAGAACAGTGACTCATCCCCAAACTGAACGGGGCTGAATGTCAGTTCTGTTTATCATATACTGCCCATGGTATTTGGGTTGACTTCCAAAGATAATGTTAGAAAAGCATTCTGATAAAAATCACACAATATATAAATATTTATGTTTTAGTGATTCTGGCAAGAAAATAAACTAAGTCCAAGTAACAAAATACAACTACTTAAGGTTAATAAAACAATTTGCCAACTTTCCAACACATGTGCAGCCTCCTGTGTATACTGTTTTTCCGATGATATTGTCATTAGTTTCTGTTTGATTCTGTAAGGGCTGAGTCCTTGATAATAGTCACATCTGGATTTTCTGATAACTTGACCCAACTGTGAGAGTCACAGAAGTGTCTGCTGGAAGAAATGAATTTCCACAGTCTCTGTATTAGCTGATTGTCACCCCAGCCAGGCACTGGTGGCTCATGCCTGTAATCCTAGCTACTTAGGAGGCTGAGATCTGAGGATTGTGGTTCAAAGCCAGCCTGGGCAGGAAATTCTGAGACTCTTATAATCAATTCATGACCAAAAAGTTGGAATGTAGCTGTAGATCAGGTGGTACAGCACTGGCCTTGAGCTCAAAGACAATACCCAGGCTCAAACAACAACAACAACAACAACAACAAGTCACCCCAGCGACTTAAAACAAAACCACCTTGCATTACCTGTGGGCCACAAATCCAAATGCAGCATAGCTAAGTTGGTCTCTGCTTTAAATCTCAGTCTGAAATCAGGGTGCCTGTATTCCTTTCTGGAGACTTTCAAAACTCATTCAGATTGTCAGGATTCCAATAGGTTGTAGGATTGAGGTCCTGGTTTACTTGTTGACTCTTGGCAGGCTTCTCTTTGCTTCTGGAGGAGGGTTACAGTCTCTGGCTGTGGCTACCTTCAGAGCTAGCAATAGTAAGCAGAAATTGCATCTCATTCTTCTGCTTCCTCTCTCCAAAACTTCAACTTTCTCTTCTGCTTTTTCAAATCTATGTAATTACAATGTTAAGGTAATCTCCCTATTTTAATTTCCTAAATTCCATTTTCAAAGTCCTTTTTGTCATTAAATTTGACATATCAATTCTGGATACTAGAGATTGGTTAATTTTGGTGATAGGAGGACTCTATTTTGTTTGCCACACTACTTGTAACTCTAAAACATGCAAAATGATAGTGAATCTTCTCTAGTTATTCCTTGCAGGTGTATGTTTGTAGGGTTATAAGGCTGTAAAGAAACACTTGAAACTTGTCAGCTGTAGACTGGGAAAATAAAGGGAAACACGTTTTGAAAAAGTTGGGGGCTGGGAATGTGGCTTAGTGGTAGAGTGCTTGCCTAGCATGCATAAAGCCCTGGGTTCACTTCCTTAGTACCAAATAAACAGAAAAAGGCGGAAGTGGTGCTATGGCTCAAGTGGCATAGTGCTAGCTTTGAGCAAAAGCAGCTCAGGGAAAGTGTAAAGGCCCTGAGTTCAAGCTCTACAACTGGCAAAAAAAAAAAAAAAAAAAGGAAAAAAAGAGTTGGGTTTGTGGTTTAGTGGTAGAGAACACTTAGATAATATGCAGCAAGGACTGGGATTCAGGTCCCAGTACCCACCCCCTCCTCCCCAAAAAAATTCAAAACAAATTTTGTGGGCAGAGAGGGGGTTGTGTGAAAATGGGAGGGGAAAAACTATAACGTTTTATTTCACCTGCAGTCTATTCACTTTGCAGGATTTTGCCTGCTGACTGGCTGTTAGAAGTAGGGTTACAGAGCTGTGATGTTAGAGGTGGGGCTGCATTGCTCCCTGTCTTTTCTCGGCACTGATTTTGTGCTAACCAACCTCAGGAGTGCAGGATCTTTTCCTTTTTTTTGTCAGTCATGGGACTTGAATTCTGGGCCTGGGCATTGTCCCTGAGCTCTTCAGCTCATAAGCCACAATGCCACTTCCTGTCTTCTGGTGGTTAACTAGAGATGAGTCTCACGGACTTTCCAGCCTGGGCTGGCTTTGAACCGTGATCTGCAGATTTCAGCCTCCTGAGTAGCTAGGATTACAGGTGTGAGCCACCGGCGCCCGGCAGGGTTTTTTTTTTTTTTTCCAGGGCTGAGGACCGAACCCAGGGCCTTGCGCGCGCCAGGCGGGCGCCCTTCCGCTGGGCTAAACTCCCAGCCCCCCAGCAGGGTTTTTTCAAAAGTGGCCAGTGACCCTAATTTTACACTCTAAGAGAGCAGACCATCAACAAAGTTTGGGCTGATTATGGAAGTATTTCTGGCCATTTGATTCAACAAATATGCCAGGAAATTTATGTACGTGCTGGATGTTCCAAACTTCATTTCATCCCTTTAAAGCTCTGCAACCAAGGCTAGAAGTAGAGACCAAGTACATTGTCCATTGTCAACTGCTATTAACAGCTACAATGTATTAAGCATTTGCTCTACAACAATTTGTAATGTCAAGGTCTTCCTTAATACACTCACAGCTTGTGGATATTTAATATTAATCTTATTCCCAATAATGTATTAGACCAACATAGATCAGAAAATTGAGGCTGAGGGGTTGACTAGCCCAGCTAGGATTCCAGTGCCTTCTAAAAAATAAACTCCCATGTATTCTTGTCTGCATGGCCCTAGAGTCCAAGTTCACCAGTGGTAAGAACGCCGCAGGCCGCAGGTGCAGCCTCTGCAAATGCACCGAGGGAGGAAGTGGGGAGCCGTTTAGGTCAACCGTGGAATAACCGTTTGACTGGTAACGAGTCTTTTTTTTCTTAGTATGTGGCACCGAGTCATTTAGAGGCGGAACAAGAAAGAAAGCCCTGCCTGCTTCTTGTCACCTACAGAAGAGTAAGACCTGCTTAGGAACAAAGGGAGAGCGGGGAGTGGAGCCACCCACTCCGGTACCCGCCCTCACCGGACAAGCAGCACCGGAAGGGTTAAGAGCGGCCGGCACAGCCCAGCCACCGCCCCTTCCCAGCAACGCTTCCCAGAATCCCTCAGGCCTCGCAATTCCCGCACCTCGCGAGACCCCGCCCAACTCCTTCCCCGGAAAGATTGGCCCGTTCTCTTTCTCGCTGAGTTCTACGGAAGCGGAGGACAGGAGGGCGGAAAGGATGGCGCCCCAGAGCATGCCGGGAAGTGTAGTCCAAGCACTTCACGCAGCCATATTCTTCCGGCGTGGGGGACGCTAGAGAGGCAGCTAGGACTACGAATCCCAGGCATCCTTTCGGTTTGTTTTTGTTCAAAAAAAAAAAAACCCCACACTCCCCCTCCTCACTCTTCTCTCTCTCACACACTCACACACACACACTCACACACACTCACTCACACACACCCACGGCAGACACGCACGCACCCGGGCGCCGAAGGCAAAGCCGTATCTCGCCATCCCGCTTCGCCGCCAGTCCAGACTCAGTTCCTCAGCAGAGCGGGAAAGCGGAGGCCAGAGCCGTGACCTCTGACCCCTTGGCTATGCGGAGCCGCTGCATTCCTTAGCGATCGTGGGGCCGCCGCCGCCGTGGGCGACTGACGCAGCGCGGGCGCGTGGAGCCGCCACCCCTCCCCCACCGCCGCCCTCGCGCCGGGTCTCGCGCCAACCGGTCCCCGGGCGCCCGCCCCTCCCCGGCCGCACCCGAGTCCTCGCGCGCGCCGCCACCACGCGCCCCCCGCCGCCGCTGCCGCCGCCCCAATCCCGAGCCGCCGCCGCCGCCGCCGCCGCCCCAGCCCTCCCCGCCCGGACGTCCCGCGAGGAGCCGCCGCCACCCGGGAGGAGGAGGATGAAGGACAAACAGAAGAGGAAGAAGGAGCGCACGTGGGCCGAGGCCGCGCGTCTGGTGAGGCGGGCCGCCCGGGGGGCCTCCGTGGGGGGCGTGGGGTGGGCTCGGCGCGCACCCCCGCGGAGAGGGGGAGGGGCGGAGCCCTGCCCACCGCGGAGGGGCGGGGCCAGCCGGCCGCGGCCCGGGACGGCCCCCCGAGCGCCGGCCGGGGAGGGGTCCTCCGCCCGCGGGGGCTGTGGCGCCTTTTTGCGCACGCCCCCCCCACCCCCCGAATTCCTGCGGCGGGGCGAGCTGGCGGGCCGCCCCTCCCCCTCCGGCGGCGCGGCCTCGGCCTCCCCTCCCCCACCGCCGGCCGAGGCTGGGGGTCGGAGGAAGCGCTGCTCATTCACCCAGGGGAGCTGGATTTCCGGGAAGGGACGGAAGCTGCTTCCGGGCTTCTCGGGGGAAGTAGGGTGATCGGTTGGGTCCGGAGGTGGGAGAGCGTTCCCAATTTCAAGGACGCCAGAGGCGTTCTGAGCTCTGCCTGTGGGAGCCAGGTGTGTGGCGGGGAACGGCGCCTACTCCCCGCTGCAAACCCGAGTCTCGGCTCTCAAAGTTTAGCGCCCTGTGGGCGGACACCTGGAGAGAGTGTTAAAAACGTTAGTGCCCCGGGGGCCCCTTCACAGCCACTGAAGCGGAGATCGGGGCTAGGGCCTGCGAAACGGTACTTTCACTGGCTTCCCAAGTGACTGATGCAGGTGGCCCGCTGACCGCTCTGGGAAACGCTGTGACTAGACTGAGAACTGGATGCACTTTGCAAAGAATGTGTTGTTGGACAAAGACAAAATGCCTGTCCACTGAGGGTCAGCAGAGCAGACAGTAACTGGAGTGCTTGAGCTGCTGCTGAATGGGTTGTGAATATTCTGGTTTCTAAGCGCCAGAAGACTTTAGGGAAACCGCTTCCTCTTGAATTTGCACCGCAGAGACACTTTTTCGACATGGCCTTGCAAAATGTTGTTGCCGAAGACAATAACAGCACATACTTTTAGAGATGTGACTTCCTCAGAGCAAGGCTATGGTACACATACATGTCTGTCGACATGCTGTACTTCATAGGCAGTGGCCATAATTCGCTTTTAATGAGGACTGAACCTCATTTAACTTTGATTCTTTGCATACTGGGAAATGAGTCCTCTGTCTAGGTATTTTTCAGGAAAAGATGAATATATATTAGCGGTTGATAGGAATCCAGAACACACCTTATTCTATGGAGTTTTATGAAACTGTTGTCGATTTACAAGAAAGAGAATTTGCTTTGGTCTTCCAGATTATGTTCCCAGGACATACATTGTCCTCAGAACAGAAATAGTAATTGAATGAAGTTTTGTCTCTGTTTATTCTATTTTTGTTTGGGCTGTGAAATTAGAAAATTTTAAAACACATAATTTTTTTAATTCAGAAAGTTTTGGCCAGTTTTTTAGAATCTTGGAAATGCCAGAATTTCTTTAAGGTTGCTTCAGCTTGAAGCAGTTATGCTTTAAGGGAAGCAGAAAGGAACCCAAAAAATTGCTCTTTCTTCCTTAAGGTTTGAGACTTGAGTGTTCATTAAAATTCTCTTGACTTTCTGTGTGCAGGTGTTTATGACTTTGCAAACCTATAGGAAATTTGCTTGCCACAGTTTGTTAAGAGGCAGGTGAAAGTAACCTTTAAGTCCTGTTACTTATATTCTGACAGAATTCTAAAGTCTAGGGGCTGGGAAGGTGGCTCATTGGTAGAGCGCTTGCCTTGCATGCCTGAGGCCCTGGGTTCGATTCCTCAGCACCACATAAGCAAAAAGAAAAAAAAGCCGGAAGTGGCGCTGTGGCTCAAGTGGTAGAGTGCTAGCCTTGAGCTGAAGAGCTGAGGGACAGTGCCCAGGCCGAAAGTTCAGGCCCTCTGACTGACCCCCCAAAAAATATTACTTTAATATTATGAGTACTTTGTGTGTTTTGTGTGTGTGTGTGTGTGTGTGTGTGTGTGTGTGTGTGTGTGTGTGTGTGTGTGTTCGTTTGGGCACACATGCACACACGTCTGATATTGGGACTTGAACCCAGGGCATGGGTGCTACTTCTTTTTTTTCACTCAAGGGTGGCGCTCTCCTATCTTAGCCACTTCACTTCTGGCATTTTGGTGGTTGATTGTAGATAGGAGTCTCATAGACTTTTCTGCCTGGGCTAGCTTTGTACTATGAGCTGCCAGTGTCCAGATTACTTTTTTTTGTCGGTTGTGGGGCTGAACTCTGGGCCTGGGCACTGTCCCTCAGCTCTTTTTGTTTTTTTGGTTTTTTGGTTTTTTTTTGGGTCGTTTGTGGGGCTTGAACTCTGGGCCTGAGCGCTGTCCCTCAGCTCTTCAGCTCAAGGCTAGCGCTCTGCCACTTGAGCTACAGCGCCATTTCCGGTTTTCTGGTGGTGTATTGGAGATAATTTCCTGCCTGAGCTGGCTTTGAACCTCCATCCTTAGATCTCAGCCTCCTGAATAGCTAGGATTACAGGCTTGAGCCACCAGTGCCTGGCTTTGTCCCTCAGCTCTTCAGCTGTAGACTAGCGCTCTACCTCTTGAGCCTCAGCCCCACTTCCAGCTTTTTCTGCTTATGTGGTGCTGAGGAATTGAACCCAGGGCCTCATGCATGCAAGGCAAGTCTTCTACCACTGAGCCACCTTCCCAGCCCCAACATTACTACTTTTTAAACTAGTACTGGGGTTTGAACTTAGTACTTCACACTTGCTAGGCTGGTACTCTACCAATTAAGTCATGCCTCCAGCACTGCTTTTTTTAAGTTGGTCACGGGGCTTGAACTCTGGGCCTGGGCATTGTCCCTGAGTCAAGGCTAGTGCTCTACCACTTGAGCCATAGCACCACTTCTGGTTTTCTTGTGGATTATTGGAGATAAGAGTTTCATGGACAGGGCTGGGAAGGTGGCTCAGTGGTAGAGCACTTGTCTTGCATGCCTGAGGCCCTGGGTTTGATTCTTCAGCACCACATAAGCAAAAAGAAAAAAGCTGGAAGTGGTGCTGTGGCTCAAGTGGTACAGCACTAGCCTTGAGCTGAAGAGCTGAGGGAAAGGCCCAGGCCCAGAGTTCAGGCCCCATGACCGGACTCAAAAAAAAATAGAGTCTCATGGACTTTCCTGCCTGGGCTGGCTTTGAACCACAATCCTCAGATCTCAGCCTCCTGAGTAGCTAGGATTACAGGTGTGAGCCACCGGTGCCTGGCCAGTGCTGCTTTTTTGCTGGCTATTTTGGAGATGGAGTTTGGCAAACTTTTCTGCATGGGTTAACCTCAGCCAATGATCCTCTAAATCTCAGCCTTTATAGTAGCTAGGGTCACAAGCATGAGCCACAGACACCAAGCTCTGACTACTGACAGGTGAATTTGATGTGCTTGCAATGGTGATAGTATGCTGGTGGCATTTTCAGATTGCTCCTGACATTGCTTAGAATGGCCTAGAGTGGTACTGAGAAGCTTTTCAAAAACTGTTTAGTCTGAAGAAAAAATAGAAATCTGGATTATTTCACGACAGTGTCATACCCCAGCACATTGGTTTTTACAGATTTATTGTTGAGAGATAGACAGTTTTTCTGAATAAGTCATGCTGATAAGAAAACTTGGGGCTGAGCCTTATTGAGTAAACAAGCAGGCAAGCAGACAGACAAAAAGGCAAACAGAAAGGTAGGGGCACACTCTAGCAGACTGGTGCTCTCCTAAGGAGACAGGCACAGAGAAGACACACAGCCCCTTGGACTTTTGGGGGTTATTTATAGGGTAAAGGCGGGGGTGTCCGGCTTCAGTGTTATGTAAAGTTAGATGCTTTGTCTTTGCTCTAGTCAGACCCCTTAGTACTTTCTGAGTTTCCAGGTAAGAATGCACCCTGCCCTAAAATAGATCCTTATCCTGTTATCTGCATTTGAGGCAGGAGGTGGCTTAAGTTTGGGGAAACATTTTTCTCAGGAAGAACATCCTGTCAGACAAGTGTTAATTCTTGGGGTGAGGAATGCATCCCTCAGGAAGGAATACATCCTGTTATCTCTCTTTGAAGCAAAGATGGCACTTCTATGTTTCTAAATACCAAATTTCTTTATTTCTTTTTTTCTTTCATGGGACTTGAACTCTGGGTCTGGGCATTGTCCCTGAGCTCTTCAGCTCAAGGCTAGCACTCTACCACTTGAACCACAGTGCCACCTTCAGGTTTTCTGGTGGTTAATTGGAGATAAGAGTCTCATGGACTTTCCTGCCTGGGCTGGCTTTGAACCACAATCCTCAAATCTCAGCCTCTGTAGTAGCTAGGATTATAGTCATGAGCCACTGGCGCTTGACTAAATAGCGTATTTCTGAGTTGCCTTCACCAGGCTTCAGTTTCCTTAAGTTACCCTGTTTCATTTTCCCCTAAATTACTTTGGTCCCCTAATCTTTTTTTTTTTTTTTTTGGTCAGTCGTTGGGCTTGATCTTTGGTTCTGGGCGCTGTCCCTCAGCTCTTCAGCTCAAGGCTAGCACTCTGTGACTTGAGCCACAGTGCCATTTCGGTTTTCTGGTGGTTTTATTGGAGATAAAAGTCTCACAGACTTTCCTGCCTGGGCTGACTTTGAACTGTGATCCTTAGGTCTCAGCCTCCTCTGAGTAGCTAGGATTACAGGAGTGATCCACCGGCACCCTTAATCTTAAGGAAAGTACATGAAGGAATATCTCCAGTATTTGCTGTAAATTTACACTACCTCATTTCCCCTAGTCTATCTGGCTTCAATAGGCTTGAACCAGGGCCTGGGGGATGTCCTTAAGCTCTTTTGCTCTAGGCTAGTGCTCTACCACTTTGAGCCGTGGCACCACTTTGGGTTTTCTGGTGGTTAATTGGAGATGAGTCCTATGGACTTTCCTGCCTGGGCTAGTTTTAAATTGTGATACTCAGATCTCAGCCTCTTGAGTAACAAGGATTATTAGCGTGAGTCACCTCTGCTCAGTGACACTCTTCTTTCAAATGTGATGTGATACAGTATTTTCTAGATATTAGAGGTAGGATAGGTATAAATCTTCATGCTTATTAGAAACAGTTTGGGAGACGTACCCAAGTGGATTCCCCTTTAAATTGAGCACTACCCTTGAATGAATTCTCCCTGGCTTTGAGATGTCTTCATTGCATCCTTTTATTTTTCACTTTGATTCATGGCTGACCATTCCTTTTTTTTTTTTTTTTTTTTTGGCCGATCACGGGGTTTGAACTCTGGGCTTGGGCACTATCCCTCAGCTCTTCAGCTCAAGGTTGGCACCCTACCACTTGAGCCACAGCGCCACTTCCAGTTTTTTCTGTTCATGTGGTGCTAAGGAATGGAACCCAAGGCCTCATGCCTGCAAGGCAAGCACTGTACCACTGAGCCGCCTTCCCAGCCTCATGGCTGACCATTCTTAACATTACGCATTTTTTCTCTTTTGAAATAAAAGATATTTTTTTAAAAAAGGTTTGTGGGGGGCTGGGAAGGCGGCTCAGTGGTAGAGTGCTTGCCTTGCATGCATGAGGTCCTGGGTTCGATTCCTCAGCACCACATAAGCAAAAAGAAAAAAGCCACAAGTGGCGCTGTGGCTCAAGTAGTAGAGCGCTAGCCTTGAGCTGAAGAGCTGAGGGACAGCGTCCAGGCCCAGAGTTCAGGCCCCACAACCAGACCCCCCCCCAAAAAAAAAAAAAAGTGTGTGGAAGAGACTAGAACATTGCTGAATTGTTCTTACACTAAAAGCTAGAGGCATATACAGTTATAATAAAATGAATACTTTTTTTTTGGTTGTTCATAGAGCTTGAACTCTGGGCCTGGATGCGTGCCTCAGATCTTCAGCTCAAGGCTAGTGCTCTACCACTGAACCATAGGGACACTTCAGTTTTCTGGTGGTTTATTGGAGATAAGAGTCTCACAGACTTTCTTGCCCAGGCTGGCTTTGAACCGTGATCCTCAGATCTCAGCCTTCTGAGTAGCTAGGATTACAGGCATGAGCCAATGGCACCTGGCTACACCTAGCTACTTTATTTTTGTACTTCATAATTTTTTTTGGTCCATTATGGGGCCTGAACTCTGAGCCTGGGGGCTGTCCTCAGCTCTTCAGCTCAAGGCTAGCACTCTACCACTTGAGCCACAGCACCACTTCTAGCTTTTTCTGCTTATGTGGGGCTGAGGAATCGAACCCAGAACCTCATGCCTGCAAGGCAAGCACTGTACCACTGAGCCACCTTCCCAGCCTGTGGCTACTTTCTTTTTTAAGTGAATATTTTTTGTCTTTTGATGTAACTCTCTTTTCAGAGGTTTTGTTTCCTCTTAATTTTCAGGTCTTGTCCTGACTAGCTAAATAATTGGTAGCTTTTCAGTCATGGTTCTTTTTTTTTTTTTTTTTTTTGGTCTGTGGGTTTGTGGGGCTTGAACTCAGGACCTAGGCTTTTGTCCCTTAGTTCTTTTGCTTAAGGCTAGTGCTCGACTACTGGAGGCACAGCTCTACTTCCAGTTTTGTGGTGATTTGAAATAAGAGTCTTATGGACTTTCCTGCTTGGGCTGGCTTTGTATTTAGATCTCAGCCTCCTGAGTAGCTAGGATTACAGGTGTGAGCTGCTAGTGCCCAGCTCTGTCATGTTTCTTAAGAAAAAATTATCATAGAAAAATTTGCCAGCCCAGCTCAAAACCAGTGTTAAATATTTTATCCCTCTAAAGAAATGGTATCTTGGGACTGGGAAGGTAGCTTAGTGGTAGAGTGCTTGCTTTGTATGTATGAGGCCCTGGGTTCAATTCCTCAGCACCACAAAAGCAGAAAAAGCTGGAAGTGGTGCTATGGCTCAAGTGGTAGAGCTACTAGTAGCCTTGAGCTGAAGAGCTGAGGGACAGGGCATAGGCCCAGAATTCAGGGCCTAGGCCCAGAATTCAGGGCCATGACCAGCAAAAAAACAAAAAGAAAGAAAGAAATGGTATCTTGTAGTGAACATTAGTAGCTTGTAGCAGGATTTACTGTAAACTTTTTCAAATCGACCCTGCCTATCTTGGCACTTAAATTCTTTTTTATTTATTTATTTATTTATTTATTTATTTATTTATTTATCTATCTATCTTTTGGGTCCGGTCATGGGGCCTGAACTCTGGACCTGGGCACTGTCCCTCAGCTCTTCAGCTCAAGGCTAGCGCTCTACCACTTGAGCCACAGTGCCACTTCCAGCTTTTTTCTTTTTGCTTATGTGGTGCTGAGGAATGGAACCCAGGGCCTCATGCATGCAAGGCAAGCGCTCTACCACTGAGCCACCTTCCCAGCCCTTAAATTCTTGAAATACAAAGATGGACAAGGTTTGTAACTGAGATGTTTAGTGTCTTTTGAGGATGGAAGGGTCAAGATACATGAAAGGAATTGCAGGTGTGATAAATGTTGTATCCATTTAGAGATATATAAATGTTAAGCAGGTATTCTGGTTTGTGCTTACTGTCCAGGCACAATTATGATTAATTCTTTCTTTCACAGTCAAGTGTTCTGGTTTGGAAGAGAATTGGATGTACTGTGGAATAATGAGGACAATTTAACTACCTGGCAGAAACTGAGGACAGCATCCTGGGGGAAGATGCTTTTTGAGCTGAATGTTTCTTTTTCTTTTTTGGGCCAGTTCAGGGGATTGAACTCAGGGTCTGACTACTGTCCTTTCTTTTTTCTTTTTTCTTTTTCCCCTCAAGGATAATGTTCCACCATTTGAGACATATCTCCACATCTGACTATTTTTGTGTGTTTGTGTTTAATTAGAAATAGTCTCATAGGCTTTCCTGCCTGGGCTGGCTTTGAACCACAGTCCTAGATCTTAGCCTCTTCAGTAGTTAGGATTATAAGCATGAGCCACCAATGCACAGCTGAATTTTTTTTTTTCCCTTTGCCTGTTCTGGGGTTTAAATTCAGGGACTCGCATTTGCTAGGCAGATATTCTAACACTTGAGCTATACCCCTCATTCAGCCCTTTGAGCTGAATCCTGAAGATAAGTAGGAGGTAAATCTGGAAGCAAGATCTGATGAGAAGAAATAATTGCAGAGGGTGGAGGCAGGAGAGAGAATATATGAATGTGAAAGTGGAAATACTTGCAAAGTGTGGGAATTGGGGGAACTATGCATAATTTCTCGACATAATATGTGTGGAGTATCAGTGTGATAGTCATGTGGAAAATCAAGCAGAGACCAAATTGTGGGGCCTTGTATGTCAGACCACTTGTGAACCTACAGGAAGCACCATACGCACTTACAGATGCTATCTCTAGACAACTGTGAGAGGCATACATAGGTGTCCTTCAAAAGGAAGGAACTTAGGCTCAGGTAGCTATTTTACCTTGGTTTAGGAGGCTAGGATTTGGATTCAGGCCTGTCTGGTTTTATGGTGTATGCTTCAGTGGGCTGGTACGCTCTGGAAGCTTCAGCTGCTGTATGTGACTAGAGAGCTATTGAAGGATTGTAAATCAAGAAAGTGATGAAGGTAGATTCACATTGCTGGGTTGTAGAATGTGAGTCTGCAAGTGCAACGATTTGGATTCATTTACTATGAATTATTAGAACTGTGCCTGGTGCAGAATAGTGTTCCATGTTATTTGTTGAGTGACAGATGACAGCAGAGTAAAATGGATTTGAAGAAAACAGGGCTGGACTCAAGGATATTTGCAAAGAGACTTGTTTTGAGTCAGGTAAGAAACTACTAGCTATGGGCCTAGGGTCATAAGAGTGAAGGATGCCACCTGTCTCACCAAATTAGGTCACTGGAAAAGGCTACCAACCAAGGTAGGGCATATAGGGAAAAGAATGGGCCTGGAGGGGAAATGAATTGAGATGAATTAAGAATAGACAAAGGAACTGACTAGTTAAATCTGAAGCTTGGGGAGAAGTCAGGAATAGGGATAGAGATTTGGTATCAAAGTTTATCAGAATTGAAGTAGTGGTTGGCACTATGAAAAATTACCCAAGGAAAATGTAAAAATTGCTGGACGCAATTATAAGCATGGTAACTCACACCTGTAATTCTCACTACTCAGGAAGCTGAGATCTGAGGATTGAGGTTTGAAGCCAGCTAGCGCAGGAAAGGCCATGGTATTGGTAGAGCCATCAGTCTTCGGCAAAAGAGTTCAGGGACAGTGCCCAGGCCCTGAGTTCAAGCGCCATGACTGACAAAAGGAAAAAGAAATAAAAAAATGTTGAGAAGACTAAGGAAATAGGACATGGGAAATAGGAGTTTTATTTCAGCACTTGCTTCTCCAAACCTTGATTTCATTGAGTACTAAAGGGCTCTTGTTTGTCCATAGAGAGCACTTTTAGAGCAGTTCTTTTGGACACTGCTTACTATTTTATTGGTGATAGAGCATATTTGGTTGTGGTTAATATTGTTGGAGTAACCTCAACAGCTGCACATATAAGATATTCAGAGTAAAATAGTGACAATGTATGTTTCTTTCCTTAGAATAAATTTTTTTGGGGGGGTCGGTCATGGGGCTTGAACTCAGGTCCTGGACACTGTCTCTAACCTCTTTTTCTCAAGCATAGTGCTTTACCACTTTAAGCCACAGTGTCACAGATTTTCCTTTCTGGGCTGGCTTCAAATGGTGATCCTCAGATCTCAGCCTCCTGAGTAACAAGGATTACAGGCACCCTTTGGAAGAATAACATTTCTAAAACAACTCTTTTTGTGTGTTGCTGTCCTAGGGCTTAAACTCGGCTTGGGTGCTGTCCCTGAGCTTCTTTTGTTCAAGGCTAACCATACCTCCTCTTGGGGCTTTTTGGAAGCTTTTGTTTTTATATTGGAGATGGGTCTCATAGACTTCTCTTCCCTGGCTGATTTCATTTTTTTTTTTTGGGGGGGGGGTCTGGTCGTGGGGCCTGAACTCTGGGCCTGGATGCTGTCCCTCAGCCCTTCAGCTCAAGGCTAGCGCTCTACCACTTGCCACAGCACCACTTCCGGCTTTTTTCTTTTTGCTTATGTGGTGCTGGGGAATCGAACCCAGGGCCTCATGCATGCAAGGAAAGCGCTCTACCACTGAGCCACCTTCCCAGCCCCTGCCCTGGCTGATTTCAAATCACAATCCTTAAATCTCAGCCTCATATAGCTAGACAGGCATGAGACATTAGTATCTCACTCAAAACTTTTTTTTTTTTTTTTTTTTTGTGCCAGTCCTGGGGCTTGAGCTCAGGGCCTGGGCACTGTCCCTGAGCTTCTTTTGCTCAAGGCTAGCACTTTACCACTTGAGCCACAGTGCCACTTCTGTCTTTTTCTGTTTATGTAGTACTGAGGAATTTTAAAGTGAGCATGCATTTGCTTGCTAAGATTATACTGAGGTGACTTAGTTACAGATGAGCTAGCATAAATGACACATTCTGTTTCTCATTTTTGTTTTACTATCACGTGGTCAAATGGCAATATGTGCTGTGGCAGTTAACACTGGAATTTCACAACACACTGGTAAAGATCACTGTTTAAAAATGTAGGTACTACTAGCTGGGCGCCGGTGGCTCATGGCTCTAATCCTAGCTACTCTGGAGACTGAGATCTGAGGATCTTGGTTCAAAGCCAGCCTGGGCAGGAAAGTCATTGAGACTTCTCTCCAATAAATCACCAGAAAACTGGAAGTGGTGCTGTGGCTCAAGTGGTAGATTGCTTGCCTTGACTTGAAGAGTTGAGGGAGCGCCCAGACCCAGAGTTCAAGCCCCACAACTGACCCAAAAAAAAAAAAAAAAAGGTACTAATCAAATATTCTTGGGAAAGACATCTGAATGAATTTAGTGTGTAACAGAAAACATTATGTAGTTGAGCCATATTAACAGCATCAAATTAAGCAGTTACTAGAGTTGTATCAGGTCTTGCATACAATAATATGTAGGTTAAGATGTATGTCCTTGGAATTGAGAATTAGAACATTTCATATAATTTCAGTAACTTTGAGTATACTGCATATATGTCTAAATTTTATTTTTGAGATAGGGTCTTATTCAGTAGCCTTGGGCTGGCCTGGAACTAAAAATAAAAATCCTCTTGCCTCTACCTCCTGAATGCTCAGATTACAGATGTGTACTACCATACCTGGCAATAATTTGGTTTCTTTCTTTTTGTTTTTCTTTTTCTTTTTTTCTTTTTTTTGTCAGTTGTGGGACCTGAACTCTGGGCCTGGGCACTGTCCCTCAACTCTTCAGCTCAAGGTTAGCGCTCTACCACTTGAGGCACAGCACCACTTCCGGCTTTTTCTGCTTATATTGTGCTGAGGAACTGAACCCAGGGCCTCATGCATGCAAGGCAAGCGCTCTACCACTGAGCCACCTTCCCAGCCCTTATAATTTGTTTTCTGAAGTAGTATTTTATTTTATTTTGCCAGTCCTGGGCTTGAACTCAAGGCTGGGCACTCTCCTTGAGCTTCTTTTGCTCAAGGCTAGCACCCTACCACTTGAGCCACAAGACCACTTCTGGCTTGTGCTGTGTATGTGGTACTGAGGAGTCGAACCCAGAGTTTTGTGCATGCTGGACAAGCACTCTACCACTAAGCCACATTCCCAGCCTAAATTTTTTTTTATTATTTTGTTGTAAAGGTGATGTACAGAGAGGGGTTACAGTTGCGTAAGTAAGGTAATGAGTACATTTCTTGTCGAACATTGTTACCCATTCCTTCCTTTTTTTCCCACTATCCTCCTCCTCTCCCCTTCATTCCCTCCCCCCAAGTTGTAAAGTTCATTTCCAACCTAGTGTCTTGTGAGACCAGCCCTAAAAATTTAAGTTTACTACTTTTTGTGTGAGTTACTAGGGACAAAATCCAGGGTTTCATACATGCTAGGCAAGTGTACTCTACCGTGGAGCCATGCTTTTAGCTCTGAATGACTTTGAACTGGGAAAACTCCTGGTGGTACCTCCTAATAAAACTATAATTCATGATATAGATTTGTGGGTTTAAATGGAAATTCTACATTGAAATTGGGACATTTATGTTTCTTTAGGTATTAGAAAACTACTCAGATGCTCCAATGACACCAAAACAGATTCTACAAGTCATAGAGGCAGAAGGACTCAAGGAAATGAGGTTTGTATTGCTTTTGTTGCTTAACCTGGAGTTTCATAGGACATGTGTCTTTCTGTAGTTATGCAGTGATCTGAGTAATTCGCCTGTTTGTGTGTCTGTGCTATGTGTGTCTGGTAGTATTGAATTCTCCATGTCCCAAGTTATGTGTCCTTAGTGAAGGGTAAAGTATGTAAACATTCACTTTATTTCTATCAGAGGATACCCTACCCTAGATCTTGCCCAAGAGCTGTGTGTGTGTGTGTGTGTGTGTGTGTGTGTGTGTGTGTGTGTGTGTGTGTGTGTGTGTGTGTGTGTGTGTGTGTGTGTGTGTGTGTGTGTGTGTGTGTGTGTGTGTGTGTGTGTGTGTGTGTGTGTGTGTGTGTGTAGACTCAGGGAACCTTTTTTCTTGTGTTCTATTTTGTAAGTTTCAGTAGTAGGGAAAGACTACTGTGTCTAAAGCTATCCCTCTTTATTCTGTAATGACTGAAATCCTTTAGGATCAAACTAAAATCATCTTGACATAAAACCTAGTGGCTATTCCCTCCTCCTCCAACTGATTTTAGCCGTTCAAGATACGATATTACTAAATTTTGGAATGATCTTATTATTTTCTTGTGGTATAGGTTTTCCTAGAAAAATAACAAATTAGAAACACAGAAGAGCTGGGTACCATTGGCTCACACCTGTAATCCTAGCTACTCAGGAAGCTGAGATCTGAGGATTGCGGTTCAAAGCCAGCCCGAGCAGGAAAGTCTGTGAGACTCTTATCTCTAATTAATCACAGAAAAACCCAAAAGTAGCTCTGTGGCTCAAGTGGTAGAGTTGCTAGCCTTGAGCAAAAAGGAGCTCAGGGACAACAGCGCTTAAGCACAGAGTTCAAGCCCCAGGAGCAGCAAAACAAAAAAAGAAGCACAGAAGGAATTTCATAAATGGAAACTAGTACCTTAATCTTTCTATCTTTTTTTTTTTTTGTCGGTTATGGGGCTTGAACTAATCTTTTTCTCTTCTTTTTTTTTTGGGGGGGGGTCCGGTTGTGGGGCCTGGGCGCTGTCCCTCAGCTCTTCAGCTCAAGGCTAGCACTCTACCACTTGAGCCACAGTGCCACTTCCGGCTTTTTTTTTTCTGCTTATGTGGTGCTGAGGAATTGAACCCAGGGCCTCAGGCATGCAAGGCAAGCGCTCTACCACTGAGCCACCTTCCCAGCCCTCTTTCTTTCTTCTTATCCCAACCTTTTACATTTATTTTTACTTTTCTTACTTTATTTAGTTTTGTTAGTTGTGAGGCTTGAACTCTGGGCCTGGTCACTGTCCCTGAGCTCTTCAGCTCAAGGCTAGCGTTCTACCACTTGACTCACAGTGCCACTTCTGGTTTTCTGGTGGTTAATTGGAGATGAGTCTCCTGCTCTGGCTGGCTTTGACCCGTGATCCTCAGATCTCAGCCTTCTGAGTAGCTAAGATTACAGGTGTGAGCCACCAGTGCCTGGACTTTTATTATTTTAAAGAGGAAGGGGGAAAGTTCAACAGTCGTTTTTTGAGACTCAGATCAAACAGCGTTTGTTTTTTGCTGGTCACACTTACTGTTTGAATTTAAAGTTAAAAGTTGCTCACTTATACTAGCCTTGAGCTGAAGAGCTGAGGATAGCGCCCAGGCCCAGAGTTCAGGCCCCACGACCGGACCCCCGCCCCCCCCCCCCCAAAAAAAAAGTTGCTGACTTGGAGGGTAGGTTAGGATTTCCTAGATCATATTTATTTGGCCTGTATGTACATATGCACTATACAGTGTTATAACTGTGCTTTATTTTGTTTTCATGGGCTGTTTCCATCCTGCTGCTGTCTGCACTGCTATTGGACCACTGTGCCTATAGAAGGTAAATTAGTCCCTTTGGGACAGATGGAATTGAGAAGCTTAACTTGCTTCTGTTTCTTGCTTTGTAGGAATTATGCAGTCATAGTGGCTGACAGTGAGTGAGCAGTTCTGTCATTTGTGGACAGGTATAGTAGATAGGAGTCACAGGACAGAGATGTCAGCACACCTACTTCATTCTCCAAAATCTACCAGCTTTCTTTTAGAGATTGGTGCTTGATGAGTTTTTTTTTTTTTTTTTTACTATCCTGTTTGTTTTAAAGTAGAATTATAGTTGTTTGATTTTTGGATTTTGTTTTTAGTAGTTTTATTTTATTTTTTTGTTCGGTCGTGGGGCCTGAACTCTTGGCCTGGGGGCTGTCCCTCAGTTCTTCAGTTCAAGGCTAGCACTCTACCACTTGAGCCATAGCACTACTTCCAGCTTTTTCTGCTTATGTGGTGCCGAGGAATTGAACCCAGAACCTCATGCCTGCAAGGCAAGCACTGTACCACTGAGCCACCTTCCCTGTCTTTAGTAGTTTTTCTGACCTGTCTGTCTATCTATCTGTCTGTCTGTGCAGGTCCTGGGCCTAGAACTAAACAGGGTTTGCACTGCTGTTCCTAAGCTGCTTTTGCTCAAAGCTAGCACTCAACCATTTGAACCACAGAACCACTTCTGGTTTTTTATGTGATTAATTGAAGATAAGAGTGTAATGTACTTTCCTGCCTGGATTAGCTTGAATTTTGATCCTCAGGTCTCAGCCTCCTGAGTAGCTAAGACTACAGGCAGGAGCCACTGGCACCCAACTTAGAATGTATTTTTGAAACAAATTAGGCCCTCTAGTTCTGAAAAAAAGAGGCTTTACTTGAGATATTTTTATCTTTATAACATGGTAAGGTGTGTATCCTCACATTTAACATGCTAGTGTCAAATAAAGCATTTGTCTATTTTTGATAACTTCTCTGTTTTAGATTGAGTAAGTAGTTTTTTTGTCTTCTTCTACTGAGTTATTATTTTGTGACCTACTGTTGTGACATGGACTATGAAATACTTTTATATGCTATCCTTTTAGTTTACCAAATCTCTACCATTTGACAGACTTCATTTTGCCAGCAGAGAATAAGCAAATAAATTCTTCTTTTTTTTGTCAGTCATGGGGCTTGAACTCTTGGCCTGAGCACTGTCCATCAGCTCTTGAGCTCAAGGCTAGCTCTCTACCACTTGAGCTACAGCCCCATTTCCAGTTTTCTGTTGGTTTATTGGAGATAAGAGTTTCACGGACTTTCCTGCCTGGTCTGGCTTTGAACCGCAATCCTCAGATCTCAGCCTCCTGAGTAGCTAGGATTACAGGTGTGAGCCACCGTTGCCTGGCTTTTTTTTTTTTTTTTGCCAGTCCTGGGACTTGGAACTCAAGACCTGGGCACTGTCCCTGAGCCTCTCTGTGCTTAAGGATAGCACTCTGTCACTTGAGCCACAGTACCACTTTCAGCTTTTTCTGTTTATGTGGTACTGAGGAATCAAACCCAGGGCCTCATGTATGCTAGGCAAGCACTCTACCACTAAGCCACCTTCCAGCCCCAAATTCTTCTTTTTTGTATAGAAAAATTTAACTGAAAAAATAGAAGTGCATGTTTATTGGGACAGCACCAGTGATAATGTGGTCTTTGTGTTTATAAATGTATATGGCAAACTAAGCACTGTGGCTTATTTCTGTAATCCTAGCTACTAGGGAGGCAGAAATTTTGAAGATCATGGTTTTACGCCAGCCGAGGCTTTAAAAAATTCATGAGGTGCTCAGTGGCAAAGCATTTGTTTAGCAAGTGCAGCATCCTGGGTTCGATCACCATTATCATAAAAGAAAAGGCAAAAAAAACAACCTAAAACAAAAAACAAAAACAGTTAAAAAAGAGAAAAAGTTCATGAGATCCCATCTCAACAAGTAAACTGTGTGTGGTGGTCTCATTCTATTGCCCCAGCTATTCAGGAAACCTAAACAGGACCCTGGGCATAAATTTGAAATCTTATTAAAAAATAATGAGTATAAAGGGCTGGAGGTGTGGCTCAAGTGATAGAACTTCCACCAAGCAAGGGTAGGTTCAAAGGCCTTGAGTTCAGACAGTACTGCTGAAAAGCTGTGTGTGTGTGTGTGTGTGTGTGTGTGCACGTGCACGCGCGCGCACACGTACGTACACACACGTTGTATCTATGTGTGTGTAGTTTCTGAGTATAAATGTAGGTTAAAATTTAGGGAATAAGAAGTGCTCAATTTTGGGCTGGGAAGGTGGCTCAGTGGTAGAGCGCTTGCCTTGCATGCCTGAGGCCCTGGGTTTGATTCCTCAGCACCACATAAGCAAAAAGAAAAAAGCCAGAAGTGGTGCAGTGGCTCAAGTGGTAGAGCGCTAGCCTTGAGCTGAAGAGCTGAGGGACAGAGCTCAGGCCCAGAGTTCAAGCCCCAGGACCAACAAAAAAAAAAAGAAGAAGAAAGAAAAAGAGTGTAAAGGGCTTGAGGCACTGAGTAGGATTAGGATTGTGTTTTTGGTGCATAGTCATATGGATTTATGTGGCCCTTATCTATCCTTTTATATTTTATAGTGGGACATCCCCTCTTGCATGCCTCAATGCCATGCTACATTCCAATTCAAGAGGAGGAGAGGGGCTGTTTTATAAGTTGCCTGGCCGAATCAGCCTTTTCACACTCAAGGTAAGTAATATAACTGTTTTAGTGTAGCAGCTCTTATTAAGAAGAGTTAAGAATCATCAGGCAAGTTTGGAATGTGCCCATGAATTTGTTTTTTTGATATGCAGTTGGGTGACATTGGTGGTGTTGGTCCTGAATGGCATTTTGATATGTTCTAATGTGACTGGAGTATTATATTAGGAATCATTTAGTCATATCGGCTATTCTGTATTCAGCTCTGCTTGTCTATACATTATAAATTGTACAGAATTGAAAGTAAGTATGTGTGGGAATAATTGCAGATGTACTTTTATTAGGATTTTTTTCTTTTTTTGGGTTGTGGGACTTGACCTCTGGGCCTGGGCACTGTCCATGAGCTCTTCAGCTCAAGGCAAGTACTCTAGCACTTGAGCCACAGAACCACTTCCTGTTTTCTGGTGGTTAATTGGGCCTGTTTTCTGGTGGTTAATTGTCGATAGGAGTCTCATGGACTTTTCCTGCCTGGGCTGGCTTCGAACCTCCATCCTCAGATCTCAGCCTCCCGAGTAGCTAGGATTACAGGCATGAGCCACCGGCAGGCACCTGGCCTTTATTAGGATTTTGTTTATAGTATTATGAAGGATAAACTACTGGACAGCTTAGGTAATACATACTCTATGGAAAATAACTGAAATGTGAACACCAGTAAGTGACCACTAGTTGCAAAGAAAGAGGTAGAGTTCATAATTAAGCTTAAATAGAACTGAAATGGAATAAGCTAACTATTTTTCTAACATTTCTGATATAATTTGGACCATGACTCGGCCAACTTTTTCTACAAAGGGCAAGAAAATGAATTATTTCAGGCTTTGTGGGCCTACTGTCTCCCAAGTACTCAACTTTGTCACTGTAACAGGAGAGCAGCCAGAGACCACATATACAAATGGACAGACCATGTTCCAACAAATTAGTGTTTACTTTATTTACAAAGGCAAATTGAAGAAGCTTGTGGATGAATACACTAATAGATCATTAGAATTGACATAGGGCTTAGTTTGCCAGTACCCCCCTCCCTCCCAATTTAAGCATGAGATGATTTGTTGATTTCAAGGAAATGGAAAATTTTTGTGATGATTCCTATGTTCCTCCATATATATTTGTAAATTGCATTAGTTATGTAAACTTCCTTTCAGTGTTGTTTAGTTGATAATACTTGGCTATGGCGTGCAAGGGTCTATACTATGCATTTGTATACATACACAAAGTTCATGAGGTGGGGCCCTGTTGTGTGGTCCAGGCTGGTCTCAAACTCCTGGGCTCAAGTGATTCTTCCACTATAGCTCTCTGAGTAGCTGGGACTATAAGTGTATGCTACCTTGCCCCTCCCCCTACACATGCTTTTCTTATAGTCAGCCTTGGGAGAAATAGGTTCAAACTCTAGGTTTGTTACCTAGGATGGATTTAACTCCTCTTTATGTTGCTGTATACATCCTTTGCATTGAGTCAGTCCTTAACAAATGGTGGCTTTTGGGTGTTCCCAGGTTCTTCATCATTAATTGCCATTTAATAATATCTTCCTAATGAAATTTTTTGTGATATATTACATAATTATATATAGTTATGCATATTGTATATTATAAAATGCCATAGTTCTATATTTACAAGGGAGGAGAATTAATTTTTTATTTGGTACTGGGGATGAAACCTAGGGTCTTGTACACACTAAACATTCTCTAAATCACTGAGCTACACCCCCAACCTTGAGAGCTGCTTTTCTCCATAGTACTTTAAGGTGCTGCATTTTGCCGAGTGCTGATGGCTCACACCTATAATCCTAGCTACACGGGAGGAGGCTGATACCTGAGGATCTCTTAGTTTAAAGTCAACCCAGGCAGGAAAAGTCTGTGAGATTCTTATCTCCAATTAACCACCAGAAAACTAGAAGTGGATCTGTGGCTCAAAGTGACAGTGCCCAAGCCCCGAGTTCAAACCCCACAACCTACAAAAAAAGCTGCATTTTGCCTTTGTAACTTGACTCTGGGCAGAATTCTTGGCATGGTCCATGCTTAACAAATGTTTGAACTAAATTACATTTTTAAAAAATTTTTAACATTTTTGTGGAAATTCCACTGTATCAATGTATTGTACATACTGTTCCATTAGTCTGCAGCCTGTGTCTGAGATGTATTGTTTGGTTGCAGATGCGTGCCCATACATTGTCACATTGCTTTTGGTTTGTGTTGCTCATTGGCCTTATGTATCTGTAAACACTACTTTTCTAATACTTAGTGAGTTCTTTTTGGATTAATGGTTTGCTTGTCTGGTTCCTCCAATTAGAAGTCTACATTTCTTATTTCAATGTCCATGGTACTAAAACTAAGCTGTCCTCAGTAAATGTGTATTTAATGAATGAATTAGTAGTGAGTACTGGTACATTCTTGTACTTTATCCTTCTGTTTTGACATGTTCATAAATACTGCTTGTAATTTTGATGGAACTTTTCGTAAATCATCTTCTGGTATCTTATATTTGTTGTTGTGGCTTTGGTAGAATTATTTGTGTATATATCTTCAGCAGTAGATAGAGATGTAAAAAAGAAAGCAAAATGTAACAGGAAGTGAAAGTACCATATAAAATTCTGTTTGCGACTTAAATAATGTTATGTTAATATTTGAAAACTGAATCATATTTATGACTTTGCCACTTTATTTAGTTTTAATATTGTCTTTTTTTGGAAGGGGGAGGCATTGAATTCAGGACCTTGTGCATGGCAGGAAAGTGTTCTGCCTTGAACTATGCTTTCAGTCTGGTATTTACTGGTATAATGGGGCTTGAATTCAGAGTCTCATTGCTTAGTTTTTTTCTACATTCTGCCATTGAAGTCACACCACCTCCACTCTAGCTTTTTTTACTGGTTAAATTGGAAATAATGTCTTGAGGATTTTTTTTTTGTCAGTCATGGGGTTTGAACTCTGGGCCTGGTGCTGTCCTTCAGCTCTTCAGCTGAAGGCTAGCGCTCTACCTTTTGAGCCCCAGCATCACTTCCAGTTTTCTTGTGGTTAATTGGAAATAAGAGTCTCACATGGAGTTTCCTACCTGGATAGGCTTTGAACTGGGTGATCCTCAGATCTCAGCCTTGAGTAGCTAGGATTACAGTGTACCACTGATGCTTGAGGACTTTTGGGTTGGTTTCAAATCTCCGTCTTTATATCTCAGTCACCTGAGGATTACAAGCGTGAGCCACTAGCACCTGGCTTATTTTGTTTTTGAGTCTTGTTACCTTTGCTGGACTGGCTTTGAACTTTCTTTTTTTTTTTGGGTCCGGTCCTGGGGCCTGAACTCTGGACCTGGGCGCTCTCCCTCAGCTCTTCAGCTCAAGGCTAGCACTCTACCACTTGAGCCACAGCACTACTTCCGGCTTTTTTATTTTTGCTTATGTGGTGCTGAGGAATCGAACCCAGGGCCTCATGCATGCAAGGCAAGCGCTCTACCACTGAGCTACCTTCCCAGCCCCGTGGCTTTGAACTTTCTTGACTTGGTCTCGAGTAACTGAGATTGCAGGCATCTGTCCCTCTGAGGATGGTGTATTTACTATCCCTCTAACATTTTCCTAGATTACTAATCATTAGAAGTTTCTCACATTTACTTTATCCTTCTCTACATATGTATGCATTTTTTTTCAGGACCATTTGGAAGTGTGAACAGGTACACATATAGCACTTTGTCATTAGATATTTTAGATGTCTTAAGAATTTTTTGCTGGGTACCAGTGGCTTACACATAATCCTAGCTATTCAAAAGGCTGCACACATTTGTGCACATGCACAAATTTTCCTGTCTAATCATGGGAAGTATTTTTCTCTCATAGCCCAGGCTGATTTTGAATTTATAATCCTCCTGCTTTCTCCCAAATGTTGGTTTTATACTCCCATATTTTATGGTTTACTTTTTAGAATCTGTGTCCAATTAAAATTTACACATTACATTTGATTGTGTGTCTTTTTAATCTCACATAATGCGGAACAGTTCTCTTGCTTTCTTTTGTCTTTCATGGCATTGGTGTTTCTGAGTGCCAGGCCCATAGTGTAGAATTAAATACATATTAAAGCACTGAGTGCAGGAATCTTGGATATTTCTAGTTTCCTTTGTGTTTTTTTATTTTCTTTTATTATTTTTTTGGGGGTCCGGTCATGGGGCTTGAACTCTGGGCCTGGGCGCTGTCCCTCAGCTCTTCAGCTCAAGGTGAGTGCTCTACCACTTGAGCCACAGTGCCACTTCTGGCTTTTTTTTTTTTTTTTTGCTTATGTGGTGCTGAGGAATCGAACCCAGGGCCTCAGGCATGCAAGGCAAGCGCTCTACCACTGAGCTACCTTCCCAGCCCCTTTCTTTTATTATTTTATTTTTACTTTAGTTTTTTGGTTGTGGGGCTTGAACTCAGGGCCTGGGCACTGCCCCTGAGCTCTTTTATTCAAGGCTATCGCTCTGCACTTGGAGCCACAGCTTCACTTCTGGTTTTCTGGTGATTAACTGGAGATAGGAATCTCACTGGGCTGGGAAGGTGGCTCAGTGGTAGAGTGCTTGCCTTGCATGCATGAGACCCTGGGTTCAGTTACTTAGCACCACATAAATAGAAAAGGCCGGAAGTGGTGCTGTGGCTCAAGCGGTATAGCACTAGCCTTGAGCTGAAGAGCTGAGGGACAGCACCCAGGCCCAGAGTTCAAGCCCCACGACTGACCAAAAAAAAAAAAAAAAAAGAATCTCACTGACTTTCCTGTCTGGGCTGCCTTTGAACTGCTGAGTAGCTAGGATTACTGGTGTGAACTACTGAGCCTGGCTTTCCTTTGTGTTTTAGCTGCCTAGATTGTGTGCAGTGTTTTGGGTAGTGGTCCAGAGTAACTTTTCAGTGAAAGTGGAATGCTTTATATAGGGGCTAGTTTGGCTAAGATCTTGCCTCTATAAGAGGCAGAAGACACTGATAATTTAACTCATATTTTTCCTTTTTTGTTTTCAAGGTATAGAGATCTTTTGACATTGTCCTTGCCTAACTTTTCACTCATGTTAGGTAAAAGCTTATGTGCAGAATGGCTTGCATGTTAGGGAAAAGCTTTTGTGTAGAATAGCTTGCAAATAGCTGCTATAGGTTTCTGGCATTGCCAGGATCACAGGGGCATGTTATCTGGTCCAGCTTCTCTTACTGGAGATGAAGTCTCATGGACTTTCTTGACAGGCTGGCTGGATCCTCTAGTCATAGCTTGATATGACAGGTACTAGCCACTGGCCTTGGCTATGCATCGACAAGGGATCTTGTAAAATTTTCTGCCTGTGCTGGCTTAAAAACCTCAGTCCTCCAAATCTTGACCACCTGAGTAGCTAGGATCATAGGCACTTGGCTAATGTATGGAATATATTTGGGCTTTGTTTTTGAGGCATAGTCTCTCTTTGTAGCCTAGACTGGCCTCAAACTGTTAATCCTTCTGCCCTACCTCCTGAATGCTGGGGTTTATAGTCACATGGCCACCATGCCTGACCTTACAGTGTTAAAAAAAAAAACACCACACTTGAAGTATCATTCTATTAAAAGCAGCAGCAAATTAAAGAAAGGAGAAAAGAGCAAGAGAGAAGTGAAGGAGGTAATTGTTGCATTCTTACAATGTAATTTAAATGGCTACAATTAAAATTTTATGCACAACTCCACGTTTACCAGCAATTTCAGAACTATTTATATAACCATTAAATACCAAGAAAGAAAGAATAAAGTTAGCCTAGATTTAGAAATGTGGGGCCTGTCATCTCACAGGCAATACCAGAATTTATTCTGATTATTGATAGATATATAACAAATAGTAGTCTTTCTAAAATGCAGATTAGGTCTTGACACATGCTTGCTTTGCTTTTGTCTCTTTCTCTGAACTGATCTCCAGCATTTTCCCTTTGATCATTCATTATCCTTTAGGTATCACATTTTGGTATACTTTGGAGGCTGATAGTGAAAGGATCAAGGTTTGAAGCCATCCTGGGCGGAGAAGTCTATGAGACTCTGTCTTTATAATAACCAACAGAAAGCTGGGTTGCAAGCATGGCTCAAATGCTATTGTACCAGCCAAGCAAGCCAAGTGAGTTGTGAGGCCCCTGAATTCAAACTATACTATCATTAAAAAAAGAAAAGAAAAGAAACAACCATTAGAACATTTAAACATTTTAGTTATTTAAAAAATGCCTTACGTGGCTCAATGGTAGAGTGCTTGCCTCGCATGTATAAGGCCCTGGGTTTGATTCCTCAGCACCATATAAACAGGAAAAGCCAGAAATGGGCTGGGAAGGTGGCTCAGTGGTAGAGCGCTTGCCTTGCATGCATGAGGCCCTGGGTTCAATTCCTCAGCACCACATAAGCAGAAGGAAAAAAAAGCCGGAAGTGGTGCTGTGGCTCAAGTGGTAGAGCACTAGCCTTGAGCTGAGGAGCTGAGGGACAGCGCCCAGGCCAAGTGTGCAAGCCCCACGACTGACAAAACAAAGCAAAACATTTTTCTAACTTGGGGAGGGGAAAGGAAATAACAAAATGCTGAAATAAATAATACAGGTTGACCCATTGTATCAATGAGATGTATAAGACATTATGTTGTAAATGAACTTTACAACTTGGGGTGGGGAGGGAGGAATTGGGGAGGTGGGGAAGGCAGGGATGGTAGAAAAAAAAGGAAGGGGTAACAATGCTCGATAGGAAATGTACTCATTACTTACTCATGTAACTGTAACCCCTCTGTACAGTATCTTTACAATAAAAAATATGTTAAAATATATATTAAAAATACTGTTTATAGAGTTCCAAACTTTGCCATCATTATTTTTAGAAAAAAAATGATTTTTTTGACTTAAAATATAGACATCTTTAAACAAAGTCTTATGTAGTGTGTGTAAATCTTATCAAATATATGCTCTTTTTTTGTGTGTGTGTTGGTCATTGGTACTATCCATGAGCTTTTTTGTTTAAGGCTAGCACTTTACCACTGAGCCACAGTTCCACTTCTGGCTTTTTGGTAGTTTATTGGGGATAAGAGTTTCATGGACTTTCCTGCCTGGCCTGTCTTTGAATCATGATCCTCAGATCTCAGCTTCCTGAGTGGCTAGGATTATAATCGAGAACCACCAGCCCTGGGCTCACATTTCCGTTGTACCTAGACCATTCAGTGTGAAAAGTAAACTGTGGATATTTTATTTCCTGGTTGCTGTGATGCATTTGGCCATGGAGAATGCCAGTTACAGTAGTACCATTTGTTCTCCTTAATTGTACTTATTTTTTGGTAGTTTTTATTAGTCATGGGCCTTGAACTCAGGGCCTAGACTAAGTCCCTGAGCCTTTTTGCCCAAGGGTAGTACTCTACCACTTTGAGCCACAGCTCCACTTCCAGTTTTTGAGTAGTTCATTAGAGATAAGAGTCTCCAGGGAAGTCGGCAAGGAAAGGAAAGTGAAAGGAAAGTTGGTGAGACTCTTCTCTCCAATAAACCATTCAGAAAACCGGAAGTGGTGCTGTGGCTCAAGTGGTAGAGTGCTTGACTTGAGCTGAAGAGCTGAGGGACAGAGCCCAGGTCCCAGAGTTCAAGCCCCACAACTGACCAAAAAAAAAAATTTTTTTTTCATGGGGACTTTTCTGCCTGAGCTGGCTTCAAACCATGATCCTCAGATCTCAGCCTCCTGAGTAGCTAGGATTACTGGTGTGAGCCACCAGTGCCTGGCTTAATTGTACTGATTTTGGTGGAGGCTTTGACCTCTTAGTTGGTGACATGTTCTTGTTTAATTCTCAAGGGACATCTAGACCTGTTTGAAAGATCTGTTCCATTTTTGTCAGAAATCCTAGCTTGCTGAGGGAAAAGAGTGGACGGTTTTCAGGGTCCTGATCAGTCTGGTATTATTATGCCTTCAAAGGAAGATCTGCCTTTTGTCCCTCTAACTCCTGACTGGGAGCCTTGTGCAAATAAAAGGTTAAAGGTCATATGGTAACAGTTGGGAATGATTTTGTGGTAGTTTTTAGGAAGGAACAGGTTGAAGATTTCATTTCAGGGTTTCTAAAGTGGTGTATATTTTTTAAAACAAAAAGCTTATATAAACACTTCCATTGAGTGATTTCCTTTTTAGAACATCAGAGTTCTAGGCAAAAGAAGATTGTACATAATCTGTTTTAAGGGATTGTGTTTGGAAAAATACTTAATCTTTTGTGATGTTTCAGTTCTTCAGATTAGACTTTACATGCAGGTTTTAGAGTATTTAGTATAAGAAAGTTACTTCTTCTGGTTTAGCTAACTTTGAAAGAAAAGATGAAAACTGACATTTGACTACTAACCCTAATCTAGTTCTCGGAATATTCTTTCTTCCTAGTGTGCTTTTGAAGCATAAATATGTTCCTAGTTCTTGTACTAATTGAGGACCTGGACTGAGAAGATATTAGTGGCTGAAAGTCACATATTTGCTTGTTTTGGACCCGTTTTTGTTTTGATAAATATTTTATATGATCAGAGTTGGATGTGTTTTTGACACATGGGGGACAAGTTAGGAGGCTTGAAAGCTTTTAAGTGGATCTGTTCTCAGATGAGTATGAGAAACATGCTTATCATAATAAGCTCAAGGTTCAGAAAGAACAAATTCTGGGTGCATCATGAGTTGGAAGAGGAATAAAAAGCAAAATAGGGTATTGTTTCTCTCCTGAAAGATGCTATCCTGATTCAGTGATAGTAAAATGGGTTTAGAAATACATGCCTTTAACTGGGCAGTGATGTCTCATGCCTATAATCCTAGCTATTCAGGAGGCTGAGATCTGAGGATCACAGCTCAAAACTAGCTGTGGCATGAAAGTCCATGAGACTCTTATCTCCAGTTAATGACCAGACAAGCCAGAAGTAGAGCTGTGGCTCAAGTGGTAGAGCGCTAGCCTTAGGCAAAACAAGCTTAGGAATGGCACTCAGATCCTGAGTTCAAGTCCCAGGACTGGCAAAAAAACACACACACAAAAAAACCCTTCAAGTATCAATTCATCATTCGTTTTCTCTTTTGAGATACAGACAATTAATCATTTGTTTTTCTTTTCTGTGGAATACTCAGGGAATACTCAGGGCCTTGAGATTGATGAGCACTCTACAGCCTGAGCCAAGTTGATAACTTTCATGCCAGATTTTCTTTGGGACAATATTCTGTCCTAACAACTCTCTTTTTAAAAAATTTTTGGGTAGGAGGGTAAAGACTTGTCTCCATTTCCAGTAACATCATTTTTTTTTATTGTGAAAATACAGTACAGAGGGGTTACAATTACATGAGCAAGGTAATGAGAACATTTCTTATCAAGCATTGTTGCTTCCTCCTTTGTTTCCCTTTCCCATCCCTTCCCATCTCCTCCCTCTCCCCTCCAGGGTCATCATATTGTGGGTACTGAAATAATTCCTTTGTTGTCTGCTTACTTTGAGGTTGCTCCCTTACCAGACAGCACTTCTCCTTATATTCCACACACCAGCTAGATGAGCAGGGTTTTTTTTGTTTTTGTTTTTTTGCTTGGTCGTGGGCTTGAACTCTGGGCTTGGGCGCTATTCTTGTGCTCTTCAGCTCAAGGCGAGCGCTCTACTGCTTGAGCCACAGAGCCACTTCCATGAGCAGGTTTTTGATAGTCGTTCAAAGTCCTTCCAGTTTTAGTCTTTCCCATTCACATTCTTTTCCTCCTATGTTTTCCTGGTTATGGGTCTTTGTTTGTTGCTAGCCCTGGGGCTTGAACTCCAGGCCTGGGCACTATCCCTGAGCTCCTTTGCTTATGTTAGTGCTCTACCAAATGAGCCACAACTCTACTTCTGACTTTTTGGTGGTTAATTGAAGATAAGAGTCTCATGGACTTTCCTGCCCTGACTAATGGCATGAGCCATTAGTGCCTGGCTGGGTCTCAGCTTTTTTTTTTTTTTTGTCGGTTGTGGGGCTTGAACTCTGGGCCTGGGCACTGTCCCTGCGCTCTTCAGCTCAAGGCAAGCGCTCTATCTCTTGAGCCACAGCACCACTTCTGGTTTTCTAGTGGTTTTTATTGGAGATGAGAGTTTCAGAGACTTTTCTTCCCAGGCTGGCTTTGAACCGTGATTCTCAGATCTCAGCCTCCTGAGTAGCTAGGATTACAGGTGTGAGCCACTGGTACCCGGCTGGGTCTCAGTTTAATAACTAGCAATTTATGTAATTTCTTCAGAAGTGCCTTCTCTGACCTCTGAATAGAATTTTCCTCTTTGCCTGAACTTACTACATTTGAACAATCAATATGTGTATGGTCACTTCTGTATAATCAATATGTAATTTAGGTGATTGATATTACCTTTCCTGGGTAGGTCTTAAGGGCAGAGAATGTTTTATTTTGGTTTTGGCTATATCTCTAGTACTGAATAAATCTGCATGTTGAATACATTAGTAGAGAAACACATAGAGAAACACATGGTAGTTTTTATTTTGTGTCGGTACTGGGACTTGAACTCAACCTCTATTTCAGTATCAGTCCAAGGAGATTATTTTTAAGTTGAATTCATGGTTCAGCATAGAAATTTTCAGTGTGAAATTAGAAATAAATACATAGCATAGAACGTTTAGCAGTAAGATTTATTTTTCATGGAGCATAGTTCTTAAAAAGCTTCCAAAATGTATACTCTTTGTTGTTGTTGTTGTTTTGTTATTGTTCTTGGTTGGAAGGGCCTGGGCACTGTCCCTGAGCTCTTTTGCTCAAGGATAATACTCTACAACTCTGAGCCCACAGCTCTACTTCCAGTTTTTGAGTGGTTAATTGGAGATAAAAGTCTCATGGACTTTCCT
Source organism: Dipodomys merriami (assembly GCF_024711535.1). NCBI lineage: Eukaryota > Metazoa > Chordata > Mammalia > Rodentia > Heteromyidae > Dipodomys > Dipodomys merriami. The sequence continues at coordinate 69,938,782 of NW_027206290.1, forward strand.
GCTTGGGCTGGCTTTGAACCCACAATCCTCAGATCTCAGCCTCCTGAGTAATTAGGATTATAGATGTGAGCCACTGACACCTGGCTCACTTTTTTTTTTTTTTTTCAATTTTGAAAGAACAAAGTGATGTTCACTGTTGGCTAGTGAAATCTAATACCATATTGATTTCTGATTTTTTTTTTTGTATTTATTCTCCCTACTTTCCTATTGCCTCTCCCAGAAAGATTTTAGAATTTTTTTCCCTCTATTATATACTCTGGTATGGATATTTTTCCACCCTTTTGCAGTAGAGAATAGGAGTCTCATGTTTCTCAGATCTGGTAAATTATCTGGTAAAAATTGTATGTTTTTCTGGATGGTAGGTACCTATATCTTTGTTCTGGTACTGTCAGCATTTAACATTTTGTTAGAAACATTTTATAATAAAAATTAAATACGTATTTTATAGCTCAGTCTTTCCTGCTTGTTGTGTTGTTTTTCTTTCACAGCACACACTAAAGTATCAGTGATCCTTGAGAATTAATGCTTCAGGCTCTTAAATACTGGTGGAAAATTCAGTACATTATGGTTTTGTGGTCTCTGGGAGTGAACGAAGTGATTGTTGCTTAGGTGCCTGGTACTGGAATAAGAATCACTATTTCCTTTTAATACAGACTGTTAATGACATATTCTTTTTTTGGGGGGGGGGTCCGGTCGTGGCACCTGAACTCTGGGGCTGGGCGCTGTCCCTCAGCTCTTCAGCTCTACCACTTGAGCCGCAGCGCCACTTCCGGCCTTTTTCTTTTTGCTTATATGGTGCTGAGGAATCGAACCCAGGGCCTCATGCATACAAGGCAAGCACTCTACCACTGAGCCACCTTCCCAGCCTTGTTAATGACATATTCTTAATCCGATTTTACATCCTTACCTTTCTTGATTCCTGGTTTTGATTCTTGGCATTTCAAGAGTTAGGTGATGAATCTATTGGTTCTTTTTTAAATCTCCATATGCAGAACTTGAATCTCTTTATTTGCTTTGTTAAGTTTTCTCATTTTCTCTTTTTTGGTAACTTCCAAATTATATTTTCACTTTGGATCCTCTCAGATCATTAGGCTTGAATATTCTGTTATCTACTTAGTATCTGTTTGCATGCATTACCGCATCTCAGAAATAGCATGTACAAAATTAGTGGGGGTTTTTTGGTCGGTCTTGAGGCTTGAACTCTGGGCTTGGGCACTCTCCCTCAGCTCTTCAGCTCAAAGCTAGTGCTCTACCACTTGAGCCACAGCGCCATTTCCGGCTTTTTTCTTTTGTTTGCTTATGTAGTGCTGAGGAATCGAACCCAGGGCCTTAGGCATGCAAGGCAAGCGCTCTACCACTGAGCCACCTTCCCAGCCCATCTTTTTATTTTTTTATTTATTTATTTTTTTGTCGGTCATGGGGCTTGAACTCTGGGCCTGGGCGCTGTCCCTCAGCTCTTCAGCTCAAGGCGAGCGCTCTATCACTTGAGCTACAGTGCCACTTCTGGTTTTCTGGTGATTTATTGGAGATAGGAGTCTCATGGTCTCTCCTGCCCGGGCTGGCTTTGAACCGCGATCCTCAGATCTCAGCCTCCTGAGTAGCTAGGATTGCAGGCGTGAGCCACCAGCGCCCGGCGATCTTTTTATTTTTTTAAAGTTACTGATTAATATATTCACTGTAAAATTTACCATGAAGACCCCAGAGCATTGTGCATTGTAGTGTTTGGAGGCTTGTAGGAGGCTAGGTACCCATTTTAGGCTTTTTCTGCTATGTAATCCCAAGCATAAAGCAGAACAGGAGGTGGCCTTTTTTTTTCCTTTCCTTTTCTTTCTTTCTTTCTTTCTTTTTTTTTTTTTTTTGGCATGGGGTTTGAACTCTGGGCGTGGAAGCTGTCCCTGCACTCTTCAGCTCAAGGTGAGTGTTCTACCACTTGAGCCTCAGGGCCACTTCTAGATTTCTGGCTTTGAACTGTGATCCTCAAATCTCAGCCTCCTGAGTAGTTAGGATTACAGGCATGAGCAACTGGCCTTTTTTTTTTAAAGCTTTTTTTTTAGTCCATTGTGGGACTTGAACTCTGGGCTTGGGCTCTGTCCTTACACTCTTCAGCTCAAGGTGAGCACTCTACCACATGGGCTGGGAAGGTGTCTCAGTGGTAGAATGTTTGCTTTGCATGCATGAGGCCTTGGGTTCGATTCCTCAACACCACATAAGCAAAAAGAAAAAAGCCGGAAGTGGCGCTGTGGCTCAAGTGGTAGAGCGCTAGCCTTGAGCTGAAGAGCTGAGGGACAGCGCCCAGGCCCAGAGTTCAGGTGCCACGACTGGACCCCCCCCCCCCCCAAAAAAAAAAAAAAGAGTCTCATGGACTTTCCTATCTGGGCTGGCTTTGAACCGCGATCCTCAGATCTCAGCCTCCTGAGTAGCTAGGATTATAAGCGTGAGCCACAGGCGCCCGGCTCTTAAAGCATTTTTTAATTAGCATATATTAGTTATATAAGGGGGGATTTCAATGTGCTATGTCCATATATTTATACAAATATATCCTGATCAACCCACTCCCTCTTTTGCGCACTATCTTACTCTAGTTCTTAAACAGTTTTAACAGATTACATTATTTTCATACATGCAAGTCAGTTACTTTGACTATATTTGTCCTTGTTCATCAGCTGTTAGCCCTCTTTCCTCCTGCTAGTACCCACAACCCAAACACTCAGCTCTTAAAATTTTGTAAGTTATGAGCTAGGCACCGGTGGCTCATGCCTGGTAATCCTAGCTACTCAGGAGGCTGAGATCTGAGAATGTCAGTTCAAAGCCAGCCTGGGCAGGAAAGTCCGTTGAGATTCTTTATCTCCAATAAACCACCAGAAAAATGAAGTGGCTCAAATGGTAGAGTGCTCGTCTTGAGCTGAAGAGCTAAGGGACAGTACCCAGGCCCAGAGTTCAAGGCCCACAGCTGACCAAAAAAAAAAAAAAAAGTTATTTATTCTTTCCTTGCCCTGTCCACCCTCCTATTTACTCACACTTTTATTTAGATTCTGTATGCCATTTTACACAGTTGTGATGTATTTTGAAATTACTCACCTTCCTATCCTTCTTTTTCCTTCTGTGATTTTTTTTTGGGGGGGTCTGGTCATGGGACCTGAACTCTGGGCCTGGGCGCTGTCCCTCAGCTCTTCAGCTCAAGGCTAGTGCTCTACCACTTGAGCCACTGCGCCACTTCCGGCTTTTTTCTTTTTGCTTATGTGGTGCTGAGAAATCGAACCCAGGGCCTCGAGCATACAAGGCAAGCGCTCTGCCACTGAGCCACCTTCCCAGCCCCTTCTGTGATTTTTATCACCCTAAATAGTCCTATAATTAAAATCATGTTCTATGTATGTGTGTATGTGTATGTATATTTATGTATGCATATAACATATATATGTACGTACACATGGGTAAATATTTGTCTTTTAGGTTAGCTTTCATATATGAGTGTAAACATGATATTTGACTTTGTCAGCTGGACTTATCTCACTGAACAGCATGTTCTCCAGTTCCATCCATTTTTTTTTCCAGTTCCATTCATTTTTGTGCAAATGTGTTGATATACTTTTCTGTCATTCTTTTGTATCTTTGTATTAAATTGTACTGAGGGATTTCATCATTGTATTTCCCATATACATACATTATGTTTTAATGAGAATAATCCCCTCTTCTCTCTCCTATTATTAACAGCTTTAAGTGAGATTTTTTTTGGGGGGGGAGGGGGGTCCGGTCATGGGGCCTGAACTCTGGGCCTGGGCACTGTCCCTCAGCTCTTCAGCTCAAGGCTAGTGCTCTACCACTTGAGCCACAGCGCCACTTCTGGCTTTTTTCTTTTTGCTTATGTGGTGCTGAGGAATCGAACCCAGGGCCTCAGGCATGCAAGGCAAGCGCTCTACCACTGGGCCACCTTCCCAGCCCAGATTTCTTATTTTTTTTTAATTTTTTGTTGGTCGTGGGGCTTTTGAACTCTGTACCTGGGCGCTGTCCCTGAGCTCTTCAGCTCAAAGCAAGAACTCTTGTCACTTGAGCCACAGTGCTACTTTGGGTTTTCCGGAGGTTAATTGGAGATAAGTCTCACGGACTTACCTGCTGGTTTTGAACCAGGATCCTTAGATCTCAGTCTCCGGAGTAGCTAGGATTACAGGTGCGAGCCACATCGCTTGGCCTCTTATGCCATTTTTATACATAGGTGCAAGGTATTTCAGTACTAGTCATCCTCCATCATTCTCTTTTCCTCTTCCCCTTCCCTCCTAATAATCTCATAGCTTCAATTTACTTCTGTATCTGTGTAAGTATATATGCACATCTATGTATGTGTTTAGATTTGGCAAATGAGTAAAAACTTGTAGTATTTGGCTTTTGAGCTTGGCTTATCTTGCTCTACATGTTCTCCAGCTTCATCTACTTTCTTGTAAATGACATAATTTCATTTTTCTTTATAGATGAGTAATATTCCATTCATTGGTTGTTGAGCACCTCAGCTGATTCCACAATTTGGCTATTGTGATCAGTGCTTCAATAAACATGAGTATGAAGGTATCTTCTTTATATTGATTTAGATTCCTTGGATATATGTCCAGTAGTGGTATAGTGGGGTCATAAGGTCAGTTTTATTTTTAGCTTTTTTCTTTTTTTTTTTTTTTTTTTTTTGAACTCAGGGCCTCAGTGCTATCCCTGAGCTCTTTTGCTTAAGGCTGGTACTCTACCATTTTGAGCCTCAGCACAATTTCCAGTTTTCTGGTGGTTAATTGGAGATAAGAGTCTCACAGACTTTCCTGCATGGGCAGGCTTTAGATAGCCATCCTCAGATCTCAGCCTCATGAATAGCTAGGATTATAGGCATGAGCCACCAGTGTTCAGCTTATTTTAAGCTTTTTGAGGAACCATTTTTCATAGTGACTCTGGGCATGTGTATGCCAGTATCCAAGCTTAAACTCAGGGCCACACCTTCTGCTGATTAATTGAAGTCTCGAGGACTTTTCTGTCTGGCTTGGCTTGAAACCTTGATCCTCAGCTAGGCGGACAGTGGCTCATGCCTGTAATCCTAGCTGCCCAGGAGGAGGCTGAGATCTGATCACAGTTCAAAGCCAGCCCAGGCAGGAAAGTCTGTCAGACTCTTATCTCCAGTTAACCACCAAAAAACTGAAAGTGGCCCTGTGGTCAAATGGTAGAGTGCTAGCCTTGAGCTCAAAAGCTTAGGGACAGCACCCAGGCCCAGAGTTGACAAAACAACGAATGACAAAACAAAACAAAACCTTGATTCTCGTATCTGAGCCCCTGAATAAGTAGGACTATAGATGTGAAATGCAGGTTCCTGGCTTAAACTGTTGCCTTTTAAGGTAACCAGCTATGTCTCTCTTCTCCTACTCTTCTTTTGTCAGTCTTATTAATTAAAGCATTGTCAGAGAACTGGTATGCATGATTTGGATTTGGTTGAGACTTCTTTTCTGACTTAATATATGGTGTTTTAAAATGTTCAAAGTATGACCTGACAGGATTAATTTTTTATTTATTTTTTTGTGTGTGTGCTAGTCCTAGAGCTTGAACTCAAGGCCTACGCACTATCCCTGATCTTTTATGCTTAAGTCTAGCACTCTCATCCAACAGCTCCACTTCTGGTTTTTTTTGGTGGTTGATTGTTGATAAGAGTCCCAGTGGACATTTCCTACCCAGGTTGGCTTCAAGTTGTGATCCTCAGATTTCAGCCTCGTGAATAGCTAGGACTACAGGCACCAGCCACTAACATTAGCTTAGAAAAAGTTTAAAGTTAGTACTTACATTGAGATATTACCAGTTTCTTGGTTTGCCATTACTTCTTTATCCCATCTCTTTTCTGTTGAATTCTCATACTGATGAATGTCACAGATTCTTTCTAGTTACTATCTACTTAACAAACTACCTTATATATCTTAAGGCCTCTATTATGCTCTTGTTCTGATGTTATTTTTTGCTGTGACTACATGTCTGTGTAGTGATTTATAATTGTTTCATTCTCTCTAAGGAAAATAGAATTTTCTTTCTGGCATATATTTTTGAGAAATTCACAATCTACTTGTTACTTTATAGTAACTTCTTCTTGGAGTTACTTGGCTTTAAATAGCATTAGGGAATTTCCCTTTCTTGCTTTTAGGCTTCTGTTTGTGCTTTTTTGTTATTGTTGTTGTTGGTCTCAGGGCTTGAACTCTGCCCCTGGGCCCTGTACCTGAGCTCTTCAGTTCAAGGTGAGTGCTCTACCACTTGAGCTACAGTGCCACTTCCAGTTTTTTGGTGATTAATTGGAGATAATAGTTTCTCGGATTTTCCTGCCTGGGCTGGCTTTGAACCTCGATCCTCAGATTTCAGCCTCTTCCTGAGTTGCTAGGATTATAGGCATGAGCCACCGGTGCCCAGCTTTGTGCTGTATTTTGCACTTTTTTTTTCTTTATTGAGGTTGTAGGTTTATGCTTCTGAGTGAGACCTGTCTGCTGTGTTTAGTTAATGAAAGACCTATGACACATTTGCTCAGTTACTGTTACAAGTTGTAAGACATGAAGTTCTTTGTAACTCACTAAGACATAAAAGTTTGAGTTCTATCAGTTAAGTGCCATGAGTAAAATTATTTAATCTTGTGTTTAAAGCAGTGTGCTAGGCTTCAAGTTGTATCAGCTGAGGATACTAATGGATCCTTTATAGTTTGATCATGATGCTGTCCAGTGGTTGCTTTAATAATTTTGTCTTTATTCAGATTTTGTTATAGTGTCTTTGAATAAGTTACTCTACAATCTGAAGACTCATACCTTCGATTTTCACTGCCATCTTTCCTGCTTTCTCTTTTGACCTTTAGGTTTCCATTTTCATCTGTCTTCCATCTTTACCTTTCTTTCTTTGCATTTGTGTTGTATTCTGTGACACTGCAGAGCAGTAGTATGGTTTACTTTTCAGGTTTGAGCATCTGGTTGTCATTTTCTTATTTCTATATTTTCTGATTCTTTTTGAAAATTTCCTATTTCTTTTTTTACTTTTTTTTTTCTCCCTTTCAGTATTGGAGATTGAACCAGGGCTTTGTATATGCTAGGCAAGCTTATGTGTTGCTGTGCTTCAAGTTGTATCAGCTGAGGATACTAATGGATCCTTTGTAGTTTGATCATGATGCTGTCCAGTGGCTTGTACACAGTTCTCATCAGCAGTCCTTATGAGAAAGGAGCTTTGAAAATCACTAGTGTGACCCACTTTGTTTCTAGAGAAATTTGGGTTTATCTTGGGATGGAGAGAAAAATTCCTCATTTTTTTTTTCTGGTCGGTCATGGGGCTTGAACTCTGAGCCAGGGCACTGTCCCTGGCTCTTCATCTCAAGGCTAACGCTCTACCACTTGAGCCACAGCGCCACTTCCAGTTTTCTAGTGGTTTATTGGAGATAAGACTCTCACGGACTTTCCTGCCTGGGCGGGTTTGAACCATGATCCTCAGATCTCATCCTCCTGAGTAGCTAGTATTACAGGTGTGAGCCACTGGCGCCCGGCTCATCTTTTCTTTTCTTTTTTTTGTCGGTCGTGGGGCTTGAACTCTGGGTCTGGGCGCTGTCCCTCAGCTCTTCAGCTCAAGGCGAGCGCTCTACCACTTGAGCTACAGCGCCACTTCCAAAATTAGATTTCTTTTTTTTGGGGGGGGGGTTCCGATTGTGAGGCCTGAACTCTGGGCCTGGGTGCTGTCCCTCAGCTCTTCAGCTCAAGGCTAGCACTCTACCACTTGAGCCACAGTGCCACTTCTGGCTTTTTTTCTTTTTTGCTTATGTGGTGCTGAGGAATCGAACCCAGGGCCTCAGGCATGCAAGGCAAGCACTCTACCACTGAGCCACCTTCCCAGCCTTCATCTTTTCTTATAGTAACCTAATAACCCTTAGCTATTTCAGCTGAATGGACAGATGGCCATCTATGCCTTTAATTCCAGAGCGGCAGGTCTGCATAGTGAGTAGGGTATTTTCACTCAAGATTCCATTGGTATTTCAGATTTATTCTTTTTTCACTTAATTTCTTCTCACTGCCCTCACAAGTTAGCCCTCCTTTTATGTTTACTGCAATTTTTTTTTCTATTTTTTTTCCTTTTCCTTTCCCCTTTCCCTTTCCATTTCTTGGAACACAGAGTCTTTTGTATAGGCCTGTTATACCTCAAACTCATAATTAGTCCACACTGACCCAAATTCATGATCTTGCTGCCTTAGCCTCCTGAATGCCAGGTGTATACCTTGGCACTGTCTTCTTTCTTTCCTTCCTTTTTTCTTTCTTCTTTTCCTTCTTTCTTTCTTCCTTTCTTCCTTCTTTCATCTTCTTTCCTGTTCCTCCCGCTTCTTTCTCTTCCTTCTTCTTCTTTTTTTTTTTTTTTGCTGGTCCTGGGCACTGCCCCTAGCCTCTTTGTGCTCAAGGCTAGCACTCTACCACTTGAGCCAAAGCTCTACTTCTGGCTTTTTCTGAGTAGTTTATTTGAGACAAGAGTCTCATGGACTTTTCTTCCTGGACTGGCTTCTGACTGTGATCCTCAGATTGCAGCCTCTTGAGTAGCTAGGATTATAGGTGTGAGCCAGTTGCAGCACCACCTGGCATTATATTCTTTTTTTGTGTATGCCATAAACTATTTCTCAGTAACCCTGAGTTTTTACTGACTTTTTTTCTTCTTATATACAAGCTAAATGAGCACTACTTTCTCATAATTTATTAGCTCTCTGCCACTATAACAGAATATCTGGGATAATATACAAAGAGGAAAGTTTTATTTTGTCTCACATTTCTAAATATTCTGGTCCAGCACTGTTTGGTGAAGCACACACAGCTGAAATGTGGCAGAAGAAAAATGCTCATCTCACAGCGTGGGTACAAAAGAAGAAACTTGAGGTCTCACAGTGGCCTGAACTGAAACTTCATTAGACCCCCCCCCCCCCCCGCCCCGACTTTTTTTTGTCAGTTGTGGGACTTGAACTCTTGGCCTGGGCGCTGTCCTTCAGCTCTTCAGCTCAAGGCTAGCACTCTACCACTTGAGCCACAGCGCCACTTCCGGTTTTCTGGTGGTTTATTGGAGATATGAGTCTCATGAACTTCCCCCAGGCTGGCTTTGAACTACCTAATCCTCAGATCTCAACCTCCTGAGTAGTTAGGACTACAGGCGTGAGCCTCTGGTGCCCGACTTCTAGACCCCACTTCTTTTTTTTGGCGGGGGGGGTCCGATTGTGGGGCCTGAACTCTGAGCCTGGGTGCTGTCCTTCAGCTCTTCAGCTCAAGGGTAACACTCTACCACTTGAGCCACAGCACCACTTCTGGCTTTTTTTCTTTTTGCTTATGTGGTGCTGGGGAACCGAACCCAGAGCCTCATGCATGCAAGGCAAGCGCTCTACCACTGAACCACCTTCCCAGCCCCCTAGACCCCACTTCTTTTATCCACTTCTTAGTAGCATAAATAGACACACATCTCCCTAACACAGGCGATTTGGCTCCCTTTAAAAAGTCTTAAACTACAGTAAGAGCTGGGCACTGGTGGCTCACACCTGTAATCTTAGCTACTCAGGAGGCCAGATCTGAGGATTGCTATTCAAAGCCAGCCCAGGCAGGAAAGTCTATGAGACTCTTTCAATAAACTATTCAGAAAAAGTTGGAAGTAATGCTGTGGCTCAAGTGGTAGTACACTAACCTTGAGCACAAAGAAACTCAAGGACAGTGCTCAGGCCCTGAGTTCAAGCCCAGGACTGGCCAAAAAAATAAAATGAATTACAGTAAGTAGCAATCTCAGGGAGTTAGATTCCAGATCAAAATATCTTGTTATCTCTGTATCTGTATCTGTACTGGGGCTTGAACTCAGGTCCTCATACTTTTTTGTTGTGGTGGGACTTAAACTCAGGCTGTGGACATTGTCCTGAGCTTTTCTGCTTAAGGCTAGTCTACCACTGTGAGCCACAGCTCCACTTCCAGTTTTCTGATGGTTAATTGGAGCTAAGAGTCTCACGGACTTTCTTCCCAGGGTTGATGTTAAACCTCGATCCTTGATCCTCGGATTTCAGCCTCCAGAGTAGCTAGGATTACAGGCATCAGCCACTGGAGCTTGGCTAACATCTCCTCCCCCTCCCTCTCCCCCCTCCTCCCTCTTCTCCTCACCCCCCCCCCCTCTGGGATTGAACTCAGGGCCTGAGCACTGTCCTTGAGCCTCCCCCTCCCCCTTCCCCCTCTCCCGTGGCTCTGGGATTGAACTCAGGGCCTGAGCACTGTCCTTGAGCCTCTTTGGGCTTTTTCTGTTTACATAGTACTAAGAAAGTGAATGAACCCAGGGCTTCGTGCATGCTAGGCAAGCACTTCACTAAGCCACATTCCCAATCCAAATGTCACTTTCTTGATGACACACAAATACATGTTAATTGACAAAATCAAAGGCAAGTAAAATATTTGTAACTCAACACTTTACTACAGTTATGGCTAGCACCTTTGTACCTTTTTTCTGTATGAACACATTAACACAATGGGAAGGTGGCTCAGTGGTAGTGCTTGCCTTGCAGGCATGAGGCCCTGGGTTTGATTCCTCGGCACCACATAAACAGAAAAAGCCAGAAGTGGCACTGTGGCTCAAGTGGTAGAGTGCTTGCCTTGCATGCCTGAGGCTCTGGGTTCGATTCCTCAGCACTACATAAGCAAAAAGAAAAATACTGGAAGTGGCGCTGTGGTTCAAGTGGTAGAGTGCTAGCCTTGAGCTGAAGAGCTGAGGGACAGCGCCCATGCCCAGAGTTCAGGCCCCAGGACCAGATCCCCCAAAAAAAGACAGAGGAAAAGAAAGAACATAAATGTAAATTTAACTAGCTCTACCAAAAGTACTTCTGTCATTAAATACTCTGCAACTTTATTTCAGTCAGTTTTATGTGCCTAGTTATCTTAGTTTTAGAATGTTTTATTATGGGAATATAATATAAGAGAAAATATTCAGTACCCATAATCTGAAATCCAAAATATTAAAAAATATACAACTTTTTTTTTTGTCGGTCATGAGGCTTGAACTCTGGGCCTGGGCGCAGTCCCTCAGCTCTTCAGCTCAAAGCTAGCGCTCTACCACTTGAGCTACAGCACCACTTCCAGTTTTCTGGTTGTTTATTGGAGATAGAAGTCTCACAGTCTTTCCTGCCCAGGCTGGCTTTGAACCATGATCCTCAGATTTCAGACTCCTGAGTAGCTAGGATTACAGGCGTGAGCCACCAGCGCCCGGCTTTAAAAAATACACAACTTTTTAAAGTACCAGTGTGATCAGGTATGGATCTCAAGTGAGGGGTTGCAGTAAAAAAACATAATTGCCTAAAATAGTGCATGAATTACCTTTGCACTACATGTGTAAGTATAACTGGAAACATAAAAATGAATTTCATGTGGTTAGAAATGGGTCCCAAACCTGAAACACATCTCATTATGTTGTTTTTAGAGTTTTGGTTACAGTGTGCTCTCCACTGTCATTGTGTGAACTCTGGATACCATTTTCACTATCACTAGCAATGTTTATATGATTTTTCCATGCTCTTTATAGAATTGGCCTTTTGGGTTTGCATTGTATAGACCTTCTTTATTAACTGTAGTTTGCCTATGAGAATCGGAGATTAAATTTGTTTCATTATTTTAAGAATGTGGCAACCAATAAGTGTAATTTAAAAAAAAATAATAAAATATCCTTAGGTTCTCATTCTGAGAAATGTTTATGGCCAATAGGGAAAAGAGGTAAGATCTAAAAAGGTGTTTTCAGCTGGGTACTGGTGACTCACACACACCTGAATTCTTAGCTACTCAGGAAGCTGATATCTGGGGATTGTGGTTCAAAGCCAGCCCACGCTGAGACTTATCTCCAATTAACCACCCAAAAACTGAAAAAGTGGAGCTGTGGCTTAAAGTGGTATAGTTTTTAACCTTGAGCAAAAAAGCTCAGGGACAGGACCCAGGCCCTGAGTTCAAACTCCATGACTGGCAAAAAAATAAAAATAAAAAGCTGTTTGGTTTTTGTTCGTTTGTTTTGTTTTGTTTTTATCAGTTGTGGGGCTTGAACTTGGCCTAGCCAATGTCCCTGAGCTCTTTTTGCTCTAGGCTAACACTCTACCACTTGGAGCCATAGCACCACTTCTGGTTTTCTGTTGGTTAATTGGAGAGAAGAGTCTCTGGAGAGAAGAAGCCCTGGCTGTCTTCAAACTGCAGTTCTCAGATCTCAGCCTTCTGAGTAGTTAGGATTATAGGCATGAGCCACCAGCGTACCGCTATTTTTTTTTTTTTAACTGAGACAGAATTTTTCTGGCTTAAAATCAATGAAAACTTGAATGTATTAAGTCTTGGGGCCTATGAAATTGGGGCCTAAGTTGTTGTGGGTTCCAATTTTAAGTTTATAGTGTATTTTTTTTCTAAGGTACAGTCACTATTTTAACCTAACTTTCTATGCATACTTCATTCAAAGTTGATATTCTCCTCTGTACCTTACCTTAACTTTTTTCCTCTCTCTAGCTTCTAATACTTACATTTCTTCCTCAATTTTTACTTTTTATTTTGTGTTGGGTATGGAACCCAGATTCTCATGTGTACTAGGCTAACACTGTGATGAGATACCTCCCTAACCCACCTTTGTAAGTTTGATGCAACTCAACGTGTTCCTTAGGAACAAGTGGATTAAATTTTGAGACCATAGAGTCCACTTATTGCTAGATAAAATGTTTGGTAGACTCTCCTCTGCACTTTAGTTTGTTGTCACTGAGTTTGGAGCCCATCAATATTTTTCTTTAGACTTGTATCATAGTCCAATTTATCTTCCTGCTTCCAGACTTCACAGGTTGCTGGAACCAAATTCTTTAACCAAATAAAAGTCCAAAATTTCAAGTTAAGATCACTTATTTATGTATACTAGGGCTTGGACTCAGGACCAGAGTGCTTTACCCAAGCCTCCAGTTCTGGCTTTTAACTAGTAAATTGGAGATGAGTCTGATTTGTCAATCTGGGCTGGCTTGTGAACCTCCATCCTCAGATCTCAACCATGTAGGCTTTTTTTTTTTTTTTTTTTGGTCAGTCATGGGGCTTGAACTCTGGGCCTAGGCTCTGTCTCTGAGCTCTTCTGCTCAAGGCTAGCGGTCTACCACTTGAGCCACAGTGTTACTTCTGGTTTTCTGGTGGTTAATTGGAGGTAAGAGTCTCATGGACTTTCCTGCCCAGGCTGAACCTCGATCCTCAGATCTCAGCCTCCTGAGTAGCTAGGATTATAGGTGTGAGCCACAGGTGCCCAGCAGCCCTAGGCTTTAATATCCTTTTGATGTTAACTCCAGAAAAAGAAAAACTCCTTCCTACAGCAACTCATAGTCTGCTCTCTTGTTATCTCTAGCCTTCTACATATTTAGTTTTTCAAGCCTCTGCTAAAGTCTTCTTCCCTGAATTTGGCATATAAATATAAATATAAATATTTATTTATTTATTTACATTTGTTAGTCCTACCACCTAGAACTTCCCAATGTCTTTCCCATAGTCAGTCCATCTGCCTCTTAGCTATAATTTCTTTTAAAATTCAGTTTAAACATCTTATCTCCTTGGAAGTTTGTTTCCTCTAACTCAGTAAGTTAGAGGAGTACCTTCTGTTTCTCCTGTGCTGTATCTGTTCTCTGTGTCTGTCTCTGCCCTTTATATTGTAATCCATTTGATTTTTCTCTCTCTAAGTCCTTGAGAATAGGGTCATGATTCCCACTCCTTATTCCTCTCTTCAGGAACTAGCATCATAGAGCTCCTAGATGCCCTATAAGTGTTTAATAAATGATTGAAAATGAAAATATAAAGCTAAGTGTCATGGTGCACACCTGTACTCCCAGCACTTGGGAGGCTGAGACAGAGGATTGGAAGTTCTAGGTCAGCCTGGGTGGACCAGATAGACCCCATCTCAATTAAAACAAAAATACAATAATAACAAAAACCTAACTTTCATAATGCTGTATTTAGAAAAAGAGTTTTCTGAGAAAAAGCTGAGATACAAAAGGATAGGGGCATATCAATGTTTTAAATCTCAGGTTTGGAGTGTGGCACTTGGCTAGGATGATTTGAGAGGTCCAGGGCTTAATCCTTAGTACCAAAAAACAAAAATTACAGCCGGACGCCGGTGGCTCACGCCTGTAATCCTAGCTACTCAGGAGGCAGAGATCTGAGGATCTCAGTTCAAAGCCAGCCTGGGCAGGAAGTCTGTGAGACACTTATCTCCAATAAACCACTAGAAAACAGGAAGTGGCGCTGTGGCTCAAGCGGTAGAGCGCTCACCTTGAGCTGAAGAGCGCAGGGACAGCTCCCAAGCCCAGAGTTCAAACCCCACGACCGACAAAAAAAAAAAAAAAAAAAAAAAAAATCCTAAGTCCATTGTCTCTAAAAGCATACAGGTTTAGGAATGACTTTTGTACTTGTAGGATTTGTAGGGTTTTATTCACCTGAATTGTAACTTTCTGTCACAGAAGGATGCCCTGCAGTGGTCTCGTAATCCTGCTGCAGTGGATGGAGAAGAGCCAGAGGACTCAGCTGATGTGGAGAGCTGTGGGTCTAACGAAGCCAGCACTGTGAGTGGTGAAAATGACGGTAAGCGAACTTCCTAAGATGGAGGAAGAGCCCATATACAGTTTCCAGGGACTAAAGCTTCATTTTTTTACTTCCAGTATCTCTTGATGAAACATCGTCAAATGCATCCTGTTCTGCAGAGTCTCACAGTCGACCCCTTTCCAATCCCAGAGACAGCTGTAGAGCTTCATCACAGGTAGGCAAGAAAGTTGATAACCAGACCCCTAGGATGAACGAGGACAGGCACAAGCAGAATCATTCCTCTTTCATCAGAAGTCATGGACATGTTTGAAGAGTGGAGAAAACAAATTTGGTTTCACCTCTTAGTAACATTTAAAAGTGGATAATTCTGCCCATTCCTTTAACACACTAAGGGAGGTGCCCAATACATGTGCCTACACATGGTGTATGAGAGCATGAGTCAGAGATGAGTAGTCTCAACAATAGCTCTGTTACTTTCTAGCACTTACCTGCACAATGGCAATAACAAAGCTGTGGCTCATACCTATAATCCAGGCTACTCAAGAAATCAGGTGGATCATGCTTTGAGGCCAACGAGGGAAAAGGTTCCCAAGACCTCATCTCAACCAATAAAAAAGCCAGGTGCAGTGGTACACATCTGTCATTTCAGCTTTGTGGGAAGTATAAATCGGATTGCTATCTAGGCTGGAATGGACAAAAAACTGAAACCCTAATTTTAAAAGGGGACTGAGTGGCCAGGCACTGGTGGCTCATACCTGTAATCCTAGCAGGAGGCCCACCAAGCCAGGCAGAAAAGTCCATGAGAGCCAGGCACTAGTGCCTCACACCTATAATCTTAGCTACTGAGGAGGCTGAGATCTGAGGATTGCACAGTTCAAAGCCAGCCCGGGTAGGAAAGTCTGTGAGATTCTTATCTTCAATTAACCACCAGAAAATTGGAAGTGGGGCTGTGGCTCAAGTGGTAGAGCACTAGCCTTGAGCTGAAGAGCTGAGGGACAGCACCCAGGCCCAGAGTTCAAGCCCCCTGACCAACCAAAAAATAAAAGTCCATGAGACTTTTTATCTCCAGTTAACTACAAAAAGCTAGAAGAGGAGCTGTGGCTCAAGCCTTGAGCATGAACGCTCAAGGAAGGTGCCCAGGCATGAACTTCAGGACCAGTACTAAAGAAAAAGAGGGGGGGATGAGGGGAAGGGGCATGGGCTGACTCAACTGGTAGAATGTCTGCCCATGAAAGAGTACAAGGCCCAGTACCACGTAAAGGAAAAATAAGTTGATAACAATACCATACATTATTTTCAGCTGAGAGTGATTTTTTGTTGTTGTTGTTGGTGGTGGTTGTGGGGCCTGAACTCTGGGCCTGGGCACTGTCCCTCAGCTCTTCAAGGCTAGCACTTTATCACTTGAACCACAACGCCACTTTTTCTGCTTATGTGGTGCTAAGGAATCGAACCCATGGCCTCATGCATGCAAGGCAAGCACTCTACCACTGAGCCCCTTCCTAGACTCTGAAGTTGATGTTTGATCATTGCTTTTGTCAACATTTTCTCTTAGAACTATCTGCACATGAACTTTTACAAGAGAGAAGTTAAACGTAGGATCAAGAAGGTTGGCACTTGTGGTACAGCAATGACTCCATCTTGTTTTTAAATCCACTCTTTAACACAGGTAAACAAACAAAAGAAAAAGACAGGGGTGATGTTACCTCGAGTTGTCCTGACTCCTCTGAAGGTAAACGGGGCCCACGTGGAATCTGCATCAGGTGTGTATAGACTTGTGACTGTGGTGCTTTTTCCTCAGGTCCTGGGAGCCAAACTTCCCTCTGTCAGTAGTCTAACCCACTGTTGGGTGTGGGCCAGAGACCTAACCTATCTGGTAAGCGGAGGTAGCACACTATGGTGGTGAGGCCTGCTGAAGGATCTCATGCTGGGCTCTGCCATGTGTCCTTTTCTTGCCTCCCAGGGTGGTCATAGCAATTGATGGAGGATTGTGCCAGTGCTTTGTAAAAGGTATAGTGCTGTGCAAATGAGGATGCTGGTTTGGCATTCTTAAGGTCACATTTTAAAGCCAGACCATGTGGTAATAATTTCTGCCAGCCCAAGACTGGGAGCTGGACACCTCAGTACTGATGGCAGCATATCAGGGAGAGCTGGGAGAAATATGTTTGTCTTGAGAGCCTGGGTTCGGCGTGTGATGCTTTTGACAGTGGAATGCTGTGCCTTCAGGGTTCTCGGGGCGCCACGCCGATGGTGAGAGTGGCAGCCCATCCAGCAGCAGCAGTGGCTCTATGGCCCTGGCCAGTGCTGCCATTCGTGGCCAGGCCGAGGTCGCCCGGGACCCTGCCCCGCTCCTGAGAGGCTTCCGGAAGCCGGCCTCAGGTGAGTGGCTTGGCACTCATTTCTCTGCTTATAAAGAGGGTTTCCTTCAGGCCCAGTAAGGAGATGATGTCTTCTCTTCAGTTCCCTTTCCAGTTTGGTTTCATTTCTTGAGCGACCTTCTCCGTTTGCTTTGTTTTATCTTGGATTTTGATTATTTCATGCATAGACTGGATGAGCTGTTTGTGGGCAGAGTTGGTGCCATGAAGCTCTTTGTCTATCCCTGTAGGGCATGCCTCAGTGTTTGAATCAGTGAAATTTGCCTCTCGGCTTTTTTGTGAAGGAGTCTCACATCTGTTTTTTGTGTTTTCCCCCTCTTTGGTACCATCCTCTAGATGTGAAGAGTGGAAGCATGTGTTGAAGTTTGGGAATGCAAACATGAGTGCTGCATTGTGCTCCTTCCCTCCGGGGATAACTGGGGTTATTCCCAGTGCTCATGCGCTGTTTGTCGTCAAGATTTATTTCTTAAGAGACAGTGTGTTAGAATTTATGTAGATAGGCCACAAGAAACCATTAAGGCTAACTTTGGATTCTAAAAATTAGAATAAACCATTGTCTAAATGGGAAATAGTTTGGTCTTGATGTTTTTCCAATTCAAACAATGCTCAATCTAGTCTCAGAGGTCTCTTCCTAGTGACCCCCCCCCCCCCCCCGCAATAAAAATCTGGTTTGGAAAAACAAAAAAATCTGGTCTGAACCATTTAGCAGTTGGCATTGAGTAGCCCTTAGGACATTTCTTCTTGGTGATCATAGCTTACTCATAAAGGGCTTAGGTAGGTTTTCTGGAGTATACCAGCTAGGTTTCCTTTTTGACAGCTTCCAGTTGGGCTTTGTAGAGCCTATTCTGCAACCTGTCAGACCCTACCCATCCCTGCTTGTGATAAAGCATAGTACAGAGTGTTGTCCAAGGGTACTGGGTGTACTGGGTGTGATGGCAGCAATAGTAACTTGAAAACAGACATAGGTTGGGACTATCTGGACAGTTGAGCAGATTGTGTGCAAAATAGAGCTCTGGGTAAGTTTGAATGCTATCACTACAGTTTTCCTACTAGTTGACATTTGCTTTAAGAAGCTGAAAATGTATATCTTCTTGTTGCTTAAAACAACAACAACAACACAGGTCAAATGAAGCGCAACAGAGGTGAAGAGATAGACTTTGAGACGCCTGGGTCCATTCTTGTCAATACCAACCTCCGTGCCCTGATAAACTCCAGGACCTTCCATGCTCTGCCATCACACTTCCAGCAGCAGCTGCTTTTCCTGCTACCTGAGGTGGACAGACAGGTGCGAGCGCAGAGTTCCTCTGGCCTCTGTCTAGGCGGGCTCCTGTTCTCTCCTTTCCTTATTTATATTTAATTTTTTCCCTAGGTGGGGACAGATGGACTGTTGCGCCTTAGCAGCAGTGCTCTCAATAATGAATTTTTTACCCATGCGGCTCAGAGCTGGCGGGAACGCCTGGCTGATGGTAAGTAGACTTTACCTCACGTGGTTTGAGAGGTGCCTGCAATGTGTACTGTCTTGTGTGTCTCCTGGCACTTAAAACCCAAGCTCTCATTTTCTACTAATTTTTATTTTTTCTCAAGGGATATTATAGTACTAATAAGCTCTGAAAAGTAATGATATTTGATTGATTGATTGATTGATCTATCTAATCTAATCTATGCACCCTAGTCACCAGGCTTGAATTTTGGGCCTGCATGCTGTCCCTGAGCTTTTATGCTCAAGGCTAGCATTCTACCACTTGAGCCACAGCTCTGTTTCTAGCTTTTTATTGGTTAATTGGTTAATAAAAGTCTCACAATGCCAGGCACCAGTGGCTCATCCTAGCTACTCAGGAGGCTGAGATCTCCAGATCTCACAGTTCAAAGCTGGCCCATGAGACTCTTATCTCCAATAAACCACCAAAAACCAGGAAGTAGCTCTGTGGCTTAAGTGGTAGAGTGCTAGCCTTGAGCTGAAGAGCTGAAGGACAGTGCGTAGGCTGAGTTCAAGATCCATAACCAAAAACAACCAAAAAAAAGCCTCACAAACTTCTGCCCAGGCTGGCTTCAAGCCTTGATCCTCAAATCTCATCTCCCGAGTAGCTAAGATCACAACCATGAGCCACTGGTGGCCGGTTATGTATATGTCCATTTTACATCTTTTTTTTTGGGGGGGGGGGAAGAGGGATGGTCATGGGGCCTGAACTCTGGGCCTGGGCACTGTCCCTCAGCTCTTCAGCTCAAGGCTAGTGTTCTACCACTTGAGCCACAGCGCCACTTCGGGCTTTTTTCTTTTTTGCTTATGTGGTGCTGAGGAATTGAACCCAGGGCCTCATGCCCTCTACCACTGAATTACCTTCCCAGCCCCTACATCTTCTTTTCATCATTAAAACTATACATGTGCTAGGCACAGGTGGCTTATGTCTGAAATCCTAGCTAGTCAGAAAGGAAGCAAGCTGAGAGAGGAAGGATTGTTATTCAAGGCCAGCCCAGGCAGGAAAGTTAGCAAACCCTATCTTTTAAATAGGTAAGTAGGGGGGCTGGGAAGGTGGCTCAGTGGTAGAGCGCTTGCCTTGCATGCATGAGGCCCTGGGTTCGATTCCTCAGTACCACATAAGCAAAAAGCCAGAAGTGGCACTGTGGCTCGAGTGGTAAAGCACTGGCCTTGAGCTGAAGAGCTGAGAGACAGCGCCCAGCCCAGAGTTCAGGCCCCACAACCGGACCCCCCCCCCCAAAAAAAAAAATAGGTTAGTAGGGCTGGAGGTGTGACTCAAGTGGTTAGAGTGCCATTGTGGCAAGCACAAGACCCTTAGTTCAAACCCCAGTACCACAAACAAGGCAAATCTATACATGTCTGTTCAGTGATCATGACATTGTCTGGAAGGATGGAATGAAGTGCTCTGTGACATTAATATACTCTGTTTTTAGGCATAATCACTTGGAGTGAACAGTAGTTCACTGAGTTGAGTTTTGTGTGGAAGCTATGTGAGGAATGAGTTAAGAGGACTCCAAGACATTCCTGAGTTTGATGACTGCTGTCAGTCTACAGATAGTTATACTTAAGACTGATTTATTGGGCAAAACAATAGAAATTGGCAACAATACAGTGAGGGCATATGGGATGAGGTGCAGGGGTAGCTAAGCACAGCACTGTGCAGGCCCATTACAATTCTCCCACGGTTAAGTTGTGACTGCAGATATGATCTATATGCTAGGGAAACTCATGAGGCTTGGTGCCCAGGAGTTTGGGATTTGTGGGGACTCATCATGTAACATATGACTGATAAGCACACATTGCTGATAAGAAACCACTGATTGTTTACCAAATTCTCCCCCCCCCCCATATTTGATTGAGAAGAACAGATGTTTTCATCATGAACCATATTATCAACAGTAACAGCCTTCCTATCAGTCATAGTGGTGGGAACTCTGAAAATCCAAATTCCACCAGTTCCTAACTCAGTTGTGTCCTTTGGAACTCCACAGAGAGGCCTGCAGAGTCCTGTGCATAGCTGCCTCTTTACCTCACTTCATATGCCTTTCTCTACCTTTTGTTGATGCCAATTTATATTTTTTTGCTGCAATTAATCACAGTCTTGAGTGTAACTCTGTAGACTGACAGCAGTCATCAAACTCAGGAATGTCTTAGAGTCTGCTTTTTTTTGTTATTCGCAATCATGGGTCTTGAACTTTGGTTCTGGGTGCTGTCCCTAAGCTCTTCAGCTCAAGGCTAACACTCTACCACTTGAGCCACAGTACCACTTGTGGTATTCTGGTGGTTAATTGGAGATAAGAGTCTAACGGACTTTCTTGCCCTGGCTGGCTTTGAACTGCACGATCCTCAGATCTCAACCTCTTTAATAGGATTACAGGTGTGAGCCACTAGTGCCTGGCTTTGGGGTCCTCTCAATTCATTCTGCACATAGCTTCCACACAAAGCTCAACTCAGAGAAGCTACTTTCACTCCAAGTGATTGTGCCTAAAAATGGAATATATTAATCACAGTACATTTTTTTCCTGGTCAGCTAAGGGCCATTCTTGTATGTAGGCTTTTGAAGAATAAACAGCTGGATGCTACTAAGGAGTTTGAAATTTGGAAGATCATGTTTTAAGGTCAACCCAGGCAAAAAGTTAACAAGAGATCAGGTGCTAGTGGCTCACACCTGTAATCCTAGCTATGCAAGACACTGATCTCTGAGGATTGCAGTTCAGAGCTAGCCCAGGCAGGGAAGTCTGAGATTCCTATTCCTAACTAACCACCAGAAGAGCAGAAGTGGAGCTGTGGCTTAAAGTGGTAGAGCACTAGCCTTGAGCAAAAAGCTCAAGGACAGCACTCATGAGTTTCAGCCCCCATGACTGACAAAAAAAAAAAAGAAAAGTTAACAAGATTCCATTGCAACAAACATGCCAGATGTGCTTGAGAATGTCTGTAATCTCAGCAATATAAGAGTGTAGTTAGGAGCATTGCCATCCAAGGCTGGCTCAGTAAAAAGCACAAAACTATCTGAAAGGTATTTAAAGGAAAAAGGGATGGGAGAATGGCTGAAGTGGTTGAGCACTTGCCTAGCAAGCATGAAGCCATGAATTCAAACTCCTCCAATACTGCCAAAACAAACACTTCTGGTAGAATAAAACTAGAAGACTTTGCTGTCTATAGGATAGATAGGCGTGGATATTCTGAATACACTCACTAGGAAAGTCTTCTTTCTCTCTAGGTGAATTCACTCATGAGATGCAAGTCAGGATACGACAGGAAATGGAGAAGGAAAAGAAGGTAGAACAATGGAAAGAAAAATTCTTTGAAGACTACTATGGACAGAAGTAAGGCATTTGTTGCTCTAACTCTTGGAGTGGGTGTTTGAGAGGATAGAAGCAAGTGGATTCATGTTGTATTAGGTATTTAAACTATATGGGCCCTGGAGTCATGGCTCAGTTGGCAGAGAGGCAAGCACAAGGTCAAACCCCCTAGCACCATCAGAGATAAGCAAATAAACAGGAACCAGCTTCTTAAGAGCCTTGAGCCCAGGGATTGGGAAGGTGGCTCAGTGGTAGAGCGCTTGCTTTGCATGCATGAGGCCCTGGGCACCACATGAGCAAAAAAAAGAAAAAAGCCAGGAGTGGTGCTGTGGCTCAAGTGGTAGAGCACTAGCCTTGAGCTGGAGAGCTGAGGGACAGTGCCCAGTCCCAGAAAAATTCAGGCCCCATGACCGGACCCAAAAAAAAAAAAAAGAACCTTGAGCCCAGAAGATCAAGACTAATTTGTGAAGCATTGAGGATACTCCTTATAGTGTATGGGAGGAAGTACACCACTTACACTGAAGCTAATGTTCGTTTATCTTTTTTCTACCTATATATCTTGAGTGCATATTTTTCATAGGGATAAGATATTATCCTCTCTGATCTGTAACTGATCTTTGGTTTATAGATTGGGCTTGACCAAAGAAGAGTCATTGCAGCAGAATACAGGCCAGGAGGTGGCTGAAATTAAGAGCGGTCTGAGTGTCCCGGGAGAATCAGTGCGGCCACAGAGGGGCCTGGGTGCTCGTCAGCGGGACGGGTATTTCAAGAAACGCTCTCGTCCTGAACTACGAACAAGAGCTAGAAGAAATCTGTATAAAAAACAGGATGCAGAACAGACAGGAGATGCCAAGGATATGAACTCAGTGGTGCCAGATATCACACTCTCCAAAGATGGAGAGGGTAAAACAGATGCAGCAGGGGTGAGCAGTCCCCCTCAGCCAGGTGTGTCCTTGACAGCATCTAGCCAGGAGGGTCTCAAAAGCAAATCTGAGGCTTCCGGGATCCAGCTTGAGCCAGACAACTCAGCACGTGCCTCTGCGTCTCCAGACAGAATTCCCAGCTTACCTCAGGACACTGCGGAACAGGAGCCAAAGGATCAGAAGAGGAAATCCTTTGAGCAGGCAGCCTCTGCATCCTTTCCCGAAAAGAAACCCCGGCTTGAAGATCGTCAGTCCTTTCGTAACACAATTGAAAGTGTTCACACCGAAAAGCCACAGCCCACTAAAGAGGAGCCCAAAGTCCCGCCCATCCGGGTAAGCAACTATTTGATTCCTGATGGCTCTGATGCCAGATTTCCTTGGAGAATTATGAGCCCATTGGCAGGGACAGAGACCTTTGGGAGCCCATGTGTGAATTAATGGGAAAAGAGAGCATTTCTTGCTGGTGACTTTACGTTTAAGGTATAGGAGTATTTCTTTTTTCCTTTGTTTACTCTGTTAAAATTATCTCTAGAGCCAGGTGCCTGTGGCTTGTGCCTGTAATCCTAGCAACTCTGAGATCTGAGGCTCATAGTTCAAAGCCAGCCCAGGCCAGAATGTCCATGAGATTCTTATCTCCAATTAACCACCAGAAAATTTGAAATGGCTCTCTTGCTCAAATGGTAGAGCACTCGCCTTGAGCTGAAGAGCTCAGGGACAGTGCCCAGGCTCAGAATTCAAGCCCCATGACTGACCCCCCCCCAAAAAAAAAAAAAAAATTCTAGAGGTCAAAATCCTTTGGGACTTTTCATGTTTTATTAAGCAACGTTAGGGTCTTTGCTGTAGTGATACACACAGTCCCACTGAAACTAAATTTCAGGTGGGGCTTTAATCTGTCAGCAGAATTAACTCTGAATAAAAGTGGTGTCATTGGAAACTGTTTTACGGGGATGGCTTTTTTGGAAATTTATTTGATATTCTAGGTTATGACCTCTAAGCTATTAGTGGTCTGTCTGGATTGACTTTGTAGGTCCTAGGTCTGTTCACTCTGTTAAAAACTATTTTCCTTTATGCTTTTCTTGCAGATTCAACTTTCACGTATCAAACCACCCTGGGTGGTTAAAGGTCAGCCCACTTACCAGATATGCCCCCGGATCATCCCCATCACGGACGCCTCCTGCCGGGGCTGGACTGGTGCCAGGACCCTCGCAGACATTAAAGCCCGTGCTCTGCAGGCCCGAGGGGCGAGAGGCCACCACGGCCATCGAGAGGCGACCACCACTGCCATCGGAGGGGGGGGTGGCCCGGGTGGAGGTAGCAACGGGGCCACTGATGAGGGAGGTGGCAGAGGCAGCGACAGTGGTGATGCTGGTGAGACCTGTGGCAACTCTGAGCCCAGGGGAGCCCCAGGCACCCTTGGAGAGAGTGCGCCAGATATACAGCGAGCACAACTACTGCCGCCTTGTCCTCTGAATGGGGAACACGCCCAGGCCCGAAAAGTCACATGCAGAGCCAGGAGAGAGGACCTTCCTTTTCTCAAAAAGGAGGAAAGCTGCCTATTGCCGGGGGGCTCTGGTGTACTCACAAGGGGACTGGAAGATGCCTCCCAGTCCCCCACTGCACCCACTGGGGACCCACCGTGCCAGGCTTTGCCCCCATTGTCCTCTCAAACCCCAGTAACTGAGAGGCTAGTGGAGCCCCCTAAGTTGCATCTGGATAATAGAACTGAGCATATGTCTGGCACTCCTTCTTGGGAAGGCGGGAATGAGTACCCAGGAGTCACTGCTCCCCCAGAGAATGATCCTGTACCATCTCTGGTGGGAGGCGTATTAGAAGGAGGAATGGGCCAGGATGTGGGCAGTAAGCTTGAAAGGAAGGATTCCATACCTGAGTCATCACTGCCTGCCTGCCTGCAGGACAGAGCATTTGCTGCTGGATTAGGACTTGGTGACTCAAGCCTCCCCATTAGGGACAGTAAGAGTAGACAAGAAGCCTTGACAACCGAGGCTGTCCCTTGGATGCCATTCCTATCAAATGACAAGGAAGTGAAACAGTCTGAGCCAGAATCCGGAGAGAATGAACAACCTGTGGAGCCCCGAGTTGAAGAGCGGGAACAAGTTGCTCCCCTCACTGTTGCAGTAGCCCGCAGTTTGACAACCAAGGAGGGTGAGGATGAGGAGGGTGGGACTTCTCCTGACCACTGTGCTTTGCTCTGGACACCTCATGGAGGCCAAGAGGCCACTGGCAGCACCGGCAAGCAGGTTGTCATTGAAAAGCTAAAACTCAATGGAGACTCTGAAGCACTGAGTCCTCACAGTGAATCTACAGACACAGCCTCTGACTTTGAAGGCCACTTCACTGAGGACAGCAGTGAAGCCGACACCAGTGACATTGCAGTGGCAAAGGAATCGGTGGTGAACAAGAAGAGGTGTGACTGGAACCCATGCACCCCGCTGTCCAAGGTGCACAGTAACCCAGGCGTGCCGACGAGGACAGAGGGAATTGCTCCACCCCAGAGCTGGGTATCCCGAGTGTGTGCAGTTCCCGTGAAGACCCCAGCCTCGCTGCTGTTGGCCAGTCCCGAGCACCAGCCAAGACCCATGTGCCTGCCTGGGCCAGGCTCCTCGGTGGAGGCCGCCAGTCCACTGGTGATAAAGTTACTGCAGGGTGATTTGCCCTTGGAGAAGGTTTTTCTTCCAGGCCACAGAGGCAGCAAGCCAGAATCAACACAACTACCACTTACAGGAGAACAGAGCCAGGGTGGCCTCGTGGGTGTGGAAACTTTGCACAAGCCTAAGGGAAGTCCCCTGATTGGCACAAGCAGTCCTGCCTCACGGGCATTAAAGGAGCTTCTTCTGCCTAAGAACCATGAAGCCACTCCTTGTCTTGACAGGGCTGAGACCATGCAGGCGCCTGGAGCTCCCCAGAAGATTTCCAAGACAGTCTCAAGTTCAGACTCCCTCCATCCAGTGACAAATCCAGTCCCCTCTGGGAAGCTGGAAGACATGGATTCCAAAGAACATTTCTCTTCATTTAGTCCTGAAGAGCAGAAGGAAGCCCAGGCCTCATCCCAGTGCAGCAGCTCAAGTGCTGCTCCAGGCACAAGTGCAGGAGACCTCACTACCTCGAGAGTGCCGCATGCGCTCCCCTCTCCACATGCGGGCCCCAGTGGCCCCCCGCAGGCAGGGGGCTCCCCAGGTGATCACAGCCATGCTGGAGGCCAAGGGAAGAAGCTCTTTGGCACTAGGAATGTGACTACAACCATTCAGCACCCCCCACCTTCAGACCCCATGCCACTGCCAGCTGAGGCCCCTCCACTTCACAGCAGGAAGTTGGGGTCCGACGGAATACAGACTGCACGGGTAGATTGGGCTCCGAAGCCGCCACCCACGCCTGCAGACAGCATCAAGAGTGAAAAGGCTTTTGTGGGGAGTTCTCCTAAGGCAAATGCAGAGAACAGAAAAGGTGCTGGGCAGAGTCCTCTGGAGTTGATGGGTCACTTGCAAGGAGTACCCTTTGTTATGGACCTGCCCTTCTGGAAGTTAGCCAGAGAGCCAGGGAAGGGGCTCAGTCAACCTCTGGAGCCTTCTTCCATCCCCTCTCAACTCAACATCAAGCAGGCTTTTTATGGGAAGCTTTCTAAATTCCAGCTGAGTTCCAACAGCTTCAACTACACCTCCAGCTCTCCAGCTTTTCCCAAAGGCCTTGCGGGCAGTGTGGTGCAGCTGAGCCACAAAGCAAACTTTGGTGCAAGCCACAGTGCATCCCTCTCCCTGCAGATGTTTACTGACAGCAGCACGGTGGAAAGCATCTCGCTCCAGTGTGCGTGCAGCCTGAAAGCCATGATCATGTGCCAGGGCTGTGGTGCGTTCTGTCATGATGACTGCATTGGACCCTCAAAACTATGTGTATTGTGCCTTGTGGTGAGATAATAAATTATGGCCATTGGAAAAATTGTATATTTAGTGTGTGTATTTTGATAATGATTGACCTTAAATCTGTATACAGAATGTCACTGATAAAATAGACTCTTTGTCTCTAGGCAATAGCAGTCTTGACTCTCCCTAAAACTTACAGTGCTAAAGCCCTCTGTCACTTGTCAACCTTTCTGGTCTTGCTGGAGGGGTTTTCTCGGGGGCCAGCCTATGGGACTGCCCAAGGCCAGCCAACCTGACCCCTCTTGTAGACTCAGCCTGGTGTGGCAGGGGAGCCAACCTGACCCCCAGATGGACTTGAAACTGAAGCCAGAAGGCAGTATTCTCCAAGGGAAGCCTCCTGACCTGAGCAGCAGTCAGTCTTCCACCTGCCTCCCTGCGATCCTCCTGCTATTTTGGGGAGTTGATGGCTGGGAATAAAAGCTGCGAGGGTTAAATAACTCCCACAGTTGCCCACCAGGGGCTTTAAGCACCTGCTGACCTCAAGGTCACAATCATTGGGACCTTCCTGTCTCTGTGTGACCCATGGTTCCATGGAATCTTTTGACCGCTTTAGTTTCTTGGACAGCAGGGTCAGGAAAATAAGGTTGCTGCCAATGGATATACCTTCTGTAGAGCTGGTGAGGCAGCTGTGGACATTTGTGGGTGACTCCTGCTTGCCGCCTACCCCAGCACTGGACTCTGGGCGTGGGCCCCTCCACACGTGTATGTGAAAGTCATTTTACATTTCCAAGCAGTGTGTTTCTTATTTTTATATTTTTAACTTTCTTGGTTGTTTAAGGTGAACTTTTTGGCTTCTGTAAGTATGCTCTATGCACCTCTAATGTTTTATCCTGTATTTATATGTTGTATACAGTACTGGCCAATTCTGTAAATGGATGTATTGTACAGAGAACATGAGTGTCTCTTCCTTATTTTACATCTTCAGCATCAATTGCATTAAAGTGGTGTCATTTACTTCTCTCCACCTATTGTCAGAGCCGCTGAGTGCTGTGCTGCCTGACGTGAGGGGGAAGTGACTGACCTGTGATCTGTGGCTGGTCCCCATCACCAGGGGATCTGCTGGCTTCAGAGCCACAGCTGGCTCATGTGCACGCCACTGAGCAAATGCATCTTGCTCCCCACATCTGTTCTCTGCTCCAGCTTTTAATGGCTCCTCGCGGCCCTCTGTGACAAATCGCCACCACCAGTGTTAAGTGCTTCTGAATCAATCCTTGGGTAAGTTCTCTGGGCAACCCTCAGGCCTGCCTTGGGCTCTGAGCCTCTTACTTGTCACTGCAATACCTGGCTGACTTTTGACAATAGGTTGGGATGAAACAAAAGCCATGCTTGCTGCCTGCCTCTCCCAACACATTCCAGCAGGCAGATGCCCCTGTGTTTGACCCATTCCTGCCTTGTTTTTCGTCTCTACTTACTGCAGAGCTGCAGGTCCTTGATTCATCCAGGCAGGTCTGTCTCCCTATAAAATTGTATGCCTTAGGCAAGTTTTATTTCATCTGAAAGGTGACTTTCCCCCTTTTAATCTGAGGTGGCATTTTTTAATCTTTATTTTTTGCCTTCTGAAGCATGAATGAGAAGTTGGCAACACAGTGATTTAAGTGCACTATTGGCAAAGTCCAAGTTGTCAGCTCAAGAATCTGTTTACCAAAGACAGGGATCAGGAGCCCATGCGTGGCCCGTCCTTCTCTTTAGGGGATCTCAAAGGTCCAGCTTACCACTGGCCTGGCCGTGGGGCTGCCCAGAAACATCACTCTCCTTATGTCTCTGTGGTATTGGAAAAATAAACCTGTACAACCTACATTTGTGGTCTCAGTCATCCTCTGTGGCTGCCTGCCGGTGTGGGAGTCAGCTTGTGTGCAGAGCTGGAGTGGGAGGAGTGGCTGCCAGCTTGCCTCCTCAGCCCTGGAGCAGACCTGCTTACCTGGGGCTCTCCTTTGTGACTTGGCTGCTCTGCTGGCCTTTGGGCTGTGACTTCTTGGTGAACTGTCCCACTGTGAGACTAGAATAAGTGACCGGTGCTTTCCCTGCAAGTGGGAGATGCACACAGCACCTCCCGTGCACTTGCGTGGCTAAACTGCCGCTCCTAGCTTGAGTTTTCCCAGTGGGTTCTGAATGGTTGATCTGCGGGCCAATGATGATTCTGATCTCACCATTGAGTGAAGCATGCCTGATGCTTGAATGAACCTGTGTGGAAGCTGAGTGCTTCTAAGGTTGGGTTGGTTTCTCAGATAAAAGTCCTGAGATTTCTCTGGAGGGCTGAAATACATAGTTTAGTGCATATCAGAAACAATTAGAAGCAGGGTACTGGTGGCACAAGCCTGTAATCCCTGCTACTCAGGATGCTGAGATGCTGAGATGGTTCAAAGCCAAACAGGTCAAGAAAGTTTGTGAGATTCTTACCTCTAATTAACCACCTGAGAAGTGGTACTGTGGCTCGAAGTGGTAGAGTGCTAGCCTTGAGCAAAAAAACTAAGGGACAGTGCTCAAGCCCTGAGTTCAAGTTCCATGACCAACGGAGGAAAAAAAACACCAAAAACTTATGTATAATACACCAATGGGGGGAAAAAAATCATGCAAGTGAAGCTCAAATACAGCTCCACCAATTCTTCCTGCCTTTGGGGCCATCTTGCAATCCTGCTGGAGAGTACCTGAAGGTGGCTCTGTGGTGTTCAGGTGAAAGTCGTGGTGGTTATAGGTGACTCGTGATTGGGTGACCTTGTAGTGGTGGTGATCAATGTTCCTGGTGATGGGGCAAACTCCTGGTGGTGGTAGTTGGCTCTGGTGATCTGGCTACTACCTGCTGGTGGTGGTGTTCTACTTGTGCTGTCACTGTATGTCAGCCTCTTGTGTCTGAGCGAACTTAGAATGCATTAGGGTCCAGGGCAGGAATTATATCCTACCACTTACATCTCTGACTCATGGGCCGCATGCCAGCCATGTGGGTCTGTGCACAACTTGTGTGTCCCTGTCCTGTCTGGAGCAAGGATGCTGGTGCCTATCACCTAGGTAATACGCAAGTCTATGAGTTTATGTCAGGTTAACATGAATACTAGCTCTGTGAAATCCATTGAAATCCAAATGGCTGCTGCCACCTGCTTCCCCCTTGCCAGAGGAAGTTGTGGGGATGTGGGCCTGGGCCCTGGGT
This sequence comes from Dipodomys merriami, assembly GCF_024711535.1. Taxonomy (NCBI): domain Eukaryota; kingdom Metazoa; phylum Chordata; class Mammalia; order Rodentia; family Heteromyidae; genus Dipodomys; species Dipodomys merriami. Next base: position 69,968,482 of record NW_027206290.1, read on the forward strand.
GGTGAGGGTTGTGAGGTGACATCTGGTTTCCGGTGTCTTACAGCTTTTGAGTGCAGTGCTGAGATTAAAGGGAGGCTTCTTTATAGCAGAAAGGATGAGGAAAGCAAATGTTTGAAAATAGGGGAATGATGCTACCACTGGCCTGTTGTGCTGTCATTTTGATGTCCAACCTGCACTTGAAGTAGGACCCTGCTTGTAAGAGCAGGGGCACCCATCAGGGGCCTGCCTGGAGAGGTGGGTGCTGCCCATGTGTTGCATTGTTATGTGGATGCTATTGGGGGGCACAGAGAAAGTGGGGCTTGTGATCTTGGGAGATTGCTCCTTGAAAACCTAATCTGACAGCACCCACGCTTCTTGCTCTTGTCCTTGCACACAAATTGGAAAGTCTGGAATGAGTGTTGGCACTGCAAGACAGGATGATGTAGACTGGCTCTTGCACAGTGCATGGCAGCGCTGCTTCTCCCAGGTAGGTGGGGCTTCACCCTTCTGGGGATGCTCCATGAGTGTACAGAACATTGCACACTGCTAGCAGGTGCCCAAACTCCCAGGGCAACTATGTCCCTTTGTATAACAACTCCAGGCTGCCCAGCTAATAAAAACATGGCTCAAAACAGGCTCCAGTAGCTCACACCTGTAATCCTAGCTACTCAGGAGGCTGAGATCTGAGGATCAAGGTTCAAAGCCAGCCCAGGCAGGAAAGTCTCCAGGAGACTCTCATCTCCAATTAACCCCCCAGAAACGAAGTGGAGCTGTGGTAGAACACTAGTCTTGAGCACAAAGAGGCTTGGAGACAGCACCTCAGGCTCTTGAGTTCAAGCCCCACGATCAAAAAAAAAAAAAAAAAAAAAATCAAGGGAGAGAGAACTTGACAAGGGTTTCGTTTTTTAGATTTACTATAACTACTACGCTGCTCTAGTGCTTTTTTTTTGGTCGGTTGTGGGGCCTGAACTTGGTGCTGTCCCTCAGCTCTTCAGCTCAAGGCTAGCACTCTACCACTTGAGCCACGGCGCCACTTCCGGCTTTTCTGCTTATGTGGTGCTGAGGAATCAAACCCAGGGCCTCATGCATGCAAGGCAAGCACTCTACCACTGAGCCACCTTCCCAGCCCCTCTAGTGCATTTTTAATGACTTAAAAAGGCGTGTTTCCTCAATACATAAGAGGAGGCTTTGCCTGTTTAGTCAGGTTTCAGTGAATTTGTCTCTCTTAATATGACATGTAAGGTGACATTTCCTGCTTGATAATGTCTTGTGTCCACTGTCAACAGCAGTAGTCTGCAGCTGTACCTAAAGAAGCCAGACTGAGCCAAGCCTTCACTTCACTGTCGTCAAGCCATTTCTCCTGGTGGTCTCAGTGCTCCGAAGAGCAGCCACTTTGCCATGGGGGTAAGTGTTGGGCTGCATGGAGCTGGTTTGTATTCTGCAGATGTCCCTGGATGGGACAGGGCATTTCCTTGGCATTCCTGAGGATTTGCTGCCCCTTCACCATCCCTGGGAAGGCTGAGGCATGGAGGCCTGGTACCTGCTGATGCCCATGCTTTCTGCATGCGTGAGTGCAGCCCAGCCCAAGTGCAGTTGTGAAGCTTCAGACTGCTGACCTTCCTTTGATGTGTACATATGGCCGTTACATAGTCTCTCTCTCTCTCTCTCTCTGTTTTAGATTGTGTCATTACTGCTTTTTTTTTTTTTTTTAGTTGCCTGCCTGTGGTGGCTCATGCTACCACAGAGGGATCACTGCTCAAGATCAGCCCAGGTGGAAAGTTCATGTACCCTCCAATCTCAACCAATAGAAACTCGGTACAGTTTCCTAGCTACATGGGAATGTACATAGGAGTGTGCAAATTGGTGTGTGCATACATGAAATTTTAACAGATGTGTGCTTTTAATTTGCGTAGTCAAAAGTTTTTTTAAACCCAGAACGATCAGTTTGTTCCAAGCCATATTTCTATAATTTTTCCTAAAAACATACTAAATGATACATATATACATGAACATAAAGTGGGTGTACAAATTGGTTCTGGAAAACACGGCCCTTGCATTTCCCTTAAGAATCCACCTAGAATGAATGGAATGTCAAGTTCCAAAGGCTTAGGACCAAGGACCATGTTCGTTGTTTTCCCAGCTTGCTCTTGGGTGTTGCTTCTGGAATTTGGATCATTTGGCCACACACCAAGATGACAGGGAAAGTGTCTTTAGTTGTTGTGTGAGTTTAGGCAAGGCCAATACCCAGTGCATTGCTGCTGCTTCGCCTCTAAGCGGGGATGAGGTGAGTGAGACAGCTGGGTATCCGGTGGGCACCCAGAAAGCTCGTTTCTCTAAAAGGCTGAATACCGACATGGAGTTAGAGGTTTGTTTGTAAAGAAAACCTACTGAGGCCTTGAGTGTGCTACACTTTGGCTAGGAAAAGGTGAAATCTGCCAGTAGAAAGATGTTCTAGTGGCAAGCTAGATTCATAAGAGCCAGCTGGCAGGCCAGCAATGCTGGAGGTGTGAGACACAGTGGAGGCGCAGTGTTCAGTTTGTTGTTCAGTGTTTATTAAGTCGATTCAGCCTTATATATGATATACAGATTCAAAAGGAAAAGGATTCCACATACTTATGAAATCAGTGCATTTAGCAGTAATACCATGGAGATAACAGCTCGATTAACAGCTCATTGGTCTTCTGTTAAGTGAGGGGGAGAGGGAGTCGGCCTGTGCTAGTCATTCCACAAACAAAACAGAATTTAATCGCATCACATAGAAGACACATTCTAAGAATTAAAAATATTAAGCCACATTTACTGGAAAAAAACTCACTGTACAGAACACAAATACTTTTTTATAGAGAGCATTGAGGAGGAAGTCCTCACCTGCTTAGAAGAGCCACATTAAGTTGCATAGGTGCATATCTGTAAAAATATAATTTAGAGGTGAAGCCACTGATTAATAAACAGTCACCTTGAAAGTTGGTGCCATCCGCTGCTTGTAGTAAGTGCCATATGCTTACTGTCTGGAGCCCTCACCCCTCCCCAGAGCCCTGAAGAGTCACCTGTACCATCTGCACTGAAAAGTCTGACATGGAACTTGCACTCTTCCAAAACATCTAAATTATGCCAGACAACTGGCAGCCTCAGTAGTCCCTAAATCCTTGGCTTGCTTGTTCCTGAAGGCCTCACGATTCACCTCGACCTTCTCACTGCCTGGCTGCTCTGTGGGACTGACTGTTCTTCCGAGAGCCCAGTGGCCACATCCCGCCTTTGCTCCTTTGCCGGGTGCTGCCCACAGGGGGTGCTGTTCCTATTCCTCTGGCCGGACAGCTGATGGAGGCACTTGGCATTGACCAGGTGGAGTCCGTGTCAGCAAATCCGTGCTCTGTTTGTAGATTTTTGTTTGTGTTTTTAGGTGGAAACAGGTAAAGAGTGAGAGGTTTTGTTTTGTGGCTTTGCTAAGCAGATGAGCTCAGTGAGGTGCATCTTCCTCCTCAAGAGCGAGTCTTGCAGAACACACAGGGGTGGGGCGTCTGTACATGTAAACAGTACACTTCCACTGAGTCCAAAATTAGGAGCAAAATACAAAGGTTCACATTGGTCTTAGGTAGATACAGGCGAGAAAGAATTGAGCTGTTGAGCTCAGAAACAACAAAACAAAGTTTCTAAAGCACCACTAAATTATATAAAAATCAGACCACGGACGGATTGAAACTGGTATTCTGGTGAAATACTTTACTATCTTGTATAAAGTTTTACAAAAAATTACAAATTAAAAGTATCAACCCTCTGAGTTCAAAGCAGCATTTTGAAAATGAACGTGTAGTTAATCCTATAACCACCCCTGGAGTCATTCATGGCCCTTGAGAGGGGAAACACGGGTGGGTGCCACCTGTCCCAAATCCTCTGAGACCCTCCTAGCCCCACCTTCCCCAACATGGTCCTTAGGAATAAACTGTCGGGTGGCGGCGGCGGCAAAGTGATTGCAGATGGGTTATACGCGCTGTCACTGGCCTAACAGATAGATTGCCAGTGAGACCTAGTGCCCATGTCTCCCATTCCCCCTGCCTGTGGGAACAGCCCCTGCAGACTCAGACTGGCAGATCCTACTCTTGTATTTCCTTTTTAACTGGGGATCATCAATGATTACTTTGCGCCCTAAGTGGCTGTGGGAGGAGGAGGCCCCTCCCCGAGGGCGGGCAGCGGCGAGCTGGGGCCATCAGAACCAGTTAAGGTGCTCTCTGCGTTCTGCGTCGGGTGTATAGGGAAGGGTTTGAAGCCACATCTTTTAAAAACAAAAGGCAAAACAGAGCAAGTTCCCTGACTGAACTGGCTAATGGAATCTTTTTACATAGTAACTTGTTCCTGACCCCAGCCCTCATCTCTGGGGTATCAAGTTCAAACTCTCTGGGAGGGAGTCCACATGACAGAGCCCTCTGTCCTGAAGACCTTGCCCCCACCCCCACCCCCAGGCTGTCACCACTGGCATTTGTTCACTTTTACTTTAAAACACATGGCCCTCGGCTCGCACGGCAGCTGACAGTGGTTGGTCACACAGCTTGTACGAAGGAAGTGTGGCTTTCAGCTGTGGCTTAAAGCTGATCCCCATGGGTGGAGGGAGGATCCCCCTTCCCAGTCTTTCAAACGGCTTGTGTCTAGTCTGGGTGCTGCCTCTGGGAGGAGAAACAACATATTAAGCAACTGATAATCAGGAGTTGAAGGGCGGCGATTGTCTCTGCCAGTTTTTTTAACATTAAGATTTTCACAAATTGCCTGGGGTAACATTTTTCAAAAGATCTACTGATTAATTTGCAGTATTGTTCACACACAAAAATAAATATTTACACAAATTCAAACATAGTCTGGGAGTCAAACCGGGCAGGTGGGGACTGGGCACATAGACGGCCGGCTGTGGGGGAGGCCTTGGGTGCTGGGACTTGTGCTGTGTGGAGAGGGCTCTGGTGTCCTGGCTCTGACCAGAAAGGCCTGGGGCCCGGGCACATGGAAGGCAGAGGTGGTGTGGCTGAGTGTGTTGGGGGCCACGTGGGAGACCACCCCAAACCTCAGGGTACATATGGGCACAGGGAGCGAGGCAGTCCTGCCCTGCCGCTCCGAATCTGAGGGGGACAAGCGTCGGCCGCTGAGCTGCCTGCCCTCCCTGCCCAGCAGCGGTCTGCCACAGTGCTGAGCCAGCGGCCACGCTCCTATCGCTGGTTTGGGGAGGGGGCCTGCTCTGAGGTCGAGTGGCTCTGTGGCCGTCCTAGGGTCCACTTGGTCCTGGCTCCCCTGGGGCCTCTCTGTTCTGAGGAAGGCAAGGCAACAGGGCTTCTGCCATCTGTGGGCAGGGACGAGCAGCAGGCCGCTGCTGTCATGGCTACGGAGTGTTGTGTGGAGCGGCCCCGTGGGCCTGCTGAGGTGGGGTAAATCCCCGGTTTTAGCAGCACTGGTAGGTATTGCACTGAGCAAGAGGAAGTGCCTGTCAGGGAGGAATCAAACCAGGCCAGTCTTTTCTTTCTGCTCTTTTCACACTCCAGGGGCTCTGGGTAACGCGAGGACGGGCCCCTCCAGAAGGGCCGGTCCTAGGAGGACCCGAGTGGCTTCTCCACGCCCTGACCACCCTTTTACTCCAACCACAGGGCAAAGGGACAGGAGCCGCCTGACAGCACACCCTGAAGAAGGGACCCTCCTGGGCAGGGGGCAGCTGAGAAGGCCGGGTGACTGCTAGCTGCTGGTTGTGAGTGCCAGGACCCACTCTGGGGTCTGACTTACCTCCCTGGCAGACACGCTGGGTGGGAGCTGGGGAGACAGCCGTTGAGAACAGGCTCAGGGCACGTCCTGGAAAAGCCCATCCTGGAGTGTGAGGTAGAATACAGGTGACCACTCGACTAGGGCTCTGTAGAGTGGGTGGGTGCCTTGTTTTGCTTTGCAGTGGGTATAGGCAAGGTCCTCCTGCTTGGCAGCGCCTGGCAGTCTCCCTGTGGTGGCACTGGGATCTGCAACAGGATAGCCTGGTGGAGGGATGGTGGCCTTCCCCAGGGTACACTGTGTCCTCAGAGGGAAGCCAGCCTGGCACCTGCCCTGTCTCTGCGGACCCCCAGCCCACACCAGTGTAGTGATGGGGAATGTTGGGTACAAGGGTACATCCTTCTGATCAGACAGACACAGACTGGCAATCTGTACAAACACAAAAGAATCCATTTTCAGAAAAATAAATTACTAAGGGGGAGGGAAAGAAGGGTCCACTTTGTTTTTCTCAATAAATATGCAATTCTGCTCACCTAAGACTTGAAAGGTAATTATCTGGGAATGGGATTCTAACATCAGGGTCCACGAAGTGATTCTAAAGAGAGCTGTAGCTCCCACGCCTTGTCAGGGGAGCCCCAACCCTTCCAGAGCTGCCCCTCTGGCCTCTTCCAAGCAGGTCAGAGCACCCGTGTGGTGAGATTCCAAAAAGAAAGTGTCCTTGTGCCCAAAGTCTCAGATGCTTGGAGTTGGCTAGCAACAGCGCTATGAATCCCACCTCATTCGGAAAACAATGTACCAAGTGGCGAGGCTGGGAGCCGGGCCCTGGCTGGGATAGCCTCCTTCCCTGGCGTAGTGCACTCAGGGGCCGGCAGGGTCAGTTCTGCTGTAAAATGAGGTTTTCCAGTTCATCTGCAGAGCGCAGCAGGAAGGCCGCAGACTCTCGGTAGCCAGCGATGAGCTGCCGCACAGCGCTGATCTCCGTGGGGCTGAGCTGGGCAGTGGGCATGGTCCTGCTGGTGCTGTTGCTAGAGGGGGTGGACGTGGGAGGGGTGGGAGTGGTGGAGGCCCCGCCTTTCATGCTGAGGTCCGTGGGCCCTGTGGAGAGGAAAAGAGAGTAAGGAGGGAGCAGATCCCCCACCTGACTTCTAGAGGTCCCCTGACTTCTTTGTCCCTTTTGTTGTCACAACCATCACAGCATCCTGTTGTGGCCTGGTATGGAGCCTGAAGCCCTAAACTGTCTCCCTGCAGCAGGCCTGCATGCAAGGGAGGTTGAGAGGTTTGCCCATGATCACATGGCAAATATGTGCACAGTAGCCCTGTCTTGGGGAGAGGGTCATGTGCATCTCCAGGCAGAGCTCACTGGCACTGACATTTCTTCCACTGCTTTCTGAGGGCTCCTCCCAGCTCTGGTCTCCAGATGAGGAAAGCAAAGGCCTGCCTCTCCAGTGGCGGGCCCAGCCCTGGAATCGGGGTCTCAGGAAGGACCCGGGAGGGTAAGTGCAATGACAAAGTATTAGCACGTGTCTAGGTCCGTGTGCCATTCTCCCCCAGGCTGGCTGGAAGAGGAGGTGGTGTGGGATGCCCAGCAAGAATGGCTCTGTCTGGGGCAAACTGGGAAGTAGCTGCTTATGCACTCCCGGGAGTACACGCAGGGAACTGGGAGTCCTTGTGGATGGAGGAGGGGCCTCCTTCCGCTGAACCTCAACATGTCAAATCTTTCCTGAGTTGTGTGCCTGGAATGGAGGAGGAAGGCGGATGCTGCGGGGGCAGTGGGGGGAGAGGGGTTAGTGGGAGAGAGGGGCGGGCCTGATGGGCAGAGCTGTGTGCCCTCTGCTGGCGGATGGTGGTAGCAGAGAGCCTAGCTAGCACATTAGGGGCTGTGTTGTGGGGGATGGGGCCACCAGGCCTCTAGGTCTTTCCAGAAGCATCTCTGTGGAGCAGGCTTTGTTGCCACTTTAATGGACAGTTTGTGGCCTTCCCTCACCTCTGGCGGGCAGGGGCTGCAATGAGGCCTGGGAGCCTTCAGCACAGGCTGGGCCATGGTGGGCCAGCATCCAGGTCTGGGGGTCCCAGCAGACTTGGAAGCATGTGCAGTTAGAATGGTCTTCTTGCAGGGCTTCAGCAAGAAAACAGCCCAAGAGAGCTGGAGAGTGTGGGAGCCAGCCCCCTGGGAAGGCCTCCCTGCTGCTGCTCCTTCCCAGCCTCCTGCAGGTTCTTACAGCTGAGAGGCTGGTCTGGGCCATCCCTAGTAGCCTTTAGGTTACTAGGGCTCTGATGGCTAGGCTTGCTCATTACTGCATCCTACACAGGCCATTCTAATTCTGTTATTAAGACAGAGGGCCAAGAGACCTCTAAGCCAGAAAGTAATATCTTATGAATAAATGATGGAATTTGACTGTTGCTAAAAGGAAGTTGATACAGCTCCTAATTGGGGAAGGAAGTAAGTCAGAGTTATACCCGACAGCTTGGTCAAATACAATATATTCCCCACCTGAGCAGACAATGTGCCCACAATCAGGAGGTGGCCCTGTGAACTGGAAGTGAGAATTCAGGGAACAATCAGAAGGAAAGATTAGCTAAGAAGATGGCCAGCCCGTGTTGGCAGATGTCGAAGGGGTAGGACCTATGTGGCGGGAGGAGGTCTGGTCCCCTCTGGGGCCCTGAGGTGGACCCTCAGGCTAGGGTCCTGTCTTTCCTCCCTCCATCTCCAGACCTTGTCCTGTTCACTGTTCATTTCTGTACTCACAGCTTTCCTTCCTTCTATCTTGGACTGCACTAAAGCCTGGAAAGGAGAAGATCTGTTTCCTTCAGCCAATCTGATCTGGAGAAACTACCTGTGCAGGCTCTAGTTACTGCCAGAAGCTCTGGTTCCTGGTGATTGCCAGGAAGGGGGTGGGAGGGACATGGAGTAGACTTGAGCTAGTGAGCACCCTAAGCAAGACAGGCAGAAAGTCTGATTCTATCTAGACTGATTTACATCGCTAGATGACAGCGTAATGAGCACAGCGAGGGGCTCAGAGCCATCATTTCAGCCACCCAACTGAGGCAGCAAACTGGGAGGGCAGAGGGTGGGGCCGCTGTACAGCCACACAGTTTTCCTCTAGCTGATGGACACCCAGACGCAGCAGTGTTCTTCAGATGAGGCACAGAGCTGCCCTGGGTGAGGAGGCAAATGATGACATTTCTGCCCCACGGACCTCTCCACCCACCTGTAAGGTACCAGCGTGTAGAGGGTTGGGAGAGGGATGCATAGGGCGGAGTTGGCTGCCTCTTCTCACACCACCTCTGGCTGCTTCTCTGGCAGACGTAACTGGGTGGGAGTCCAAACTCTACACTTCAAGAGAGGATCCCCAACAGCCACACTCAAGACAGGCCATGATGGATGCCACCAGATGGACGTTCGTCACCATCATGTATTGCACGGAAGCATCCAGGTACCAGGTCATCTGTACCATTCCTGCTGGGCCTCAGTCTCCCCTGTGCACTTAGAAAGGGACCCACTTCAGGGCCTGGGAAGGTGGCTCAGTGGTAGAGTGCTTGCCTTGCACGCATGAGGCCCTGGGTTCGATTCCTCAGCACCACATAAGCAGAAAAAGCTGGAAGTGGTGCTGTGGCTCAAGTGGTAGAGCACTAGCCTTGAGCTGAAGAGCTGAGGGACAGTGCCCAGGCCCAGAGTTCAGGCACCATGACTGGCAAAAAAAAAAAAAAAAAAAGAAAGGGACCCACTTCAGACGCTCTAGCAAGGGGTCTTTCAGGCGGGCAGCCAGCCACTGGGACAGTCACTCCATCCTGGCTCTGCGAGCCCCTCTGGCCTGGCTTTGGGGATTAGGGCCAGGCAGCCTCTTATTTTAGGTTAAGAGGCATTAGGAAAGGATGAGAAACTAAGCCAGGCAGGGCTCTTTCAGGGACCCAGCATACTTCATAGTGAGCATGGGGATCTGGGCTGGCTGCGGGGTTGCAGCCAGTGGTCTCCTGCAGCCAAGGACAGAGCTTGAGGAATTCTCAGCTATGATCAGCAGAGATCCAGGATCAGGACTCTCCGGCCTTTGCCACCTCCCTACCCTCACCCCATGGCTCTGCCTCTTGCCCTCTCCCTGGAAAGATTTTTACCACAAGGCGAGACAGAAGGATGGAGTCTAAGCACAAACAACAGCCCTGTACTTCAAGCCTATCCAGGGCTCCCCACTCCCGTTAGTGTAGATGGGCCTCAGCCCCTATAATGTTGTCAAGCAGGCCAGCAATACCCTTGTTCTCCCCCCAACTCCGCAGCTCCCAAGGCTAGTGCTCCTATCACAGCTGCATTTCCAGCTTTTTGTTGGATAATTGGAAATAGAGTCTCACGGACTTTTCTGCCTGGGTTCACTTGAAACTGAAACCTTCAGATCTCAGCCTCCTGAGGAGCTAGGATTACAGCTGTGAACCCTAGTGCCCGGCCTGGAACTCAGTTTGTTTACAGCAGTCTGCATTTTCCCTGCAGCTGACCAGAGCTGGTCACCCAGCTTAGGACATAAAGCTGAGGAACCCAATGCTCAACATCATGCTAGTACCAGGCACCACTAGGAAGCGCAGTCTGCTTGGGGCTCTAGTTAGTGTTGGAAGCCACTTACCGTTACTGTGATTTCCTGTCTGGAGGGAAGCAGGGGCCTGCAGGTTGCTGCCCAAGGCCCCGTAGCTGCGGTAACTGTAGTTGAGGCCGCCGTTGACGTACACAGGGTCCTGGGAGTAGGAGGAGGCTGGCAGTGAGTAGGTGGAGTGGGTTATGGCTGCGGAGTCCCGGGAGTGCTGCTTGTCCAAGGCAATGGGCTCATCCTGCAAGGGCAGCAGAATGTTGCTGGGGAACAGGGCAGAAAGCTCTAGCCATCACTTCAGGCCCCAGGCAAAAGCTGTAGCCCCAGGGTTCCTGGGACCCAGCGTCATGGCTCTCTGCTTGACTTGTCCCAGGCATTTCCCCAAATTGCAATGATGTATCAAGACTCAGAATGAGAACCAGGCTTCCATTTGAGGGATGGGATCTACACTGAGATAGGGTCTCGCTGTATAGACTGGGCTGACCTGGAATTCTTTGATTCTCCTGCCGTAGCCTCCCAAGCACTGGAATTAAGGTGTTGTGCCACCATGCCCAGCCAGACTTTCGAGGTCTGCAGAGCCCTTGTGATGGACTCCTCCAGCCTTCCCTTTCCCCTTGCTGCCCCCTCGCAGCTTGTCTGGGCACTGTTCTCCATGTCACACCCCTCCCCCCCAGTGCCAGGGCTTCAGGGTGATGGGTGAGCCTGCCCTGGGCACGGCCGGCGATGAGCGCGTACCTGGGAGGACTGGTAGATCTCCAGGCGCATCCTCTTGGCTGCTTTCCTCGTCTCGCTCTCACAGGCGGCTGCGAGGATGTTTTCTGCCATGGCGGAGGTCAGGTGGGGGGGCGTGGGTCTGGTCTGCAGGTAGAATGGCCATGAATGGGAGTTGGGTATTGGGGCCGGTGGGCCCCAAGCTTGACAGAGCCATGTAACCTTTCTGGGCCCCTCCTGTGCAAGAAGGCTTCTGGGAGAGCTGGGGGTAAAGGGTCTACCACGGCGTGCACGGGGGCCTTGGTGGCAAGTGGGAAGGGCAGCTGGGGGAGACTCACCATCTCCATGCCGTTCTTCTTCATGCGGCGACAGGACTTGAGGTAGGTGCGGATGCGCTTGCGGGCCCGCTCCTGGAACTCGGGGAACTGCCGACTGCACGACTCGATGATGGCCTGGATCTTCTCCTTGGGTTGCTTGGAGATGGGCACCATTCGGTCCAGGTTCTCATCCACAAAGAGCCGCACAAACATCTGTGGGCAACAGGGGCTGTGGGAGGGGCTGTCCTCGCCTGGGACCTCCCCCCCCTTCTGCCGGGCCCTGTCTGGTGCTTACGTTAAAGGCCTTGAGACGCTCGGGGTCCATGCCCTCAGAGTCATTCATCTTGTCATTGTCCTCGTGGTCATCGTGGTCATCGTCGTCGTCATCTGCTGCGGGGGCCCGGCCCACTGTCAGGTCCTCAGGACAGCCACTGACCTCGGTCTTGATAGAATCATAGCTCCCAGAGCTGTAAGGAGGGGACTGGGGGGTGGGGAAGAGCGGCAGAGGACGCATCAGGTGGGCTGCCCTTTCCTGGAGGGTGGTCAGCTCGCCCAGCTGCCATGACAGCTCTGTGCACAGCATGCCTGCCTCTGGCCCCCTTCATCGGCAAAATGGGGCAGCAACCCCAGCCCAGCTCTGCCTGTGCTAGTATGAGGAGGTTTGACTACAGCAGGACCCACCAGGACCCACCACATCCTGTGAGGGAGAGAAAGACTCCCACCCCAGCCACCCTCTTCTGGGTTTCCTGCCCGATCCTCCAGGAGCCACAACCCCTAGATGACAAGTGAGCCGTCACCAGAGCAGTGAGTGTGCTGTCTTGTGGGAGGAGGAACAGATGGGCTGGAGGAGGGAGCCAGCCAGGGCCGCCGGTCCACAAGGTGGGGGTGCCTTTCCCCCAAGGAAACACCTTGAGAATGCTGTTGAGCGAGGAGGGGCCTGGCCCAGCTGCCTGGGCTGCCTATCCTGCAGCCTTGCAGTTCCTCGCTCCACAGGTTCCTCATTTGTGTCTCTCCTGTTTTCCAGCCTGCTCCCTACCAGCTTGCCCTTCAAGGCCCAGTTCCACATCATCTTTCTCCTGTCCCTGTTTAAAAGTTTGTGCCTGTGGCATGTCCTGGTGTCCTGGTCCTTTCCCTGGAGGAGGTAGCATTAGTTGGGCCCAAGGGACACAGAGCAGGTAGCCACTGATCTCAGTGCTACATTGCCGCCTGCAGGGAGCCCGGTACTTCCAGAGGAAGAACTCCATGGAGACACGCCCTGCCCTCCCTGTGTCCTGACTGCTGGCCAGTCTCTGTCCACGCAGACGTGCAAGGGCATCAGAACCGCAGCCTTCCAGAGTCACAGTGAGCCCAGCGATGACTACTAGTGGGTTCTGTGACCTCTGGCAGGACGAATTTCCAAACTACTACTCAGCTAAATCCTCAGCCAGGACCAGAGCAGGCAGGCAGAGAACACTCTGAGGGCTGCTGGAGTATTCACTCCCCTCTCACTTCCCTGGTGCCCAACAGCCTGATAGGGTCCACCCTGTAACTTGGCAATGGTGGTAAAGTTAGAGCAAAGTTTGCCCCCACAGTAAGACAGCTGCTCTGCTTGTTCCTCGGACCTGCTCCTAGCCAGGTTCCTTTGATAGCTACATGATGATAATGTGACATCATTTCTTTGTCCCAAATTTTCCCATGAGACACTGAGCGGCCTCTTCCTGGCACCTACTGCACCCCCTGCAGAAGAAAAATGGGAGCACAGCAGAGGGAAAGCCTGCTGGGGGGGCAAAGCGCTGGAGCCAGGGCCACAAGGCTGCAAAGATGCTCCAGGAGAGCCAGGCTGGCCTCGCTGCTTCAAGAAACCTTAGTGGACCAGAGTCAGCCTACAGTGGGGACACCCACATGGCTGCCCCCGCCCCCAGAAAACGTGAGGCCTGTGTTCAAAGTGTTCCTTGCTGCTTGCTACTTGCTACTTGCTGTCCAAGCATTACTTGGGTGGTTTGGTTGTTTCAGTACTGAAGTTTGAACCCAGAGCTTCTTGCTTGCCAGGCAGGTGCTGTACTGCTTAAGCCATGCCTCCAGCTCTACTTGTTGTTCCTGACAGGCTGTTCCAGGCGAGGGGATAGATCGCCTGCCATCTCCGCCAAAGCAGGCGCGCGCGGCCCCTCTTCCCAGCTGGGAAGCAGGCTCAGAAGCGGGATTTCGCTCCTGTCTTGAGGTCGCGCGTGGGCTGGCCCCAGCTCCGCTCCCGGTCGGCCCCACAACCCCCCGCGGGCTGCGGACAGGCAGAGGCTCGCGGCCCACAGCCCCACACACCTCAGGGGTGCTCTTCGCGCCGTACTTGACCCGGCTCCTCAGCCCGTCAGTGCCGCAGCCGTCCGAGGCGTAGGACGGCGTGCCGAGCGCGGTGGCCGCCGGGAGCTTGTCGCACAGGTTGATGGGCTGGTCCTCGGCCGCCGCAGTGAAGTCCATGGGGGCTGCGGCGCCGTTGCCGTTCATCTCGGGGAAGGCAGGGTCGCCCTGCGTGCTGCTGGACGTGGACGGGTTCAGGGTGGAGGAGCCATTGCCGCTGCCGCTCTCGGAGGAGGAATCGTCTAGGAGGAAAAGCCGGGGGGTGAGGCCCAGGCCTGGCCGGGTGTGGCGTCTTGGCATCGGCCCTCCGAGTACCTGCGCTGCTGCTCTCGCAGGGCAGAAGCGGCCGCGGTGGGGACGGACGCCTTGGCCACACGAGTCTCCAGGCGCCACCGCCGGGCCCAGCCATGGTCCCCGGAGCCCCCTGTGCGCGCGTCACACACTCCCACCCTCGGATCCCCACCCTTCGCTGCTTGAGGGCGGGCGGGAGGGATGGGTCCCCGTGCCCCCGACGGTCAGCCAGCGGCGTCAGGCCGGCAGCACCCCCTGCTGGACGCGCTGCGCGCGGCCACCCGCGCCGGCCGGCGGCCTGGGGCCGGGCGCCCCCTGCTGGGGAGAGGCCGCATTGCTGGCGGATCTGGGGAGATAACACGGGCGCTCCGGGGACTGGGTATTTTCGGATCCCGCCCGCCCCAGCCTCCTGCCTGGCCAGATCAGACAAGATGCGGGGTGGAAGCTACCGGGCCGCGGTCACCGGCAGGTGAGCGTCCCCGTGGCTCTGGGTGGCGCCCAGGTGCCCCGGCTCTGCCCCTGCACCTTGCACCGGCGGAGCGGCCGGGGAGTCCCGACCATGTCCCAGGCCACCCTTCCCCCCAGACCAGGGTCGCGCCGGACCCCAACCCCCACTCTCAGCCAGCAGATTATGAAGATTTAGTCCCCGGTGCCGGGTACTGGGCACGCGCGCCTCCCGAGCGTCCCCATGGTGACCGAGCGGCTCCAGAGCCCTAACCAATCGCCGGCCTCTCGGCTACCCGGGGGCGGGACCGGGCTGCCCATCAAGCAGCCGGGCCCTGGGCCGAGGGGGAGGGGAAAGCACGGTGCGGCGGCACCCCTCCCCCCTCGGCGGCAGCAGGTCCCCTGGGCCGCTGCTTCCTGCAAGGCTTCCTCCGCCTCCTGAGCAGCCCAGCTCCACGCACCTCCCGTGGGCTCGGCCCCAAGCCTCACCCCAGAGGCCCCAGGCTTTCCTCCTCCCGGCCCCCTCTGCCCACACAGATGGTTTTCTTCAGGCAGCATCTCCAGTGACTAATCTAGCTGTCTGGCACTATTTATTGAGCACCTACTGTATGCCAGCCCTGTCCCTGGTGGAGAAACCAAGGACTGAACCTCAGGGGGTTAACCCCTAGGGCAGTAACTGGATACTCAAAGCCAACTGCCCCTACCGGTCATGCCACACCCACTCTCCCCTCTCCTCCCAGCTGCCCTCCTCTTCCCTTGGCACCTCTGCTCCAGGCTTTTACCTCTGTGCCTTGTCCTTCCCGTGGTCTCCTGCCCACCTTCAGCCTCCCTTGCCCAGGCCTCCACTCTTGACCCCCTCTCGAGCTACATCTCCAGGCTGTGCTTGGGCTCTGTCATGCTCCTCTAGCTGGGACAACTTCCATCAATTGTCAAGGCTTGGCCCTGCCATGCTGCCTCAGGGGTCCTAGGAAGGAGGTGCTGGCTCTGGGTGGCTCCTGGTGGCCAGAGCACCTGAGGTATTGTAGTCGTCTGCTGGGGCGAAGGGGCTACAGGATGGGATGCCTCTGGCTGACTGGCTCAGCTCTGCCTGGGGTCTGTGTTTGTGTTTAGCCACATCACAGTACACCCCACCCCAGCAGTGCCCTCCCACAGGCCTTACTTGGCCTTAGAAAACCCTTGATTCTGGGCTGGGAAGGTGGCTCAGTGGTAGAGCACTTGCCTTGCATGCATGAGGCCCTGGGTTCGATTCCCCAGCACCACATAAGCAAAAAGGAAAAAAGCTGGAAGTGGCGCTGTGGCTCAAGTGGTAGAGCGCTAGCCTTGAGCTGAAGAGCTGAGGGACAGCACCCAGGACCAGAGTTCAGGCCCATGACTGGACCAAAAAAAAGAAAGAAAGAAAGAAAAGAAAACCCTTGATTCTGCCTTGAGAAGAAGCAGCTCACCGTGGGCACCAGGCCCTGCGGCTGCGGTGTCATACCTTGCTTGGGACACAGCAGGATGGATCCTACTGAGATCCTACTCATCCTCTGAGATGAACTTACACAGCTCAGGGGCTGCTGGGCTCTCCGAGAACTTCCATCCCACCTGATCAGCTAGGACAACAGAGGCTGCCTTGGGCCAGAACAGCAGGCTCAAGTCCTCCAATGCCACCTTAGCCTGGTAAGAGACACAAAGCTAGAAATCCCTATCACTGTGTCAGTCCCCAGATTTAGCACACCGGCATCCTGAGAAGCCTCAGGAGATAAATGGTGAGGCAACATGTGGGCGAGCCACGCAGCCAGCAGAGGATTCTGCAGAGTGATTCTTAAGCGTGAATGAAGCTGGGCATATGCTGTGCTGTGGACAAACACTATGCTCAGTGGGGTAAGCCAGATGCAAAAGAATAAAGGCCCAGCGAGTCTACTTATACAGGGGACCTTGAAGTATCCTGGAAGTTATTGGGGGCAGGGTTGGGACTGAGTGGTGACGTTTCTGTTTGATGTACTGACTGTGCAGCACTGAATTCACTTGGTTTGGTTTGTACACTTTAAAAAGTTAAGATGTGCTGGCCACCCATGGTGGCTCACGCCTGTAATCCTAATTACTCAGGAGACTGAAATCTGAGACTGAAATCATGGTTCAAAGCCAGCCTGGGTAGGAAAGTCCATGCAACCCTCATCTCCAATTAGCCACCAGAAAATGGAAGTGGTGCTGTGGCTCAAAGTGGTAGAGCACTAACCTTAAGTAAAAGAGCTCAGGGAGGGCTGGGAATGTGGCTTAGTGGTAAGAGTGCACTTGCCTAGCATGCTTGAATCCCTGGGTTTGATTCCTCAGTACCATATAAACAGAAAAGCTGGAAGTGGTGCTGTAGCTCAAGCGGTAGAATGCTAGCCTTGAGCAAAAGCAGCTCTGGGACAATGTTCAAGCCCTAGGCCTGGCCAAAAAAAAAAAAGAAAAAAGAATAAAAAAGAGCTCAGGGGGTTGGGAAGGTGGCTCAGTGGTAGAGCGCTTGCCTTGCAAGCCTGAGGCCCTGGGTTCAATTCCTCAGCACCACATAAGCATAAAGAAAAAAGCTGGAAGTGGCGCTGTGGCTCAAGTGGTAGAGTGCTAGCCCTGAGCTGAAGAGCTGAGGGACAGCGCCCAGGCCCAGAGTTTAAGCCTCATGACCGGACCCCCCCCCCAAAAAAAAGAGCTCAGGGATAGTGCCCAGGCCCTGAGTTCAAGCCCCACAACTGACAAAAACAAAAACAAAAAAACCCACCCAAACTTTGGGCAGGCCTGCAGCCCTTCATTTATAAGCTATTTGCCACCACGGTTTCTCCACGCCATATCTGGGTCAGGGATACAGAAGCCCACATTTAAGTGACAAAGTTACTCTCAGGTGGCCGTAGTCTGGTGGACTAGCCACTGCCCTACACAGCCCACCCCAGTGCCATCCTGTGAGGAGTGCAGAGGAGGTGTGAGCTGTGTCGATACCATCTCAGTGACCTTGAAAAGGCCACCTCCCCCTCCTTGTGCCTCAGCTTTGCTTCAGAATGGCTCTCATGTCACAAAATATGTTTTATACAGTGTGGACTAGCCTTAGCATAAGTACAGATAGATGCTCAGAAAAGGAAGTGGAGGCAGTGACTTGAGACCTCCTGAGCAAAGTTACCAAGACTGCCATGGCGTCAGCCTAGCGGGCATGATGAAGCGCACTTGTTATCCCAGCTGCTAGGGAGGCATGGGGGGAGGATCACAGTCTAAGCCCAGCCCCAGGCAAAAATACAAGCCTCTATCTGAAAAATGATGCAAAAAGGAACCGAGGCTGTGAGTCATGTCGCAGAGCAGGGCCTAGCAGGCACTGAGCGCGCGAGTTCAAACCTCAGTAGGGTTCAAACCAAGGGAGGGAAGGAGGGGAGCTGGCTTCCTGCACCCCACAATCTCACTTCACTCACTTCCTACATCTGTCTCCAGGACTAGAGCACCAACTGCTGGAGCCCCAGCACAGACACAAAATTAGAGATGGGCTCCATGGTGGGGTGGGGGTGGAGGAGACACTGGGAGAGCTGTGTCTGCCCCATGCCTGCCTGCCTGCCTCTTCTTAACATGGTGGCAGCTGAGCTGGGCACTGGGGACCAGTGAGAAGATGGGCTGCTACCCATGGGTCCATGCTCCAGTAAGCAGGAAACCAAGCACAAGGGCTCCTGAGGAGGCTGGGCGCCAATGAAGATGTCACCTGCCTCCTCCGCCTCCCCCCCCTCCATTTCCTCCTCCCCCCATTCTTCAAGGTCTGCCTGAGCACCTCCCTCCTTGTGACCCCCCCCCCCCCCCGCCTCTCCCTAGCACCACCAGGGAAGGTGGCTCAAGCATGGGGAAGACCGAGGGCCACGCAGGGGCCCAGGTTCTGCACAGGGAGAGGTGTTTCCCTCTGTCCCTCAAGCCCCATGGGCAGTGGCTATGGCCCCCATCCACCCCCACAGCCCCACAGCCCCTTCTGGCGCACTTCCCCTACTGCTCACCCACACCTAGGCCTTCGCACTGCTGCCCCTTCTTTTTGGGCCTGGGTGCTGTCCCTGAGGTTGGTTTTTTGTTTTATTTTTCCCCTCAGGGTTAGCACTCTCGATCCTCAAATCTCAGCCTCCTGAGCAGCGGGGATTACAGGCACTGTGCCACCAGTGCCCAGCTGTCGCCCTGTCTTGGTATTGGTCTCTCCCTGGCTCTTCTGGGGCTCCTTCCCTATTCTTCCCGGTCATGGTCTGCCCAGCCCCTGCTCTGACATGCAGACCCCTCCCTTTACCTGGATCTTCTCAAGTTTATCATCTTCTGACAACACTATTGTTTAGGGTACCTGGTCTGGGCCCAGCGCGGGGGTGAGGGGGGTGGGGGGGCCTGCAAGACATGAGGCCATGGCTTCAGTGGGCAGGTTTGTATCGCTCCAGCTTTCCCACAAGCTGCACTCCTTCCTCTTGTAAGGGCACCTGGGCTTCCTGGGTTCCTTAGAGTGAACACAGGCCCAGGGCTTGGACAGTCTGCACAGCCCACTGCAGCGACTGGCAATGATGTGCACCAACCGGGACCCAAAAGAGTTATTTCCAGGCTTTCTCCACCTGGGGATAGCTGAATCTGCTGGGCAAGGGACAGGCTGGCACCCACAGACCCCTAAACCCCCCTGTGCCTAAAGCCGAAGAAGGCCCTAGACTATTTCCTTATTGCTGAAGCTAGCTGGAGGCCAACATGTGTCACGTGTGTCTGGTTTGGTCTCTGAGTAATCAGGGGCCCAGGACCAGCCCTGGGAACAGGGCTCCCTCCTCCCCCACCCATCCTGAGATTACTGGCGCCCGCAGGCCCCACCTCTGTGGAGTTTGGGGAAACGGGGGGGGCCCTAGAACTGGGACAGCTGGACTCCAACCCATTCCAAGTTCTTCCTCCCTCTCCCAAAACCTGACTTCAAAGAGACTTTGACAGGCACCCTGGACACCTTGAGCCCACATGGCACCGGTGGGGCTGGGCCCCCTGGCTGCAGGGTGCCCTGTCTGCACGACCTTGGGTACAGCCACCTCCTGAGATCCTCTTATCTGTAGTCCAGGGAGTTGCCGCTGACACCCTCTTGGGCTCTAACACTTTATGACTCTGTGAAAACACCCAGCTGGCCCCATGGCTCCAAAGGCTTAGTGCTCAAGCACTTCCAGGGTTGTGGCCTCCAATTAAGGGCATTATTTTGGCAGGCCATAGGCCCTGGATGGACACACCCAGGCCTGGAGCTGAAGGTGGAGGGTCAGGGTACTCAGGATGCCCCTCCAGGACAGGCACCTCACCTGAAGCCAGCCTGTCAAAGCTCAGGAGAACACCCTCAAGACACAACTGATCCCCCCTCCCCACTTACCCCCGCCCCCAACCCTCCGACTGGGGGCCCTGCAGGCAGGCAGGGAGGCAAAGAACACACAGCTCCTGCGCATTTCTCCAAAGCGGGTCTCGCCAGCTTGGTGAAGGATGGTTCCCCAAGGAGGGCAGGACCTGGAGTCCACCACCTGTACCCGCCATGCCTGTGGACAAGGGAAGGCCGGCCATGCCCATCTAATGTAACGTGGGGCAATGTGCTGCTATTCAAATGGGGGAATTAGTGATGAATGAGGGAAATTGTTCCTCCCTCTGTCCCGTCTCCAGAAGGAGACAAAAACTCCTTTTACCTCGGCAAACAATGCCCTTATGTGGGCGCCAGCACCCCGCAGCCCACACAGGCCCCGCTCTGTGCGAGCCACCAATCGCCACACTGGGCTCTGGGGCCATAGCCAGGGGCATCCTATTCTGGTGGGTGACTGAGGCCAGTCCCCAGACCAGGCCGAGAAGGCCCACCATCCCTGGGAATCCTGCACAAGGTCACATGAGCTCACATCCATGGCTCCCAGGTAGCCCGCCTCTTGTGGCCAGAGGTGGGGCTGCTGGAGGCAGGGTGGCCAGCTGGTAAGGCCAGAGCAGCAGCTAGGCAGGAACGAGGAGGAGCCATCAATAATTCACACACAAAAGCTGTAAGCTGGGGAAGAGGAAGGAATGCTGGGCAGAGAGCTGGAGCCAGCAGTCCCCATGGCCGCCAGGGTGGAAGCCCCTGAGGGCCTGAGATACCGTCATGGGCTGTAGGCTGAGGCGCTGCCTGCTCTGAGCTCAGGGCCCACACCTCCCCCGGGCTGTCCATCTGACCAAAGCCAGTGGACTGAGCCATGGTTACATGCTGCCTATTGGCTCTGAGGGGAGCGTGGGGAGCCCACCGTCACCAGATGAGGTCTGCATTCCCTGCCTTGCCTTCAGGTCACTGCTCCACAGAGCCGCCTGGACTAAACACACCCCTGCTCACCCCTATTTCATGGAGCCTTTTCTGGGCAGCATGCCTTGATGTGTTGGCCAAACTTCCTGACTTGCTCCTTAAATGGGTGCCAGCACCTAGGTCTGCGTAGTCAGGAGTGACATGGTCCACAGAGTGTGTGTCACATGTGCAAGTTGCTAATGCCGTATTAAAAAAAATAAATACAAGTCCAAAGCTGGACTTTTATTGATCACACCTGTGATCCTAGCAACTCAGGAGGCAATTACCTGGAGGATCACGGTTCAAAACCAGCCAGGGGGCCTGCGAAGGGGGCTCAATGGTAGAGCGCTTGCCTTGCATGCCTGAGGCCCTGGGTTCAATTCTTCAGCACCACATAAGCAGGAAAAAAAAAATGGAAGTGGTGCTGTGGCTCAAGTGGTAGAGTACTAGCCTTGAGCTGAAGAGCTGAGGGACAGTGCCCAGGCCTGAGTTCAAGCCCCACGACTGACAAAGTAAAACAAAAACCCTAAACCAAAAACCAAAAAACCCCAGCCAGGGCAGTCAAATGGGAGAGATTCTTATCTCCAATTAACCAGCAGAAAGCTGGAACTGGAGGCAGGGCTCTAGTGGCAGAGCACCAGCCATAATCGAAAAAAAAGCTTGTGGGAAAGCACAAGGCCCTGAATTCAAGCCTAAGTACAGCAATGAATAAATACATAAATGAATGAATTCGTTGGCTACCTCCCTAACCTCACCCAATGCTAGGGAACAAACCCAGGGACTATTTGAAGGCCAATGCTAATGGTACACTCTTGTAATCCCACCACTCAAGAGGCTGAGATAGGATTTTGAGTTCAAGTTCAGCCTGTGAGATCCCATCTAAAAAAATTTTTTTTTTTGGTAGGTCGTGGGCTTGAACTCTGGTCCTGGGCGCTGTCCCTGTGCTCTTCAGCTCAAGGCGAGTGCTCTACCGCTTGAGCCACAGCGCCACTTCCGGTTTTCTAGTGGTTTATTGAAGAGTCTCACGGGATGGCTTTGAACCGTTAGCCTCAGATCTCAGCCTCCTGAGTAGCTAGGATTACAGGCGTGAGCCACCGGCACCTGGCCTAAATTTTTTTTATTTTTTCATTTTTGCCAGATCTGGGGCTTGAGCTCAGGGCCTGGGCACTGTCCCTGAGCTTCTTTTGCTCAAGGCTAACACTCTACCACTTGAGCCATAGCACTACTTCTCGCTTTTTCTATTTATGTGGTGCTGAGGAATCGAACCCAGGGCTTCATGCATGCAAGGCAAGCACTCTACCACTAAGCCACCTTCCCAGTCCTTTCCTTTCTCAAATTTTAAAGAATTCACAATATAATAAATTCACAATGATAAATTCACAGTATCGCCAACATTAATAAATGCCACAGAGATGCTTTAGCTTCTGCTTTCATGCTAGCCAAGGACACCACTGTGATTTCCCACAGGTTGGCACCTGCCCTTCCTGAACATGGCGCAGCTGCTGGTGACAATGCATCTGATGGCACAGAGCTGGGCTTCCCCCCAAAGTGGCACTGTCCATCTCAGCGGGGTCCTTGGCGTCCAAGCTGCCAATGAGAGTTTAGCTGTGAGGGCAAGTAGTCCAAGTGGCAAGAAGGGAGAGGGGGGACACCACGTTCGTACCAGTTCTGGAGGATGAGGTGCTAGGCAACTTGTAGCTCCTGATGTCAGTGGAGAGCCAGAGGCTCCCCAAGGGGTGGTCACCAGCCCTATCTCCAGCTTTTTAGTCCCCAGGGATTGACAGACAGGGCCTGCCCCACCCCCACCCCACTTCCTGGATTCTCCCAACCCACCAGTTAGGACCAGAGCAGAAGCTTCCAGTGTGGAGCCTTGATCTGTCCTTGCAGCCAGATCCCAAGCACTGGCAGTGAGAAATAAACACGAATTCAACATGCAAAGCTCTCCCCAAAATGCCTACTGCTGGCCACCCCCCAGTCCCCACAAGTCACGTGTCTGAGAGCAAACAGCCACTGCAGGCCACCATGTGTGAATGATTCACGGGACAGCGCCCTGCCTGGAAGCCCGCGTGCAGGGTCCCAGAGCCTCTGGCAGGCCTCCCACAGGCCCTCCCAGAAGCCGGTCTAGGGTTGTTGCATCCCAGTCCTTGGGTCAGAGTCACTTCCGGGTTCCTGCAAGAGACACCTGATGGTGCCTCTTCTGCATACCCACCCCTCCCCCTTCTCAGCACAGCAGTGCTGCCCTAGCAGAAGCCCTGAGCAGACTCTGATCTGCCAGATGGCCCCACACACCCAGGCTAATCTTGGGGGGTTCTCCCTCATCTCCTCAAGCCCCAGAGTTTGTCCTGCCCTGGTGTCCTTGCTGGGCATCTGCCCCCCCCCCCCATCAACTGGGACAAGGCCAGCGTTGTTTAGGCCTGCCTGCTGGGGGGATAAAGGGGTCTCTCGGAGCTGTCTCCTGGTCTCTCACCCTCGTTGGGCTTGTAGCCAGCACAGCCCAGCATTGTCTGTCCTGCCTGCAACCCAGCTGATGATGGACATTTTTCTGTGACCTGGGACTGTCCTATGGCCTGCAGCCAATCCCTGGAAGAGCTGGGGCCAAAGCTCTCTGCTCCTGGTGGGAAGGGAAGGAAAGAGAAGGGAGGGGAGGGGAGGGGAAGGGAGGAAGAAGGAAAGCCATAGTGGATAACTGGGCCTTCAAGAGGAACATACAGCTCTTGCTCTAGGAGGAGGGAGATGAATGAGGCCTATGTCCAGCCTCCAGCCTCACCTGAGAAAAAAAGAGTCAGGTGATAGACAGGGTCGAGCTCGGCAGAAGGAACACAGCAGAGAAGTTTAGCTTAAAAGACCATTGCAGCAGCCGGGCGCGGTGGCTCACGCCTGTCATCCTAGCTACTCTGGAGGCTGAGATCTGAGGACCACGGTTCAAAGCCAGCCTGGGCAGGAAAGCCTGTGAGACTCTTATCTCCGATTAGCCACCAGAAAACTGGAAGTGGTTCTGTGGTAGAGCACTAGTGTTGAGCTGAAGAGCTGAGGGACAGCACCCAATCCCAGAGTTCAAGCTCCACAACCAACAACAACAACAACAACAAAAAACCACTGCAGAGCTTGGAGACTGCAGTCTCTGTACTCAGGAGGCTGAGACAGGAGGGTCATAAGTTCTAGGCCAGCCTGGTCTACATAACAAGATTTCATCTCATCAAACAACAATCCCCTCAGGCTGTCCATCCCCACAATGGGACAGTAGCCTGGGCAATGCCCAGACTTGCGTGCTGGGTCTCCTGGGAGAGACCTGCAGGCCAGAAGCGTTGGGCTCCTGGTGGGGAGGGGGCTGGTCAACCCCAGGGGTGGACATGATAAAAGGGAAAACCAGAAATGGCCATCATAGATTGCCCTCTCATTCTGAATGGCCTGTCCCCAACAGCCTTTCCCTACAGGTTGAACGGCCTCCTGCCAACCCCTTACTCCTCTCCAGGAGGGTATGCGGCATCCTTGGCGGCTGCCCAGCAGCTGCCCACAGAAGGCATGCCACCACAGGCTGGGTCTCCCCAGATGGGAATGCTGCTAGCTTGTAGACCGCCTCCAGCCTCAGGGGTTGCAAGGAGAGTGCCAGTTCAAGAAGCAGGGTTTTCAGAGACTCAGGGTCCCCACACAGGCCCCGCCGCAAGTCGGGGGGGGGGGGAGTGGGACAGGAGTTCAGGAGTTGCTAGGGCAAGCTGCGAGTATCCATGCCCAGCTGGCACAAAGCCTGCCCTCCCAGCTCAGGGTGGCCTCTCCCTCGAGATCCTCCTGCCTCAGCCTCTTGAGAGCTGTAATTGCAGGTCTGCACTACCATGGAGGCATACAAATCTTTTCTAAGGAAACAAGATTTTAGGGGTGAGAAGAAGGTGAGAAGCACAAGAGTGTGAAGAGGAAGAAGGCTGTGATTAGAGCCCCTTGGAGCCCAGGGGGCTGGAGAGGTAGGAGGGGGACCTGGGGGTCTACGAAAGGACTCAGATAATCTTGGAGAAGCAGAGGCCTCAGTGCCTAAGGGTCTCTGGTTCCAGTCTCTCAGCCTGATGACACCAGGGGGCCCACAACCTGGCTACCAGACCCGCCACCTATGAGCCTTCACACCATCCATGTATCATGGAGTCTTCAGTAGGACAGGAAGGTGGGTGCAGATTATTCTAAAACCCAGAGAGTGGAAGTGACTTGCCCAAGGCTACACAGCAAGGAGGTGCAGAAAAGGATCTGAGCTGAGGCTGAGGCAGTATAGTTGAGTCTGCATCAATCCACTGAGCCTCCCTATAGAGAATAGGGAGAAGGGCACCCCAGAAAAAAGGCAGAGGAAAGGGTAGGAAGGGTCCTTGCTGGCAGGAAAAAGAGAGGCAGCACCAGTGTAAATGGCCAGCCAGGGTGAGCAAGCTCTACCTGCTCCCAGGGGGCTGCCCAGAAGCCTTGGGGGATTTCTGGGTGGTAAAAGGCCCCACCTGCTGCCTTGGTCAGCTGCGCCACAGACAGAAGCCCAGGCTCAAGAGAGGGCAAGTAGCTTTCCTATGCACTCACTGTAGGGTAGGGGGCAAGGCTGGCACTGTTCAGCAGCTCCAGAGCAGAGTGGCGGGCCACCTCCAGGGCCCCTCCTCTGCCCATGCCAGCCAGTATGTGGCTCAGGCAGGTGACTCCATGAAATATCCATCCTTCCACAGACAGGAGCCATCAAATAGGTCTGAGAAGAACCTGCCACCCGCAATCTGGGCAAGTTCCTCTCCCAGGGGGGGATATGGCTTCTGCTGGGCAGTGGGAATGGTCAGTTCTGTGCTCAGTCAGGGCTGAGCACATGGTGGACTCAGGGACAACCTTTAAGTGCGATGGGTAGGGCATGGGGGGGGGGAACAAAGGGGCCACGGGTGACACCAGGAGGAAATGAAGCTTTGATGTGCGCAGAGAGCCTAGAAAATGTTTTCTTTTCTTGTTTTGCGTCTGTGGGGATAAATATGGCGCTTAGAGAGCCGGGGGAAGAGGGCTGGCAGCCCGTGGCACAGCATGCAGGGCTCGCACCTGATTCCAAGGTTCCCAGAACCTTGGCAGAGCCGGGGGACCCCTCAGTGCCTTCGCTCGGCCTAAGGCCCATGTGGCACTGGGCATGGGGTAGATGGGGAGAGTGGGAAACCCCAGACCTGGCCTCTAGGCAGGAAGTACTGCCATCGCCTCCCAACCGCCCAGGGGACATGGGATATGGTTCTCCGGCCTGTGGGTTCCAGAAGCCAGGACATAGGAGGGGCCTGGTCTGAGGAGCGCACACATACTGGGGGTGGGGGATGGGACTGGATGCTCCAGGGCTCTACAGGGCTCCTCCAGCACCCCCAACAACCTGTGCTGTCGAAGGCGGAAGCAGGATCTTCTGCCGTCCCCTCATGCTGGCTTCCTGCCTGCCTGGGAGGTGAGTAATGTCCGCTCCCTGCCCCCATGCATCCCTTCTGGAGGCCAGGCCTCACATTTTCCGCTCAGGAAGGGGCAGAGTGAGGGGCTGGGGAAGAGGAGGGGGAGGGGCCTGCAGTAGGGATTGGGACCTTGTCCTGCCACATGAGTGGCCATGGGGAGATGCCCTGGCTCACCTGCTGAGTGCGTGCAGCACAGATTCACCTTCACCCACCCCTTCACTCAACAACCCCTTCTCCAAGGGCCTTCTCCCGTGTGCATGGAGCCCTGCCCACCCAGGAGAAAGCCTATAGCCCACAGTTGCTTGACAGGGGGTCTGGAGGGACTTTGATGGGTGCTGGGCAGAGGTGACAGGAGAAGCTAGTCTGCTTTGCCCTGGGCCTACAGTAGCTCTAATGTTCTGAGTGTGCAGGGATCTCACACACTGTCCCTATGCCTGCCTCAGCTCCCTCCCCTCCTGACCCTGGCAGGGCTCCCAGTCTCTCCAGATCCTCAGTTTCCTCCTCTGTCAGATGGGCCAGATCCAGGTCCTCTCACAGGCAGTGGTGGCTGTGGAGGGAGGTGGAGGGAGGCCGAGGAGCAGTGCTGCCATCACCTATGGCTGAAAGGACTCAGCTGCCACAAGCAGTCTGGGAGAGGACGGGGTGAAGGGCCCTTCAGGGAGCAGGACCTCTAAGACAACCCCGTGGGGTGAGGGTTGTGTATCCTGACTCACTTGGGATGTGAGGTTCCAGCCACAGAACTGTCCCTGCCAGGCCCTAGTTTCCATCTTTCTCTCATGAAATTTAAAAAGAAAGAGGGTAAGCCGGGCGCTGGCAGCTCACGCCTCTGTAACCCTAGCTAATCAGGAGGCTGAGATCTGAGGATTGTGTAGTTTAAAGCCAGCCCTGGCAGGAAAGTCCATAAGACTCTTATCTCCAGTGAACCACTAGAAAACCAGAAGTGGCACTGTGGCTCAAGTGGTAGAGTGCTCACTTTGAGCTGAAGAGCTGAGGGGCAGCACCCAGGCCCAGAGTTCAAGCCCCACAACCAACAATTTAAAAAAAAAAATAATAATAAAAAGGAAGAGGGTATAGTGGCATACATCTGTAATCCCAATATTCCGAGGCAGGTGGACCGTGGGTCTGAGGCCGGTCCAGACTACACATTGAGACTCTTTCTCAAAAGAAGAAAAAAAAAATTTAAGTAAGAAATCCCTAACTAGTTGGGCTCTTGTGGCTTACATCTATAATCCTAGCTACACAGGAAGCTGAGCTGTGATGGTCCCAGTTGAAGCCAGCCCAGGCTGGGCAGTCTGTGAGACTCTAATCTCCAATTAACCACCAAAAAGAAGTGAAGGTGCGGCTCAAGTGTAAGAGTGCCAGCCTAAGCTGGGTGCTGGTGGCTCACACCTGTAATACTAGCTACTCAGGAGGCTGAGATCTGAGGATCACAGTTCAAAGCCAGTCGGGACAGGAAAGTCCGTGAGACTCTTATCTCCAATAAACCACTAGAAAACTGGAAGTGGTGCTCTGGCTCTAGTGGTAGAGTGCTTGCCTTGAGATGAAGAGAACAGGGACAGCACCTAGGCCCAGAGTTCAAGCCCCACGACCGACCAAAAAAAAAAGAGTACCAGCCTGAAGCTTTGAAAAAACTAAAAGACAGCACCCAAGCCCCCCCACTCCACACACACACACACACACACACACACACACACACACACACACACACACACACACACACACACACACACACACACACACACACGTCCTCTTGAGAGGTGTGCCAACCAACCACCTGGCTTCTCCTCTAGTCACTGGACTGTATCACCTGTCTGGGGGGAAGGGAGGAGGAGGTTATGGACCAGCACAGGCCTGGTAGCCCTGCAGCTCTGAGCTACTGGGGAAAAAAAAGCCAGTGCTTGGGCTGGGGAGCTGTGAAAGGCACAAAGAGCCCAACTTGTCCCAACAAGGAACGACCCCAGCTCCTCTGGATGGCATGCTTAACTCTTCATACATGTGACTTCATGGGGCACAAGAGCAGCAAACACCCAGCAGAGCTTAGGCATATGGCTGGATTCACTAGAGACCAACACATAGGGACACCTGGCAGGCCCACGGGGCGGGGGTGAGGAGGATATCAGATATCCAACTGTCCGTTGCACCCCAGGCATACAAGACAGCCCTGAGCTGGTGGGGCTGAGTTCACAGGCGTGGAGCTATAGTGGGGTTCAGAGCACAGGGATGCCCCCACCCTAGTCCCTGAACAACAGGAGATGTGAGAACACCTGAACCTGACAGACCCAGCTCAAATCCGCCCTGTATGGAAGGCTAGGCCAGGACTCCAGGCTGTGGTGGTGTTTTTATGCACAGCCAAACTCTGGGGAACACTTGGTCACAACAGGCCCAGACAGAGCCTCAGCAGAGCCCATGACCCTGCACTGGGTCCAGCCTCTGGAGAGCATATCAGCCCATAGCCTCCAGATAGCTGCTGATTGAATAATTCAATTACTGGTATCATAGACAACACCACCTCCTCCAACTCCTGCCCCCCTCTCCCCCCAGCTCCTGCCGTCTACCCTGATAAACACTCTTCACCAGTCCAAGGTCAGCCTGCCTTAGTCCTATAACTGAGGCTGAGAGGGGCTGGGGGGGAGGGGTGGTGGTGGTGTGTGACTTATACCCAAGATGGCCATAGGACAATGAACCCAGCAGCCTCTGATTTTCCTAGCCTCCTCATCTGTGCCCTTCCACCCCCACCCCCTACTGCAGTGGCAATGGTGCCAAGGATACCCCAAGTCCCCACAGACTCTACTTTCTGTTGCCCAACCCGAGGACCTGAAACCTCTGGATCTCCCAGGAAGCGTGCTGACGAGGGACCACTCCTTAAGGTGGTTGTGAGAACAGTACCACAGGTTTCTTGGGAATATACTACTTTGGGTTTTGGGGAAAATGTTCTAGATCCTTCTTGAGAAGGTAAAACCAATGGTCTTGGTGTGCTTCTGATGAGAGTGGAGGTCAGCTGCTAGCCCCAGAGCCCCAAGCAGCATGTGCGCTGCCCTGCGCCCCGCCCCCCCCAACCCCAGTCCCCAATCCGTGGGAACGCCGGAAGGCGGCAGCGGCCTGGGAGGCTGGAGGCACGAGGGGGTCTCACTGACCTCACAAGGCATTCGAGGCACAAAAGCCTTTTTATTCCCCGCCTCGCACCCCACTCCTCACTCACTCAGCCAACCCTAGGATCCCCAGTCCCTGAGCCAGACACCTCCAGCTGCCTGTAGGCTGAGGCTCCTCCCAGACAAAGGCAGATTCAGGCTAGGAGGGCAGGCGTGCAGGTTCTGCCATGGAGATGAACTTTGACCCAAACTGCAAAGCTCCTACCCCTTATTTACTCTTTAAGGCTCACCCTTTTTGCAGCGTTAACATTACACCCCCTTTTAACGCTGCACCTCCCTTTCACATTCCAGGCTCTGACCTTCGACCCCTCCTAATTGCTGATTCCTACACCCCACTTCTCTGAGGCCCAGCTTTGGCTCATCCCCCAGTCACCTTCTCACAGGGAATCCAAGGAATCAGAGCCCTACTAGAGTACTTGGACGACAGGTACAAGCCCTGTGCCCTCAACCCTGCCAAGCCAGGCAGAGGCCTGAACCCCAGAGCCCAATCTCCAGACTCTACATCGGAGCTCAGACTGGGCCTCTAGTCTGACTTCTGACCCTAACTCTCCAACCCTGAGAAGTGAGCGGGAGGGGGCAGGCAGCTTGGCTCACCCTGCATGGTCACAGAAGCCAGCGCCTGTACTGTGTGGTCACTCAGCAGGTGACCCCATTCTGCAGCCAGCCTCATCAAAGCCACAGAACTCTGAGACACAGGAACGCAGCTCATTTTTTTCACTGCTGCTTGGGTCAAACACACTGTTAACCTTCCCAGACCAAGTTGTGATGATTTTTAAATCCACATCCCACAAACCCCTGAGCGCTGGTGCACACAGACAGGCTCTGTGGCCCCTGGGTCAACTGCCCCCATAGGCTCCGCCCAGTCATTTCTTTGGGAAGAGCAGCTTGCTCTCAGAACCAGGGACTGGGGACCACAGGGCCCAGAGAAACACTGAGAACACTGAGCTGGCTCTAAGTCCAGCCTGGGCTGCCCCCAAGCCTTGGCCAGATCCCACTTCCCAGAGCCTGTCCAGGTCACCAACAGGATGACGAGGCCCTCCCCGGCCCACTGCCCAGGGCACTCACCATCCTCTTGGCTGTGGAGGTTCTGCGGACTCCGCATCCTCTCGTCCTGCCTGGGGCTCAGGCTGGAGGCCAGGTGGGGGTCAGCTGACATCCATGTGGAGTCATTCATATCAAAATCTTCACTGCTCACAGACGTCTCATCCTGAGCAGGGACAAAGGAAGTGGGTGTTCAACAGGGACAGGCTCACATTGGGCTGAGGTGGCCTGTTTTGGGGGGGACTTAGAACTGACTTAGACAGCACAGAGGGCTGGGTGGTGCTTTGCCTGCCCCCATGGAAGTGGTCAGGGCTCTGGTTCCTGTCGGAAGCCAGAGCTGAGGGCCCTCGCTGTCTGTAATTGAAGACAATTACGAGGTCTCACATCCTGTGCAGCGGATGGCAGGGCCTGGCTCTTACCCTTGTGAGCCAAGGTTGAAACAAGCCTTGTAAACAAGGGCCCTGACTTCCCACTGCTTCCCACCCAAAGAAGCCTGGGGAAGAGGGCTCCCTGGGCCAGGCAGCCAGCCTTGGGTAGGTGGACAAGCTGGGCGCCCCCACCAGGACTCCCAGGGAGCATGCATGGAATTCCTTTCTCCCACTCCCCCAGCCCAGAGGACATTTCTGTCTTCCTCCTTCCTAACCTTTGCTGTGCTTCAAAGATATGCTCTTGGGCGGCTTCCAGAGCTGAAAAGGCCAGCCCCAGAAGTGTGGAGAAGGAAGGGGGTGGGGCAGGCCAGGGTTCTGATCAGATGGCAAGGGGGGGGATTCGGCTCAAGGGCCTGAGGTGGGGGTGGGGGGCGCCAGGGCCTTCCAAACAGCCGGATGGCCGGCAGGGCTGGAGAGGACCACGCCTGCTCCTTTCCCCTCTCAGCTGGTCAGTCATCCGGGAACCCCTGGGGCGGGGCCCCTTCAATCCAGCCCTCCAGCAGGAAGGGACCCCACCTCCTTCTAGCCCAGCCTCTTTCAGGAGCAGTAAGCAACTGTGTTTGGGAACCCACTGTAAAACACAGGAAAGATGAGCCAGCAGCTCCACACCCAGAACTAGCCTCGCCTCCTTTTCTCCCCGGCCCCAGCAAGATACAATGGCCTCTGTGGGCCCAGAGCAGAGCAACCCCCAAGCCTCCCCTCCTGGGCCCCCTCACAGACGTCTCTTTTATGGTGAGCAAACACACTTTGGTTTGAACTTTCTTCGGCTGCCTTCCCAGAGGCAGACACATCTGCTCCAAGCGCTAGGGAACAGGGCTGCGCCTCCGCTCCCTCCCCGCTCGCCAGCAGAGTTTCCTGGAATTCACAGCTTCTGTACGGCACTGTGGACCCTCAGCACCGAGTTTGGAGAGCAGGAGCAGGGCCCACAGACTCCAGGATAGAGCCTACACATGTGACCCCATATAAGCACTAGGCACTCACACTGGGCTGTGTGCTTCACCCATGCAAGCACAGCCTTCCACAGCCTCCCTGCTAACAACACCTTACTCACATTCACTTTCAGGGAGGGACATGCCATCCAGAGGCAAAGGCTCTTTCTGAGGTGAAACTCTCTTATACATTAGCACGGGGGAGAAGCTAGTAGGTAGAGGGTCTCTGGGAGCCGTGGCGCAAGGCTCCTGTGGTGCCCTGCAGGCAGGCTCTGGGAGGCTAGAGCAGGGCTTCCAGGCTTGGTCTCCTGAACACACTGAAAGCACAGAAACTTGTGGAGAATGAATCAAAAGACCATGTTTCCTGGGCTAGGGGCATGACTCAAATGGCAGAGCAACTATCTAGTAAGTTCAAGGCCCCGAGTTCAAAACCCCAGTACCACCAAAAACAAACTAAAACATCTTTGGAAAAGGTCTCCTATTAACTTTTTTTTTCCTTCCTTAGAGATCTAACCCAGGTTCTTAGCACAGGACTCTAGGCAAGCAATCCACCACTAAGCAATGTTCTCGCAGCCTCAAATTTTCTTTTTAGATGGGATTAACCCCTTTGTACAGCACCTTAAAAACAATGAAATTATGTGTGTGTGTGTGTGTGTGTGTGTGTGTGTGTGTGTGTGTGTATTTTAGAGACAGGAGTTCATTATGTAATCCAGGCTGGCCTTGAACTCAGGATTCTCCTGCCTCAGCCTCTGGAGTGGCACAATCACAGAAGGCACCAGCACACTTGGGCTGGGCTGATTAACATTTAGAAGCATCACCTATTCAGAGTCCCCATTCATTCACTCAAACAAATATTCACTGAACACAACCAAGGGCCATGGCGCTGGCTAGATGTGGAACTTCAGCTATGGACCCACAGCTGATGCCCCCTTCCCTTCTGCCCCCATCCACAGAGGAGATAAACCCTAACCATCTCATACTGTTGGCAGTGGGGCTGCAAAGCAAACTAAAGCAGAAGACAAGGGGCGAGTGACCTGCAAGGCCGATGATCAGAGGCACTGAGCAGAGGTGGGGGAAGGGAGAAAGGGGGGGTGGGATGAGTGCACACAAATGGCCTTCTGCACATGGGCAGCAACAAGCTGGGCATGTGCTACCTGCTGCAATACAGAGCAAGAAGAAGGCTGATGTGGCTGGGTGGTGCGTGGCACTGTGGACTGGCCACGCCTGCCCACTCTGGCTCAAAGCTGGGACAGCATTTCTTTTTTCTTTTTGTGTGTCTGTCTGTCCTGAGGCTTGAACTCAGGGTGTAGGCACTGTCTCTATAAATTTGGGGGGGGGGCTGGGAAGGTGGCTCAGTGGTAGAGTGCTTGCCTAGCATGCATGAGGCCCTGGGTTCAATTCCTCAGCACCACATAAGCAAAAAGAAAAAAGCCAGAAGTGGTGCTGTGGCTCAAGTGGTAGAGCGCTAGCCTTGAGCTGAAGAGCTGAGGGACAGCGCCCACGCCCAGAGTTCAAGCCCCACAACTGGACCAAAAAAAAAAAATTTTTTTTTTTTTTGCTCAAGGCTAGCAGTCACAGCTCTACTTCTGGCTTTCTGCTGGTTAACTGCAGAGAAGAGTCTCATGGACTGTCCTGCCCGGCTGGCTTCGAACTGCAGTCCTCGGATCTCAGCCTCCAGGGTAGTTAGGATTACAGGGGTGAGCCACAGGCACCCAGTGTGGTGTAGCATTTCACTGCACCCAGAGGGGCTCAGGGATAAGTCAGGAGGGCAGGAATGGTATTGAAGGCTCAGTGCTCAGCAGGCAGGTGGCCAATCAAAACCAGCTCAAGCAAAGCCAAAGCAGTCCACAGGCTAAGTGCTCCCTTCCCTTACTGGGCACACTCCACTCTCCCCAGGCCCATGAGATAGGGGAAGTTAGAACCATGATCCTCAGATCTCAGCCTCTCAGTCACTAGGATTACAGGCATGTACCATGGGCATCCAGCTTGGAGTAGCATTTCACCATATCCAGAGAGGCTCAGATCTGAGGATCACAGTTTGAAGCCAGCCCTGGCATGAAAGCCCATGAGACTTTGAGAAAGATCAAGAGACAGACACCTAGAGACCAAGGCTCATGCCTAAGGCCATGTACTAACAAGTGGCAGGGCCAGATCTGTGCCACTGCATAGGCCCAGACATGCCCCCATCCTGTCTCCAAACTTCTGTCCACTTCCATCAGCTCTGTCCTGTTCTTCACAGTTTTCTTCTTAAGCCATCTGCCTGTCCACATTGTTAGCCTAGCCATAGCTACGGGGCTGTCTTGTCTTCCCCCCTTCCAAGAGTGGAGACTATACTGTGCGCTCTGATTTCCCCACGAGGCCACCAAGACTTGAAGAATTGACTCAACTGCCTGGCAGGATGCTGGTGTTTAATGAGGATGCCACATTAATTTGACAATTAAGGATTCTGGTCCCACTGTGTATGGCTCTTGAATGGAGGCCATATGAAAACCTGGCCCCTGCCTGGTAGGCTGGCAGTAGTGTGCTATCCCCTGCTGCAGCTGCCAGCCACCCCACACACGGCCACTCAAATGGACTGTACCCCATCCTGCCCTGCAGGTCCCATTGGGAAGAGGTGGGCTGTGGTTTATACTGATAATGAAATCACCTGATAAGAATATCAGGTGCCCAAACACATGAGGTTTCTGGGAGAGGGTTTTATGAGAGGCTCGCACCCAGGGCCAGCCTCTCTGTAGATCTGGTCACAACACTAGAAGGCTTAAGCTTGCCCATCTGCCCAGGGCACACAGCCAGTGGTAGAGCTGGGGTCTGAATCACAGCAGTCTGAACCCAGAGCCCACAAGGTCACATGCCACACACTTCTATACTCAGTCCTTAGTGACACAGTGCCTTAAGATGAGAACCAAAGGGAACTCACAGGGAAGCTGTATCCACCCTTAGAGAAAGCATGTACACATGCATACTGTCTTCAAGAGCGCTGAGTATCTGCTCTGTGCTCCAGACCTTTTTTTTTTTTTTTTTTGGTCCAGTCGTGGGGCCTGAACTCTGGGCCTGGGCGCTGTCCCTCAGCTCTTCAGCTCAAGGCTAGCGCTCTACCACTTGAGCCACAGCGCCACTTCCGGCTTTTTTCTTTTTCTTTTTGCTTATGTGGTGCTGAGGAATCGAACCCAGGGCCTCAAGCATGCAAGGCAAGAGCTCTACCACTGAGCCACCTTCCCAGCCCACTCCAGACCTTTTTATGGAGCAAGGAGATGAGAAACAAGCTAAAAATTCCGGCTCACTCACAGGCGTTGGGGTAGGAGCCTGTGAGACTCCTACCCAGTGACTTCATGATGGCTTTCCTCAAAGCCCCTGGGATTCTGCCACTTGAACCCCAGCTTTGAGAGAGTGATTGAAAATTTCACCACCTTGACTGCTATAACTATTTTTATTTATTTTTTTTTGGGGGGGGGGTCCGGTCGTGGGGCCTGAACTCTGGGCCTGGGCGCTGTCCCTCAGCTCTTCAGCTCAAGGCTAGCGCTCTACCACTTGAGCCACAGCGCCACTTCCGGCTTTTTTCTTTTTTGCTTATGTGGTGCTGAGGAATCGAACCCAGGGCCTCATGCATGCAAGGCAAGCGCTCTACCCCTGAGCCACCTTCCCAGCCCCCTATAACTATTTTTTAAAGAGAGAAATCAAATGTATGGGAAACAAACTGAAAAGTCAAATAAGTTCTGGTCAGATTGGTGTGGCCCACCTTTATCGTCTACTATGTAGGGATGACCTGAAAAGACTTCCCAAGAACTCTTGGCACCCCACCTTTTGCAGCAGAGCTCTGCTACCAGGGGGGAGAGCTGCCAGCACAGAGGGGAGATGGAGAACTCTAGAACTCACTCAGGACCATGCCAGGGCTAAGCAGCCTGATTACACAGGCAGTTATCAGCACATACAGCTGAGAACCCCATCCCTCCTCTACATCCGAGGGAGTGGTGAGGCCTCAGGTCTATGCTGAGACTGAGGGGCTCCCTCGTTCCCCCAGAGGTCACAAGCCAGTCACTTCTTGCTGGTCCCTTCTGGAATCCCAAGGGAATTTGGGCCACCGATCTCTCCCTGTTAACAAGTTTCAGTGTTACTTGCATTAGAAAAGTATGTGTAGTCAGTTGTGTCTGGGTCCTCTCTCACCACACCCTGTGTAACTGGATAGGCAGCTGTCCCTGGTACTTCAAACCTTTGCCCTTGGACCACCTGAAGCTTTGTGGCCTTGCCCCCTTGGTAATCTAAGTCTGCCATATATTTGGCACCATCAGGCCTGAGTCATAGTGGGTCACAGGAAGCAGGCCCAACTGCCCTCCTGCAAAGGGAACTCTCCAGTGTCCAGGCAGACAGGTGGCACCCAGGCAGCCTCTGAGACACACCCCGGCCTGGGAGCCCTGACTCTGGGCAGAGAAGGAGAAGTTGACTACTCTTATCTTCAGTCCAAAATTCAGGTGCAAGTTCAGTGTCTCTCCACCCAGCTGGGAGGCCCTTGGTCCTCTGCAGGCGGTCAAGCTAGTGCCAACCACAGTCCATGGGCCCAGGAGGAGGGGAGCCGGGAGATGGAGGGGAAATGGTGGAAGCAGGCCTGTATCCATGGCTGTAACTATGGGCAGGTGCTATCAGTAACCTGATTATTTTACAACTGGGGTCGATTTCTCTGGAACTGGGTTCCACTGCATCCTCTAGGACTTGGGATCCTGGGGTGTGCCTCCCACAATATTTTTCCAGGCCTTTCCTCGGAGCTGTAACTCTATCTCTACCACTTGCCTGAGAAAGAAAAGGAGGAGGATTTGCTGAGAATTGAGTGCAGCTATAAGCCACAAGCTGGAACCAGGAGCCCTGGGTGTGTGTTTCAGAAAAGGCTGAGGGGGCAGGGATGGGCAGGAGATGTTTCTGGGCCAGGCAGGAAGTAGATCCTTCCAGTACACCCTCCTTCTCCCCATTTACCCCCCGCCCCGGCCCCATTTGTTGACCAGCTGGGAACAACACTCGCTTGGGAAGCTGCCCTAGCACCAGCTCTATACCAAGCAGGTGGGCACCATGGTATGAGGTGGCACAGCTTCTCCACACAGTGTTTGGCACTGCCTCTGGAGCACCTGCTGGCCCCTGCCAAGCCTGGGAATACTCCAGCCCAAGCTCTACCTCCAAGAGCATTTATGTACACCTCCTCTGAGCATGCCAAGAAGGTACTGAACCACATTTGACCCCTACTTAACCACTTCAGTTCATCAGATGGCTCATTATTGGAAGGTAAAAACCACCTGAATCCAGACCAACAAGGGTTCAGACTCCTGTTATGACTGGGCTGCAGGATTGAAATAGGAGGGGTGGGGGATCTGAGTCATATTCTGGCTCCTCTAGGCTCCCAAAGTTGCTGCTCCATGCTATACCGGGAGCCCACCAGTGGCCACCTGGCCACTGGGGGAGGAGACCAGCCTTCCGGGGACACTCCCTGCACAACTGTACTCCTTCCTGCTAGAAGGCCTCCTCTGCTTACTAGCCACACAAGCACAAGCTCTTCTGGGAAATGTGAAGCAGGGAGGGCTGAGCTCCAGCCAATCACCTACCACACTGTAGGTATCCTCTCCCTCTCCCTCTCTCCCACACAGGCACACTCACACACCGAGTGTCTGTCAGAACCTCGTTCACATCTACATGTGCACGCTCTGCTGTCCTTGTGGTAATGGATGCCTAGATGCTGGGAGTGAGCATTTCCCACACCTTCCCACTAGTGGATGGAGGGTAAAACGGGCTTTTGTTCCTAAGCAAAGGCAACTGGCTGTTTTCCCAGCATTCCTCACCGTGAGGACCTCGCTGATACTCTCAGCCCCAGCCATCAACAGGGGTCTCCTTAAAAGGGACACTGGAGACATGAGCTTGGGCAGACAGACAGGTTTCTTCCAACCAAAGGAGTAGGTGAGGAAAACCACTCTGAGCTAACCCCCTACAGGACTGTCCCTTCCAAGAAAAGGACCTAGACAAGACAAAAAGAAAAAAAAAAGTTCTTAAGCAACTCAGGGATAGACTAGCTCCTTATTGCCACAGGGTGATTAAGGCCACAAGAGAAGTTCCTCAAAGTCAGCCCTCTCAGCGGGGAGGAAGGCCTGTGGCTGGTGGGAAGGTGTGAATGTTGCAGGACACCCAGGCATGGGGCAGGGAGAGTAGGATGAGGTGGCTATTATTCAAAGGCTCTAATGGCTTTCCAGCCAAGCAGCAATTTACTACCAGGGGGTTAAAGTACCTGCCAGGGCCAAGGCCATAGCTGGGCTTTAAAATAAATAAATAAAATAAAAAAAGCCAACCCAGATCAACGGGCAGCCCAGGAGCTTACAGGGGTTCAGACAGGGGACCTGGTCCCATCACTACAGGTTCTCCTCAGAGGACTGAGAGCCCCTCCGCAGCACCCACCCCTACTTGGTGGTAGGGAGGTAGGAGGGGGTTTCCAGCTGATTCTGGGATAAGTAGGGCTTTATCTCAGGGGAGAATCTATTTCAGGCCACAATCCTCAGAAAGAGAAGGAAATCACATAGTCCAAACACCATCTCAGGTGAAATCAGGAGGTTATTCATCTCCCCTCAGAGCAGACAGAAAGAAAAATCAATGTTTTAGAGGGGTGGGGGAGGTTCCATTTGAATTAATGGGTTTGTGGCTTCTCCATTGATCTCCGCCTCTTCACACTTTCTTTTTGTGCTTTTGTGCTCTTGGGGAGAGGGGAGGGAGAAGGGACTGGGGAAGGGGGGGAGTCCTCCTGATAAGGAAAAGGACGGTCTAACCTTAACCTTTCTGCAGGAATAATGCTAATTAGCGAGGCTTAATGAGAACTTCCCCCAGGAAGCGCGGCCGGGTAGGGGGCGACCAGCAGGGGCGGCCGGACCAGGGCAGTCGCGCCGCTCCGAGTGGGAGAAGGGTGACTTCTGAACCCGAGCCGCAGAATGAAAACGCGGACTGCACCCTCCCTTTCCCACAAACCGCCCCCCGCTCGGCCAGCCGAAGTACCCGGCCCTGGAGGGCGAGGACAGCGGGGCGCAGGGGGCGGAGGTGTAAACCTAACTTCACCCCGAGCGGCCCGCCGGCCGGCCGCTGCCCTCGCCCGGCGCCCCTCGCCCGCGGCGGCCGGTGCCCGCGGCTCCGCCCGGGGGTGCACCTGAGAGGGGCACTCGGGCCCCTCGCGGAGGGACGGGGCCTGCCAAAGTGGGCTCAACTCCGCAAACCGCGTCTCAACTCCCCGCCACTCAGTGCTTCCCGGGCTCACACCTCCCCAAACCCGGTCCACTTCCCTCCTCCCGCGGCCACCCGAGCCCGGCCCCCACCCGGCCCCCGCGGGCGTCTTCTCCCGGGACGCCGAGCCCGGCCCGCTGCACACCGTGTGGCCGCGGCACAATACCGCGGCGCGGCGCGCACAATCACCGCCCCCCAGGACCGGCGGCGCGCACCGCCCGGGAGTGGGGTGCGCCCGGCAGCCCCGCGCACCGGGGGCCAGGCACACCCCTCGGCACCCCCGCGGCCCCCGGCGTGCGGCCACACCGCCCCCCGCCCCAGCCCACTCCGCCCGGGGCGCAGCCACTCGTCCTCGCCCCCCTCCTCAGACCCGGCGCTGGCGGCCCCCCATGAGCTCCCCTCCCGGAACCCCCAGCCCCCCGCCCCCTAACCGCAGCTCAACGGCCGACGACAGGAGCAGGGGGGCGGCGGCCGGGGGTCCGAAACGGCCCGGTCAGCGGGTCGGGGCCGGACTCCGTACCTGGGCGGGCGGCGAGGCGGACGCGGCCGGTCGGGCTCCGCGAGTGAGCGGGGCGGGCGGCGGTGACAGCCCCACCGCTCCAGCTGCTGCCGCTACCGCCGCGGCCGCCCGGGGAGAGGGGCTGGCACCGCCGCGGCGCGTCACGGCCTGGCCCGGGGGCGGGGGTGGCCGGGGGGAGGGCCCAGGCGGGCGGCGGCGGCGGCGCCGCGGCCGGGAGGAAGGGGGAGGGGGCACCGGGCACGGGGAGGCGGGGGAGGGGGGCGGGACCGGGCACGGGCGGGGGTGGGGGGAGGGGAGCGCGGGGAGGACGCACGCAGGGGGAGTGGGAGGAGCACGGGGGAGGAGGAGGAGGAAGAGGGACTGGAGGGAGGGGGACACGGGGGGGGCGACGAGAGGAGGCACCGGGGAAGAGGAGAGAGAGGAGGGGAGAAAAGAGAGAGGGGAGCGGGGAGGGGGGAAGTGGGGGCGCTCGGCCAGGTAGGGGGTGCGGGCGCGCTGGACGCGGTGCGGTGCACTGGGGGGGGCGCTCTTAAGGGAGAAGCGCGTCGGGGAAGATGCTCGCGGGGGGCTGCGCCGGGGACCCGGAGCGGTAGGGAGATGTGTCTGCCCCCGGCTCCCGGAGGCCGCGGTCTCCGCTCGGGGATCGGGATCGGGGAGGCGGGGTGCCTGGCAGGCTGTCTGCGTTCAGACCAGGAGGGGGAGACGTGGCCTGAAGAAAGTGACTCAGGCACCTCCTGGAACTCTCGGCGCCCCGGGGCCTTCAGGCAGCCTTCGACCCCCGCGCGGGTCGCAGTTCCCCGGCACTTGCGGTCCTGGTGGGCAGGGGCTGCCGGGCCGAGGGCTGGGCCCCGCAGGTGAGGTCGGCGAGATTCCCCGGCGGGGGAAAGCCAGGCACGTGGCCGGCTCCCGGGCGGGCCCCCACCCCCACCGCGGGTCCCTCTTTCCTAGATCAAGTTCAAGCTCGAGATCCTCGGAGCGCTCGCCACCGGCCGCCCCCTCCCTCCGCTCCCCTCCCCGGGCCCTCCCTCCACCCCGCATCGTCCCCACTCTTCCTTTGTCTCTTTCCCACCATTTAGTTTCCTCCCCGCCCCTGCCCCGCTCCTCCCCGCCCCTCGCGGGCGCCCGCCTCCCGGCTGCGCTCACCTGTCCGACCCTGGCGGCCCGGCGAACCTGGGCGCCCCCCGCCCGCCCCGCCCCGCCCCGCCCCGCGGTCATTGTGCTCGACGGGACCCATCGCCGCCGCTCCGCACGGCGCGCAGGCTTCAGTCGTGAAGTCACCGGACAACACCCAGGACGCTGCCCAGACCTGGGCGCGCTGGCCGCCGGGGCTCGGTCCCGCCGGAGCGGGGCGGCCTCGCCGACCGGAGCCTTCGCCTTCCGGGAGAACAGACCTCGAGTCCGGTGCCGGAGGCGGCGGGATGGGGCGTCGCTGGGTGGGGAGGGGGGGCCCGCCACTTCGGGGCAACCTTAGGACTCGGCCTGGACTGTAGCAAGCTAGTCCCCAAATAGCAGGATTTAGACAGACCCTGCGAGATCAGATGGGTTAGGGGTAGATGCCTCCCCACCCCCAGACCCAACCCCTAGTTTACGACAGCTCGGCCGCGCAGGAACACGCTTGGGCTTTAATAACGCGGGTGGAGGCGATAGCGATACGTTCGTGGAATTCTGTGGGGAATGCCCTCCCTCCAAAAAGAAAAGGGGAAAAGAAAACCAACCCAATAACGATCCCACCTCCTTGTTCCTGGGGTCGCGTCAGAAGAGGAAGGGCAGTTTCTACAGATTCCCTTACGCGACCCCCCATTCCGTGGAACAGCAGAGAAGGGAAGGGGAGACCGCCACGGCAACTGTTTGTCATTTTGAGAACAGACTGCTTTTAACCGTCCAACTTTTTTCTGTTTTTTTTTTTTAAACCTTTTTCTTTCTTCCACTGAAAGCTTCGCATTGTGAACAATCTAAGGTGGGCAAGGCTCCCTCTACAGGCGAGAGCTGGAAGTACACCACCACAGGTTCTGAGCTCAGTCCGTATTCCACCCATTAGAAAAAGATGACAACACTCCAAATTAATGGCCACAGCGGCGACTCCATGCTGCACATGCTAAAGATTTCGCCGTCTACATGAAACTCGTGCTCTTTCTCTTTAA
This sequence comes from Dipodomys merriami, assembly GCF_024711535.1. NCBI lineage: Eukaryota > Metazoa > Chordata > Mammalia > Rodentia > Heteromyidae > Dipodomys > Dipodomys merriami. The sequence continues at coordinate 70,009,973 of NW_027206290.1, forward strand.
AAGACAGCTGACGAATGCTACTCATTAGCACCTTTTATCCCTGAAATCAAATGTGTTTTCAAAGCAATTCTCTCTTCACTTCTGAGTTATGTGGGAGTCTGGGGGACTTCACGACCTCAACGCCCGCACAGTGCTGGCTTCTGCCATGAATTCAGTGGTCACAGTTTGCCTAGTTCATGCATAGGGAAATGTGGGTGTTTCCAACATGGAGCTGCCCTCCCTCATTCTGCAAGTGAGATGATTCCAGCTGAGGTTTTCCTGTCTCTTCCCAACACATTTCTAGAGACCTCTGGCTTCTCCTGGCCTGAGTCACTATTTCACAGTGGTGGTTGACATCTGGGCTTGAAATATAAAGCCAAATCCAACTGAAGTTCAAAGGTGGAATTGAACCCAGATAACCCACCTCTTCTCTGACTAATAAAAGGCACTAGTGCTGCCCAGGAGGGCAGAGCTGTGATTTCCTCTAAGCATGAAATGTGAACTGATTTACCATCCCTGAGATAAAACAGCCCTGGCCTATTCCACCCACAGAAGTCAGTTGAGCACCCTGCAAGAAGCTGGCTGCCTGGCAGTGCTCTGAATTCGGTGTTTCCTGTGTGTGTTAAGCCCACAAAAACCTCCCAGGCCTTGTCCCTGCAGAAGCTGCCACTCCTTTGGTAACCTTGGGTTGACTGTTTTCAATGTCCTTGTGCCTCTGGCCAGCTCTCTCTATCCTTAAAGTGGCCACAGCATGGGTCCCCACAAGGAATTGGGTGACCCAGATTCTTGACCACTAAGTCTCCCTGCTCCCAGGCTGGTGGGGGGCGGGGGGGGGCGAAGACCAGGCAGGGAGAGCCGCTCCTCTGGCGGGGGAGGGGGGGAGCACTGCAGCGGGTGCTTCTGCAAACATGTTTGGAATAAGCTCTGTGGAGCATCCCAGCAGTCTCATAAGCATATCCCTAAAGTGAGGACCTGGCCAGGGGACCCCAAGCCTTGCTATTATTAGAAATGGCAGGATCTTTGACCAGAGTGGACACTGTTCAAGCATCTCAAAGCATTTAAAAATCCATTTATCCCAACACGTTACTTATTAATGAGAGGGGAAATGGAGTGATGAAGCAGACACTTCCCAACCAAGCCCTCAGAGCAGCTTCCCCAAAGTGTGGCCACCTGACATGAAGCATCTGCCTTCTGCAGGGGAATACTAGAAGATAGTATCACCAGCACTGCGTGCCCCCCATTTTGGATTATCTTCCAAAAAGCTTAGCCCGAATCTGACAATGAGGAGACAATCAGACCAGAAATCAGAAAGATATTCCACAGTACAACAGTCTGGACTCTTCAAAACCTCCAGAGTCATCAATTTGCCTGCTCTCCATTATGAGACTAAAGGGAAATGACAGCTAAATACAATGTGCGAGTCCTGGTTGGATCCTGGATACAGAATTTAGACAAGGGGTGGGGAAGAGGTAGAGGATGGGGGTCGAGTGAGGGGCTGAGATCAGACTGTTGGAAGGGTCAGGGAAAGCACCCTCTCTCCAGAAGTAAACCAAGATGTGCCCTGACCCCAGCTGGAAGGAGACAGGAAGGAGATGAGGGAGTAAAAGGGGGCTGGAGGCGAGTACCAAGGTCCTGAGATAACAGTTCTCAGTGGGAGAACAGCACATGTGTACACTGTATATATCTGTGTATTTTAGACATAGTCTTACAATGTAGCCCAGGCTGGCCTTTAACTTGTGATTTTCCTGTCTCTGCCTCCCAAGTGCTGGGATTACAAGTATATACCATGATGCCTAAATTCCTCCCTCCCTCCCTTCCTCTTTTCTTCCTCTTCTTTCCTTCCCTTCTCTCTCATTCATTCTTCCTTTCTTTCTTGTTTTCTGGTGGTACTGAGGTTTGAACTCAGACACACGCCACTGAGCCACCTCCAACTCTGATTTTTGCTCAATATTTTTGATATGTTACTTCCTGCCAGCGTCTGTTAGTTTTCCTAATAATTAGAAATAACACGTGAGCCACTGCATCCAGCTCTCTGTTGAAAAGAGGGTCTCAAGGATGTCATAAATTTTTTTCTGCTCAAGCTGGCTTTGAACTTCAGTCCTTCCAATCTCAGCCTTTCCATAGCTAGAGTTAAAATTGTAAATCACTGGCGACCAGCTCTGGCTATTCTTGCTTTGGAAAGTGACCTGCTCCTATCTTTTGGCCATTTCTTTATTTGAATTGTTGAACTTTAAAGGTAAAATATCTTTTAAAATGAACAAGACTTTTGTCATATATTTGCAAGTATATTTTCCTTTTGGTATGTGTGTGTGTGTTGGCGTGTGTTGATTATGGGGCTTGCACTCAGGCCTTGTGCACTATCCCTGCACCCTTTTGCTCTAGGATAATGTTCTACCATTTGAGCCACAGCTATACTACTGGCTTTTGGTGGTTAATTGGAAATAAGTCTGGGACTGGCTCTGAGCCACAATCCTCAGCCTCCTGAGTAGCTAGGACTATAGGTGTGAGCCACCAGCATTTGGCTTGTTGCCTTCATTATCTTGTTTGTGATAGAACTTTTCTTGCCACATGGGTATTTTATGACCTTCTAACATTGGGTTATTTTTCCTTTTACAGTTTTAGAGTTGCAAATCAAAACAGAGGGTTTGTGGGAGATGAATTGCTTTGGTTTGATTTTTATACCCTTGATGGTTTGGTTCATATTTTCTTCTGGAACATTCATATATTGGCTACATTTAAATCTTTATTCCATCTGTAATCATTTCCACGCAAGTAATGAAATGGAGATCTAGTAAACTTTTCTGAGTGGCACTGTGTGTGTATGTGTGTATATGTGTTGCTGAGGATCAAGTCCAGGGCTTCATGTCTGCTAGGCAGGCGTTATACCACTGAGCCACATTCCAGCCCTTCCGTGCTATCTTTTCCCCACAGATTGGAAATGCTGTCTTCATAATACACTACTGTTCTATTATTTTTGAAATCATCTAATTTGCTCTACTGTCCCACTATGGAGCCATGAAATTCATGTTCCTATTGGCTAAATCAGTACTTCCTGTACCTCCACCAACTGTGCCTGCCTGTGCCACAGTGGAACAACTCAACCCGTGTCACAGCTCGAGGTCCTCTAGGCAGTGCAGTCAGGGGAAAGGAGAGGTGTTTCTCTGTAGGGCTGGCAGAAGGTTCCTGGAGGGGGTTGCTCCACTCCAAACCCAAGACTGCAGAAGGAACCTGGCTGGCAGGGGGGACAGCCCAGCTTCTCACTTGCTTCCCCTGTGGGTTGGACAGTTTGTCTTATGCATTCAATCTTCACACTAGCAAGTTTTTTTTTAGTTGGTTGCAGTCTCAATCAGTGTGAGCGTTTGCTGAGAGCTAGGAGAAGCAGCCCAATCCAGTACGCTCATTCTTCTCTACTTAGAGAAATTTCCCATTATGAATATAGCTAAAAGCTTGACTCGTTGAAAACTACAGCCAAAGGTAAGGGCAACACATCCATTATTCTCCTTTTCAGGTATGTCTTGCTTTAAAATGTCATCAATTAATTTCTGGTCCTGTCACTCTGCTACTCTAAAACCTACAACAGCTCCCAACTGCTGGCAGAATCACATTATAGCTCTGTCTGGTCTGGCCTTGCATGGTCCTCTGGCTTGCTTAATCTCCTCCAGTTGCTTGCTGGGAATTATGACTGACCATGTGGTCAGCCAGCTCTCAAGTGACACCCCTGGTGACATGTCTCTGTTGGTCTTTTGGCAATTACTATGCTAGGGTACTTCTGCTTCCCTGCCTCATACCTCTAAGCAGGGCTGGGTAGAGTCCCCACGGCACCAGGCACAAAGTGCCTGAAGTCTCCCAGAGGACCCAGTCCTAACCAAGGTCTCCAGCAGAGCTCTACTTCCAACCCCAACTCCTCTGGAACCCACTCCTGCCTCCTCCCCTGACCCCCTTGAAGAAGCTCGGCCACACCTGCACTTCCACACCTGCACGTGCTCAGCAAACCATGCCCTAAAAAGCACACCATAGCAGCAACCTTCACAGGTGTCCCCCACAGAATATCCCCACAGTCACCACTGGAGGATGAGTGGAGAGTTAGAACACTGGTGAGGGTGAGGGACCAACTCCACAATGCTCACAAGCATCTGTGTGTCTATGTGCACATTACATGCCATACAGCTCCAGGTCTAGAGAGTTCTATTTTTTTTTTTTTTTTTTTTTTTTGTCGGTCGTGGGGCTTGAACTCTGGGCCTGGGCGCTGTCCCTCAGCTCTTCAGCTCAAGGCGAGCGCTCTACCACTTGAGCTACAGCGCCACTTCCGGTTTTCTGGTGGTTTGTTGGAGATAGGAGTCTCACGGTCTCTCCTGCCCGAGCTGGCTTTGAACCGAGATCCTCAGATCTCAGCCTCCAGAGTAGCTAGGATTACAGGCGTGAGCCACCAGCGCCCGGCTTCTAGAGAGTTCTAGAATGGTCAAAACCTCTGTGATATCAGGAGTCATACTAGGCCAGGAATGGCTATTCACACCTGTAACCCCAGCTACCCAAAAGACAGAAATCAGGAAGATCATGGTTTAACACCAAACAGGTCAAAAGACTCCATCTCAATGAATAAGCTTGATGTGGTATCATGTGTTTGTCTCCCCAGGTGGGAAGGAGGCTTTGGTAGGACGATCCCAGTCTGAGGCTGGGTAAAAATGTAAGACCCTATTGAAAACTGACTAAAGCAAAAAGGGCTCAAATGGTAGAGCACCTGCCTAAGCCAGTGTGAGGCCCTGAGTTCAAACACTGCTGAAAAGAAGTCAGGCTGGCGATCACCCTTGCTAGAGGAAGCTTCTGGAAGGAGCACCAGGGGTTGGTGGGGTGTGGCAGTGTGTGATACTTAATAAGCTGTCTGCTCTGTGACACATGCTCCTCCCTCCTGTGCACCAGTGGGGACAATGTGTATCTAATAAAAGCCTGGAAAAGGGACATGAGCCAGGCCAGCCTCCCCCTTCCATCCTCCCTCCCACCCCTCCCCCCGCCCCGCCCCACCTTGCCCATCTCCAGGCCCCAGGTTGGATGGTAGTCCATCAGCCAGTGAGTGACAAGTGACAAAACTGATAATGTCAATGCCACTGGGCACAGGAGGACTGGGGGCTCCAGGAGGAAGAGACCAGGGGATGCCAGTCACAGAGCCAGGAGCTTGGCAGCCCTGCTGGGGTCTGGATGGAGTTGTGTATATCTCAGGGTGTGTGGTGGGCCCTGCTGAGGTCAGGCCCGTGGCCAGATGGTCCAGATGGCACCATGCCACGGGCACATCTGAGACTCTCCTCTCTGTGAGTGAGGAGAGCGGGAAGCAGCTGGACCTAGGGCTTCTGCGACCTGAGGGGTAGCCTGAGCAGCCAGCTCCCCAATGGGTGACTCAGGAGAGGTTAGGCCTCCCCACCATTCCTAGCCACCCCAAGAGAGCAGGCAGCATCTGCTACAGGCCCTGAGTTCCTGCATGACCGAACCCCAGGTTAGGACAAGGATAACCACCAAGCTGTCACATAGGGCCTTGGCTGGTGATGGGCTTGAGTACTTGTGGTCAGCATCCAGCCTGGGAGTGGAATGGGGGTCAGGAGATGGAGGACCCCTTCTGCTTGATCAGACACTTCCTCAGACTGACCTCAGAAAGTGGCTTAACTTTTCCAAGCCTCAGTTTCTTCATCTGTAAAACAATGTTTTACAGTGTCACTGGTGTTTGAGACAAGTGTCTCAAAAAGACTGGCTTAGGAGATAATTGGAGAGTAGCAAAGGAAGGGGTGACATTGCCTAAAAAATAAGGTACTTATTACCTGACTTATGGAAACTCCTCTGTACAACACCTTAAAACAATAAAATTGTGTGTGTGTGTGTGTTTTTTTTAAAAGCTAGCCTTTGAACTCAGTACTCCTGGCTCTGCCTCCCAGTGCTGGGATTCCAGGTATGAACCACCAGGCTGGGCTAGTTACTTGTTTTGAGGCTGAGCAGTATGGTCCAGAGAGGACACACCTGAGCGAGTGCTTAGGGATGAGGGAGGAGCACTTACTGAGCCCCTACTGTGTCCCAGGGCCCACTGCAGAGGCAGACTTCAGTCCGTCCATGAGAGATTGACAGGGCTACCTCCCCTGGGACATGCCAGCTTTAAAGTTGGTACAAACAGAGCTCCTTCTCAATCTCCCTATGGTGTCAAACAAGTCACTCCATTGGTCTGAGCTTGGAGCTGCAGTTTCCTGGCACCAGGAAGCCCCTTGCCTGCTTGGCTTGCATGTGTGCGCTCTCTCTCTCTCTCTCTCTCTCTCTCCCCACACACACACACATTTCCCTCACCTCTCTCCCCTTCTACTTTCTCTCCCCTGCCCCAGCCTGGCATCTTATCACACAAAGCCACTATCAATTACTATTGATGGGACCCAGGCCATGCCAGAAACTGTGGCAGAGCTGAGCTTCCCTGATACCCCAAATCAATGTCCTCCTTTGTCTTTCTCAAGTACAGAAAGCAGAAACTGAAACTTCTTTCCTAACCTCCTTTGCATGTTCTAGCCAATATGATTTCAACAAAAGTTTATAGGCAACTTTCTAGGAAAGCATTTGCTTTGGGGTTCTCGACTTGTAGTGCCCCTTTGCATTTTCTTCTTGTGTTGAATGTGAATAAAATGATCACAACAAGGACAGCTAACTGGCAGCCATGAGGAAAATGTCAGCAACATTGCTGGGATATCAACTTGGCACTGCAGACATTAAAGCCCTCTACTCTTCTTGTTTCAGGGTAAAACAAAAACAAAAACAACCATGTTTCATGACACAGGTGGCTAGGGTCTTCCATTTGTCATCCTTAGCACCCTTGTCTGACTGGCAGCACTCCTGTTTAGGCACAGACTAGACACCAAGGCCACTCCCCTCCTCGGATAAGGCCTTCTGTCTAGCATTGACTCCATGAGAGGACATGGGTGCTGTGGCTAGGCCCCTCCTGTGTCCCGTGGTGCCGGAGTGGGGAAGTCAAGCCCTCAGCTCCTGTACTTATGCGGTCTGGGAGGGAAGAACAGCAGAGAAGGAGCAGCTACACAGGAGGCTGGTACCTCCTCCTCATGGAAGTATCTGGATTATAAATGTCATCTCTTCCTGTCTTACGTTTTCTCTATTTTGTTGTTGTTGTTGTTGTTATTGTTGGTCGTGGGGCTTGAACTCTGGGCCTAAGTGCTGTCCCTGAGCTCTTTGGCTCAAGGCTAGCGCTCTACCACTTCAGCCACAGCACCACTTCTGTTTTTCTGGTGGTAAATTGGAGATAGAGTCTCACAGACTTTACTGCCCTGGCTGGCTATGAACCAAGATCCTCAGATCTCAGCCTCCTGAGTAGCTAAGATTACAGGTGTGAGCCACCGGTGCCCAGCTTTCTCTATTTTTTAAGAAGTGATTCTGGAGTTTGAACTCACAGTCTTGTATTTGCTAGGCAGGGACTCTTACCATTTGAACCACGTCCCCAAACCCTTTTTGCTTTTAGGGGTTACTTTTTAGATACAGTCTATGTTATGCCTAAGGCTGGCCTTGAATGGTAATCCCCCTACTTTCAGCCTTCCAAGTAGCTAGTATAAAAGATGTGAACCGCTGTACCTTGTTTGTTTCCCATTGCTGTTGTTTCAGGGGAGATGGCCTTGAAATTCAATCCTCCTAACCTCCACTTCCCAAGTAGCTGGGATTATAGGCTTCAGCTATTCTGCCCAGCCCCAGTATCTTCTTTCTTCTTATGGCATTTGGAGCCACTCCAAATACCCATGGTTGTTTAAATCATTGCAGGCTGGTGAGGCAGGGCAGTTACTCCTCAGCCCCAGCCCCTTGCCAAAGCTTAAGGCTTTTCATGCCGTGTTATTTGGGGGAAAGGGGCTGCAGAAGGGGACATAGGAGTCTCTTGGGGATGAAGGGGCAGGCAGGCAGGGCAGGCTCCAGGCCACACCCCAGCTTTGTCTGTTTGCCATTAAACCTCACCCTGTCCGTGGAGGAGCCTCCCTCCCTTGGGGAAAAGGCTCCTCTCCAGAAAGAAGGTTCAGAACACCATTGTGCTTGGTCTAGACCTGCTGCACCAGTGAGAGAGCTGCATTATGGAAAGGTAGGGAAGGGAAGAGGGGAGCAGGAGAAGAGAAGGAAGGGGATGGGATCAGAGGGGAAGGAAGACCATCAGTCAGAGACAGACTATGCCTAGAACCCATCACTGGACCCTAAGGTACTACCTCCATTTGCCATCACCCTAAGTGAAGCCCCACTCTCCTCTGGCAGAAGATACCACAAGGTTTCACAGTGCACATGGCAAACCTTGTCTACAGCTGCATAGGCTCTGTAAATGCCACCTCTGCAGATGGCACCCCAGTTATATCTCCCCTCACCCTCTCACCCTAGCACCCTAGTTGTCCCTACCCCAGAGCCTTTGCATTTGCCATGTCCTTGGCTGGGAAGCCTGTGCCTTTGCCTCCAGAGGGCTGGCTACTCCTTGTCAACCTGGTCTTGGCTCATATCACCTCCTCAGAAGCCTCTCTAAGATACAGCCAATTGTTCTAAACATTGCATGCTTGCATGCTTTTTCCTTATCTCTATGGCCTTGAGCACCCCAGCATGGACATACTATCCATCTCAGTTACTACCATGTCCTCAGTGCTTAGGAGAGAGTCCAGTACTTGGTAAGGATTTTGAGCCAGCAAAGGAGGGAGTTTCTTAAACCATACAGTGTGGCCAGGGCGGGAGCAGGAGTAGGGGTACAGCCTGCCTGCCTTGGGGCTACATGTTTTACCCTGAGTGAAACAAAGCAAGCAGCGTAAATTCACAGAGCAGCACTGTGGCCTAAAAAAAAAGCTTGTTAATGAGGTAAATACAATCACAAGCAGGAAAAGCCCAGCCTGCTTCTCCAGTCCACCCAAAGCCATTATCTCTAATTGATCTCCAGACATCAGCTGCCCAAGCCAAGTCTGAAACCCTCCTGCCTCCTCCAGATCTGCTTACAAAGCCGGAGGCCATCGCCCGCAGCAGGGCCACCCAGCAGCCCACCCAGGGCTCCCCATCAACAGGACAAGAGTCAGGTGGGTCAAGGACCCCCAGAAAAGCCACAGCCTCCCAATAAGCTGTCTGGGCTTTACACCTGAAGAGAAAGACCCCATCGTGGCACGGAAAGGAGCCAGTGAGTGAGGCATCCTGCCTCAGAGACCCCCCCCCCCCCCAGAGGCTGCGTGAGAGAGGTACCTGGAAACTGGAATTAGGCTTTCCCCCACACCAGCAGGAGGATGCAAAAATAGTGCACAACAAATAAATAAATAAATAAATAAATAAATAAATAAATAAATAAATAAATAAATAAATAAATAAATAAATAGGCAAGAGTTGGGCCAGAGATAACTCATCTCCTTTGAATCTGTCAGGCAGGCTGAGTTGGGGGTCACAGGTCAGCCACTACCTCAGCAACCATCTGGATGCTTGTAGCAGCTCCTTCCTGGCCCAGCCTTTCCTGTTGGGCCACTCTCATCCTTCAGGAAGAGCCAGGAATTGGCTACCGAAAGCCCTGAGGGTCAGAACTGCTCCCCTTGTTTGTTCTTGGAGGCTCTGGTAGCAGCTCCTGCCCTCAGCCCAGCCTTTCCCTGAAGGCAGGTCTGCATGCAAGATTTCTGCTCTCTGGGTTGTACCAAGTGACTCTCCAGCCCTCACTGGAAAATTATGGGCGCTGCATGCATCCTTTCTCAGCTAATGAAGTTAAAAAGACCACCTCAGCACTCTTGAGGCTGTGGGAGTGGACTTCCTGTAGCCAGGAAGGGGGCTGAGCCTGAGGAGCAAGAAGAGAGGGGTGGGGAATAAGCCTGGCAGGCAGAGCCGTCCACCCACCCATCAGAGGCCTGGCTGGTAAGACAGGATGTTGGCCGCGGGGCACCCTCTCCCACGAGTGCAGGGAGGCAGAGCAGAACAGAGGCCAGGCCTCTGAGCTAGCTACTTCCATTTTCCTGGTGAATTTGGAAGTTGCAGTAAGTTTCTGGAAAAGCACTTGAGGATGTTCAGTGACACACACTGATCACAAAAGTAATGCTGGTGACAAAGATGCTTCCCAAGCAACTTTCACACATCTCTTTTACAGTCCCCTGATTCCAACAGTGCTCTGGCTCCCAGGCCACACTGATGGTGAGCTCAACAAAAAAGGCCTGGGCTAGGTGTGTGCCTCATTCTGCCATGCTCAGATCAGTGGGTTCTTCTTCCTCAAGTTCTTCATAACAACTTCAGGCGAGTTGTACATGATGACTCCCTTTCCAAGTGCTCAGCATGAAGGGGAAACAGAGCTGATTTAGAGTGAAGGGACCTGATAAATGACATCCAGCCAGCTGTAAGAAGCCAGAGTCAAGTTATGAATCCTGGGCACAGCAGGGAGACATGCTACTTGAAAAGGGCACTCTAGGTCTGTGGGCTTCCTCTTAGCCACCCATACAAGTTATTTTGAAGGAAACATCAGATCAATTCCAAAATCCTGCAAAATATGCAGCCAGCATGCTTCAAAGGAGCCAAGGTTGCTGAAAGCCAGTAAAATCTGAGAAACTCTCATCTCCAGGAGAGGCCCAAAGAGACTGACAACTGAGTAGAGGTTTGTATCTTGGATGGAATCTTGGGACAGAAAAGGATAACAGGTAAAAGCAAGGAAAATCTGAATGAACTATATAAAAGTTTTAATTAATAATAATGTAGCAATATTGGCTCAGTCATTGAAACAAATGTAGCATAGTAACTGTTAAGATGTTATTAATAGTGGAAACTGCTCCCTGTGCCTTGGGGAGGGGAGTAATGTGGGAACTGTGTCATCTGAATTTTTCTGTAAATCTAAAGCTGTTCCCCTAAACAATCTATTGCAAAAATGAAAACATCAAATTACTAAAAGAAAACATGGGGGTGGAGCAGAGTTAGCCTTTTTTTGAAACCCAAATGCAAAAGCCATTAAAAAAAAAAGGAAACATCAGAGCCCATAAAAATAAAAATGACAAAACCACTGGAGCAAGATCAAAAGATTAAGGGCTGTGGAAAGATTTTCCATATTCATGGATAGGTAGAATTAATATTGTGAAAATGGCCATACTGCCAAAAATGATCTATAAATTTAATGCAATCCTCATCAAAATCCCCATGATGTTCTTTACCAAAAGAGAATATAATCTAAACATTCATAGGGAACAACAAGAGAATTTGAATAGCCAAAGCAATTCTAGGCAAAAAAAATCATTGCTGTTGGTATCACAATCCCAGACCTTAAGCTCTACTATAAAGCTATAATAACAAAAAGAAACCTGAAGATCAATGGAACAGATTAGAAGATCCAGAAATAAAACCATATGCTTACAGTTATCTGATATTTGATAAGAGAACCAAAGATATATGGTGGAAAAAAAAGATAACCTTTTTACTAATTGGTGTTGGAAAAACTGGACATCCATATTCAGAAAACTAAAAGTTGATCCCTGTTTGTCACCATGCACTAATATCAACTCAAAGTGGATCAGAGACCTCAATGTCAGACCTTAAACTTTGAAATTACTGCAAGAGGGAGTAGGAGAAGCACTAGAATTTATAGGTATAGGCAGAAACTTTTTGAAAAGAGTGCCAGGGGCACAGCACATAGGAGAGAAACTTGACAAATGGAATTACATCAAAATAAAAAGTTTATGCACAGCAAATGACAATAGTTACTTAACTAGAAAGACAGCCAACAGACTGGGAGGTCTTTACCACCAATACATCTGACAAGGGCCTATGATCCAAAATATTCAAGGAGCTCAAGAAAGTAATCCCTCCCAAAGCTAATAAACCAATCCTTAAATGGGTAAGAGCTCTCAGAAGAAAAGTTAAGAATGGCAAAGAAACACATGAGGAAATACTCATCATCCCTGATCATAAAGGAAATGCAAATCAAAACAACTCTGGGATTCCATCTTACCCCAGTTAGACTGACCAACATCATGAATTCAAACAATAAATGTTGGTGGGGAACCCTAGTGTACTGTTGGTGGGAAGGTAAACTACTACAACCACTCAGAGAACAGTCTGAAGGTTCCTCAAAAAACTAACCATAGATTTTTCCTATGACCCAGAAATACCACTCCTGGGTCTCTACCCAAGATACCATAGACACTTACACACCCATGTTCATTGCTGCACTATTCATAACAGCCAAGTTGTAGAAAAGCCCTGATGCCCTACAATAGATTAGTGGATCCAAAAAAATGTGGTCCATGGAGTTTTACACAGTCATTAGAAAGAAGAATATTATTCATTTGCAGGGAAATGGATAGCCCTTAAACAAATCATTTTAAGTGAGGTAAGCCAAGGTGAGAGACACAAGTGACACTTTCACTCATGTGTGGAAGCTAGAGATAAAATACACTAGAACATGATAAGTTACATAGGATTCTAGACATTTACACACAGTAAGACCAAAAGAGGATACTCTTAGGGGAGGAACATAAACGCTCAATGCCTATGTGCCTCTGATCATAGGAAATAATACTTGCTGAAAAGAACTCAGGGAAATGGAAATGTTGTTGTTTTTTCTTTTTCTTTTTTGTCTTGTCTGTTCGTTTATCTGTCTTAGGGAGGGTAAGATAGAGCACAGAAATGTAGGAACCAAGGGTGAATAAAGGCAGCAGTGGTATTCAACTAGACACTGTTGCAAATGAACTCATTTGTGGGTGGGGATGAGATGGAAAAACTGGGAGAGAGTGAGAGAAGGGGGGACACTGTCCAAAAAGAAATATACAGGGCTGGACATGTGCCTTAGTGGTAGAGCACTTGCTGAACACGCATGAAGACCTGGGTTCAATTCCTCAGTACCACATAAACAACAAAACAAAACAAAACAAAAAGAAATGTATTCTTACTTGACTAATGTAACTGTAACCCATCTGAACATCACTTTTACAATAACAATTACAAAAGTTAAAATTAAAAAATGATAAAAGGGCTGAAAATGGAGGGATAAGAGGCAATAACTAACTCTGGGAAATCCAAAGAAAAGAGTCAGCACACGATGCACACTGCCACCGTAATACTGTAAAAATAGTGATTTATCTAAATGCAGGGGTACAGGTGACCACGGGATGTGTTTACAAGAGGAAATAAGAACATAAGCACCTATCTCCCACAGCAAGAAATTAAACAACAAGAGTCTGGATTGAAAAATCAAGAACTGTCCGTGTAAGCATATTATTTAGAAATGGGAAGTTAAAGAGCAGAAAGGGAACTGAAAGACAGGAGAGAAGAGGCTCTCACTAGGGAGCAGGAACTTGACTGGAAAAGGCTGGGGCAGGGCCTGCCATTTTCTATATGATTTCTAAAAACATCTACTCTTCTACATTTAATTAGAAAGAACGAGAAAGAAAGAAAGAAAGAAAGAAAGAAAGAAAGAAAGAAAGAAAGAAAGAAAGAAAGAAAGAAAGAAAGAAAAACAGACAGACAGACAGACCTCGGAAAAGATAAAAGGGCCCCTGGAAACCATTTCAGAGTGTGAGCTGCCTTGAGGTCACAGTGGAGGCCTGTAGGGTTGGCAGATCCAGGACCTGTGATCACCCCACTGCACACCCCTACAACAGAAATGCTCCCAGGATGGAGCTCTGCTGAGAGAAAGCCAAGCAGCAGCTTTGGTCAAGGTCAGTGTTTCAGTTGCTTTTTGTTTTGCTTGCCACAATACAAACCTTCTGCAGAGCCAGGGATATACTGAGACAGGAGAAGGTTTGGGCTCTAGGATCTCAAATCTTGAAAATGAGGGCAACAGCACTGCAGATCTTTCCTGTGTGCTTGGGAGGGGGGATGGTCAGCGAGTTGGCCCCTGGGCTTCTTGACAAGGAACAGGCAGATGCCCCCAGAGGCTGTGGAAGGGTGTCTGTGGTGAAGCAAGAGAAGGAAGCTAGCTAGCAGTGAACCAGCAAGGCCAAGAGTTGGCAAGGCAACTAGGGGAGGGGAGGCAGTAGGCTGGGAACTGAGGAAGTATTCATCCCTCACTTGGTACCTCAGCAAATGAGACCTACACATTTCCAGACATCACATTCATGCTGGCTGGAGAAAGGCCTACTGAGCGAGTAACAAAAACTGCACATTCAGGAAAGAGCTGGAGGACAGCAAAGATGCCAAGGGCCCTGGAGGGCCATATTCAGCCGACCAACTTACCTTCACGCACTTTCCCTACGGAAGATATCTCTGGGTGTAGGTATTTTAAACTCCTACTGGGATACTGAGACAAAATAGAGCCACTCTCCTGTACTTGGTGCTTTTTACTATTGTTTGGCATCAATAGCAATGGTCTCTCCCTCCCCATCTTTTTTTTTTTTTTTTTTTTTGTCGGTCGTGGGGCTTGAACTCTGGGCCTGGGCGCTGTCCCTCAGCTCTTCAGCTCAAGGCGAGCGCTCTACCACTTGAGCTACAGCGCCACTTCCGGTTTTCTGGTGGTTTATTGGAGATAGGAGTCTCGGGGTCTCTCCTGCCCGGGCTGGCTTTGAACCGCGATCCTCAGATCTCAGCCTCCTGAGTAGCTAGGATTACAGGCGTGAGCCACCAGCGCCCGGCCCTCCCCATCTTTTGTAAATATGTGATTGAATTTTACCCATTTGAAAAGCCCATCTGAGCCTTTTCTACTCCATTGGATAATAGAATTTAACCCATATACATTTATTGTGGTTCATGGATGTCTGGTTGTGTTCTTGTTTATGTTTTCTATTGGATCTCTTTTTGGTGGTTTCTTCTTTTGTTCCCACATTTAATCACTATTACTGGGATGATCAAGTTTTCTTTGTTCTTTTTATTTTCACTACTAGGTTAAGAGCTCTATATCCTATTTCTATTCCATGAGGATTCCTTTAACTTTAAGGAAACTCCTGCTTCCTTAAGAGATCACTCAGGGTTACAAAGCTGAGCCACAGAAAGAGACATGGTAGCCTTTTCAGTCTGCTGTTTCTCCCAAACTCCAGCTGGCTAGGCCAGGAAAAAGGAAATCATGGCTGCTATCAGGCTTCTAATGCAGGCTGCCTACATCAATCTGGGTATTCCATAGGTTAGGAACCACAGGAATCAGGCATTGTTTGACAAGGAGTCAGGCTCAAGCCCCAGAAACCCCCCTCACAAATGTAGTTTAAATGGTAAAAAAAAAAAATTTTGTAAGTCATGGGGCTTGAACTCAGGGCCTGGGCACTGTCCTTGAGCTATTTTGCTTAAAGCTAGTGATTTACCACTTTGAGCCCCAGCACCTTTTCTGGTTTTCTGGTGGTTAACTGGAGATAAGAGCCTTATGCACCTGCCTGAGCTGGCTTTGAACTGCAATCCTCTGATCTCAGCCTCCTGAATAGGTAGGATTACAGACATGAGCCACCAGTGCTTGGCAAAAGATAAATTTTATATTACATACATTTATCAATTTTTTTAAAGTGAATGTAGGGTCTGGTGGTGTAGCTCAATGATAGAATATTTGCTCAGCACGTATAAGGCCCTGGGTTCCATTCCTAGTACCACAAAAAGAAAGTAAGGGAGGGAAGGAGGGAGGAACCTCTAAGTGAATAGGAGCTTTCAGGGCAGTATATTCCTTCTCTACTTTAGGATACAGACACCTAAAAGAACCCCTTGCTCCTGGTGCTGAGAAAGGTTCTCCCAGCATCCAGGAAAGAGTCTAGCTCTGCTCTCCTCCTCCTCCACTTCCCAACTTAGCTCTGTTCTATACCTACCTCTAGCCCTACATACCTAGCCCTCTTCCTGCCCAAGGGGTGGGCTTAGGGCCTTGTGTTAGATGGGAGTTCCACCAACAAGCCACTCCTTTAGTCCTCAAAGCTTTAGGAGTATTCCCACCCCCACTCCCAATCCACCCAAGGACTCAGGATCCTCCTTGTCTCTTTTCTGTCCCAGTTACAGGGCTGGGCCTGCTGTCCTGTCCTTTCTATGAAGAAGAGCTTTGTGACAGCAACCACATGATTATATCTGTTTTTATGGACCTGGTATCTTGCTCAAGGTCATTGAATGTGTCTATTAAACCAGTGCTGATTAGATCACTGTCAATGGCAGCAGTAGTCACTGGGATTCCTCCATGTTACGTCCTCCAAGTGGTGCCAAGCAGCTCCTTGCTCCATGTCCTCTCATTCTTGGGCCCCCTCTATAAGGAACATGTATTATTAAGCTCTCAAATAGCCAAGGGAGAAGAAAGAAGCACAGAGATGTGAAGCAACATGCCCAAAGTCACACAGCTTATGGGTGGTGGGCAGCTACTGTGGGCCTGCATCCAGGGTCATGGGTTTAAACCAAGGGAAGTGGGTAAGCTGGAATCCTGGCTGGAAGTAGTGCTGCTCTACACTGGCTTGCTTGGTAAGAGGGCACCCTTAATAATTCCTCATCCCCTCACCCTCAGCTCCCACACTACCACTAGGGGAAAACTCTGGGCCAGGACATCATGGAGAAGCGAGAGAGGCAGAGGTTAATGGAGGCAAGAAAGAGCCTCCAGCACGTGGGCTCAGACAATGGAGCAGCACACCACTTCATATGCTGCTGTGAGAACATTAAAACCATTAGCAGACATTAGTGCTAGCCCAGGAACTAAGGGGAGGAGGGCAGCAGATGCAGCGCTTTCTCTGCACTGAGACCAGAGTTGGGCATGGAGGGGACCAAAACAGAGGAGGAAGGGGCCGGGCTTCCACCTCTGTACAGTGAGTGAGGTCGGCACTGGGGGAGGAGTGCAGGCAGCAGCTTCTGTTCCTACAGCGGATTTCTACAATGGCATCTTGGTTCAGGCTCTGCAATCTCAGGATGATGCGTTCATCCAACTGCATAGGCACTCCCGCAGATAAGACATAGAGGCGATGCCCCTTTTGCCCCCTGCAAAGTTCCTTTCTGAAATTCCTGTTTTCCTCATATTTGAGGTGGCCTTCCAGGTCTCAGGACAGCTCTTGCCTATACTTGGTCTCTCTGTGCATCATCTCCTAATTCTCCTCCAAAACTGTTGGGGCTGCTCACCAAGGACTTATGCCAGCAGTCCCCAGATTGCTGCAGATTCTAATGAGCATGTCCAGCTAGCAGGTGCACCAGTGCTTAGATTGAGAATGAAGGAAATCTAGGTTTCTATTTATTTTAGTGGTTGTGTGACCTTGAGCCAGGACTCAAGCTATCAGATCTGTTGAATGAGGAAAATAAAGTGACCCTGCAGAGTCCTGAGATGTAAGGGGTCAATTGTGCAGTGCACTGGACACCAAACAGGTACCCATCTTAATCCCTCCATTGGAACCAGCATCCTTACATGTTGAGTCCTCTCCTCTAAGCCCCTCCTGCAGACCCCACAGAGTTGATCTGTGTTTCCCTTATCTCTTTCTCACTCACTGAGCAGTATAGCTCAGTGGGTAGGAGCCAGGTAGGCGGGGCCTAGCACTTGGACCAGTGCCTGGCTCAGATGAATGAATGGATGATTGGACAAGAAAATGAGAGAATGACAGGAAAACTACAATACTGGATCATGTTTTGTCTTGTTTTGGGGATAAAGTCTTGCTAACCACCTTATCAGATAGGCAGAAACATGGCACAGAGGGTAAAGAGACTCAGAATAACAGAGTATTCCTGAGTAGGAGAAAAGCTCTAACACTACACACAGTATTCTCAGCTCTCTATGGTCACTTCAGTGCCAACAACCAAGGTCTTGATCCCCACATCATCTATACATCAAGGGCACTAAAAACATTTGCAGTGGCTGGGAGGGTGGCTCAATGGTAGAGTGCTGCATGCCTTGCATGCCTTGCATGCATGAGGCCCTGAGTTCGATTCCTCAGCACCACATAAGCAGAAAAGGCCAGAAGTGGCGCTGTGGCTCAAGTGGTAGAGCACTAGCCTTGAGCTGAAGAGCTGAGGGACAGTGCCCAGGCCGAGTTCAGGCCCCACAACTGGCAAAAAAACAACCAACCAAACAAAAAAACACCAAAAACATTTGCTGCATTGAGAAGAAACCATTTTCTCTGTGTAATCCCCCACCCCTCCCCTCTCTCAGCTAAGAATCAAACCCAGACCTGGTGTTTGCAATATAAAAATTCTCCCACTGATGTAGCACTGTGGCTCAAGTGGTAGAGTACTAGCCTTGACCAGAAAGAGGCTCAGGAACAGCAACCAGGCCCTGAGTTCAACCAACAAAACAAAAAACAAAACTTTCCCACTGAGCCACAACCCAGCCTCTGGGTTAGATTTCCATACTTCCAAAAGAAGTTCAGAGGCAGTGCCCAGGCCCTGAGTTCAAGCCCCAGGACTGGTGGGGGGGGGGGGGAAGGAGTTACCTGTCATGACTGGACTACAAACAAATGGATTCTGTCCATCTGTGAAAAAATCCCATGGCCTGCTCCCTGTCTGAGCAAAGCAAGTTGAGGTACATGCTCTTCTCATCCCATAGAGAGAGAGACAGAGACAGAGATAGAGAGAGACAGAGAAAGAGAGACAGAGACAGCAAGTACTACAGAAAACTGACCTTAGTCATGGATTTATGACATGCAGTTTTGACCAAGGGCTGTCAAAAACATAATACTTCTTTTTTTAAATTCACAGACAAACTTTTTAAGCTTCTGTGTGCACACCATGTGGCCCAATGGATACAGAGAAGCTCTCAGTCAGACCCATGTTATCTTCAGTCACATTTAATTCATCATGTGATTTGCTGAGTGTTACTCTGCCCTTGATTCTATGAAAATCTGCCTTGGGGAGCAGCGATGATTCCCTGAAATTAAGGTAAAAGTACAGTAATCCTCCCAAGCTAAAAAGGGCACTTAAGATACTTGATTTAAGTAATAAGTTTAAAATCTGAGATTTATTAAAAAGGCATGTGTCTTTAATGGAAGTTGGGCAGAATGATGGGAAAAGTGATCAAACATCTGTAGTGCAATACTGAACTCAGCATCCTTACATGCATGACTGTTTTTTCTTTAACAGTGGCCCCAATTGCAACCATAGACCCATGAGGCCAAGGGGCTACTGTACTTCCTCACTCAAAGTTTTTCAATGCAGAGCTTCATTCAGCATTGCTATAATCTATCCTGGTTCCCAGTTTTATTTTATTTTAGATGTGGGTTTATGTTCCAGGCAGCTGGTATTGGTGATGTGCAAGCACTATGAAAGTCCTCTGTTGCCATTCTATGGTCAGAGTGATGGAATGAAGCCACATTCAAAGCCTTGCTTTGGGACACGGGATTTGACAGGTCAGAATCTATGCCAAGGCTGGGTTTAGATGTGGACATTCAGCTGTCCCTCAAGGACAGCCCTCAAGGAAATGCATTTTCAATTTCAACTGAAGCTAAAGAACCAAAGTCTGCTGGTCCTTGGACCTCCTTGGTGCTGCAGATAAATAACTGCATGAGCAATGTAATTTCTTGTTTCGACATGTGCCAGCCATAAACAGGGACAACAGTGCTGCCTGGGAGGCTGAGGCCTTGAGACCTCCCAGCTGTGCTTAGGGGCAGGGGGTGTGTGTGGGGGTGTGACAGCTGGGAGGCCCTTAGTTGGGGAAGAGATGCTGCTAACCTGCCAGGTGGCGTGAGGAGGGGCTGTGCTTTGATCTCCAAGCACGTAGGAGGAGCTGCTGCTCTCAGAGGCCACTGCACATTCAGTTTCAGCCCCAGATGGACTCTCAGGGCCCTGGGGACAATGCCCCCACAATTTTTCCTTGCTTTGGGAATAGCTTGAGCCTTGCCTGCCAGAACAATCTGTCCCCCCTTCCTTCCTTCCTTCCTTCCTTCCTTCCTTTCCCTTCCTTCTTCCTTTCCTTTCCTTTCTTCCTTTTTGCCAGTTGTGGGGCTTTAAGTTAGGGCCTGGGTGCTGTCTCTGAGGCTTTTTGCTCAAAGTTAGCACTCTACCACTTTGGGCCACAATGCCACTTCTGGTTTTCTTGGTGATTAATTGGAGACAGGAGTCTCACAGACTTTCCCACCCAGGCTGGCTTTGAATTGCAATCCTTAGATCTCAGCCTCCCAAATAGGTAGGATTATAACATGAGCCACTGGTGCCTGGCTTTCATTTCTTAAACTTTCATTTGCTCACAGATGCTCACCCAAAAGCTCATGTGCCCAGCACTGAATGTTTTCCCTTTGCTATTAGCCACAGAATTCGTTGCATTCTCTGCTGGAGTAACACTAGCCCCTGATCTCTTGCAGGCCCCCTCCTCCTTTGAACCACAGAACCTTTGCACAAGCTGCTTCCTCAGCCTAGAACTCTCTTCCTTTCAGATTCATATTTCAAGTAAAGCATCCTCTTCTGAGGCGAGCCTTTCCTGACCCTTGATGCCACTCTGAGCACCCACAGCACCATGTGTCTTGAAAAAAAAAAAAAGCCTTCCATATACCTATACCATCACACCTAATCAATCATTTCCTCACAGCTGCTTACCGCCACCTAGTATGTGCTGGGCGCAGTGCCTGTCTCCCATAGAGATGGCTTCTCTTCGGCTCCATACACATTTGTGAATGGCTGTATGGCTGCTGAGGCGCCTAACCCACAGTACTAACTTCCCTCCTTCCATGGATGCAAGTGAAAATGTGGTAAGATTTAAAAACCAGATCAGGAGGAGGAGGTGGCAGCTGCCCACCCTGACCAGGCCCATCTGCCTGTGTAGTTCTGTGCCTCACTCTTGCTACAGCCCAGCATGGTAACAAAAGCATGTGAGGAGGGACAGTGTGGGTATATACAGGAGAGGAAAGGAAATGGATTCCTCCTCATTGGTCAGCAGAGGAAATCTGCGCAGTGGGGCTGAGATTTCATAACCACCAGCAAGACGGACACGGATACCCTCCCTCGTTACTGACACCCCCCAGAAGAACATGGGCCATTCGCCCACTATGATTACTGTTGCTGGACACACCCTCTTGGGTGAGTAGCACAGAGGCCAAAGCAAACAGCTCACCTCCCAGAACAAAGCTGACTTCATTCAGTCTGCAGGGGCTGCCCATAATGTGGGCATGGGAGAAGACAGCCAACCAGCCTCAGTTACCTCCAACTGGGTAACATGGACCTGAACACACCCTGTTAGGTCACCACAGAGCCTCTACTGCTGCCAGCCACCATCCCTGGCACACACAGGCTCACATTGCCAAGACCAGTAGTTCAAAAGAACACATGCCCAGGGCTGAAAGTCAGACTCCAGTCTTGACTCTTGTTTCCATGGGGGAGAAGCTGCCCATTCTCATAGTCGGGCCTCAAGGATCTGGGCTCTGATGCCACCAGGAATAGGAGCACTTGGGAGGTGGTGGCGAAAAATTCTTCCCTGGACTAGACAGCAGCAGAGGCCCTCACCCTCACACAGGCCTTTCAAAGACAGTCAGGACGCTCGCTCTGCAAGGGGTTAGAAGGTGGTCTATGTGCAAGGCAGGCAGGCAGGGGGAATTTTCTTTTCATTGCCTGTTTCCATGGTGCCTGACAGCCTTGGCAAGCCACAGCTAGGAGTCTTGGACAGCCAGGGGGCCCCGGGGTCTTATCTAGCCTGGGCCACCCTCCAAGGCCCATCCTCCTTGCCTGCCTGGGACCGGAGAGTGCCAGAGGCCACAGGCAGGCAGCCAGGGGCCTCTCTCACACCTCCCTGGGGGAAAGGAGGCCAGTGGGTAAATGCAGCAGATAAAAGGCAGTAAGAGAGAAACCTGAGGGTCAAGGTCTACAGGCCTTGGAGAAAGTTTTGCAAAGCCTGAGCCACAGGGCTTTCACTGAAGACCCTCCAAGGAGGAAACCACATTCTTCTCCTTCCCACCTCTCCCCTTTCCACCTGACTGCACAGCACAGATGACCAGATAAAGGTCTCTTTGGCTTCCGGGTGTTTACACAGGCTTGAGGACGGAGGGGCAGTGGGTGGGGGTGGGGGCACAGACGCCTTACCTGCTCCTGAGAATTCATCACTCGCAACTTCATCTGTTTCAAGTACGTGGAGGTGAGGGGCATGTTGTAATCAATAATCCCGGAGACCAGAGGAGATGGAGGCTCGTTTTCTGGCAGGAAAAACAAAAGGAAACCCCTTTCAGTCTGGACAGGAGGTCTGTCACCCATGGTGGGGGGGGATGTAAGTGGGGGGGCTGGGGGGCACTGACAGTGGCCTGCCTACAGTCTCTGGCCTGTGGAAGTGGGCTGCTTGGTATGAAAACACTTATCTGTGAGGTGCCAGAGTCTAATTAAAGATTTCACATGTTAAAAATGGGGAACTTGACCAGTTTGGGAACTGAATGGTCTGACCACACACGGGGCCCCTGGCCCATGGCAAGCAACTGTGCAGCCAGGCAGGGGTCACTTCTTTCAGGCAGGTTTTTGTCCCAGCCCTCCCTCCCAGCGCTCCTTATCATATGGCACACCTTTGCTCAATTAGGATACCTGCCAGGCCCTCAAAGGCAGTCAAGTTTCCAACCCTTGTCTAAGCCAGTGCTCTTCCAGGGGAACATCTGCTTCCACCCCACCCCCGTCCTCGGCCCCAGTTATCTCCCCCAAAGCGCCCTTAGGTACCATATGGCTCCCAGGCCTGAGCCAGGCCTCCAGTGTCTATCACCCTCCCAAACGCTGGTTCTTCCTCAGTCACATGTGGAAGAGCCTTCTCCTCCCGTTTGTTGCTTTGCTGTCCTGAAGATCAAAGTAATACATGTTCTTGTTCTTTTTTCTTGTTTTCTTTTTTCTTGGTAGAGAATCTCCGAAGTGCAGAAAGATGTGAAGAAAAACTTAAGAACCTATAATTTCACTAAGCAGCTTGGCATATGCTTCTCTTTAACCCTGTGATTTTTTTTCCTTACATACTTGCTATTGTAGCATATAGTAGTTTTGTTGCTTAGAATGTTATCTTAAGTATTTTACTCACCAACACAGTTGTTGTTTAATTTTGCAAATATAATTTTTGTAGCTGTGTAATATCATAATTTACTTCTGCCTTTCCTTCATGATTGGCTGTTTTGGTTTCTTCCCATTGTGGCTATTATAAACAACACTGCAGGGGTCAGCACTCTACAGACATAGCTGTCTATATTTCTGATCTTTTCTTTTTAAGGACTGATTCCAAGAAATAAAATCCATAGGTAAGAAGGTAGGAATATTTGGCAGCTCCTGAAACACTTGGTCAAGATACCCAGGGAAGTTTCATTACCTGCTCCCTGGCTTTCTCCTGTCTCCAGAAGCTATAGGACATCCCACTGCACCCCAGGTCTTTGAGAGAACAATCTCCTTGTTCCACTGATTGGCTGGGATCTGAGTAGAATGACAAATACAAGCCACTTCCCAACTAGATAAAGCTTGACTACCTCCGTCTCCATCACTACCACACCAAAGTGCACACTGAAGGGGAGGCAGGTGCAGGCCAAGGACATATAGAGGTCATACCGAGGATATCTCTTATACCTGTCCTTCCATACCACCCCCCTACCCCTACCTCAAGACCCCAGAAACCATGAAAACTGTATCAAGGGAAAGATGCCAGGTGCCAAAGGTCAAATACTGTATGAACATACAAATTACTTAGAGCAGATAAATCACTGACAGAAAGTAGAAAAGAGGTCACCAGGGCAGGGGGGTGGGGTGGGGGGATGGGGAAGAGATGGGCAGTTAAATGGTTTGGAGTTTCTGCTTGGGGTGGAAAAAAGGTTTTGGAAGGTGAAGTTTCCCAAAGAAGATGAGGGGAGAGGGGAGATGCTACGTGGCTGGGATAGAGGCAGGCCTGCAGCCCAGAGCCAGACTGGGCCCTGAAGACTTGACTTCACATGGGACTGCACTGATCAACTGTTTGTTATAAAAATGTAGAACTTTGTCCTGACGTTTAAAGTTAAATATCATTAACAGAATTTCTCAGAAGTTGGCTTGAAATGGACCACCCTCCACAGCCCCCCCCCTTTTTTTAGACACTCTCCCTATGTATCTCAGGCTGGACTCAAACTTGTGATCCTCCTACCTCAGCCTCCTATTATAGGCATTCCACCACATGGGGATCTTCTGCATCTTAAAGTTTTCTCCTGGGGTAGGGGCAAGGAAGTCCTGTGGTCTAAAGTGCCTGGCAGAGGAGAAACTAAGGTGTGCTTTTGTGCCCCTCTTCTCCCTACCATGTCACCATGAGTCATGACTTGTTTAGTTCCAGGAGGCTTTTAAGGCTCTGGCCTCCCAGGAGAGATTGGGTTGGAGGCCATATGTCAAATGTATCTTCCAGAGATGACATTGAGAGCCATGGTTCCTGTCTGCAGATTATGGACTGCAGTTAGAATAGCTACTTCTACTTCATTTCCTCAAAGATGAGGCTACAACAACGTGGTACTTGTGAAAGGCCACCCACCCTTGGAGTGGTGAACAGCACACTGTTCTGGGGGGAACGGTGACTGTGCTTGGCTGTTCAGGGACAGGGAGCTGGTGATCACCATGTCCTGCCTGAAATGCCATGACTGTTTATCAGAAAGTATTGTCAATAAAGCCAGTAATGGTGTGGCTTAGGGTGGCAAACGTGGAAGGCAGGAGAAGTGTGTCTTCCCTGGTCTGTTCCCTTCCCAGAGTCTCCACAGAGCAGAAGCTGCTTCTGGGCTGGCCAGGAGCCAGGAGCACTCAGAAGAGGCAGGCAGGACACCTGGTGAGGGGAAATCTGGGACATCCTGGGCAGATGTGCAGACCTATCAGAGAATACCTGTGACTGGTGTGCCAGCCAAGGCCTTGGTCCTGTACTTCCCAGAGCTAGAGCCCTGCTGAGATGGCAGTGGTAGGTGGGCAGGGGACATTCCAGGTGAGGAAATGAGCTATGGCGCTGGTGGTGGGAGGCTCGTTCTTGACTGCTGCAGTGAGGAAAAGGC
Source organism: Dipodomys merriami (assembly GCF_024711535.1). Taxonomy (NCBI): domain Eukaryota; kingdom Metazoa; phylum Chordata; class Mammalia; order Rodentia; family Heteromyidae; genus Dipodomys; species Dipodomys merriami. Next base: position 70,034,719 of record NW_027206290.1, read on the forward strand.
AGGCAGAGCTTTCAGCAGTGGGGAGCCCCAAACTCTGGGTGTCATGAATGGACACATGCAAGAGGGAGATTAGTGGAAAGAGGGGAACATAGGGTAGTGGAGCCTGAGTCAGATGCTCACAGGAGGGACAAACACCAGGACAGCTAAAGCAGAAAGATGAGGGGGTCATGCCCAAGCCACTGCAAACAGCCTGATGCCACTATACCACAGGATACTGTAGCCATGGAGAGAGGTGAGTTAGGAGCCCAACAGACTGCTGGTGTCCTGAGAAACATTCCAATTCCTCCTTGCCAAGGAAAACTGAGAAGAGCCTAAGTGCCAGGCCCATTCTTCCTTGACCTTGAGAAGAGTCAAAGATACAGAGGCATTCGTTGCCCAGGCCAGACCCAGCCAACCACTGACCCCTTCAGGGGCACCCATCAATCAGTGCACATTCCAGCTGAGTGAGTGGCCCTCCCACTGGCCAGGCGGGACAGGAGGTGGTATCCTCATGAGTCTTCACCTGCAGCGTGGAAGAACTCCTTGTTCCAGAGCTGACAGAAGCTTCTGGGTACAAGTGACTGAGGTGTGACAGATCTCCCAGGCAGGTCTGGGTGACCAAAGGCAGGCTTATGAGGAGCCTGGCACAGAGGAACCACCAGACTAGCCAGACACAGGGCTCAGGCCTGGGGCCAACTCACAAGGGGATGGACATGTTCCTTCCCTATGGATTGACTATTGTTCCTTTGAGGAGCATTGGTGTGCTGCACAAGGGGAAAGAAGGGGAAAACAAATGTAGTGTAGTCCCCAGGCTCAGGGAAACAGGATGGGATAGATAGAAGCACATTAGTACTAACGGAGGAAAGGCTAAGCAGGTCCTGGAGTGGCTCCAGGAAGCTTCATGAAAAGGATCCAAAGGACTGGGTCCAATCTCACAGCTAGCAGCTACCCAACATTTGCTAAGTGCTCCACACTGCCTGCTGACCTGCTTGCTTGGCTCTCTAACACCCCACGAGGTGGGTGCTAGTATTAATACCCTCAGAACACAACCTCATACAGAGAGGCTATGCAACTTCCACCAACCGCACAGCAATTTTGAGAATGGAGAGGACAGGTCCCGCTGTGGCAGAATGAGCTGGAACAGGGTGGTGGTGGGAAGGCCCAGAAGGAGGATCTGGAGGGCCAGGTGTGTGTGTGGTGGAGGGGTGTTGGGAACCTGGTGAGGAGTCTGGCTGGCCTGTGAGAGCCTGCCCTGAGGGACCAGCTTGTTCCCTGAGGAACTGTAATCACTGTTGCTCAAGTCAGGCTTTCTGACTCTGCAACAAAATGTAGTTGTGGCAGAGAAAACAAATATACCCCCAGAGCTGAGCTGGCCCCAGGGCCTAAACTGGTTCTTGCTCTCTCCTCTCCTTGGCCTGGTGGAAGAGGGGTGCGGAATCAGAAGGCCCTGGAATTTCCCATCCTCACACTGTGAGATCCTCCGAGGCCTCCTTTGTTTATGCTCCTGGCGCAGGAGGAGGCCAGGGGACTGTCCAGGCCTCACGTTCTGCTGGGGACAAGCCGCTCTATTTCCTCTCTTTTTGTCTAGCATGAGGCCAGGAAGCATGGCACTCTCTCAGTGGCTCTGCAGAAGTCTCCATCCTGTCCCTTGTCTCCCTCTCTCCCCACCTTCCTGGTTAGGAACAAGAAGATTGCCTCTGGGCTGGGGGGTGGGGAGGGAGGGCTGGCAGTGCTGCGGGGCATCCAGAGGCCAGTACAGTGGAACAGGGTAGGGGTTGGGACTTCCAGCCTCCTGCTGGGTCAGGAGGAGAGAGGAAGATCTGCAGGTTGGTATGGGTGGGGGGGCTAAGGGGGCTGATGCCTTGGCCTCTAAACACACAGGGGAGCCTTTCAGACTCAGGCTGTCCATGGGCAGCTTCTAGAAACCACACAAGTGGTTTCTACTCTACAACCATTTTGTGGACCCTGCATGCTTGCCTGGGTGTGGTGAAGCATTACTTACCCCACCTTGGTGGAGACTGGTTGTGTACATTTAGGTGGGGCCACCCTAGGTCTGGGCACCATGATGCAGCAATGTGGGCCAGTATACCCTGGTATCCACTGAGTACCAGGTGCCTGGCACTATGGGTTCCTTGTTTCACCTGCATCCTTAGGACCAGAGGAAGGCCTTTCTCCCACATTGCTGATGCAAAAGTTCTGCCTTTGTGTCTATGTCCTAGAAGAACCTCAATGAAGGATTTCACCCAATACCTCTCTGGCCTTGGTTTTCTCAGCTTTAAGCCAAGACAGATACCTTCCAGGATTGTGGTAGCTGTTATGAGCAGGATATACTCAGTGAGGTTCCCTGTGTGCCCAAGGACACACAGCAGAGAACAGAGCTGAACGCTGAGGCCTGCTTGGCCTGGGAGTCACATTGATCCATGAGCCACATTGTGCCTGCTTCCTGGGTCCTCTCTCTACAAGGGGAAGGACAGTCCCTACCACTGCCAGGCACATCACTGGAGGTCATGACACTGTGAGGAAGTGTGTCACTCTCATCACAGCCAGGTGCCTGGTCTCAGTCCTGCCAAGAGTGAGCTCCTCACAGAGCCCACCAAGCTGGTTTATATTCTGGCAGCATCTGGCTATATTCTCCCTCCTTCTTTAGTCTGGGATGACACACCACAGGAGTGGCAGCCAGTGAGGAAAGGAAGCAGGCTGTGCTGGGTTCACACTGCCTTCCTGTGCACCCAGCTGAGGAGGAGTAGAGCCCACAGCCCTAGGACCTTGCAGCCTTTGCCAAGGAGCTGGGGGAGGTGTATCAAGATAGAGCTGCAGTTCTCCACTCCCCCCCTCCCTGCAGTCTTGCCCCTGCAGGCAGCAGTTCAGTGTCTGACTCCGCCAGTTGCTATGGAAACAATTAGGACAGAAATGGGAGGAGCAGGCAGCTGGGTGGGCAAGATTCCAGGCAGCTGGAAAGCGTTCCTGGCCCATCTGTGGGCACCAAAGGCTATCTTGGCCCTAGGGCCAGGGGCCCTCAGGCTTCCATGTTATCATAGCAACTATGATAGCCATGCTTACTTCCCAGTTGGGAGCCCTGTGCCAGGCATAGGGGTAAACCTAAAGCCCCACTGGCCCTCTGAGTAGCGATCATTATTCATCCTACCTCATGAGAAATTGAGGATCAGAGAAGTCACTTGCCCAGGATACACAGCAGCTAACTTGTGGCTCATACCCCTAGATTGTGGCCCTGCTCTCAACCCCAGAATGAGCACTGAGAAGGTTCTTGTCCTTCATAATTCAGAAGCTGTCCCATGTACCCCAGCAAGGCAGCCATGGCTTAGCAGCCTCAGGACAGTGAGTTGCTTGCACACATTAGGGACAACAATGAGGAAAGGCCACCTGATGCATGGACTCTGGTGCCCTACTTGTGGTCAGCTTGGTCTGTACATGGTTGGTTTCTACTACTTGAACTACATCTGTATAAATTGCTTATGCTTCTTTCCCACATTCCTTCCATACAGGGGAACACACACACACACACACACACACGCACGCACGCACGCACGCACGCACGCACGCACGCACGCACGCGCGCGCATCCGCATCGTCTGCATGCCTGGTACCCAGGGGGGTCCTCAGTGTGTGGATGTAGGCCCCAAATCCTGATATACAACCCACCTCAGCACCATCTTTCAGGACAAATTATATCAGACCAATCAATGTGCTGGTGCTGCCCTCAGGCACACAGGCCCTTGAAGAAGTACTTGAGGTGAGGGTGTAAGCTGAAGTGGGGTCCCTATTGCTCTCATAGATCGGGCTGGTCAACATGGACATTGTTCCCAGGCACAAATTCATCTGGTCACAGGTGCTATGTACATTTAAAATTCTAATCAGTCCCCTGGATCTACTGCTCAGAGGACTACAAGGGAACATACAAGGGAGAGAATGGACCCTAGAGAGGGCCTAGTCCTAATAGAGTGCTGTGGACCTGACCAGGACACTGGCAGTATGCTCCTCAGAGAGCCTGTGGCTAGGCCCACATATATGTATGGGGAGCATCAGCCAAGATAAAGGCCTGGGTAGCACCGGTGATCAGGGTGACCATTTCCAACAGGAACCTGGGTGGGATGTAGGGCCATGAAAGGCAAGAAGGACTAGGCCATGAAAGGCAGTAGAGTAGCCCGGCGCTTGGTAGCTCATGCCTGTAATCCTAGCTACTCAGGAGGCTGAAACCTGAGGATCTCGGTTAAAGGACAGCCCAGGCAGACAAGTCCATGAGACTCTTATCTCCAATAAACCACTCAGAAAACTGGAAGTGGTGCTGTGGCTTAAGTGGTAGAGCGCTAGCCTTGAGCTGAAGAGCTGAGGGATAGCACCCAGGCCCAGAGTTCAAGCCCCACAACCTACCAAAAAAAAAAAAAAAAAAAGAAAAGAAAAGCAGTAAGGATGGATTATTGGATTCTAAGAGAGAACTTGGTTTAAAAGTTAATGAGAAGCTGGGTGTTGGTGGCTCAGGCCTGTAATCCTAACTAATGAGGAGGCTGAGATCTGAGAATCACGGTTCAAAGCCAGCCCAGGCAGAAAAGTCCATGAGACTCTCATCTCCAATAAACCACTAGAAAGCCGGAAGTGGTGCTGTGGCTCAAGTGGTAGAGTGCTCTCCTTGAGCTGAAAAGCACAGGGATAGTACCCAAGCCCACAGTTCAAGCCCCACAACCAAAAAAAAAAAAAAAATGTTAATGAGGTCCTTTGGGCAGCTCACCACCCTGCACTGGCCTCTGGAAATGGTGACAGCAGCCAGACCTACATTTTTCAGCACTAGAGCCCGGCAAGGGCCAGGTTCCCCAGACCACTCCTGCCTGGGCCCTGCAATACACCTGCCCCTTACCTTTGGGCTCCAGACCATTGGAGTTGAAGTGCATCCTCTTCTGACACTCAGTGCAGCTCATCAGGAAGCGGGTCACAGCCTCTCTAGGGAGGAAGGCGTAGGTCTCTGCGATCTGTGAAGAAAAGAGTTGGTATGTCATATGGTGCCACAGAGTGACTCGGCCACTGGGTCACCAAGCTCTATGCTTTGGTGACAGGTGCTCAAGCCTTTGCCCAACAAGGAAGGACTGTGTGGTGCACAGGACAGTTGACCTCCATCCTTAACTGTGAAATAAAGCCAGTAAGTTTCCAGAAAACCATCTGTTTTTTTAAAAAATAAAGGAGGTTAAAAATTAAAAAAAGCAAGGTATATGAACATTATGTAGTCTTTAGCTCACGTTCTAACCATATTCCTCTAGAAGATTTATTGCTGCTAATAAAAAGTGAACTTACAAACACTTCTCTAGGATAGGATACACAACTTATTCCTTTTTTTTTCTGCCAGAAGAAATTGAATCCAGGACCTTGAACTTGCTAGCCAAAGGCCCTACCACTTGACCCATGCTTCTTTTCAGCCTTCCTTTTTTCTTTGTGCTGGTCCTGTGCTTAAACTCAAGACCTAAGTGCTGTCTCTGAGCTTCTTTAGCTCAAGGCTAGTGCTCTGCCACTTGAGCCACAGCTCCACTTCCAGTTTTTTCTGAGTAGTTTATTGGAGAAAAGAGTCTCATGGACTTTCCTGCCTGGGCTGGGTTTGAACTGCAGTCCTTAGATCTCAGCCTCCTGCGTAGCTAGGATTATAGCATAAGCTACGAGTGCTTGGCTCTCTTTTGATTTTGTTCTTGAGATATGGTCTTACTAACTGCCCAGGCTAGCCTTGAACTGTGATCTTCTTGTCTCTGCCTCTTAAGTTGCTTGGATTACAAGCATGAACTATCACACTCAACCCTAGAGACAGAACCCAAGGTTTATAAGCCTTATCTTGTGATGACTCATAGGTCCAGAACTTTTTTTAGGGAAAACTATGAAAGGTTGGTGCATGGACATCAGTTTTTCACCACTGGAGAGGCTCATAGGTACAGAACATTTTTTAAATGGAGAACTGTGTACAAGGGCATCTATTTTTCCCAATAGAAAGGCTCTTAAGGTACTTTCATATTCCTGGTGATTAAGGCCCAGAGAGGTGAACTAATCCATCCAAGGTCACACAGCCCTTTGAGGCAGTGTTCTAGGTCACACAGCTCCTTAACTAGGGAGGGGGAGGCCAGGAGAAGAGGAAGAAACAGAAAACTAGGAATCATAAAGGGAGGGGAGGGTTTGGATAGATGGATTGGGGAAGGAGAATAATGGAAGGAATAACACTGATCAAAATGCACTGTATGTACAAACTGACATGTTGAATTGAAACTGTAAAAGTATTTATAGATATTTTTTAAGGATTAAAATGCTTTTAAAGAAATAGAAAGAGCCAGGTGCCGGTGGCTCACGCCTGTAATCCTAGTTAATCAGGAGGCTGATCTTAGGATCGAGGTTCAAAGCCAGCCCAGGCAGGAAAGTCGTGAGACTCTTATCTCCAATAAACCACTCAGAAAACTGGAAGTGGTGCTATGGCTCAAGTGCTATGGCTTGCCTTGAACTGAAGAGCTGAGGGACAGCATTCAGGCCCAGAGTTCAAGCCCCATGACTGACAAAGAAAGAACGAAAGAAAGAAAGAAAGAAAGAAAGAAAGAAAGAAAGAAAGAAAGAAAGAAAGAAAGAAAGAAAGAAAGAAAGAAAGGAAGAAAGGAAGGAAGAAAGAGAGAGAGAGAAAGAGAGAAGAGAGAGAAGAGAGAGGGAAGGAGGGAGGGAAGGAGGGAGGGAGGAAGAAAGAGGAGAGGGAGGTAGGGAGGGAGAAAGGAAGGAAGGAAGGAAATAGAAAGATGAGAACATGGGTAAAAGAGTGACTGTGGGCCTAGATATCCAGGCCTTTTCCCTTACTCTGGGTTTTTGGAATGCCCTGGCACAGGTGTGACTGCCCCTGGGGGAAAGGCTCCCTTTGATGTCAGCTTCCCCAGCTGAAGCTGCCTGTCTTTACATGTGGTCCTTCCACTCCTCTCCACTAAGGGGCAGCATCTCCCAAGCAGTCCTGTCCTTACCCAGCCCGGCTGGGAAAGTTAGCCAAGGGCACTGGGGCCCACTATGGACAGCGCTGGGTCCGGCCTCACCTGCAGGCAGCCATGTAGCTGGTTCTTATGAAACCCACTCCATCCTTGCGGTGGGGCTGAGGGTGGGGATGGGATGGGGCAAGGGTTGGGAAAGTATAGAAGGTGAGGCACCCCAGGTTGCAGCCAGCCCTTAGAGGACCACAGGCTAGGATGGGGCTTCCAGATCAGTCCCCCTGTCTGAGTCCCAGAGCCACTCTTGCTGGTTGCAAAGGCAAGTTAATTTTGATGACACAGTTGTTATTTTCTCAGCTGATTTGATGCTCTGCAGAGCAGGCAGGCTCCTTGATGAGTTACCTCCCAAATCCCTTATCTGATAGCCTCCCTTTGGAGGTCAGGGACAAGGGTGAGCCCCAGACTCTCCTTCTGGAGCTGGGACAGGAAAGCCACGATGAGGGGTGCAGATGGTCCTCCTGGGCTTGAGGGCTAAGGTTTGGAGGTGGTAAGCTTTCGTGCCAGGCACATAGATGGCTTCATCCCTAACCTAGAGCAGCTAAAGTTCCTCTTGGCGCCTGCTGGGCAGAAAGGCTGATGTCTGCAGGAGCCAGCTAGTGAGCATGCAAGAAGGTAGGGCACAGGCTGGACAGAGCAAGGGTTGTGGCTGACTCTGCCCAACAGATGATCCCCGGTCTCCCCTGAGATGTGGCTCCTCAGGTCAGGCCTCAGCAGAGCTGAGTGGGCTTAAGGAGGAGGATGCACAGTCAGCGGGGAAGAGCAGGGGAGGCTCTGCCGGAGGAGCTTGTTCATCTCCTGCCATGGGCAGAGACACTTTTTTTTTTTTCTTTTTTAGTCCCTGAGCTTTTGTGCTCAAAGGTAGCACTCTCCCACTTTGAGCCACTGCATCACTTCCGGTTTTCTGGTGGTTAATTGGAGATAAGTCTCATGGACTTTCCTGCCCAAGCTGGCTTTGAACTGCAATCCTTGAATCTCAGCCTCCTGAGTGGCTAGGATTACAGGCATGAGCCACCATTGCCCGGTTTAGAGACACTTTTTGAAAGGTTCAAGGAGCGTCCCCTGGCCTACACACAGGTAAGCAGGGCTCTTCTTGCCACCTGAACTACAGAGAGCACCACATTCATAGGCTTTAGCAGAGCCCCAGCAGTGGGCCAGGGCTGGCTGAAATGCCACAGGAAAGGAGAACACAGGACAGAGGTTGGCCCTGAATCTCAGCGAGGGGTGGAAGGGCCAGTGCAGAACCCTGCCTGCACAGCTGCAAGGTCTGTAGCCTGGCTTTGAGCTCCTTGAAAAGTTAGTAGAACACAGACCAGCCTAGCTCTACAATGCTGCAGGGTAAAGGAGGTTGCTCTCCCCAACCCCAACCCTAAAAGCAGGTAGCTTTTGATTCACCCTCAAGGTTTGCCCAGGACCAGAAATGGGGTCTCTATTTCTGTTTGCAGACAGGGATTCCTCAGGTCATAAGACTGTGAACTGAGGTGAAACCAGAAGGGTGACCCTTATGGGTGCTTACATAAAACAATGATTTTTAGATGGTTCTAGAACTGCAGATCCTGTTCTAGAAACAGACTCCCATGTACATGCCAAAAGCATGAAGCAGACAGAGGTGGATGCATGTTCCAAGGGGGCACCTCCAAGCCCCCATCTCTAACCAGCTGCCCTAGGCTGCCTACAGTCTTGCTCTTTCTCTGGTCCTTCTGCCTGGACAGACACCCATGTATGAATTTGCCTTTTCCATTTTTCTTAGTAGTAAAAACAGAGGGATTTTGCTGGCAGGGAGAGCAGGAGCTATTTGCAGAGTCGCTGACTTGCAAGGCCCCGTTTTCACTCCCAACTCGGAGAACGACAAAGACAGATGAGGCCAATTGGGGGGATTTGCACCACTTTACAAGATCCTCCTTCCGCCCTGTGGGTGGATTAGCACATGGTGGGCCTGGAGCAGCTGCTGACCACATCTGGCCCCAACTCTAAAGTGGTCTGGGTAGCCAGGTCTGGGCTCTGGAAGCTGATCTGGCCTCAGTACCCTGGGAGAGAAAAAGGAAGCAAAAGAACCACTCCAACCCAGATGGCTGCAGAAACTGGAAATGCAGGAATGCTCCTTGAGAAAGAAACAGCCTTCTGTGGGCTCAAGGGGACTTTAAGGGACCACCTGGAACCTTCTCCAGACTTGGCACTGGTGAGGCCATTGAGATTCTAGGGCAGGACTTGCCCTGCATTATCTGATATACATATCATCTAGTGCTGGCTCAAATACATCCAGGCTTAGAGAGCTCATTACCTGCCCTTTCTGATCTATTGCTGGATAGCAGTAGGTGCAAGATAGTTTTTTTTCCTACTTCAGAGTGGCCTGAGCAAATCTGCACACCTCACTACACGAGCCATACCCAGGGCCTGTAAGAATTCTGGACAGCCTCTGTGCCCTAAAGTCTGAGGCAGTCCCAGGATTCAGCTTTGGCAAAACACAAGGGGACAAATCCAAAATCGCCTCAGCCAAGGGCTTGACGCAACCCCTGTGGTGCCAGGCTGTGCCTCTCTGCAACCATCAGCATGGGTTTTCCTTGGGGGCTCTTTCAACAGGCAGGGATGGGATGGCGGGGTGGGGGTGGGGTCCTTCTATCTGCTGTGAGGCTGAGCTTGGCCTGGGTGGAAAAAATATGGGAGCAGATGAAAAGAGCGGGACAAAACCATTCTGGCACCATCCCTGCCCCTGAAAAAGGAAAAGGGTGCATGAGAAGGGTGACAGATGGAGAAGAGGAGGGGAAGGGTGAGGAGGCATACAGGGAAGAGGGAGGGTGCCGGCCTCCACAGCCTCACACCCTCTGCGGGGGGTGGGGGGTGCTGGCCTGCTCGACTTGGCCTTGGCTCCGCTGCTGAAATTCCAGCTCTGTGTGCAGCCCAGCTGGCTTGATGCCAGTCATGTGCCAGCTCCAGGCTGGGCAACAGGAAGTGGGGCATGCGCCGGGCATATGGATGAGAAGTCAGGAAGTACAGAGCAAAGGGCTGGATATCCACTTGACCCAGGGACACAGGCATTGTCAGGATCAGCCAGGCACTGCCCTGTCTTCTCCGTGGTATAGAGGCTGCAGATCCCAACCAAGTTAAGCCTGTGGGTAATACTCAGTGTCCAGCACTGAGGGACAGGGAAATCACGTGGATGGGCCAGCCCAAGCCCATCCACCCAGAAGACAGCAAGAGGCTGGGTTCACTAGCTGACCACAGGAGGTTTATGGACAGGCAGGATGTGTAGTGGCCAGCTGTCTGCCTCTGAAACACCAGCCTAGTGACCTCAGGCAGGCAGGCTGGCTCTCTGAGCATGTTTCCTCAGCTTAAAAATGGGTTAAGAGCAGAACTTGCTTCACACATGCAGCCTGCACTCAGGCAAAGCTCAGCACTGTATGCTGAAGTGCTAAGGGCAGAGCCTGACACATGCCCTGTGCCCAGCACTGTGGTAGGCTTAGTGCCGAGAAAACATGCTGAGACTCATCAGTCCTGAGGGACTTTGTCTTCTTCTATGGCCCTCAAGTGGAAATACTCCAGACTCTAACCCCAAACCACTTAGCACACACTAAGTAGCAGGAGAGGCAGAGAGATGGGGTGCCTCCCCCCACTGCCCTCAGCCTAGCCTCATGCCACTCTAAGACCCCTGGCATGGGGTCCATCTTTAATACCCATTCAGGGAAATGGACATCATCTGAGGACCAGGACTACCAAGTTGTTAGCTCTTCTAAGAATCAGGCATGTAATGACATTATAGACTTTCAGCCACCTCTGCTACAGTTTGAGGCTGTCCACACCCAGAACTTGGGACAAGGGTGGGAGGTTCACATCACCTTAGGTGATCATCTTAGGTGGAGAAGTCTGGTCACAGAGGGCAGGGTTCTAGGATTCTGGGGAGTAAGCAGGAAGGAAGGTGAAGACACCTGCTGCCATTCCGGTGCTGTATGACCTTGGACAAGTGGTTCAGGTCTCTGGATCTGTTTCCTTAACTGGCAAATGGGACCCCAGTGCCTTGGTTACAGGACAGCTGTGAGGCCTGGCTTCATGGGCTCAGAGCTGAGCATGAACCACAGTGACAGATTCAGATGTGGGGCAGACCGTGGGGGAAGGGGAGGGAAGGGGAGGGAAGGAGGAAGACACACATTGGACAAAGCTTCTAAACTTTCTTCTAAGCAGATACCACCTTCTCCACAAAGTCCCCAAGTCTCTACAAGGCCTGGGGCTGGCAGAGCCTCTGTTGAACACCTCAGATACTTGGGTTCTTGTTCTCTCAAAGCTGGTCTTGGACTTATGTCTGCTTTTGTGTATCTTGCTTTGGCCTTTAGCCTCCAGACCCCAAACTTCCTGGAGGGCTGGGACATGGGCCCTCTGATATCCCCTGGGGAAGCCCAGGCATACTGAACAGGACTCAGGGAAACTGGATAAGCTCCTACACAGGAAGCGCTCTCGGACAGGCCTGGCATGACACACATGCCATGCCATAGAGACACAGGCTCCTAGGTTCCTACTATCTGTGGCTCCCCTGCACCCCCACAAGGTAGGGGGCTTGCAAGTGACAGATGAGATGGGGGGGGTTGAAGCAGAAACTGAGAAGAGGAGGATGTCCTCCCTGCTAGGGCCCACTCCTTCCCTCCTCCTCCGCCCTTCAACCTGCTTCTCCTTTGTACTCCAACCAACCGCAGAGCCCGCCCCTCACCCCCTCAGCCATCTCTGGCTGCCATGCCCTTACCCCGTGCCCCCCTGGGTCCCCAAAGGCCGCTTCATCACGCCTCAGCTCCCTGCCCCGCCCCCGCCCAACATGTGCTGAGCCCATGGCCTCCTGCCAAGGCCTGGGGCTGCGAGTGGAGGCAGAGACAGAAATCTCACCGCTCGGTAGGTTTTCTTCTGCCCAGCGTGCTTGGGGGCTTTGCCTGGCTCTGCGGAGCTCTCCACATGCATCGAGTAGATGATGTCAAAGAAATCTTCCACCACAGCAACCCGCTTCAGAGAGATGCCCTCGGGCTCCGACAGGCCATCTGCCCCCTGCGACAGAGTGGACAAGCTGTGTTAGTGTCAGGGCTGATGGCGGGTGAGAGCTGTACCCTGGGGCCCAGCCATGGGTGGAGGGCAGGGACCATGCGGCTCCCTGGCCCAGCATGGCCTCCAATAGTGGGGTTGGGGGCTGGGGAAGGGAGGGAGCCAGGGCACCCGGGGAGGGGGTATCAGAGTCAGGGCTGCTACTAAATCTACCAACAACAATGGGCAAAGAACTACGGCAACGCAAGTACAAATTAAAAACCAAGAGGCTCGGTGTTCACAATTCTAGACAGATTGTGCCAGACTCAGGCGGGAGCTCTCAAATCACAGGCTGTGCCAAGACCATCCTGGAAGTCTCTGGGGAGGGGAGAGTGCTAAATAGATGCAGCCCCATCAGGAGCTCACCAATTAGCAGTAACCTTTCACTGTGGTCCTGGGCTGAGGTCCCAGGAGACTAGCTCCCATCACCTGGGTGGCTCCTGCCTCCACCCTGAGGCCTTTCTGAAGGGCCCGCCCCACTCCAGCAGCTGAGCGCCAGCCACAGCACCAGGGCTCTTTGTGTAGGGAGATGTTAAAAAAAAAAAATCAGGCAGAAGACCATGTGGAGGTGGCAGGGCTGGGAGCGGGGTAGCCATGGGCACTGACCCTCTGATCAGGCTAGCATGAGTGCTGTCAGCTGGCTGACAGAGATAGGTCCTCCATAGCAAAGAGCTGTAGGCTTGTACCTGCTTTCCCTCATCCAGGGACAGGGAAGGCTTCAGGAGAAACTCCAGGCCTGAAGCTTTGCTCCATGAAACACAGTTCATGATCCATGGGGCCCACAGACTCAGACATCCTGGAATTTCAACTATCATCTCCCTACAGGGAGGGAGCTGGGGAGATCAAGGGCAAGCCATGGGGTAGGGACTTGGGTTTCTCTAAAAGTGCTGAGACACAGCTCCAAGGCAATTCATTCACAGAGGATGTCCTCTCCAGGTGACTTCTGTGCAGGTATGGGCTTTATCTGTTGGCTTACAGCTGTCTCCGGCACCTCTGACACACAGTAGGTGCTTGCTAACTACTAAATTCAAGATCAGTTGTACGTAGCAGCTGGGTAGGACTGCTCAGACACTCAGCTCCATCACTTAAGTGGCTGTGTAACCCTAAGCAGTTATTCTGCTTCCCTGAGCCCTGCGCTCTTCATCTATAAAAGGGGGGATAAAGAAACTTTCTGTGAACATTGGGTGGGTGGGTGGGTGGGAATGAATGAGATATGAGGTCAGTGGTTTACACCAAACCTGGCCCTCGGGGAACATTCTGTAAACATCGTTAGTAAGAAGTGCTTGCAGTTGGCGAGTCTCCCCAGGTGTGATGGGGCTGAGCATCACATAACCCCAAGGGGCTGTTAGGGTTGGAGCCTGCCTGGGGGACAAGGCTGGAGGGAAGCAGAGGTGGCTTAGGACTTCAGACTTTATGGTCCTGGTAGAATCCAGGTCCTGCTGGCAGGGACACTGGCTCAAAACATGTTTTGGCCACGGACAGGCAGTGATGACTGAGCAGGACTATCTCTGCGTTGGCCTGCTTGAAAGCAGAGAGCAGATGGAGAAGAAAGGGCAGCTGTGGGTGAGGGTGGGGGTGGGGTTCTGAGGCCTGCAGCATACCAGCCAGGCAACCCTGGGCCATGACCTCAACAGCCTGTACAAGGCCCTCTAGCCAGGGGCATCCTTCCTGGTTGGGAGCTGTGCCAATGAGGACCCTCAGAGAAGAAGTTGTCTCTGCACATATGCATGTCTATGTGTGCATGCATGGGTGTAGGAAAGCTGTCTGCTGCCCTGGCATCCTGGCTCCACTTCATTTATATGAGAGGAACTATAAAATTGTAACTGGGTGATGTTTTTTGGATTTATACTCTTGCCTTGGTCTTGGGAGAGGGGAGTCCCCTCCTAAGGTCCTAAGCCCTGAGTGAATCTTAAGGGCTCATAACTGACTAGCTTGTTCATTAGCTGGCTTATAATTTTTACCTTCAAATACTGCTGTGACAGAGTCAGGATGGGATAAATATTATGACCAGACAGTTCTAATATAATTCGGACCAGGCTCCAACTGGCAAAAGCAAACAGATGAACCTCAGAAGGAATACACTTGGGTTTCTAATTCTTCCTTGGGATGTGGTATACAGGTGAGTTCAATTTACAAAGAGCCACTGACAGAACACATAACCCATGTGCTTTTCTATGTCTTTTAAAATGTCATCTTTTAACACATGTAGAGGGGTTGGCTTTGTATTTTGATTGCCTACATCCTGTGGCACAATGTGGGTTTCACTGCCTTAGGGAGAACAGCTTCCCTACTCATAAATTTTTTTCAGGCTGGGTGCTAGTAGCTCACATCTATAATCCCAGCGACTCAGGAGGCTGAGATCTGAGACTCACAGTTTGAAGCTAGCCAGAGCAGGAAAGTCTGTAAGACTCTTTCCTCCAATAAACCACTAAAAAACAAAAACAAAAACAAAACAAAACAAAACAAAAAAAACCCTGTGTTGTGGCTTAAATGGTAGAGTGCTAGCCTTGAGCAAAAGAAGCTCAGGGACAGGGCCTAGGGCCATGAATTCAAGCCCCAGAACTGGCAAAAAAAATTTTTTTTCAGGCCAAAGCATGTTTCTGAAAAACAAAGATGCTATAATGTGGTAGGAGGAAGAAATATTTTAGGGAGGTGAGGTAGAAAGCGTTCTCTAACCAGCTCAGTGACTTTATTTTTCTGGCAGTACTTGGGTTTGATTTTAGGCCTTTGATCTTGCTAGGCAGGTGCAATCCACTCAAGCCAGGCTCCCATCCTTTTTTTTTTTTTTTTGCTTTTCTTATTTTTCAAATAAGATCTCAGACTTTTTGCCTAGGTCTGGCCTTGGACAAAGAGCTCCAGTTGACAACTTCTGTGTAACTAGGATTACAGACATGTACCAACACATCTAGCTTATTTGTTGAGATGGGGGGTCTAGCTATCTTTTTCCCCCCCGAAGAGCTGGGCCTCAAACTGTGATCCTACCAGTGTCTGCCTCCTGAGCAGCTGGTATTACAGGCTCGTAGAACCATGCCCAGACACTTCCTTATCTCTTGAAAGTCAAGTTTTCTCACCAGTAAAACAGGCCTTAAAAAAAAAAAAAGCCCTACTTGGATATTTCACGGATCAAGCAAGAATGTGCCAAGCATCTGGCACATAGTTTGGTAAGTGTCCATCTCTTTCCTTTGGACTCTCTGAGCTTAGATACTTTGTGGTTATGAATGTGTGTTCTTTCCTGTCCCTCTGATCCATTCAAAGGGGGTCTCTGGGGTAGTAATGCCCACAACCAGAAAAGATGCATACTCTTTATTAAATTCTTAAATAACAACTAAGGCTATTCCATAAACTTGGGACATAAATTCAATTTATAACTAATGAATCTACATAAGTCAGTGAAATATACTGTCTAGTGCCTGACCCATCTCTGTTCCAGTCATTCTTGGGTAAAGTAGCAGCTTTACATCAGATCCAATGTGGCCATAAAAGTATCACAGAGAAGCTGTTCAGCGGATCAGTTAGCAGTGGCTCCCTCTTTAAAAATCAATTGCTGCAAGGCACCGGTAGCTCATGCCTGTAATCCTAGCTACTCAGGAGGCTAAGATGTGAGGGTCATGGTTCAAAGTTAGTCCAGGCAAGAAAGTCTGTGAAATTCTTATTTCCATTTAACTACCAAAAAGCCAGAAGTGGAGCTATGAATCAAGTTGTAGAGCAAAAAAAGCGCAGAGCCCAGGGACAGCACCCAGGCCCTGATTCAAGCCCCAGGGACACAGGCTCTCCTCTCCTTCTCCTTCTCCCTCCCTCCCCCTCCCTCCCATTTCTCCCCTCCCTCCTTCCCTCACCCCCCCCCTCTCTCACACACACACACACAATTGCTGATGTTCAAACTTGGGTCCTCTAATTGGCCTATCTGTATAGCAGAGATGCACACAAGGAAAGGGCCTGTAGCAATGACAGCCCAGATCCTGTAAGGTCTGCAGAGCCATACCTTGAATTGTCCTCTGGTGAGCTGGTGGCTACCAGGACACTGTGTGTGCAACACCCTAAGGGAAGAACATCAAGATATCTGTCTGGGAAGATGCAACAAAGGGATCTGACAGTAGTCATGTTCTGTGCCATGCTTTGTATCTAGAGAGGTAATGACCTTCATGCTAAATGCTGCAGGAGGGGCACACCCTCCCTAGCTGGGAATTCAGACGGTTCTACAAGGCAAGAGCTGCTAATTAAGGGAGCAGAAAGCTCCTTCCCCCATAGACTTGGGATGGCCTGCCAACCCACTTCTGCCTCATACCCAAATTAGCTTCTTCAAATCTGTTGCTCTAAACAAGCGGCACATTGGATTGACCAAGGAAGTTCATTTCACTTCTAAGGCTAGATCAAGAAGGAACCTGGAGACTCCTGACCACCTCAGCTTGCCAGAAATGCCAAGCAGGAATGATGGAAGGGAACTATGTAGCATCCCATGGGAAAAGCCATGAAAAACACCAGTCACATATATAGGTTCAGTCTCTGGGGTTTTCATCTGTGGGGAAGAACATTACCATGGCAACACACTCCAGCCATCAGAACCATCTGACTCCAAAACAGCTGGCCAGACCCAGGACAACAAAACCAGCCATGGCAATGGTTTTCCATTTTTATGGAGCCTCCAACTTTCTTGAATATCACCAACTCCCTTGAGACCAACCTGTTCTGGTTCTAATCTAAAAGCAAGGTTGCAAATCATTGAAGAAACCACCAAATGTCTATTTAAGAATTACTGATATTACAAAATATTTAGGACACTGGTCCTCAAAGGTAAACGTTATTAACATTACCTGGAAACTTGTTGGAAATGCACATTTTCAAGGCTCTACCACAAACCTACCAGATCTGATGCTCTGCTGGTTTTATTAGACCCCTCCCAGTTACTTCTGATGCATAAGATTTTGAGATCTGATTAGAAATGTCTCCATCATGGAAACATGGAGGTGACTAGTGGGAAAATATGCCATTGGCTCATTAAATATAGAAGTGCTCTGTACTTCCAAGCTTAATATATTAATATTTTCATCTCCAGTGAGGGCTAATTTTTCTAATAGTGAAAACAGGAGAATCTTTTGGACAACATCAGTAATGAATTCAAAACATCTACCCAGGGACTTATCATAGATTACAAACAGAAGGGGCAGGAGCCCCCACATCCTAACATTGATTTTGATGTCTTCCCTAGCAAAGTTAATTGATAGTTAAGAAAGTTATCCCTTGGCAGGTCAGTTTCTGGCTTCCTCAAATGGTTCGGGGAGGGCCATTGCTAGTCCAAGGCTGCAGACCAGGGAGGGGGATCAACAAATCTCATCAGGCCATTAGACTCTTGCTGGGGTGGCCTCACCAACCACACCATCCTTGGGCACATCTCTCAGGTAAGCTCCTGGTTTTGAGTCTCCCTACAGAGGCCAATTAAATGGATCCCTGCCCTCGATGGCAAGTGCCATCCAATTGCTAATGGAACTTCGATGTCGCTTGCACATAGTAAGTTATTCACTTATCCAGGTGGGATTGCCATTTTAGTCCACCAGGGTGCTGCTCAGTACACCACCATCACTGGAGTATGCCTTCCAGCAAGCAGGCTATGGTTGAAAGAATATAACTAAATAGTGGGGCCATTTCTCACCTGGGTTCCTCCTATGTGAAAGGAAGAAACCAGAGGAAAGTCCTTAGGCTATGCCCGCTTAGTGCATTACAGATCCAACTCTTGACAAGGCATGAAAACTAACTAAATTGCCTTTAGAGGACAAAGTCAGTCTGCAGAGCCACCCCAGAGGAAACAAACCTTTGGCTGCCACTTATGTAGAAGACCAGGACTTCAGGGGGTTGATTGCACAAGCAAATGTGGGGAGTCTGTTCCATCTCATCCAGGCCAGTAAAGAGGTGGAGACCACAGGCAAAAGTCATTGTGCACACTGTCCTCGTGGGCCTTCCTCCTGTCCCCTAAACCCTGTTTTCACACATTCAGCCAGAACTGGGGGTTTTGGGAAGGGAGGTTCCTCCCACCGAAGTTTTATTCCTACCCTGCCTGAGGTTTAAAGAACCAAAGGGGAGGAGTCAGCCTCTTGCAAGGAGCCCCAGAGTGAATGAGATGGAGAGGAAATTTTAAAACCACACAAACTCAGAGAATGAAAAGAGCAAAGAGCACCCCTAAACATACACTAAGTCTTTCTTCAGTACTCCAAGAGAAACTGGTCATGATTTGTAAAGGGCAATCAGATGACTGAGGAGGACACTGCTTAAATGGGACGGTGGCAATACTCTCATTGGCTGTGAACACTACCTATTGTAAACTAGGAGGAAAAAAAAAAAAAAACCCTTCAAAGATCCAGACTAGAATATTATGGCCCACAGTTCCACTGGGCTCTGCGGGCCTGAATGGGGCAGAGAGATGAGACTCTCCCCCCCCCCCCATAAATAAATAAGTATGTACACAAGGCACTGAGGACTCGGTGTAGCACCTGCCTCTTCCCCACCCTTGTGCTCAATCTCCAACTGTTAGTGGGGAGCTGCTGCCACCACCACCGAGTCGCACCTGCCATCTGGAACAGCCTCACATATTCCAAGACCTCCTTTCTGCTTCGCTGAACCTCCATCTTCTTTCAAATCACGCCGGGACCCAAACGCACACCCGGGCCAGGGAGAAAGGTGCGGTTTGGGATCAGCCCCAAACCACAGCTGCCATTATCCTAAGGCAGTCCCAAGAGGCCCCCCCCCCCGCCTTTTTTTTTTTCAGTTTTGTTAACTTTCATGTGTCTGAAAAGGGTGTGGGAAAAGAGAAAGGTGTGCAAAGGGCCAGGGAAGGGGAAGAGCTGGGAAATGCAAATCCTGACGGCTGACAGGAAGGGGGTGGGGGGAGGCGGGCACTACCCAGCCGCCCTTGTTAGACAGGACAGGGTCAGGGCCTGGATGCAGGACTCTGGCCTGGGGCTGCCAGGAGGATGCTCTAGAGATGACGACAGCTCGAGGACGACCCAACTCTGACCTCAGACAAGGTTGGGAGGGGGAGGGGAGGGGGTACTACCTGGGCCTCATTTTCCTCCTGCGTAGGTGACTCATATGCACAATGGCTTTTGCCACCTCAAGGAGGGATGTGGAAACCCAGACGATGCCTAAACCCCCCCCCCCATGACCGCCGCCGCCACCCCCACTGCCGAGGGGGCGTTCTACAGGACTCAGGGGACCCGCCTACCTCAGGCCCAAGGCCTAGCACAGGGAGTGGGGGTCACAGAAGGGGTTCTTGGGAAAGGGAGCGGCTCTGAGTTAGGCCCCGCGGCCGGCCGGGGTGAGGTGATGAGCGGGGATGGTGCGTGGCCCAGGTGTGGGCCCTACCTCCGGCCGGGGGAGGGGCGGGGAGGAAGGAGCAGGGGTGCGGCCCGCGCGCGCGCGCAACGACTGTTGACAGCGCGCGGAGTTCGCGCGCGCCGCTGACAGCTGCTCGGGCGGCGAGGGGTGCGGGGAGGGCGGGGCGCAGGGCGGCCGCTCCGGCTTCCATTTCTCCCCCTCCCTAACCCCCCCCCCCCCGCCCTGCCCCACAGCGCACGTGCGTGCGCCCTGGCGGGGAGGAGCGGAGAGTCGTGCGCGCGCACGCGCGCTCGCCGGCCAGGGTTCCGAGGGTCTACTGAAGCGGCTCGCGCGGGCTCCTCGCGGGCAGGCAGGTAATGAGAGTAACCATGGCAACCCACCAGAGGAAGTGTATTCTGCTGGAGACGTTAATCCCCTCTCCCCGGAGCTGGGACAGCCTGACTTTCCATTCTCACACAGTAATTAGATACCAGCTGTCAGTGCAGGGGGGACGGCTCCGCGGCTGTAGCCCGGCTGGGGGGGGGGTGCTCACAAAGCGGGTGGGGGGTAGCGCAGGGAGGAGGGCGTTAAAGACACAGGGACGCTTTGCGGCGGCGGGCCGCGGCGGCGCGCCTCTCCCCCCCCCCCCCCCCCCGCCCCGCCCCGCCCGCCCGCCGGCCCCAGTCTCCCGCCTCCCAGCGCGCGCCCGTTCACCTGGAGACCCCGCCCGCGCGGAGCCCCGCCCACCCCACGCGCACCTGCCGCGCGCGCGCGCGCGCTGGCCCGCCTCGCGTTCTCTCTGGGGCCCCGCCTCCCCGCTCACGGCGCACCTGCCCGGCTCCGCCCTCCCCTCCTCTCCCTCCCCCACGCTGCCCACCTGTCCTTTGTGCGGGGCGGTACCTTTCCATCCTGCCAGCTCTCCAGGGAGCGCCCGCTATGTGCCAGGCACTGTGCCAAGCCTGAGCTGGTGTAGTAATCCCCACAGACCCTCCCCGTAGGCGCCTCTGCTGCTCCTCGCCCCAAAGCCCAGCGGGGTGTGGCCATTTGCCCAGGGTCGTGTCGACTTGAACCAGCATCCGGCCGGTGCCCATCTCGCTTCAGTGTCCACGTCCCCGTTAAATAGCTCCAGGAGCCTCCCAAAAGCTCCAGGGGCCTAGATAGTCACCGGGTGGCTGGCACCGTGGTGCACCTACTGTGTGTCAAGCATTCATTGTCCTCGTTCATTTTACTAGCAGCCACAGGACATTTATTACACCCACCTTACAGGTGAAGAAACGGAAGCAGAGAAAACTGAGGTCGCATCAAACCAGAGCAGTCAGATCCCACACACCCCAACCACGGTGGTGCCGGCTACTGGGCTCAACCTCACACCTGGATTGGAGGTGATTGAAATCCAGCCAGGTCTTTTCTTCCTTCAGAGCCCTTTCCACTGTTCAGCCCACCCACACCCTGTCCAACATCCTTCAGAGTCACCTCTCCAACTAAGAGGTTTCTAAACCTAAAGCCATTGCTCTGTCTGTCCTTAATTTCTGTCCAGCTTCCCAGAAGCCCTTGTTCTCCATGTAGGCAGTGGCTTGGAAGTCATCCTCTCTGCCAGCTTCATTTTCCAGATAGGAAAACCAAGACAACCCAGGGCAAGAAGCTGGCCAATAGGGAGATGGCTTGGTAGAGCCCTCTGGGGAGAGTTTAGTTTGCTCAGTCCCAGTTGTGGCCCTTGACCCCCACCCCACAACCAAAGGGGGAGCAGGAAGTGCAGAGAAGCAGAGCTGGCTCTGTGTCCCCCAGTGGAGGCAGTGTCTGGGGCAGGCAGAGGCTATCTGATCCCTTCCCCACTGCCCCGGCCATGACCTCCTCTCTCCCTCCCCCGCCTTTCTCCCTCTCTCCCTCTCCCGCATGGATGGGGCAGCCAGCACCCCGGCTGCAGCTGAGAACCTAGCGTTCCTGGTTCCCCAACAGAGCTGAATTCCAGTGGGAGGAGGGTGGGGGGGAGGCTGGGCCTAGAGCTTTAGGGACAGGGGCACCCCTGGGGCAGCCCTACCCTGAACAGGCGAAGGCCTGGTTGCCTCCAACCTCACTATTTCCTGCCTCTGCTCTCCCCATCTTTCAGTAGCAGAGCAGCCTAAATTTGGCTCGAGCAGGGAATGGGGGAGGTGGCAGCAGGCGGGTGCTGTCAGAGGCCAGGGTGTAGCTCCTGTCTAGCCGGCTGGCATTTTTGCTGTCTGGAGGAGGGCAGAGGGGCCCAGCAGGCAGCCCTCTCCCGGAAAGGGAGATGTTTGTATCTTCTGACATGCACTGAGTAATGTGCAAACGACATGCAAACTGAGCTCCAAATCAATGTCTCTGCCAGGGAACAGCCTGATGTTGCTTTGGGGATGAAGGCAAGACCACTGTCCCCTCCAGAAACTCCAGTGTTGGGAGGGGGCGTGGGGGAGGCGGAGAGGGCAGTAAGGTATCTAGGGAGGGGCCCTGGGTGACTCAGTTTCTAGCCAGCTGTGGGGCTCCATCCCAGTGGCTGAGTCCCCCACCTCTCTGCTTGCCCTATCAATGTGGGGCACACCCTGTTGCATGGCTAAGCTCATAAGTCCTGCAGCTACCCCTTCCAGGTTTGACCCTGGCTCTCAACTGGCCAACTGGGTGAATTCCTCAACAGAGCACACAGGCAAACAGGGACCAGGGCCTGCCTTTTAAGACAGCCACGTCCCTTCTTTAGAAGTTGGACACCAGGACATGACTTGAAAGCACCCAGGCTTTGGCATCAGACCTAAATTCTAGGCCTTGCTTAGCTAGGTGGCCCCACCGGCACCTGGGAGATGGGTTTGAGACCTCAAGGTCAGCTGTGACATCATGCACATGGTGGGCACACCACAAGAAGTCTTGTTGCTGCCCAGTTCTCACTGCTCTCTTTGCACTAGGCCTCTCCTGGTTGTTCTCATCTCTAGACACTTGTGAATTTCCTGCAGTCCCTCTGTCTTTTCTCCTTCCCTCCAATGGTCTTGGTGACCTTGGACAGGTTACTATCAAAGCCTGAAGATCTACTAAAGTGGATAATGAGTGAGCTGTCTGGGTCCCTGGCCCAGGAGGTATTTGGCAACCCCTCCACTATCCCAAATGACCAGCAGGAGTGGGCTGCCTCAACTCTATCAGGTGCAGGGTATTGGGGCCCCACTTCTTCATAACTCTGTTTAACCCTAGATAACTGCTCTCCCGCCCCTCAGCTGGGGCCTGATATGAGCTAAGTCCAACTTCCTGCCACCCCAAAGCCACTTCCTGCCAAACTTGAGCTGATACCAGAAGAACTTGTTTTCTGTGCACAGAGTAGTCCCTGGTGGGGCAGCCACAGGCTTGCCCCAGTGTGAACATTTTTTCCATTTGTCAGTCTACCTAGTGGGTCTGGGCAGAGGAGGTTACCCTCCTCATTCCTGCCCTAGCATACCTGCCAGCCATCACAGGAAGGGGCCATGTGTCCCTCTGGGGCAGAGAGACATGTGTTGGCCATGTGTTGGCCATCACTCACAGTGTGATCTAGCCACACAGAGCTATGGTTACATACAATAACACCACCTCACCATCACATCACCATATGCAGTTATGGGACAGTCTCACAATACAGAGTGACAGAGTAAACACAGGATCTATTGGAATATATCAAATAATTAGCTCACTTGTGAAAGGGGCTGTGCGGACAGTGGGAATCATTATAATGCATGCAAAACCCCTCATCTGTGTCTGGTGCATACAACACCCTCTAAATGATGCCATCTTAGCATACCCCATACTGAGCACCTGCCCATACTCCCAGCAGCTGTAGTCATTGCCCCCATTTCACAGATGAGAAAAGTGAGATTTAGGGGAAAAGTTCACAGAGTCCACAGGGTGCTGTTCACTCACTCTGCTTCTCTAGTTGTCTCACTACCCTCTTCACGTACACTATTCGCTTTGCCTAGACTTCCCTGACCAAGTGCTTCTGAATTGCCCACTGTATACACAGCTTCTCCAAAAGTCCACGGCAGTCCCTGTTCACTCCTAGAGCCAGCATCAGTCACAAAACAAGAGATCTCTCCTACCAGGCTTTACAGTGCCATAGTAAGACCATTGTGTCCTGCCTCTGCCATGTTGTGTTCTCTGGCACATAGTAGGTGTTCAGCAATGATTTCAGAATTAAAAGAATAAACAAAGTGGCCTCATGGCATCTGAGAACAGAGTCCAGAAGTGAGCCCAAGACCCTCAGGGGCTGGAGCTCAGTGCTACACTGCCATGTTCCTCATGCTATTAGCAGGCCTCAACAAATGAATGAATGAATGAATGAATGAATGAATGAATTCAGGATCTGAGGATCTCCATCCAGTGGTCCCAGGGCTAACCTCCTTATTTCCTGGCAGCGGGGACATGAGCCAAGCTGCAGGCACCCTGGATGGTGGCAGAGCTGAGGGCCGCCTACAGCCGGCTGTCTGTCGGGAGCTTGTCTGGCCAGGGCTGCCAGCAGGGGAGACCAGCTGGCGGTGCAGGGTCCACCAGCCCAGGCTTGGAATCTGAGATGCCCTCAGAGGCCCAGCTTCTCTTTGGGCCCCTACAAACTGGCCTTTGTTCCCAGAGCCGGCCAAAGACCCGGCAGCTTGGGCTTTCTCTCTGCCTGCGGCACCCGCGCTGAGCTGGCGGGGTAAATGGGCCAGCCTCCCCTCTGTCCATGCCCAGGACGTCGCTTTAGGACTAAATGGAGATGTAATTTTCTATACAAATCCATGACAATTTAGATGGAGTGATTGTAATTGGCTTTTCAATGGGGGTTTTGTCCAGCGCTGGTGGCTAGAACTGGGTGGCCTGTTTGAGGCAGGCTCCATTTAAATGACAATAAAGCAATAATATTGAGGACTTGTACAGTGCCCAATGCCCCTCCTGGGCCATCATGGAGCCTCATGTTTATGGATCTTGTCCTTCCTTGGGGCTCTCTGGACACCAGGATGGTGGTGGGATCACTGACCCTGGGTGAAGGGTGGCTGCAACTTTAGGCTTCCAGGTACAGGTACAGGACTTCAGAATGTCTGAAGCTTGATCCCATGATCAAGCCCAACCTGCTCCATCACTCATTACAAACCCTCTACACCCTAGCTACTGGTCCAGGTATTGGGGTGCTGGGAAAGAACCTCTCAGTCAGGTCAGAGAGAGGAGGTTATTTTGTCTGTACATGGGATATGACAGCATGGCCAGGTGCTAGGCAATGCCAAGTCCAAAGCCTACTCCACTTCTGACAATAGCAAATTACTTAACCACTCTGTGCCTCAGTTTCCCCAGCCCTAAGCAAAATTGCAGCAGAAACTACTGAGAAGATGAGAAACTTCAACAGGTCTTAGCCCGGTACCGTAGCCAGCATGTGAAAGGTGCTATAGTGCTATATATAGTTATTGCTGTTATTCATTAAAAGCTCCAGCTCTGGTGGCAGACTGGCTGGGTGGCCTTGGACACGTGACTTACCTTCTTTAAACCTCCACTGGCTTCTTTAAAATAGGGCTTTTGGGAGAACCAACCTTACCAGGCTACAAGGATTAGGGTGAGGGTTCACAGAAGTACTAGCAAGGAGTTGGTGCTGGTATTTGATAAACATCAGTGCTTATTCCTGACTGTGGCTCTGACTGGGACAGCATGCATTCAGTGAGATGATCATACCTAGTAAGTATGGTTGGGTTAGGGAAGACAGAAAGGAAGACAATAAAGCTCCCAGCTTGGGAAGCCACGGAGGAGCTTGTCCTGGGGATAAAGGAATAGGGCAGGATGCTGTGTGGATGAAGCTTTCATAGACTCGACACTTGGCTGAGCCTTGAAGGATGAGTGACCTTTTTGCCAACAGAAAGGGCAAAGTTAGGCACAGCCACTACTGAGTTAACAGCAGCCTCTCCAGCCTGCCTTGGAAGAAGCTGTGTCACATGTGGCTAGAGGGACAGGATGGGGCAGCAGCTTCTTTCTCGGAGACTCATGCAGCACAGAGGGACTTTAAGCAGGTGAATGACACGATCGGAATTTTTTTAAAGGATCCTTCTTCTGTCTGCTCATGGAAAATGAGCTTCAAGGAAAGGGGTGAGCGAGAAAGCAGGGGATCTCAGGGGCGTGGCTGGATCACTGAGTGGAGGAAAGTGTGGAATGCCAGAAATAGCAGGTGCTGGATCATTGTTGGATGGAGAACGGGAAGGTAAGGGGTGGGCTTCAGCACAGGCAGGGAGTAGGGGCACCAAGGGACACTGACACTCAACCTTGGAGCAGAAAAGAGGGCTTTGTGCTGCTGGAATCCAAGCCGGGATGGTGAAGGAGATGAGAGAAGAGAGGTGAAGGCCAGCCCTCCAGCTAGCTAGGGCTCTTGGGCTTTTTGTGAAGGCAGCAGAGGCACCAGTTTCCTCCAGGCATGGAAAGACCATGCTGAGATCTGTGATGTTTTTGAAAGATCATTTTGGCTACAGGGTAGAGGGGTGGGAGGTGACAGGTGGGCGAGGCTGGAAGGAGCGAGGCAGGGAGGGAGGGTGAGGGGGACTCAGAGGACTCAGAAGCCTCCACAGGCATCTAAAGCATCTCTCAACACCAAGAGAAAAAAAAACTGGTTTCTCAGAGAGGTATAAAAGCACTCCAAGGTCACAGAGCTTATAATGGCAGAACTGGGATCCAGATCCAGAGTGAACTCAAAATCCTGTCTCTTCCCCTATCTGTCATCTTCTGCCTTGATCACTTAATAAAACCCATCAAGAATAGTTTTATAGCAAAGGGCTAGTTGTTCACACCTGTAATCCTAGCTACTCAGGAGTCTGAGATCTGAGGATGGTGGCTCAAAGACAGCCTGGGCAGGAAAGCCTGCGACACTCTTATCTCCAATTAACCACCAGAAAACCAGAAGTGGCATTCAGGCTCAAAGTGGTAGAGCACTAGCCTTGAGCAAAAGAGCTCAGGGATAGCACCCTGGCCCTGAGTTTAAGCCTCATGACTGACAAAAAAAAAGGTTAGGGGCTGGGAAGGTGGCTCAGTGGTAGAGCGCTTGCCTTGCATGCATGAGGCCCTGGGTTCGATTCCTCAGCTCCACATAAGCAAAAAGAAAAAAAGCCAGAAGTGGAGCTGTGGCTTAAGTGGTAGAGTGCTAGCCTTGAGCTGAAGAGCTGAGGGACAGCCCACGCCCAGAGTTCAGGCCCCACGACCGGACCCCCCCAAAAAAGTTTATTTCTCCAGAGTTCAAGCCCCATGACCCACCAAAAGAAAAAAAAAGTTTATTTTTTAATAGTTTTATATTACAAGTGTCAGCCACAGAAGTGTACTATGACACCAGGGGGTGGTACTGCTATTATTCCTATGCATATGTTTTGGAGGCCTGAGTGGGTGTATTATTTGTAATGTGTTGCTAATATTTAGATGTTAGGGGATTTTATAGAATTTTTGGATAAGATCTCCCCCCCTCCCTGTGTCTCACTCTCTTTCTCTTGCCAGTCCTGAGGCACTGTCCCTGAGCTGTTTTTTGCCCAAGGCTGGCGCTCTACCACTTGAGCCACAGCATTACTTCTGGCTTTTTCTGTGTATGTGATACTGAGGAACCAAACCCAGGGCTTCATGAATGCTGGGCAAGCACTCTACCACTGAGCCACATTCCCAGATCTTGGATAAGATCTATTGATGCTGCTAGCCCCCATACTTAATGTTGGGATCTCATTCATTTTGGGTTTTTTGTTGTTGTTGTTGTTGTTTGGGTCCGGTCGTGGGGCCTGAACTCTGGGCCTGGGCACTGTCCCTCAGCTCTTCAGCTCAAGGCTAGCACTCTACCACTTGAGCCACAGCGCCACTTCTGGCTTTTTTTTCTTTTTGCTTATGTGGTGCTGAGGAATGGAACCCAGGGCCTCATGCATGCAAGGCAAGCGCTCTACCACTGAGCCACCTTCCCAGATCTTGGATAAGATCTATTGATGCTGCTAGCCCCCGTACTTAATGTTGGTACCTCATTCATTCATTTTGTGATCCAGGGTTGACATCAGGTTTATTCTACCTTTAGCTTTGGTCCTCTCCTTTGCTTCGAAGGTGCTAGCTGGATAACTCTGAAAGCAAGTGCCCATCTAGAGGGCCCAAACAATGCATGTGTTCATTCATACACTAAGCATTTGGACTTCCCTTCCAATCCATAGCCCCAGATCTCACTCCCAAACCTTCTTCACAAATAGCCTTCTCCATCTCCCACTGCTTGAGCATCTAGACTCCTTTCTCACACCTCACATACCATCCATCTGCAAGCCCACCAGCGCCATCTTTAAGTGATACCCAGACACAAAGGTATTCTACCATCTGCACTGTTCCTGGCCACCTGCCTCAGGGTCCCGGGGGGTTCTGGGGGCTGTGGAGAAGTGGTGCTAACTGCAAGTGTTCTGGGGTCTGGCTCCTACTCTCAGTGTCTGGGTCTGTTCCCTTATCTGTAAGAAGTTTGGCTAGCATCACGGGTACCTCACAAATGTAATACTAGCTACTCAGGAGGCTGAGATCTGAAGATCTTGGTTCAAAGTAACCCCGAGTAGGAAAGTCTGTGAGACTCTTATGTCCAATTAACCACCAGAAAACTGGAAGTGCAGCTGTGGCTCAAAGTGACAGAGCACTAGCCTTGAGCAAGTGAGCTCAGGGACAGTTGCCTATGCCCTGAGTTAACAACAAAAGTTGGGGTGGCACAGGTCATTCTTACTCCCATGATCCTTCTTTCAAAATTTTGCACCTGCAAAAGCCTGGTTCACAATATACTTACATTAAAATTATATTAAACATATTAAAATTCCCTTTCCCTTCTATCCTGGGTGGGACACTGGAGGAGAGTGCATGTGTCTGGCCCTGGGATGGAGCCCTATAACTGCCAGAGGATGCGCAGAGTGAGGCGGGCTCAGGCAACATGTCACGTGAGCTCTCCTGATCCTCCACAGTTCTGGAGTACCAACTCCCTTTCAGAGAGTCTGGATTTTTCTACCTAAGAAGCAAGCAGAGCGCTCTATGACCATTGCTTCCCTTCCTCAGAACAACTATCTACTGAGCACTTACCATGTGTCAAGCAATGCTTTATCCACACCAACCATTCATTCAGTCTTTATCATGACCTCAGGAAGCAGGAACAAGGTCAAGGTCACACAGCTCATCAGAGGCAGGGCCAGGGAGCAATCAGGCAGCCTGGCCCCGGAACCCTCATTATTAAGTATTGTTCTAGGCTGCCCTCAAGAAGAAAATGAGGCTTGAGGAGTCCGCCCCACAGAAGCAGCCCAAGTTGAGATGGAAACACACCGAACAGGGTTGCCAACTCCCGCCTACCCAAACACCCATGCCTGGAAGCGGCTCCTCCTCCCTCCTGGCCCTAGCACAAACCTGACTTTCCAGCCTCCCTAGTTACTTCTCCCCAGAGCCCTGGGGCAGTCCTGTGCCGACACACAGTGTTCCCCGGCCTGGAATGCCGTGGCCTGTTCCTGAGCCATTCCTCTAATTCCATCGAAATGCCCTTCCTCCCCTGAGACTTCCTTGACCCCTGGCCACACTTCTCCCTTCCATTTCCTATAGCAATTGCCAACAGGGATAATAATACCTAATGTGTACTGGGCATTCTTCATATTAATGCCATTTTATAGAAGAGGAAACTGAGGCACACACAAAGGAAAGTGAGTTCTCCAAAGATACATGAGATGGAGTCAGCATTGAATCCACTCCCTGGGCCCTTCAGTAATTTGAACTGAGGACTTTGTACTTTGGTAGATTCTGTACCATGTGATCCACAATCTCACTCCTTCCTTCCTTCCTTCTTTCCTTCCTTCTCTTTCTTTTCTTTTTCTATTTTTAATGTTTTATTCTAAAGGAAAATTAAGAAGCTACAAAAGTATAATTATGAAGCAGAAGGCACCCATTGTAGGTTAAAACTGGCTCACTCTATAGGGAGCACAGGGACCACAACCACAAAGGTGAGATTACTGACATGTCATCTACCAACTGAAATTTCACTTTAAAAACAGATTTAAGGGGACATTGGCTACTGATGGCCTC
Organism: Dipodomys merriami; assembly: GCF_024711535.1. NCBI lineage: Eukaryota > Metazoa > Chordata > Mammalia > Rodentia > Heteromyidae > Dipodomys > Dipodomys merriami. The sequence continues at coordinate 70,064,073 of NW_027206290.1, forward strand.
TTAGCTGGGGAATATAGGAGGGAAGCCACTTATAAGTGCCTCAAATCTCCACAGACATAAAGCTTTACAGAAATAAGCCTAAAAGCAAGAATGTCAGGCGATGTCAAAGCTTGCTTTTGAGAGGCAATCTGCATTTTAGGATTTTTGAACACACTCTCTTGCTGGATAGTTTCCTTTGAAGGAAGTGTTTTTTCCTCCTTCAGTATTAATTTTCTTCAGTTTTGAACTGTCAAATTTCTCCACTATGGACATGTCTGATTTATCACTCATCTTGAATGGAGGCCTGGTGGCTCCCACAAGGACGTCAGTGGGCAAAGAACACTCACTGGCTCTTGGTTGATTGGGTCTTGTGTTCGTTTTCTCACCTCTCCCTCTCTCCCTCCCTCTCTCCTCTCTCTCTCTCTCTCTCTCTCTCTCTCTCTCTCTCTCTCTCTCTCTCTCTCTCTCTCTCTCTCTCTCTCTCTCTCTCTCTCTCTCTCTCCCCCTTCTTTTTGCCAGTCCTGGGGCTTGAACTCAGGGCCTGGGCACTGTCCCTGAGCTTTTGCTCAAGGCTAGCAGTCTACCACTTGAGCCACAGTGTCACTTCTGGCTCTTTCTGTTTATGTGGTACTGAGGAATGGAACCCAGGGCTTTGTGCATGCTAGGCAAACACTCTACCACTAAGCCACCTTCCTAGCCCTCCATATTTATTGATTTATTGATTTTTTTCTTTCTTTTCTTTCTTCCTTTCTGTCAGTCATGGGGCTTGAACTCAGGGCACTGTCCCTGACCTCTTTTTGTTTAAGACTAGTATGCTCTACCATTTGAGCCATAGCACCACTTCCAGTTTTCTGGTGGTTAATTGAAGATAAAGTCTCACAGACTTCCCTACCTGGGCTGCCTTTGAACCATGATCCTCAGAGCTCAGCCTCCTGAGTAGTGAGGATTACAGGTCTGAGCCACCAGTACCTGGCTTGTTCTAGTTACTTTTTGACTTGGATCTCATAGTTTTTGTCTCAGACTGTCATCCTTATACTGGTGCCTTCTATATAACTGAAATCACCTGTTTTGTTGAGATGGGATTATTATTACTTTTTGAACAGGCTGGCCTAGAGAACCACAGTTCTCCCAGTCCCTACCTTCCGAGTCCCTGGGATTGCAAACATGCTCTACCATACCTATTGCTGGCTCAAATCTAGTCTTCTGGTGTGGGGCTGTAGCTCTGTGGAAGAGCACTGGCCAAGCATCTGTGAAGACTTTCAGTTCAACCCTCAGCAACACAATGAAATGTTAAAAGCTAAAAATATAAAGTAAAAAGCTAGACTTCCCAGCTAGACTAGTGAGTCTATGAACCTTGTATGGCCTGAGTGCATAGGCCTTTCCCAGCCTCCCCCAGCTCTGAGTGTAGCACAGGCTTACAACAGGTGCTCATTCATGATTCTCTAGTGACTAAAGACTTTACTTTCCCCACTTTCATACATGTGATCTTAGATAGATTCCAGGCATGGCTTGCTGAACTTGCATTCTTTGGAATTTGGCTCAAGTGGTAGAGCACCAGCCTTGAGAAGAGACGGACAGCACATAGGGCCCAGAGTTTAAGCCTTGGTACTGCATTCAGAAGTGGTAGGGGCACACTGAAGACACAGAGACTTAACAGGATGGTAGAGAGTGAACAAGGTTCCAAGCCGGATAGACCCTGTAGCTTTAGATCCCCCTGTAAAATGCAAACTTCAATGCTGACATCTAGAGTCATTGCTGGAGATGCATAGTGCCAGTATACATTGAGCACTCAGTACACAGCAACCAGGGTCATCAAGGAATGACTCATTCTAGACACTGCTGCTGGGAGGGGTAATTGGCACCCCATCCATTAATGCAGGACAATCAGGCATCATGTCCAACAGTATATACCTTTGGATCCAACAATTCTACTTTTACTACAACCACACACCTACATTTCAAGGATGGTCACTGAAGGTTTGTGAGAGAAAGCTACTGGAAAAATCTGAGTCCACCAATAGAGGACTGGGTAAATAAGTTATAGTACATTCATGAAGTGACACACTGATACTGTGTAGATTTACTGTTCAGTAGAAAAACAACCTGTAAGAACTACTTTTTTCCCCCCAGAGCTGAGGATTTAATTCAGGGCCTCATATGTGCCTGGCAAGTGCTCTTCCACTGAGCTAAATCCACAACCCTAAACATTTTTTAGAGGAAAAAAATAAATAAGTTTATGACTTTGGATTCGGCACTGTTTACTTAGAAATGACACCAAAAGTATATTGGAGGCACCAGGCACTAGGTGGCTCATACCTGTAATCTACTCAGCTACTCCGAAGGCTGAGATCTGAGCATCTGAGATCCTACCAGTTCAGGCAGGAAAGTCAGTAAGACTCTTATCTCCAATTAACCACCAAAAATTCACAAGTGGTTATGTTTGATGGAGGAGTGGCTTAAGTGGTAGAGTACCAGCCTTGGTATACACACACACACACACACACACACACACACACACACACAGAGGCATACACACAAAAAGTATAAGAAACAAAGGAACAATTAGATAAACTGGACTTTTAAAAACTTGGGCTTCAAGCCAGGCACCAGTGGATCAAGCTACTCAACAGACTGAGATCTGAGGATTGCAGTTCAAAGTCAGTCCAGGCAGAAAAGTCTGTGAGACTTTTTTTTTTTTTTGGCCAGTCCTGGGGCTTGAACTCTGGGCCTGGGCACTGTCCCTGAGCTTTTGCTCAAGGCTAGCACTCTACCACTTGAGCCATAGAGCCACTTCCAGATTTTTCTGCGTAGTTTATTAGGGATAAGACTCTCATGGACTTACCTGCCTGGTCTGGCTTCAAACTGCTATCTTCAGACCTTAGCCTCCTGAGTAGCTAGGATTATAGGCATGAGCCACTGACACCCAAGCTCTGAGAGACTCTTATCTCCAAATAACACCCAAAAGCTGGAAGTGGAGCTGTAGCTCAAGTGGTAGAATGTTAGCCTTGAGGAAAAAAAGAGAAAAAAAAGCTCAGGGACAGCACCTAGACTCTTGAGTTTAAGTTTCAGGATATGTGTATGCACACCCCACTTTTGTGCTTCAATGAATACCTTCAAGGAAATAAAAAGATGCAACACTCAGAAGGCTGAAGCAGGAGGATCATAAATTTGAGGTCAATCTGGACTACATGATACCCTATTGAGGGAAGGTGGGAAAGAAGGAACAAGGCAAGGAGAGAAAGAGAGAGGGGGAGAGAGGGAGGGAGGGAGAAAGGGAAAGAGGGAGGGAAGGATGGATGGATGGAGGGAGCAAAGGATGGGGGAAGAGTAGGGAAGGGTAGGAGAGGAAAGAAGGAAAAAGGCAATTCACAAACTGGAAGAAGATATTTGTAAATTGTATGTCTGAGAGGAAAATTTTTCCTGGAATATACAAGATGACTCTGATGGGTCAATAACAAAATGACAGTATGATGTTTTAAATGTGCAGAAAAATCAGGATCCATATATGATATACACAAGGATACATAAATAAGATATACAAATGTTCCCAATAAGCAAATAATAAGATATTCAATATTATTTGCTATCAAGGAAATGTACTTCAAAGCTACCATAAGATACTACTTCAGAGCCGGGCACTGGTGGCTCACGCCTGTAATCCTAGCTACTCAGGAGGCTGAGATCTGAGGATCGCGGTTCAAAGCCAGCCCGGGCAGGAAAGACCATGAGACTCCTATCTCCAATAAACCACCAGAAAACCGGAAGTGGCGCTGTAGCTCAAGTGGTAGAGCGCTCGCCTTGAGCTGAAGAGCTAAGGGACAGCACTCAGGCCCAGAGTTCAAGCCCCACGACCGACAAAAAAAAAAAAAGAAAAGATACTACTTCAGAACCTCTAGGATGGAAGTAATAAAACAAAAAAACAAAAACAAAAACAAAAATTGAGCTGGGCATCAGTGACTCACATCTATAATCCTAGCTACTCAGGAGGCTGAGATCTGAGGACCACAGTGCCCACGTTCTGAATTCAAGCCCCAAGAGGCACACACATGCATGCACACGTGGATGCACACGCACATGCACACACACATACATAGAATAACAAGTGACACACACAGAATAACAAGTGTTATAAAGAAACTTCAACTCTGGAAGGGGGAACTGCATTGCTGGTGGGAATGTAAGATAAGATACACAGTTTAGAAAACTTGTAGGTCTTTGAAAGGTTAAACACAGTTTTACCATAGGGTCCATAGGACCCATTCCAAGTGGAAGAGAACTGGAAACATATGCACACAACAACTTGAAATGATATGTGATGGTTCACAGCAGCCAAAATATGCAAATAACATAAATATCTATCAACTGTTACATAGATAAATGAAATTAAATGTGCCCATTCCATACATGGAATAGTATTTGGCAAAAAAAAAAAAAAGGAAAGGAAGGAAGGGAAGGAGGGAAGGAAGGGAAGGAAGGGAAGGAGGGAAGGAAGGAAAGAAGGAAGGAAGGGAGGAAGGGAGGGAGGGAGGTAGGGAGGGAGGGAGGGAAGAAGGGAGGGAGGGAGGGAGGAAAGGAAACGTACTGCATGCTACAACAGAGATGAGCCTTGCAAACAATGGAAAGAAGTCAGCTACAAAGCCACACACACTGGATGGCTCCATTCACAATATGTCCACAGGAGGCAAGGCTGTGCAGACAGAAAGCAGAGTAGTAGCTGGCTCAGGCCAGAGAGGGGCTGGGAAAGAAATTTCTGGGTGGAGATGGAGGGATTCCTTTTGAAGTACCAAAAATACTGTGCAACCAAGTGTGTTGATGGTTGCACAACTCTGAATGTAATAAAAAAGCATTGAATTGTATTTTGTATGGGAAAATTGTATGGTATATGAATTATATCTCAATAAAACTATTATATATGTTTATATTATACACTGCACAATATAGACATGTTGTGCAAAATAAAATATATAATTATATTTTATATCATATATTATATATTTATATTGTATAATTATGCATGATTATATATTACATATATTTATATATCATACACATTTTTTTAAAGCACCTATGGAACAGTATAGAACATATTTTGTGTAAAAATAGAAGCAACTCTGTACATCACCTTTATAATAACAATAAAGTTTAAATTTTTTTTTAATTTAAAAATTTTAGGGCTGGGAAGGTGGCTCAGTGGTAGAGTGCTTGCCTTGCATGCATGAGGCCCTGGGTTTGATTCCTCAGCATCACATAAGCTGAAAAAAGCTGGAAGTAGCGCTGTGGTTCAAGAGGTAGAGCTCTAAGCCTTGAGCTGAAGAGCTGAGGGACAGTGCCCAGGCCCAGAGTTCAGGCACCATGACCGACAAAAAAAGAAAAAAGTTAAAATAGAAGCAAAATCCAGAAATATTCTTGCACATGTACTTTTTGTATACACCTGGGAGACATTTTTGGAGAAATGCTTTAAGACATGCTTAGGCCCTGGGGGGAGACTAGGTGGCCAGCAGATGGGGCCAGGAGGAGACCTCTTTTTTTCACTGTACATTGGTACTGGATTGTTTGGTCTTATTTAAATAATGAGCTCCTATTACTTTTTAAAATGTTACACTTTGAAAAAGAAAAAAAAGCCAGTGGTTTTCTTGCTCACTGGCCCTCAGCCAGAGTATGGGTTGGACATACAGCTCTGTAGACACAGAAGACTGACAGAGGAACCCCACTTTACAGTGTGCCAAGACTTGCTAACACCCATCCACTCTTACTCCTCACACAGGCTCTTCCAAAAAGTGTCAGCACCAGCCTTGTTTCCACCACGAGGTCATCTCAGTTCATGTCTACAGACACCAAGTAATGGTTGAGAGAGGAAAAAAGACTGACCCAGAGTCACACAGTCTTGCCATGGCTGATGCACCTGTAACCTTAACTTTTGCCTGGCCCCATCTCTTGGGGCCTTGGCTATGGCACCCGTTCAAACAAATATCCTGAGCCCCAGGGAAAATGCCGTTACCCTTCTATTCACTCCTCAGTTGAACAAGTCAGAGCCTAACTGATGTGGGATTAGCAGAGCTGACCTCAGGTTAGCAGAGGTTCTAGGACACCACATACATGACCTTCCCAAGGTCACACAGTGAACACTGGGACCAGAAGCAGAAGTCCCAGAGCTTGAGTTCCTGGCCACATGGCCATCTTTCCCATATGGCTCCTTCTGCAATGTGGTGCCACCACCCAGAAACTGAGTGTCTAACATTAACTGAGCCCCTGCAGCAGAGCAGGGTGGGAATCTTAGGAATCTGAGTTCAAATCCAGACATATCATTCAGCCAAAGAACACCAGCTCTCTGGGACCATTTCTGCAGCTGTGACACAGTAAGGGTTAAATGAATGTTTGTGAAGATTGGGTTCAGCCTGTCTGCTACATGGAATGAAAGTGTTCCACAAAGTGGGGTCTACTTTTATGCCCCAACCCTCACCCTGGATGGGGGTTCTAGCAGCAGCCGTGCTGACCAGTGCTAGGCTATAGCATCTGGGCAGACTTAGGCACCAGAGTTCTTTGGGAGATGGAACAAGCTGTCCACAGTAACCCCTTCTCAGAAGGAAGCTGACTGGCTGGGGTGAGGGGAAAGGAGAGATTTTTGTCAAATCTTTTCAAACTTTTCCATTTACATAATGCAAATATAAGCCAGGTGCTGGTAGCACTTAGCTGAGAACTGCAGTTCAAAGATAGCCTGGATAAGAAAATCCAGGAGAGGGGCTGGTAAGGTGACTCAGTGGTAGAGCGCTTGCCTTGCATGCATGAGGCCCTGGGTTCAATTCCTCAGCACCACATAAACAGAAAAAAAAAAAAGCCGGAAGCGGCGCTGTGGCTCAAGTGGTAGAGTGCTAGCCTTGAGCTGAAGAGCTGAGGGACAGCGCCCAGGCCCAGAGTTCAGGCCCCACGACCGGACACCCCCCACAAAAAAAAGAAAGAAAGAAAAGAAAAGAAAATCCAGGAGAATCTTATCTCCAATTAACTACCAGAAAACCATAAGTAGAGCTGTGGCTCAAAGTGGTAGAGCACTAGTCTTGAGCAAAATAGCTCAGGGACAGTACCCATGCCCTGAGTTAAAGCCCCATGACCAACAAAAAATAATAAGTAAATAAATAAAGTGAATACACTATCTGCTTAAAGCAGAAGTTAAAAATAATAACAAGCTGGGCGCTGGTCACTCAAGCCTGTAATCCTATCATGAGGCTGAGATCTGAGAATTGAGGTTTAAAGCCAACCTGAGCAGAGAAGTTTGTGAGATTTATCCCCAATTAACCAGTAAAAAGCCAGAAATGGAGCTGTCACTCAAGTGGTGGAGTGCTAGCCTTGAGCAACACAGCTAAGGAATAGCCCCTGGGTTCAAACCCCAATACCTTAGCACATATACAAAAATCTAGATTTCAAGTAAAGAAATTGAAGTCACTAGCTTCCTGAACTTGCCTGACATATTACATGGGGTCACCTGTGTCACTGCACCACTTCTGCTCGCTGGCAACTGATCATAGAGGACTTTGGCTAACACAGTAGGCTTGGAAGAAGTCCTTCACCTGTGGGGCCTATGGTCATTGTCACGAGAACTGCTGGAATCCACACAGACGCCTCCTCCCATTGGCTGGTCTGTGTGTGGACCACACTTGCGAAGGCATGAGATGCCATACAGGCGTGTGGAAGGGATATGCTTGTGAGGGCCCAAGGGGCTCCTGCCCGCTGAATGCAGTAGCTGGAGGCATCGCTCTAGCAAGAAGCTTGTCTTATTGATGGAGAAACAGAGGCACAGAGCTAAAAAGTTACACAACTGGGATTGAACTACTCAGTGTCCACAGACTGAGCCACAGTCTCGGGGTCTCCACTAAGCTACTCAGTTCCTCCCTGTGCTTTCAAGAGGCTGTGCCGGCAGGTGGAGGCTCCAGCCTGGATGCCACCCATCCTCAGCCAAGAGACTGGAAGGTCTAGGGTACTGGGTCTGGCTGGAACTGGCCAGCTGTGGTATGGAGTCTGGTCTTTGTCCTAAGAGCCCCTGGGGAACTACTGAAGGGTTTTAGGCTAGGCACTGATGCTGTCTGATTTATGTTTCAGAAGATTGCTCTGGCTGCTGGTGGAGAAGGACTGGGGAGGCTGAGGGAACTGGGGTGGGTGGTGTCGTTTGGAAGCCTCTGCCTCCCAGACCACAGCAGGGCAAGGAGGGGAGAGCTAGGAATGAGCTGGGACAAGTCAGCTGATCACAAATGGCAACAGGATATTCCTTCTTAGGTAGTAAATTCCTCACCCCAAACACATGGAGACCAAGGCTGGGGCCAGGCATTACTGAGAGGTTTCTGAGAACGGACGAGCAGGGGCCACAATGCCAAGATTCCAGGTCATCTCCCCAGGATACCTTCCCTGGCTGGCTCCTTGTGCCTCCCCCATCAGACTGTGCTGGGGCAACACCATCAGGTTCGGGATTCCCACATTCTTCCTCACATGGGCTGCAATCGCTTGGCTCCCCTCTAGATTCCAGGACTCAACAAGGAACCCAGGACACAGTGGGACCTCATATATCACCTCTTCCCTTCCTCTTTCTTCTTTCTCAAACACTTACATCTGGGTATCCCCAGTGCCTACTCAGATGCTGGCACACAGTAGGTAGTAGATGTGTCCTGAACTGGATTCTCTACAGGGCAAGGATCTGACACAAAAGAGGAACTCGGCTTGTCCGCCAGGGCAGAGTGAAGAACCGTAGCAATACAGCAGTACAGAGCTCCGGCTCTGTTCCCCACAAGGCTCTAAACCCTAAGGAAGGATGCTGGTAGGTTTATTTTACAGATCTGCAAATGGAGGTCTAGAAAGGCAGGGCTACATAGCTGTCAAAGAGTAGAACAGAAATTTGAACCCACACTACCAGACCCCAGGACTGAATCCTGTGGCCTAGTTTTGAGGATTTCCATGGCTCCTGACACATAGTAGGTGCTGGGCTATGTCTCTAATCAGCCACAGAAGAACTGGTCAGCCCTGCTCTAACTCCCAGGCTCAGGCCTCCTTCTCAAACAACTGGGCCAGTCTGTCCCAGAGGAACTGCTGCCAGCCCAGGCCTGCCCAGGCCCCGCCACCCACGCGGCCTCCTCCCTGAGCCGCCAGCAGGCCGGCAGCATGGCCTGTCCCCTAGGGACCGAGCCTCCCTTGGCTGCCTGGTCCAGACAAAGGCCGGCAGCGTGCCCAGCCCCCTGGTACTCGGGCCACCACCTCCTCCTCCTCTCTCTAGGGCACTGGCAGAGGTTGCTTCCACAAAGGAGGTGGAGTGAAGGGTGAGAGATGGGGCAGAGGCTGGAACAGTTGGAATGACAGGGCAGGTTAATGGTGGCAGGGAGCGGGGCAGTCTTGCAGAGCCAAGCATCCCAGATAACAGGCGGGGGGGAGGGCAGTCTGGCAGGTCTGCTTCCTCTCCCTGTTCCCAGATGGGTACCCCAGCAGGTGCCAGCCGAGGTCTGCTGCGTAATGACCATTTCAGGCCTGAGTGCTGCCAGGGTGGGGCCCAACACAGGACATCACTGACCCTCCCAGCTAGGATGAAGCTGCGAAGGCAATGGAGTGGGCAGGATATCAAGGCACTTGTCAGTTGTCTTCCCAGTTTAGTCAAGAGGAAACTAAGATTCAGAGAGACAGTGATTTGCCTAAGGGATTATGCTTTAAAATGGGGCAAACAGGACCCCCCCACCCCCACCCAAGGTCTCTCTGACTGCAATAGTGTGCTTCCCCCTACACTATCCCCTGTCCTCACTGTGGTGGGCTCTCTCCCTTGTGCTCTCTTTCCCCCTCCCTCCAATTGACCAGATTGGCCTCAAACTGCCAAACCTTGGCTGAGGTTATAGGTCTGTGTACCTTACTTGGCTCCACAATCTCTCTCTCCTCCCCCTTTCTTGGGGATACTGGGACTTGAACTCAAGTATTTGAGCTTGTTATGCAGGTAATCTACCACTGAGCCACCACTCCTCACTGCCTAGTACATATCTGAACTACTATTGCCCTATTTCTCACTTCCTCCTGTAGCTGTGATGACAAGCACACACAATCATGCCAAGCTTCTTTCTTTGTCTTTCTTTCTGTCTTTCTTGCTTTCTTTCCTTCTTTCTTTTTTTTTTTGTCGGTTGTGGGGCTTGAACTCTGGGCCTGGGAGCTGTCCCTTAGCTCTTCAGCTTAAGGCGAGTGCTCTACCACTTGAGCTACAGCGCCACTTCCAGTTTTCTGGTGGTTTATTGGAGATAGGAGTCTCACGGTCTCTCCTGCCCGGGCTGGCTTTGAACCGCGATCCTCAGATCTCAGCCTCCTGAGTAGCTAGGATTACAGGCGTGAGCCACCAGCGCCCGGCTTTCTTTCTTTCTTTCTTTCTTTCTTTCTTTCCTTTCTTTCTTTCTTTCTTTCTTTCTTTCTTTCTTTCTTTCTTTCTTTCTTTCTTTCTTTCTTTCTTTCTTTCTTTCTTTCTTTCTTTCTTTCTTTCTTTCTTGTCATGGGCCTGAACTCTGGGCCTAGGAGCTGTCCCTCAGTTCTTCAGCTCAAGGCTAGCATTCTACCACTTCTGGCTTTTTCTGCTTATGTGGTGCTAAGGAATTGAACCCAGGGCCTCATGCATGCAAGGCAAGCACTCTACCACTGAGCCACCTTCCTAGCCCCCAGTTTCTTTCTTTAACATGAAGTCTTTCAGGCTTTCCGGCCTAAGCTGGCCTAGAACCATGATCTTCCTTATCTCAATATCCCAAGTAACAAGGATTATAAGCAAGAAACAAACACTGGTGTCTGGCTTCCACCATTTCTTTACAAACAAAAAGAAAACAAGGAGCAACAACTCACATTTACCAAGCATTTTTACACAGTGCCAGGCCTAGGGCATTACTATAAGTCACTGAATTCCTTCAACAACCCTCTAAAATGGGTTACCATGACCATTTCACTGATCACTGAGGCCTGGCAAGGAAGAGGACTGTGACTAAGGACAAACAGCAAGTGTGTGGTAGTGTTCCACCCAGCTGCCCCAGAGCCAGCCCAGGAAACACTACTGTTCCACTCTGGCTGGGTGAATTCACGAGTAGGTATCCTACCCTACCTGCTGAGGTCTGAGAGCATGCACCCAGTAAGCGCTTGACCAGCAGGAACTAAGGCCACACAGCTCCAGCGGGTGGGCCTCACGTCCTCTGCAGGGCTGAGTTGGGGGCGGTAGGCCATGTGCTTGGGCTGGGCTGGGCGGGCAGCCGGAGCTCCCTTGCCGCTGAGCAGAGCTGCAGCATGACGGATGTGCCCGCCGCCGCGGGGAGCCCAGGGTAGAGCAGTTGCCTGGATACAGACTGCTCTGGCGGCCCACACTCAGACCTTTGTCACCATCCCAAGGACCTTTTTTTTTCCCTCCTCCTCCTTTCTCGCTGAAGCCAGACCCTGCACGCAGGTGAGAAACTGCAGCCAACAGCACCAGCAGCCCCTGTCGCTGGGGACCAGGAAGCCGGTGGCCTCAGGTGGGGAGAACGGAGGTGGGAGGGGGCTGGGAGAGAGGAGAGGAGGGGAGTCTGCAGGGGGACTCCCGCCTCCCCAGGAGGCTCAGCCAGGGTTGGAAAAATCCTGCCGCTGGGACCCATCCCTCCCTGGCTTTCTTTCCTCTTAGCCTTATTTCTTTCTCCTTAAGGCATGGTCCTAGAAGCCTGGGCCTGGAGAGCCGAGGGTGGGGCTCCAGGGCCTGGGCAGGGCTGGCCTCACCCAGCAAGGGGACAGGTGTGCCATCCCAGTCGACAAGCACTAATTGGCTCTTGGGCTGGTGGGCCCTGAGAGGGGATTAACTGGGCCCCAGGGAACAGCACAGGGGTTGAGCCACGCCCCAGCCAGGCTCAGGACAGGAGCCAGAGGGGTTAGCAGCAAGGACCCTGGGGTCAGAACGTCCTGGGCTCAAATCCCAGCTCTGCCTCTGGGACAAATCACTTCTCTGGGCCTCAGTGAATGCTGCAGGGTCTCTAGCCACAGTCAAGGCACAAGGATGGTTTCATTCTCTCTCCAAAACACTCAGGAAAGCAGGAGGTCCATGTCCCTCGCACTTGAGCCTCTAGTGGGATGGGTTTGCCCAGGCCAGACGTGAGGGAAGAGGAGGCACCAGAGGTGACTTCCAGCCCCTCAGGTTTCCTGTTTCACCATCACAAACTTTCTGACAGCCAGGACCATACGCTCACCCAGAAAATCAGCCCCCAATGCTGCCAGCTCTGAACCTCTGTGGCTCCCAGTGCCCAGATAAAATGTAGGCCTAACTTGCCAGGCATTACAGGAGTGAGTAATGTAGCCCTGCTCATTCCTACTAGGGATGATGGTCCTGGGCCTCTCACTTCTGGGGATGTCCACCCTCAAATGGATCCTTGTGAGACTTAGTCCCAATGGGACATGCTTCCAGAAAGCCTCCCCAACCCATCACTCCTCTGGCCATACTAGAACAGCTTCTGCTGTTCTCCATGACCCTCTGACGTCCTAGGAGGTAGGGAGGGGACTCCCTGAAGCCATAGGCCAGTGGGAGGAACTAGCCTGATCTGGCACCCAGGGTCTCAGGCCAGCCTTCCCTCCTGAGCCTCTGCCCTCCTTCAACCTCCACAGCTTCTGGGTAGGCATCCTCCTCAGCCCAGCCTCACCTGTCCAGCTACACCTGTACTCTCAACTCATGTGGCAACACTGCTCATCAATCCCCTTGGTCTCATCCCCCTCCTTGGGCCCTTTCTCTGACCACCCCAAGACCAGTCCTATGGCCAGGCAAGAGGTGCTGCTGCTGCTCCAACCTGTTCCTGAGGTATGGGGTGGAAAGGAGACAGGGAGGAGGAGGGAAGGGGGCAAAGCCTGCTTTTACTGAATTCAGGGTCAGGCCTGATTCCAGGCACATAGCATAGTGCATGGCGATTATTTCATCTCACAGAGGAGCAGAGGAGGCACAGCATGGAGAGACCAGACCTCTCTTGCCTAAGGGTCTGGAGCCCAGCTGGGCTTCTGCTGCTATCGGTGCCGCACACATGCCACCGCAGGGACCTAGGGGCTGTTGCTGGGCTTGCATACCTTGTGTTCCCTCACCTGAGCCAGCTGAGGCCCGAGGCAGTGACAGGGGTGACAGTAGCAGCAGTGGTGATGATATCGGCTGATGACAGGTGCCACTTATTAGGTGCTGGACTCCAAGCCTTGCATTATCACAGAGTTAGACAAGGACACTGCTGCCCAGAGAAGCAAAGTGACTTATCTAAGGTCATACAGCTAAAAAGTCTATGAAACTAGGATTTAATTCCCCACCCCCACCCCCAGCCCACCATACAGAAGATTTATACTGTCCTGGAGCCCAGGACTTAAGTCGGGCCTTCCAGTTGAGTTGGCCCCAGCCCCCAGTCACTTGTGGCCCCAATTCTGGCCACTAGGCCCTGAACTTGTCCCTGGTGGCCACCCACTAATTATCCAGGCAACTTCTACTTGCTTAGTGGCTGCTTCGGAGCAATTCTCCCAGGAAAGGGCGAGCTTGCGGGAGCAGGAAAGGTAATTGCTAATTTGCACTGTGAGGAGACAAAGAGGACAAAGGCGCTTGAGCTGCTGAGTACAGCCTGAGCTGGCTTCCAGTCCACAAGTACCTGCCGCTTGACATCTGCCATAGCGGGCTGCCTAGGCCGCTTCCTGTCCCCACTGCACAGCTCCTGTCCAGTCTGGTTTCCCACCACACCCTGGGCGGAGCAGAAGCCCTGCGAGGGAGGTAGACGAGGAGCAGATGGCATCCCTCACTCTCCAGGTCCTACATGTGCACTGCTCACAGAGCAGCTTGAGGGTGGCTACTGCTCTCTCACCCTAGTCACCGTGGAGGAAACTGAGGAACAGGGGAGATGAAGTAACTTCCAAAGCCCCCTGATAGGAAGCAAAGGAGCAGGATTGGAATCTAGCACCTCATTCAGCATTGTGCTCCAAAACTGTCCAGCTCAAGTCTCCCATTGAACAGCTGAAGAAACTGAGGGCAGAGGCTACAGAACACCAAAATGATGAAGCTGAGCCAGGCATGCTGGCACATACCATAACCCAAGTACTCAGAAGACAGAGGAGGGTCATGGGTTCCATGCCAGCCTGGGCTACACAGTGAGACCCTGCCTCAAACAAACAGACAAATAACACAAAGCAAAACAAAAGAAGGTGAGCCTAAGGGTTCCCAATCTGCCTCTTACATCTCTTGGCTTATGTACTTCAGAGAACACTTTGTTATTTGTATCTCAATGTCTTCATCTTTAAAATGGGAGTTGGAGAGGATGTTTAGGTCCCTTAAGGTAGGAAGTAATGTGGGTTCCCTGGCCTCTCCTTCTGAGGGGCCAGGCAATCTGGCATCACCTAGCAGGCTAACACAAGGAAGGGCTAGAATGAACTGGAGTCCGGATCTGAGGTCACAGCAACCAAGGAGCAGACTGGTGGACTGAGCCTTCCATGAGGAGCTGGTTGCTAGCCTATAGCCTAGAAGGAAGGCAGCCGGTGGGGAGGAAAAAGGAGGGGGAGGGAATAGCCTATGGCACAAGGTTGACAACTGTCTGATTTCTGACCTGGGATCAGGTCTGTCTGCCCCAGACTCTGGGTCCCTCCCAACCAGGCAGGTATGCCCTACACTAAACCTCTGCTTCCTTCCTTGTCTGTTGTGCTGCATCCCAGGGCTGTCTTGGGGCACAGAGAGGCCAACAGGGATGGGTCTCTGGGGTAGGGCTGTGGGATAAAGTCCCTGTCCCTTCCTGGCCAGCAAAGCCAGACACTGGATGGACCATCACATGAGGCCTTCTTCCTCTTCTCCATGACCTGCCCTGGACTCTGCCTGCCTGTGGCCTGAGCTTCCCCATGTTCTAAGCTTTCACCATCCTTACATCAGACCTCCCAGCCCATCACACTGAGCCTTGCAAAACATGCTGGGGAACACAAATCTGAATGTGGCTATTACAACCCAGTGTGGCATGAACACCAGGTACATGTGCTAAGTGAACTTGCATGCTCCCAAAGGAGGGGGGACCAGACAGTCCCTCCATTCATCCTCCTTCCCCTGACATCCCAGTCTCAACCTCCACTAGTCCTCCCTCAGTGACCTTCTGCAACACACTTGTCTTTTCCAGGCTTCTGTTTACCCCTCTCTGTAAGTCAGGGCTATTATTTTCCACCCCCTCTTCCTCATGGGATTCTTAGAAGACTCGAGTAATAGAACAAACTTCCTGTAGGTATGAAAAGGATTTAAAGTTATATTGCAATATCAGATTCTAGTTCAAAACCATTACACAGCTCCTGTAGCCAGATTGAGCAAGGCTAGGCACTTGCACAGACGTTTGTTGTGGTCCTCTGTAAGTTAAGTCTCATGGAAACTCCTATCTACAGTCATTCTGTCCTCATTTTACAGACAAGGAAGTTCAGAGCAAGATTTGCCTAAGACCACTTACAAAAATGGTAGACCCAGGATTTAAACTCAGGGACAGCTAGGAAGCAGCTACTTAGGGGAAGGAGTCAGAATGACAGTTTTCCATAATGACCCAGGTTACTATACGCCACAAAACCCACTCTACACACAGCAACACCCATAACTGTGCCCCAGCTCCACCCAGTGATGGGCTGTGAGGGCTCATAGATAATTTTGTTCTAAGGCCTAATGTCCTGGAAGGAAAAGTGTGGTCTGTTGATTCCCAAATAGAAAGGGTGGCAGGAACTGGGAAAACTGGCCTCCTTTTTTTTTTTTTTCCCCCTGATTCCTGAGGCTTGAACTCTGGGGCCCAGGTGCTATCCCTGAGCTCCTTTTGCTCAAGGCTAGCGCTCTACCACTTGAGCAACAGCACCACTTCCGGCCTTTTCTGTGATTGAATTGGAACTAAGAGTCTCACAGACTTTCCTGCCTGGGCTGGAGTAGAATCCTGATCCTCAGATCTCAGCCTCCTAAGTAGCTAGGATTACAGACGTGAGCCACCAGTGCCCAGCTTGAATTTTAAAGAACTTCTGCTTGAATTCTAAAGAAACTTTTTTTCTTTAGGGTAGTGGACGTTTACCTCTGTTTGCTTTGTTGTGAAGATACCACTAAGCCATTCCTCCAACCCTATAGATTAGCCTCCTTGATGTTCCCCAAACCCACTAGAACAATTCATTCCTGTCCCAGGGCCTTTACACTAACTTTTCCCTCTATCCAGAATGCTTTTCCACCAGATGCCTGCATATCTGGTTCTCATGTCTCCTTCAGGGCTTTGCTCAAAATGTCACTTGTCAGTGAGGCCCTCCCAGACACTCTGTTTAAAATTCCAGCCCTTAAGCCAGGTACCAATGACTCACGCCTGTAATCCTAGCTACTCAGGAGGCTGAGATCTCAGGATCGTGGTTCAAAGCCAGCCTGAGCAGGAAAGTCCAAGACTCTTATCTCCAATAAACTACTCCAGAAAAGCCTGAAGTAGGGCTGTGGCTCAAGTGGTAGGGTGCTAGCCTTTAGCAAAAGAAGCTCAGGGAGTCAGCACCGGTGGCTCAAGCTTATAATCCTAGCTACTCAGGAGGCTGAGATCTTAGGATGGAGGTTCAAAGCCAGCCTGGGCAGGAAAGTCTGTGAGACTCTTATCTCCAATAAACCATTCAGAAAACCGGAAGTGGTGCTGTGGTTCCAGAGGTAGAGCACTAGGCTTGAGCTGAAGAGCTGAGGGACAGCACCCAGACCCAGAGTTCAAGCCCCACAATCGACAAAAAAAAGAAGCAGCAGCAGCTCAGGGAGAGTGCCTAGGCCCTGAGTTCAAGCACCAGAACAGGAAGAGAAAACAAAACAAAACTGGAAGTGGAGCTGTGGCTCAAGTGGTAGAACAAAAGAAGTTCAGGGAGAGCACTGCGGCCCTAAGTTTCAAGCCCCGTTGACAAACAACAACAATAAATCCAGCCAGGCGCCGGTGGCTCACACCTATAATCCTAGCTACTCAGGAGGCTGAGATCTGAGGATTGCGGTTCAAAACCAGCCAAGGCAGGCAAGTCCGTGAGACTCTTATCTCCAATAAACCACTCGAAAACCGGAAGTGGCGCGGTGGCTCAAGCGGTAGAGCGCTCATCTTGAGCCGAAGAGCTGAGGGACAGCCCCTAAGCCCGGAGTTCAAGTCCCACGACTGACCAAAACAAACAAGCAAACAATAAATCTAGCCTCTACCACCCCAAACCCCAAGTCCCTTACTCTGCTTTTTCTCTGTAGCATTTACCAGCCTGACAAACTGTATTTTCCCCATTTATTGTGTAGTATCAGCCAGCCCCACGGGGACCTCAGCAATCAGGGGACAGGGACTTTCTTTTGAGCCTCTAGAGCACAGGGTCTAGCACAGAGCAGACAAATGCTCAGCAAATGTTTGAACAAGTGACTCAAACTAAGGAGGGATGTGCTGGGCCCTGGTCTACACAGGAAGCAGAGATGCAGCTTTAGTGCCCTGGCCTTCTGCCCTCAGCCTGGTTCTGTCCCCTCTCTTCAATGTCAAGGGACCAGCTTGGGTTTGCCAGAACTAGGGGCTCCGGGTCCTGGGTCCTTTCCTGTGATGTATAGAGTTATTATCTTCCCTGGGGCCTGGGCCAGGAAAGCAGCAAGTGAGTGTCCAGTGTGTCCATACAGAGACCTTAGCCCTTGCCGGCCATGTCAGTCTCAACTCTCAGAGGCCAGGCTGAGAGCAGAATCTCCTTGCTTGTTCTGCTTCTTGATTTGTGGAATGGGATGATCCCCCTAGAAACGCCAGCTGCTATGGCAAAGGTGGCAGCCTCTTTGCTTTCCTGTGGCTTCCACAGAGGACCATTCTCCGCTCAGGAATGAGGGACTGGGAGCACATGAACCGAGGCGCCATCTGCCCAAGCTTGTCAACTTCTGCTCAAGCAAGTCTGCCCCATGTGCTTTCTGCAGCTCAGGGCCCTGTGTTTGGCCCTGGAGAAAAGGATCTAGCTGTGACCGAAGGAAAGAGCTGCGGGCTGAAGTGGCAGGTGGCCATAGCCAGGAGTAGCTGGGAGTAGCCTGCCTGAGATCACATCCGGGTACCGCTCTTTCTCACAGTGGCCTTGGGCAAGTTGCATAAGATGTTAGTGCCTTGCAGGGTTGCCGCTGGAACCCAATGTGCAAACACACAGGAAGCACTCTGAACAGATGAGTCTCAGTGAATATTCATTACATGTGAGCCAACAACACACTACCATCATCTCTATTAGCACCATCATCATCATCACACTACCATCACCACCCCCATTACCATTACCCCACCATCTCCACCAACACCATCAACATTACCACCATCATCACTATCACTACCACTCAATCACAATCACCCCCATCACCATTGTAATATGGCCACCATCATCACTATCATCACTACCAATCACCACCATCACCATCATCATCACCACTATCACCAGCACTGCCATCAGTACCATCACCACATCAACCACCATAACCATACAGCATCTGTCCCTCACAATGGGTTCTGAACAGTACCAGGGCAGGAGTCACACTTGTACCTACCATGGCACCCCAGGAGGCCCCTCCAAGTTGCTAAATAAATACATGAGTGAATAAAGAGAAGTTATAGAGAGCAAAAGTGTGAGGAGGAGGAGCCAGGGGGCTTCAATTCACTCCTTCAGCTCTAGCTTTTCCCTTATTTCTATAGATCCACTCCCAATTGGGACATGCCCCCCTAAAGCTGAGAGACTCCCCGGTCTCAGACTCCACTCTTGGCCCTGCCCACCTCTCTTTCCATATTTCTCATGTTTCCCTGACACCTGATGGTTCCCACTGCTTGAGTTCTGGATTGCACTACCCATCTCTGGGCCTCCCTTCGGTCTTATTCCCTCAGCCTGCAACCCTGCCTCACCCGGGCTTCCCATTATGTCTGAGAGTGAGCCCCAGTGCCTCCAATGGGGTTTGGGGCTCTCCATGAGCTATTGCCAACCTGCAGATTGCCTCAGTCTGGGCCTAGAAGAGCCTGTGGCTGGTCCAGTCAGCCAGCCCTGTGTGGGAATGCAGGCCATTTGCAGTTGGGGCCCTAGGCCCAATGCCGCTTTCATGTTAGCCCCACAACAGCTCCACTCCTCCATATTGCAGAGGAGGAAACAGGCACAATAAGATGAAAGGCTCAAGTCATTCATCTTAGCAATGTGTACTGCATGCCTACCCTGCACCAAGCACTGGGAACTTGCTCACAGAAGCCAAGAGGAACAGGAGTCCAGCATCTAAGGGTGGGACATGGCTCAGGGGTACGGTGCTTACCTAGCATGTATGAGGTCCTAGGTTTCACCTCCAGCACTGCAAAAATAAACAAATACCATGTCCCTCAAATTACTAAGGTCTCAAAAGTTAGAGAGAGAGGCTTGAATAACAGGGAAGTCTTCTTCCAGGAGTTGACATTTCAACATTACCCAGTGTTTGGGGTGGGCATAGCTGAAGCACCGGGAGCCTGGGACCATGGGCTTTGTGAAGGGAAGGCCAGGTCTGGGCCTTGTGAGCCAAACAGCTTTTGCTTGGATAGCGATGGGGAGCCACAGAGGGTACGAAGCAGCCATGTCTACATGTTCAACCACACTTTGGCACCGTGTGAAGAGGGAGGAAGTGAGAGGCAGGACAGTGTGTGCCCTGGCGGGGGAGGAGGTGACAAGAACTCATGTGGGGGGTTGGGAAGGGCCCTGCATAACCCATACTCCAGCCTCTACTAGTCCTGAAGACTCTGGGCAAAGTGACCCCTGGGGAGCTCAGCATGCCTGGCACCACCAGGACAGGGCTGGCTGCCTGGGCTGACTGGATGGACAATCCCTAGGCGATCCCTGGCCTCTAGCCAAGGGCACCTGGTACTCCATTCTCTGAGAGGGCAGAGGGCAGGTGTGTCCTGTGCCCACCTCTGGGTCAGCCCCAACACAGCTGCTAGCCCCCAGGAGGTCTCAGCAAATCTCTGCAGAATGAATGAGCAGGTCTGGTACACAGCAGGCACCTGTCAGTCTGCTGAGCCAACCAGTGAATGAAAGGACCAGATTGCCTGCGGCCCTGTATTGTTTTTGTTTGTTTGTTTTGTACATTTGGCTTTTTTTTTAAGGTAGGATCTCATTATGTATCCCAGGTTGGTCTTGAACTTTCATAGTCTTTCTGGCCACATCCTCCTGAAGCTGGGATTACAGGTGTATACAGGGCTACTCGAGTATCCCCGTTCTGCTTGCTGGAGGTTTTTCATATTAATCTGAATTCCTTAGAATAACTAGAACTGCTGTCAAATGCAGAACCTTGACTAAGGCCCTTACCTGCAGCCATCCAACCACCATGCAGAGCAGGTTCTATTGCTATGGTTGGCTTACAGAGGAGAAAGCTGAGGCCCAGAAAGGTTCATTTATTTCCCCACAGTCACCCAGCTACCAAGCAGCATGGCCAGATTCGAAGGCAGGCCTGGGTTCATCTCAGCTACACTGATCACCTCCTAAACTAATATCTTACTAGTGACATCATGAGTCCCAGCTCAGGGGCAGGGCCCTGCTGCTGGCAGGTCCCAGAGGAGACACACCAGCTCTCCACAACACCAGGGGTACTGCCTGGTCCCCACAGCAGCCTGGGACTACCTTCCTGTGAAGAGCCCTGGCTAGGAGCTGGGGAACTTTTCCACAGCAGCACAGCTGAGCCCAGGGTGGAGGAAAGCCTTGGGCCTCATCTTCTGGGGTCTGGCCAAGGACTCTTTCCTACATCTTCCTCCACTCCTGTCCCCAACTAAGGGACAGGGCCCCTTTGGCAGAGGAGCAATATAGAGATAGGGGATCGAGTCCAGGAGACCCTCCCCATGCCAGATGTGGCTCAAAGTCTGCAGCCACGGCACTGACCCCAGGCTGACCTCTCCTCTCTGCCTCATTCCCAAATGGGCAGAAACCATGAAAATTGAGCTTTGGGATCTGCAAGGGATGCTGGGTGTTTTGACCCACGTGCATGGCCTAGCTGCACGTGCATGGAAATCATAGCAACAGCAGGGGTGGCAGCGGTATCACCTGCCAGCCCTCGGCCACATGCCCTGCATTCTTTGGGCTTTCGAAGCCCTCTATTCCCATAATGCTCTCCAATGAAGCAGCTCCTACATAACTGTCCCCATTTTGCTAATGTAGAATTTGGCACAGAGAAGTTAAGCAGAATGTCTGTGTTACACAGCACATAGATGACAGATTTAGGGTGCAAAACTGAGGCAGCCTGGTTTCAGAGTCTGGTGGGTCAGCAGGACACAGAGAGATTGGGGAAGCCAGGTGGCAAGGGAGCAAGGGGCTAGTTGCGTCTCACCCCCTTGGAGACCTTCCTGCTGTTGGTTTTACTCTCCCTGCTGCCCTGAGCCCAGCACTGCCCAAATCACACTCTGGCATGGCTTTCTCTCAGTGTAGCCTGGACGTGGGTCAGCGCCTCTCCCTTTAGGACCGCTAGCTCAGAGCAGAGGCCACCCAGAGGAGCTGATGCTGGGGTCCTGGCTCCCAGGAATGGAGCAGCTGATTGGCTTGGAGCTCCAAGCCACTCCCTGCCCTTCTAAACTGCAGAGTTCCTTAACCCCATTGGTACACCCTGTTTGTGCCTAATCAGCATGTCCAAATGAGCACCACCCTGCCTATCCTAGCAAAAGCTACCATCCCAAGTCTCTAATGCCACAGGCAGGCACTGCCATAATACCCATACCCCCTCAGCTAAGCCAAGTTGCTCAAAAGATGGGTGGTTCAGGGAGCCGCATTGCCTCTTACCAGCTGTGCAGCCTCAGGTGTGAGTCTTGACTTCTCTGAGCCTTGGGATCCTGGGAGCCACTCTGGACAACCATGTGGAGTCACGCATATAAGGTACTCAGCACTTCATAAGCACTCAGCAAACCGAGGCTGAAGCACTGTCACTTTCTACCCTGTGGCAAGCACTTGCTGAGTGCTGTATGCACCCCAAATGATTCCCCATTACAATTTTCACTGGTGTCTCTCTTCCCATTTCACAGATGTGGAAATGGAGGCTCAATGAAGTGAAGATATGTGTAAAACTACACATCTGGTTAGAGAGTCAGGACTTGAACCCAGGGTGCAGGAACACCCCCAAGAGCTCATCTGCTCTTAGTCCCAAAGGGCAGCCTGGACTCAGGAAGCCCACTGTTCCAGGGGCCAGCCCCTCCTCCTTCCTACCTCCTCTGGCTCATAACTCCCTCCTCGAGCCCTGAAGTGGGGTGGAGGGCTCCTCCACCCTGAAAGAGGACACTGACCCCTCCTTCTAGGAACTCTCTTCCACCTCCATCCATTGTCCTCTGGCAACTCTGCTTGTGTCCCCTGTCCCCAGACCCAGTGCACCAGCCACCCACAGTGGACAGGACAGGGCACAGCTCTCAACCCCTGAGCCTCTCTTCATCTCTGCACAGTCAGCCCCATGAGACAGGTGACATCGCCAGCCCAATTTATAGAAGAGGTGACTGTGGGGCTGAGAAGTTGGCTCAGTGGTATAGCGCTTGCCTTGCATGCCTGAGGCCCTGGGTTCGATTCCTCAGCACCACATAAGCAAAAAAGAAAAAAAAAAGCCGGAAGTGGTGCTGTGGCTCAAGTGGTAGAGCGCTAGCCTTGAGCTGAAGAGCTGAGGGACAGCACTCAGGCCCAGAGTTCAGGCCCCACAACTGGACCCAAAAAAAAAAAAAGAAGAAGAAGAGGTGACTGTGGCTCAGATGAGCAACTTTCCCAACTTCATTCCCATCAGTGAGTGGCAGGATTACAATCCTGAGCCTGGAGCCCCACTCTGATCCCAAAGCTCCCTCAGTTAGCAGCCCCCAGCTTCTCAGGTAACTACTCAGAGTAAGAGTCCTGTCTGCAGCTCCTTCTTTTTTTTTTTTTTTTTTTTTTATTCCGGTCGTGGGGCCTGAACTCTGGGCCTGGGCGCTGTCCCTCAGCTCTTCAGCTCAAGGCTAGCACTCTACCACTTGAGCCACAGTGCCACTTCTGGCTTTTTTTCTTTTTGCTTATATGGTGCTGAGGAATCGAACCCAGGGCCTCAGGCTTGCAAGGCAAGCGCTCTATCACTGAGCCACCTTCCCAGCCCCTGCAGCTCCTTCTTAAGGGCTTGCCTCTGCCCAGTCCTTGGCATAGATGCTTCTAAACTGTAGACCACATTGTCCAAGGGATGGATCAGCTCTGCAGCATCACCTTCCCATTTTATAGATGAGGAAACTAAGATTCAGGAAGGGTTGTAAGGTAGTAAATGGCAGAGCCTGGACTCATCCCTCCCTGCCCCCATGCTGTGCCTACCTGTAGTGGCCTCAAGTTCAACATGAAGGCCAGGGGGGGTGTGGCTCAGTGATCTAGCTTGCCTACTATGTGTAAGGCTAACTCCACATAGACTTGTCGCTGCTCAGCCTGCTGCTGCTCCACTTCAGAGCCCTGGAGGGAGAGTCGATCCCTGTGGACCTGCCAAGCCTGAGCTCTGAGCTGCTCCTGGCCCATACCTTCATGCCACACCACAAGGGCCTCATAGAGGCTGACAGCTACCTGGCTTTGGGATCTTTGCAGTAGGAAGAGGGATCTTGGAGGCACCCCAAGGTGGAGTGGCCTGCCTGGCAGACTTGATTTCATGCTATCTTCCCTACTCTCCCATGGGGCACAAGCTTTATTACCATGGACACTCAAGGCGCCAGGGGATGAGAGCAGGCAAGTCACCTGCCTGTAACCAGGCAGTTCTGAAGTCAGGTGTGTCCATGGCCAAGTTGC
This sequence comes from Dipodomys merriami, assembly GCF_024711535.1. Lineage (NCBI taxonomy): Eukaryota > Metazoa > Chordata > Mammalia > Rodentia > Heteromyidae > Dipodomys > Dipodomys merriami. The sequence continues at coordinate 70,087,749 of NW_027206290.1, forward strand.
CCTCTGGTCATCCCTTCGGCTGCTCGGCCTGGTCAAGAACTCAGTGCCCAGACAAGTCCCTTTCCGTCTCCCCGTGAGACTGTCAACCCCACTAAGCATTTTCACAGCTGTCTTTTTTACACTTCTCCTCAACCCCGGAGGGGAAGGACAGTCATCAGACTGTTTCAGATGAAGAAACTGAAGCTCTGAGTGGTTACCTGGCTGCGTGCCAGCAAAGGCTGTGCCTTGGTTTGTGAACCTGTAGAATGGGGTCACAACAGCGTCTGCGGGTACCTGAGGAACATAAGACAGTGGAAGCTGTGGGCTCTTGGTGACACTCCCATAGGACGTCCTGAGACAAGACTGGGGCGTTTGTCTCCCACCGTGACATCCAGTCAGGCTTGGCCCGCAGCAGGAAGGGCCCCTGTCTCCTTGAGGGCTCCTCAGCCTGGGATGCCCGGAAAGGGATGAGTCATCCACTCAAGCAGACTTCCCAGGAGGCTCTCATGGTCCCAGCCCCACGGAAGTTCCAGGCTGGATGGGGGCTCTTTACACATGGTGGCTCCCAAGCTGGCCCACGGAGGTCTGAGTCTCCAGATCTGCTTCTTGGGCTCTAACCAGCACCACTGCGGCCCTGAAGACCCCATGGGTTAGGCCCATGGAACTCCGCTTTCCCCCCACCACTCCAGCTTTGTCCCAGGTCTCTCAGGCAAGAATCACCTGGTTTCCTAAACTCCCCTCCTTCCAGCCTTGATGCCTGGGGCCTGCAGGTCACTCAAACCCAGCTGTTCCACCTCTTGCCCGGTAAGGAGGCCCTTCCTTTCTACTCCCCAAAGCCCATCCTCCTTTGGTCATAGAACTACACAGTTCCTTCTAGAACCTCATCCAACCTTACCCCCAACCCCTCACACACATACTTCAAGTGACTTTCCCGTTCCTTCTCCTCCATCTGGGCTCAGCGAGGATACTGTCCCCTCAGGATGCTACCACAGCTCTCAGGCTACCCATCCCTACTCACTCACTCACCATCCCACCCCTACCCCCCCACCTCCCCGCATGTGCCCAACAGGAAAGCAGCTATATCCTAACAGGTCACACCTACCCGGCCACAACCAGTCCCACCCTGGGATGAGTGTCAGGTCCCTGTGGGCTGTTCTCACAGAAAGATGCTTCTGAACTCACAGTTCAATTCAAATGCCAGTCTGCCAAGGACTTTCCAGACCCTCTCAGAAAGAGGACTTGGGCTTGGGCCTCCTAAATGGACAACAGAGCCAGTTCTCAGTCTCTGGCTCTAAGGCACCTACCTTTAGGAGTAGGAGCTCATCTGCCCTGTTGGATCTTATGGACTTGAGGTGGACAGAGCCTAAACACAGAACTGGTCAAATAAGAGCTGATTAAGTAGAAAGAGAGATGAAAAATTAAGAAGAGAGAGGGAGAGAGAATCTAAGGGATCAAGATGGATCTGAGTGGTGATCTGGGAGGCCTCTCTGAGGAGGTGAATCTTGAGCAAACACTTGAAGGAAAAAGGAGCTGTCCTTGCAGAGAACTGAGGAGAAAGCTGTCAGGCTGGGGGAAAAGACAGTGCAAGGGCCCTGGAGCAAGACTGTGTTCGGAGAATGGCAAAGAGGCCAACGTGGGCATGGCCAAATGAGTGAGGGAGAGTAGAAGGTGGTAAGGGCAGCAGATCCAGGTTGTGCAGGGCTTTATCAGCCTCAGGGAAGGCTCTGGCTTGGAGTCTAATAATATAATATCTTAGAGCATTTTTAGCAGAAAAGGTTGGGGGAATCTGTTTGCTTCTGCAGTCTCCTCTGGACAAACAAGGAACTCTGGGGCAGAGTGGACCTAGCCGCACAGTACGAGATTTCTGCCCCTCCTAGCTGGTCTAGAGGCAGCGGCAAGCAGCAGTGGTAGGGTGCCAGCTGTACTCTGAAGGGAGCATCCACAGGACTTGTAAATGGGCTAGGTATGAGGAAGAAGAGGTAAAAGGGCAAGTGCCTCCCAGATATGGCTCAGAGGGAGGTAGCAGGAGAAGGAGCAGGGCAGGAGCAAGAGAAAGTAAGAAAGTAAAGAAGGGAATGAATGAGTGGCCTGCCTTGATTCTGCACCAAGCTTCAGCTGCCATTCACCTTTAGTAAGTGTTTCTACTCTGCCTCAGTTTCCCTATCTGCAGTGGAGGAGCGTCATGTCCCAAGGTGGCCAAGAAGACTGTAGGTTATGAGAGGGACATATCCCCACTGCTCTTCTCCCCCACCCCCCCAACACAGCCCAGGCCAGACCCACAGCCATGGCTGAAATGAGAGGAGTGGGGATAGGGAAGAAAGGCCATCTGCTTCCCCCAACCTCTCTGGAATTCTGGAAAGCTTGTGGATAGGACTCTGTGAGACTGAGCTTGGGTGGGCACGAGAGCGAGGCATTCCTGCTGTCCTCCTTCCCAGGTGCCTGCAACTGCTCAGGGCTGTGGTCAAGCAGCCCTGTAACCTCAGGCCTGGCCTCTTGCTCCTTATGGGACTTGGAGACATTCCCTGGCTACTCTGGGACAGGTTCTCATCGCTCTCTGGCAGAGACTGGGCTGAAGAAATGAAATAAAACTGGACATGGGTGTGACTTGAATAACTGGGAGCCCTGATCAGACTTTCAATGGAGGGACTACATTCTTTGTTCTTCCATGGTCCAGAACTCAGAGTCTCTGCCAGGGGGGCAGGGGACATATGTGAGGGATTTCACCTATTCAAGGGCTAAGACCTGCTCCCAGCTCCCTTCTAAGTACCAGGCAGAGATTCAGACCCAAGCACCTACTGGGTCCATCAAGCTTCCCAGGCCCAAATGGCACTAGAGACCAGAAATGACTTGGACACAATCACCAGGGAACTGAGCACAGCTGCTGCCTGCTCTGAACCAGAAACTTGGCTCTATGCTTCATCTCTACACTTCCATTTAACATCTTCCACATCATTTATCATCATCCCCACTTCTGGGATGAGAAAACAGAGGCTGCACAAGATCCCAGAGCAGCTAACATCTCCTAAAATTCGTTGCATTTAGGGGACTCTGCATGCTTCAAACGTTAACTCTCACACATTAACTACCAATGAGGAGATAGGATTTGTCTGTCTATTTTACTGATGAGAAAATTAAGGCCAAATGGAGAACAAGGACAGAATCAAGGCCATGTAACTTGAAAGCCTAACCTCTTCATCTCCCCTCTGGGTCAGAATTAAGAGTCCTTGTTCTAATATGTGATGGGCCTTGCCAGGCTGCAGGCAGCTTCCTTCTGTTCCTTTGCCTGCTTTGGGGTTCAGGGGTCAGACATGGCTTAACAGAAGCATGTAGCGTCACCATCATCATCAAACGACAGCACACCCTTCTCCAGTTTGCCAGGATGTGGCGCTTTGGAGCCTGTTTTCCAGATGAGGAAGCTTAAGACTCCAGGGGCTGCTCCCCACCTCCCTTCAAGCTGCAAGGAAGGGATGGAGCTGGGATTTCAGAGGTCCTGGCCCTTCACCTCAAGTTCAGAGCCCCTCCCCCGCCTCCAGAAGTACATCCCCCTCCTCCCACTCCATCCTCTGCCCATACGTGGCTTTGGGCTTTGTGGTACATCCACAGCAGTGGTCATACCCTGGGGGGTGGGGGTCACCATCATGGAAACATGGCTGTACCTCTTCTACCCCCTTCCTGGTGTGTACTTGGCCTCCTCCAGTCCCTGAAATCCCAGGGGTGGTCAGGGCCACGGCAGCCACTTGAGCTAACCTGGCTGTGACAAAGGACACACCATCAGTACCGCACTGCCAGCCAGAGCTTTCAATCAGAGCCTTGCACACATGTGCCTGAATCGTCACACCCGTGGTCTGCCAACACCACCCCCAGGTGCTCCCACATCTGCCGACACAGACGCTTCCAACCACACACTCATAGCACACTGGGCCCCCTCCACCCGAGTATGCATACACACCTTGCCCTGGGACACATTCACACTAGCTAGCACTCCCAGCATGCATACAGACAGACAGGCTCTCACCCACACCCACACCTACCCGGCAGCCCGTGTGTGCATGCACACCCCAGGCACACACATGGTCTGCCCCGTGGGCACACACCACTGAGCACAACCCTCAATCAACTCACAGCCTTAAGGTAAGAGCTGGCTTGGAGTAGGCTAGGTTTGCCAGAGGCATTCAACCTTTGTCATGGACAGCCTCAGACAGACACCCACCCTCCTCCTACTCCCGGGATCCCAGATGGGCCTCCTGGCCTTCTAGCCACTCAGGGACAGAAAAGCAGCCGGCAGGGCCGTAACAGAGAGGACACTCATGCCAGATCTTAGCCAAGGAAGAAGAGTGCATGCTGTCCCCACGCCCCAGCAGAATGACCCTGGAGCCAAAGCAGAGGTCCTAGGAAGATACAGTGTGACTGTCCATTACCCAGGCTCCAAAATGCAGCTCAGAGTCCCCAGATTCATATCACCCAAATTATAGGTGATTAATTAACAATAACAACAACAACAACAAAGTCCTCCTTTTACCATTCAAGAGAATTCTAAATGGAGCCTATGTGAGACATGCTGTCAACCTTCTCCCCAAACTCCCCTGGGACTCAGGACAACAGAGGCCTCCTTCTTCTCCACCCCGTACCCATCCTACGGAGCTCCAGGAAAGCCCCAGACATCTTACATAGCCCCAGGCACTGGCCTATGATCACAGACATCTTGACCATAGAGGTTCTTCTAAACTAATTCAGATTGAAGTGTAATGGACTGAAATCTTGTCACAAAGGACCTAGACTTTCAAATTGGATCAGGTTGTAAGACACCTCAGGGTCAGAGGGACATGTGTACAAGGCAGCACCCACTCAGGGCCTGCCCCTGTCATTGGAGTGGCACAGGGGAATTGGTGGCAATAATCACAGAACACTGGCCTGTGGGCTACTAGGAGAATTCCACAGGCAGAGGCATAGCAGTAGCCCAGCACAGAGGTAGGCATAGGGTAAGTAACTCAGAAACTGAGTTGATACTGTTTCGATCATTTGAAGAAAACCAGGAAGTACTGAGGCGTTCAACAGAAGGTCAAGGCACATATCACACACTGTGCTAAGTCAGAGGCCCTTTCCCGCCCAGACCAGCGGCCGCAGGTGCCAAAGCTTTACACAAAAGCTCTAGGGAGAAAGACTTAGGACTGTGAAAAACGCTTTCCACTAAATGAACGCTGTCCGCAAACTGGGAAAAGACCACCATTAGTCAATTTGGCCAGTGGAACACCTGGGGTCCAGCTCTGGGAGCCTGGTGTTGACAGTGGAGTTTGGTAATCACAGAAGGTCCCATGAGGAATGGGACTCTCATGGTGGGATTCCTGGCATGTGAGGGGTTGGACCGGCCTGTGTTCCAGGGCTAGCTCTCCACCAGTAGATGCTGCCCCTCCCTGCAGGCCTCCCTTTTCCCCTCTGGAAGATGACTCCACTGGGCTGTGTCCTGTCCATCTTTCTCCAAAAAGCTTTGGGGTTCTCTGGTCCTAGAAATTGATTGCAGACCATGCTTTCTCTTCCACTGGAAACCTATCACCTTCACAGACCCCAGGAATGATCCCATCTGAGAGCAGGGTGCCTCAAGAAGGTTGGATTTGCTTATGACTTAGAAGGGAATTGGGTGGGGGGCAGGGAGGGGTAAGGAGGGTCCTCCCTTCTAAGGGGCTCATTTCCCCCTGAATGGCAGCCCACAGTGGCTGGAGCAGGTCAAATACAAGAAATAATAAATCCTAACCAAGGCTTTGCCCAGCCAGAAATGCGGCTGGCTCTTGTCCTAAAAAGATCTTATCCCCATGAGCCTGGGTGGAGGACTCCGCCCTCCCCACTGGGCCTTGGGCCTGCACCTTCTACTTCCTGTGACAACCTGCAAAACCAAAGCCCAACTGCACCCCCAGCCCAAGCTTCCCTCCACGTCCAGCCCCACCCCCACGTGGGCCCCAGCTGCAGGAGGGCCCTGCACAGTGTAATTCCCTTCACCCTCCTCTCCACCCTGGCCCGTCCGGACAGATTAAGCCTTTGTCACACACACCCAGAAAAGCTCAGGGCCAGATGGGACAGGACAAGTGGTGTCAGATCATCGACCCGCAGCCGGCCAGGACTAGGGAAGGGCCCCCGACCACAGCACTGCATATGGCTTGGGGGGGGGAAGGGGAGGAGGAAAGGGGGCCCAGGGCAGGGGCCGCCAGAGAGCAACAAGGAAGAGAGATGACACACTATGGCCTTACCCTTGGGACTAAGGCCATACACGCTCTTGCTGCTGCTGCTGGGTGACCCAACTCTCAGGCCCCTCTTCCTTGACATTTCTGCCTGCTTGCCTTCTCTGGAAGCCTCCAGAAGCTTTACCACATCCTCAGCCATGCTTACTTCTCATACCAGCTCAGTGCCCTAGGACCAAGTGCTGAGCCCCACCCACCCCACTTGTCCAGGGCTCATCTTGAGGCTTGCAGGTTGCAAATAAATGCATTGGACAAATGTTTATGATTCAATGACCTTCACAAAAACCCACCCAAGACAAAATTACAAGATCTCTCCCAAATAGCCCTAGAGGCAGTGACAACTTTAGTGTGTGTGTGTGTGTGTGTGTGTGTGTGTGTGTGTGTGTATGTGTGTGTGTGTGTCTGTGGTATGGTCAGTGAAGGCAGGGGATGTCTTTTGCACCTTTCAAAGAAGGTCCCATTCAGTCCCTGCCATGGCTGCCCCAGAATTCCCTGCAAGATTTCTTCCTCTTAGACCAGTGAAAAGGAAAATGGGAATATAAAAATGATAATGGAACCCAGGAAGGCACTTGGCAATGGGGGTGGCAGCACTCAGGGCATCTCCTGTGGCTGGCTCCTGCTAGCTGGGAGAGTGGCAGGTAACTAACGGGCTCTCTGGGGACTGGCAGGCCGGGCAGGCTGGCGTGGGAGCTGGAGGGGAGGACTGTCACAGGAGGGCATGTCTGTTGTGTTTGCTGTCTTCCTGGCAGCCTGGACTGGGAGGTCCGGGTCCCCATTCTCTGCCTCCCAGGCAGGTGGGCCCTTGAGGAGGTTTATTATTGGTGTGAGAGGCAGGGTTGGAGGCCTGTGCAGTCCCTGCTGCCAGAGGTGGGCAGGGTGGGTCTAAGGAGGCCTAGCACCCTGTGGCCTGGGTAGGAGCATTTCTCGGTTTTGACAGTTATGTGAACAGGGGATAGCCGGATTGCCTGCCTCACCAAGCCCACCACCTTGGAGAGGGCTCACAGAGAGCCAGTAAGACAGCTGCCAGGTGGGGGTCCTCCAACTCCAGTGGTGCGTGGTTTAGGGGCTCCTGCCTCAGACTAGGAAAGAGGCTCGATTGTGATTCTCAGGTGCCCAGGAGAGATGACCAGAAAGAGGGGTGGGGCAGGGTACTGACCTGGGAAGCCCTGTGGGCAGAGGGCACTGATCCAGGGTGGGGGGCACAGCCCCAGCCAACCATTTGGTGGGTCAGTGACTGGGAAAAGCCATCTTCAGGCGGAGCTCTGGTCCAAGATGGAGAAAAGCGAGGCTCGGGTACCAAACTACTAGGGTGGGGAGGGCTAACCTAGGCTGAGGCCATGTCTCCTGCTCCCCGCGTGGGCAGTGATTTGGCTAAAGGGAGGGTCTTGGACTCAGGAGGGGGGACAATGACCCAGACCCCCTGGGTTTGGGGGAGACCAAGGGTCTCTGGCTCGCGCCAGGGGGGCGCACCCCACGGTTCCTCCCGCTCCGGGAACCGGGCCGGGCAGGCGCGTCCCTCGGCCCTGCCCCTGTTCCCTGGCCGGCGGGCCGGAGGCGGCCGCGGCGCAGATGGGCGGCTGGCGGCCGCGGCGCGGTTATCGGCGCTCCTCGCAGATGGGCCGCCCGCCCGCCCGCCCGCCCTCCGCGCTCGCGGCGCCCCGCTCCCCGCGGCCTGCAGCCCCGTCCCCCGGGCGCGGGGGGGAGGCGCCTCCGGATCTGCTCCCCAGCTCCCGCCCCCCTCCCTGGCGGCCCCCTCACCCCGCGGGCCGGGCCCGGGCGGCCGCCGGCGGGGAGGGGGAGGGGACAAGTGCACTTTTCGTAACGACCGAATCAATTGTGTGTGAAGAGCCCGCTCCGGCCAGGGACGGGGCTGAGCGCGGGGCGGGCGGGCCGGACGGGGGAGGAGCGGAGGGGAGAGCGGGGGGGGGGGGGTGAAGGAGGAGGGAGGCCGGCGCGGGGCGGCCCGGCTCTCGCGCTCCGGCCGGGCGAGGCCAGGGAGGGATTGGGGGGCACCGGGGGCGGGAAGGGAGGGCACCCAGGCCGGGCCGGACCGGGGGTGGGACGCACTGGAGAGGGTCTCCGCGACGGAAAGTTCAAAGCTCAGCAGCGCCCCGGGAGCGGCCGCCCCCCTCCAGCCCCCACCCTCTGCAGAACAATAAGGTCCCGGCGGGGAGCCGCGGGGCCCGCGCCGCACGCCCTCTCCAGGGCGCCCCGGGCCGGAGGGGACGCCCCCGCCCGGCCGCCGGCCTCCCTCCCTCTCGCCGGCTGCGGCTCCCCGCCCCCTCCCCCGAGCCTCCCCGCCCGGACCCGGCCGGCCCCGGGGACGGGGGAGGGGAGAGGATGGATAGGTCAGGCCGCCCCCGTCCCAAGGAGGGGGGAACGCGGGCCGGGGAGGGGGGCGGAGGGGGCGCCCCACCCACCCGCGGGAGGCCGCTCCTGCGCCAGGCTGCGGCTCCGGCCGCCCCTCCCCGGGCTAGCGCCGGGTGGGGTCGGGGCGGCAGTGCCCCGGCTGGCCCCCTCCCCAGGCGCTGGGAGGCCGCGCGGACTCCCGGTCCCGTGGCTGCCCCTGGCTCCCCACCCCCGCGGCACCACCCTGCACACACACACGCGCGCGCACACACACACACACACACACACACACACACACATACACCCGCACACACACCGCCCAGCCGGCCGGGGGCGGGAGCGCGAGGCGCCCGGGACAGGCAGCCCCGGGGCGGGGGGGGGGGGGGTGGCTCGGGCTTCGCAGCAGCCGCCTGCTGGCGGGGGGAGGGGACGGGAGGACGAAACACGCTGGGGTGAGCAGCCCGGGACAGCCCGCCCGACCCCGCCACGGCCCCGGGCAGCGGCGCAGAGGGGGGCAGGGAAGCCCCAAACCCGTTGCTCTGCCCGGGCGAACCCGGGCGGACTGGGGAGCCAGGGGATGCGTGCACCTCGGGCAGGCGGGACACACCGACAACCTCAGCGACACACGTTCGGACACACATCCCCACCCCCGCCCCCGCCCGCCCGAGCCCCGCCGCGGGACCGGCCCGTGGCCGCCGCGCGCGCACTCACCGAGCCCGTCTTGACCGGCACATACACCACTTGGCCCATCTTGGGTTCCCGGCCGCTGCCCAGGCGGAAGCCCTTGGAGCGCACCCAGAACTGGAACTTGCCTTTCTCGCCGGCCGCGGGGCCGCTGCCCGCGCCGGTCCCGCCGCCGCCCTGCAGGACCTCGGCGATCCGCTGGTATTTGCTGCGTGTCACCGTCTTGGTTTTGGCCGAGTCGCCGTAGGTGCGCAGGCACCAGTCCCGGAACTGGCGGCCCAGCTCCGAGTCCCCGGGGCTGCGCTCGCGCTCCCAGCCCCCGCGCAGCAGCAGCGTCGGCTTCGGCATCCTCCCGCCGCGCCCGGCGCCCTCGGGGGCGGGCCGGCCACCGGGCCGCCCGGTGCTGGGACTGGGCTGGGCCGGGCCGGGCCGGGCTGAGCCGGGGCGCGCCGCGGCCGGGGCTGTCCCGCGGGGTGGCTCCGGCGCAGCGGCTCGGATGGGCGCGGGCGGCGGCCGGGCGCGCGGGGCTGCGGCGCGCTCTGTCCTGCTCGGGCGGCGGCGGCGGCGGCGGCGGCGGCGTTGGCGGCGGCGGCTCCGGCTCGCCTCCTGCTCCGCCTCCTCCTCCCCCCGGCCGGGATGCAGGAGCGATGGAGGCAGCTCCGGGCCCGGAGGTGCAGAGGGGGCGGGCCGCCCCGCGGGCGGCCGGGGGAGGCGGGAGGCGGGGAGCGGCCCCGGGCACGGGGAGCGAGACCGAGCCTGGGCGCGGGCGGTAGCGGTGGCTGTCAGCTTGCGCGGCTCATCCTGCTCCAGCTCGGGCTCGGGCTCGGGCTCCCGCTGCCGCTGCTCTTCCTCCTCCTCCTCCTCCTCCTCTTCCTCTTCTTCCTCCTCCTCCTCCTCCTCCCGCGCCCGCCTCCACCACGCCGCGGGATCCCACCTGTTAGAGCGGCGCAGCCTGCGCCGCCGCCCGCCCCCCTCCTCCCTCCCTCCTTCCCTCTCTCCCTCTCACCCTCCCTCCTGTGCCCGCGCGCCCGGCGCAGCCCCCGCCCGACCCGGCCCCTGGGGGCGCGGGGGCCTCAGCACCCGCAAGCAGCCGCAGGCGGCCCAGTGGCTGCCCGGGGACCGAGGCCCCTCTGGCCGGCCCAGCCCGGACCCTGGCAGGCCGCGCTCTGCTGGGACTGGCTGCCCAGCGGGGGAGCAAACACCAACCCAAGCGGGGACGACGGCGTCCGGGCCTCCCCGGGTCGCCCCGTTTGATTTAGCCCAGCCCGGGCGATATGGGGCAGAAATTGCCCTGATCTCTTTCACGTCAGCCTGGTGTCGGAAGGGCGGTGTCCCGTCTCCCCCCCCCCACACACACACCCAGCCTGGAGAGCCCCAAACTGCCGCCTTTCGGGGCCCCCAAACTTCCTCTCCTTGGCCTCACCCTGAATTTCCCGAAGTTTGGGCCGACCTCGCCTCTGCGGGCCGCCTTGCCGTGGGGCAGCCCCGGGCCGCAGCGACTCCGGGACTCCGGCCCTCCCGGAGCCTCGCTCCGCCAGCCCCGCTGTGCTTCAGAAGACCTTGACACACCCACAAACGCATCCTGGGACGAGCTGCCTTCCCGGGTGCACCTTGGCCTAGAATCTGTTGCTGAATAAACTTAGGTGACCGCACATCCCCCTCTCACCCTGGCAGATCTGACCTTGGGTAGCGCTGCCCCCTCCCCTGAAGGAAAGTAGCAACATAAATAAAGGCACAGGCTATTTCCCCCAGGATTTCTGCCCTCTTATCTTAACAGGTCATGAAGAACTGCTGTGCTCTCTCTCTGTGCTATCTCCTGGGGTTCGTTCCTGTGACCCCAGACCACTCTTGCAGGCAAATCACCGCATAAGAGCTGACCCCCAGAACTTGGTCAGTGCGGAACCATTTTCTGCCTAGCAACTACTGGCTCCCCATCCCAAAGTCTTTGAGCCTACTGTGCCATGTCTGGTGGTGCTGAGAGGCACAGGGGACAGGGACATCCCTGTTTCACAGATGGAGGCCAGGGGCTTGGAGAGGTGGCCTGACCTGCTCAAGGTCATAGGAATTGAGGAGTGGGTTTTGGCTCAGTTCTGTCTGGCACCTGCTACCATATCACACCCCCGCTGGGAGAGAGCCCAACACTGCAGTACCTGGCTTGCTTCCTTTCCCCCCTCCCCACAGACAGGGAGCCCCAGATGCTCAAGGCCAAATCTGACTCATCCCTGCATTGCCAGACCCCATCTCAGCACCTGGCACACAGTAGGTGCCAATAAATGTTGGAAGAACCTAAGAGGTCTTCCAAGTCCCAACCTCTCTCTGCATTTCACATGGGAGATTATTTTTAGATAATTTACATTTCCATGTTACTTTATATACACCAACAACTCCACAGTCATTTTTCCTCTTTATCTTTCCAAGAGCTCTTTTTGGATCTATGCAGCCACACCTACTTTAAAGAGGTGACCACTGGGAACTGGGAGTGATGGCACACAGTTGTAAATCCCAGGGACTTGGGAGGCGGAGTCAGGATGATTGGAAGTTCAAGGCCAGCTTCAGCTATAGATTAAGGTCAAGGCCAGCCTGGACTACATAGTGACACCCTGTAAAATAAATAAATAAATAAATAAATAAATGTGACCAGTGGGGCTCTGTGGGAAGGTAGTATCCACAGACTATTTGCCCTCTGGGACACAGGCTTCTGTGTGATTTGAAAGCCCATGCTATTCTTCCCCTCCTCCTCCCCCCTCCCATGTAATTACTCCCCCCCCCCATCCCTTCCTGAGAGCAAAGTTGTGCAAGCCTGGCAATGCTAATAATCACTTTGATCAAGGGTACCCTGTTGCCCCCATAATGGGGCCTCCAGGTGAGCCCAGGTCTTCTTGTTCAGTTCCAAGACCTCTTCAATAACCACTAGGCAAAAGCATCTCTATTCCCCAACTCTTTGCCTGCCTTTGGGAGCCATACACCTGCTAGTCCATCTTGGGCTGTGTTCTGGGATGGAAGAAGGTACCATGTGTATAGAGAGAAGGACGCAGGCTTCAGGTAGAGTTAAACAGACTTGGAATTGAATCTTACCGCTACTTCCCACAGCTCCTTCCTGCTTATAGATCCCACTTGCTTCTTCCCAAATGAATGAACCCTTTTGGTAGGTGACCTCAGGCAGGTCACTAGACCCCTACTTCATCTCTAACATACAATGTGACTCAAGATCATGTATGTGAGAGTAACTGGCATAGGAGCTGCAAAATATTCAGTAAAGATGAATATTGGTGATGCTTTTTGCTTGTGTGTGTGTGTGTGTGTGTGTGTGTGTGTGTGTGTGTGTGTGTGTTTCATTCCTTCAACAAAGGTTAGTTGAGTAGTCATTCTGCAGCAAGTGTTGGGAATAGGATCCTGGGATCCCCAAGGTCCTAGATCTCCCAGAGCTCCCCCAGTGGTAGAGAAAGATAGCCATTGAGCAAAGCAGCTGTCAATCATCAGTTTGTAGAAAGGGCCAGGATGGGAATAGGGATTTAGAATAGCAACTAGTGCATAGAAGGTGCATACTTTCTTGAGAGGGAGGGGTGTTAAGGAAGCCCCCTCAAAGAAGGCAACATAAGCAATGACTTAAATGACAAGTGCCTGGAGCTGGCCATGCTAGGGTCTACGCAAAGGGCATTCCAGGCAGAGGGCCAGCAAGGGCAAGAGCCTGAGGTGAGAAAGAGATAGCATTTTCCAGAATCAAGGATGAGGTGAGTGGGGGGGAATTGGAAGGCAGGAGTGTCAAAGACGGGGGGGGGGGGTGGGTAACAATGCTGTAGAAGGCATTGGTGAGCATTATGTAGAGCAGAGTCTGAGGCACAAAAAGAAAATGAGGGGTGTAGGTTCGGGGGTCTGTGGTCAAAGGACTTGAGGACAGAGGCCTGGCTTTCTCCTCTTGTGTCCGCCCACCCCACGCTAGGCACACCCAGCTTCCGGTCCCTAGAGACCCTGAGGACAGAGTGGAAGTGACTGGGCCGGGAGGTAAGAATGGCCTCTCGCAGCCTATCTCCATTGCTGCAGACAAAGAGGTTTGGACCTCCATTCTGCTCATGTGGGAAGTGTTCTACCCCAAGGCATACAGGGGAGGTGGGGGTGAGTTGCCCCCACCCCACACACACACCATGCCCTGATTTGAGGGGGGCAGGAAGTCATGGTCCTCCCAACTGCTTTTCTCTCCCTCTCCTCCCACACACAGACCAAGGGGACAAAGTAGGTTGGCCACAGACCAAAGGCCAAAAGATGCTCTGGATTGTTTTTAGCTCTTAGTGCAGATATCCAAACCTCTAGGGTTCACATCCACTTCCAACATTGCCAGCAGTGTACAGGGTCACAGAGCTCAGTAGGAGGGTAAACAGAGTCCTATGGAAGGGAAGAGGCTCAGGGACACAGGGCAGAGCTGATGCCTGGTTTTACCTGGACCTGCTCTGATCATCTGACTTGCTAAATTCTGCCTGGCTCCAGATGAGTGAGAACTCCTCCACCTCAGCAGTGAGGAGGCCCAAGCTGCCCACGGGAAGTTCCAGGCCTGGGGGACAGGGCAGAGTGACTCAGGTCCCCACACAGACTTGTCCTCCATGAGCAGGGAAGAGCAGGCAGCTGTAGAGCCTTGGGAAAGGCTTGTTTCCCATGCCAGGGCCAGTACCACTTTCATCAAAATCTTTGCCATCCCCATCCAAAGCATTTATCCACCCACCCTCTGTCTGCCCAGCTGTTAGGCATCAGCTCTAGGCCTGCTCTGTCTAGAAAGGCTTCCTGTACAGCTAGGGGGCAAAACTCAAATGCCTCCTGTGGGTAAAGCCTTGGGTTCAAACTCCAATATCAGAAAAAAAAATTATTTGTCACTTGTAGAGCTTGATCAGAGCCTGGGCACTGTACCTGAGCTTTTTCACTCAAGGCTAGCACTCTACTACTTTGAGCCACAGCACCACTTCCAGTTTTCTTAGTGGTTAATTGGAGATAAGAGTCTCCTGGACTTTCCTGCCCAGACTGGTTTTGAACCATGATCGTCAGATCTCAGCCTCCTGAGTAGCTAGAATTACTGGTGTGAGCCACCAGCACCCAGCTTAAATTTTTTGTTATTAAAAAGGTGATGTACAGAGGGGTTACAGTTACATAAGTCAGATAAGAAGTGCATTTCTTTTTGGACAATGTCATCCCTTCCTTCGCTCTTCTCCAATTTTTTCCCTCCCATTCTCACCCACAACCTATACAGTTCATTTTCAACATAGTGTCTAGTGAATACTACTGCTGCATTTGTTCACCCTTTGTCCCTCCATTACCCTCTTACCCTCCCAAAGACAGATAAACAAACAAGACAAAAAGAAAAGAAAACAAAAATAGCAATGAAGAAAAAAACCTCTTGTTTCCATTTTGGAAAAAAATATTTTAAAAATAAGAAAGGCTGCCAGGTGCTGGTAGCTCATGTTTGTTTATATTTCTAGCTATGTAGGAGGCTGAAATCTGAGTATTGAAGTTCGAAGCTAGCCAAAGCTGGAAAGTTTTTAAGACTCTTATCTCCAATTACACACACACACACACACACACACACACACACACACACACACACACACACACATACACATATGCATACACACACACACGACGCACACACACACACACACACACACACACACACACACACACACACGCAAAAGCTGAAAGTGGAGCTTTAATTCAAATGGTAAAGCACCAGCCCTGAGTAAAAAGGTAAAGAACAGCACTTAGGCCCTGAGTTCAAGCCCCAGTATCAGCACACACACACACAAGAAAGAAAGAAGCCAGGTACTGGTGGCTCATGCCTGTAATCCTAGCTACTCAGGAGGCTGAGGTTTGAGGATCACAGTTCAAAGCCAGCCTGGGCAGGAAAATCTGTGAGACTTTTATCTCCAATTAACCACCAGAAAATCAGAAGTGGCACTGTGGCTCAAGTGATAGAGCATTTGCTTTGAGCTGAAGAGCTCAGGGACAATGCCCAGGCCCAGAGTTCAAAACCTATGACCAACCAAAACAAACTAAGAGAAAGAAAGAAAAAAGAAAGGAAGCGAAGGAAGGAAGGAAGGAAGGGAGGGAGGGAGGGAGGGAAGGAGGGAGGAAGGAAGGGAGGGAGGGCAAGAGGGAGGGAGGGAGGAAGGGAGGGAGGGAGGGAGGGAGGGAAGGAGGGAGAGAGGAAGGGAAAGGCTTTCTGCCTTAGGTTGGTCTGGGAACTTTCCTGCCCTGTGGATTGGTGGGGACTTCCTTTGGTCACTCACAAACCCCTGGCTCTGGCTCTGGCTCTGACCATATGATTGAAAATGTGGCTGCCCCATACTCTGGATCTATCAGTAAGTGTTCCACATGAGGCTGAGTTTTAATACATAATTATTGAATGAATACATGAATGAACAAGTGAATGAATGACCAAACAGGCTGCTCTTCAGAAGGGAAGAGTCTGACTGAAGTCCTTTGAGGCACCACCACCCTACTCTGCCTTCTCCAGTGTATACTGGACCCTTCTAACAGTTTCTGCTATGGGGTGATGTACGTCCCTTTATTTCTTGAGAGCTTGGTTTTCAGCATCAGTAAAATGAGATATTGATAATGATCCCTAATGCACAAGGCTGTTGCAAGAATAAGCATTCAATAAATGTTAGTCCTGGGATTGTTGCATCTGTTAGCCATTCATTCAGACATTTGTTCCAGCATCTTCAGAAGTCACATGCCATGCTTGGGGTCAGAGGGTAGTCATGGTCCCAGCCTTCATGACACATAGCTGGCTTTTAAAAATCAGCTAGGCACTAGTGGCTCACTCCTGTAATCCTGCCTAGCTACTCAGGAGTCTGAGCTCTGAGGATTGCAGGTTGAAGCCAATCCAGGCAGAAAACTCCATGAGACTCATCTCCAAGTAACCAGCAAAAAGCTGGAAGTGGAGGTGTGGCTCAAGTGGCAGAGCTACAGTCCTAAGTGAAAAAGCAAAGGGACTATGCAAGGTCCTTGATTTAAGTCCTGGTACTGGTACGCGTGTACACATGTGCGTGCCCACACACACAATTGAGAATGAAAACACACAGGGTGACCCTGAGAACACAGGACAGGGGAGCTCTGTCAGGCATTTGTGGGACGCCCCACTCTGACAGTCCATTGGACAATATGATGGCTTTCAGGGCAAGAGGATGAGAAAGGAAGGTTAGATCTTGAGCAGCCTGTACCATATTGCTTGTGGAGGTACAGCTGAGTGGGAAATATTCTGCTCACCTCTTGCAGACGTCTCCAAATCTTAAGGCCAGCATCTCCCCTTTCCAGAAACTAAAGCATAAAGCGACATGAGAACTAACTTGTTCAGGGATTTCTGCCAAATGACACTTGTCCAGAGGAGCCTTCCCAGACTGCCTTTTGGAAACCAGTCGCCCAGAGACTCCATCTCCCTGCCCTGCTTGGGCCTCCTTCCTAGCTGGGTAGTAGCTAGCTCCCTCCACAGTTTCCTTCACTCCTGGCTCCCATGCCTCTTTCCTGGGATTTGCATTTCCAGTGGGTGGAGATTGCCCTGTCCAGTGCTGGGTATGGTGGAGTTCACAATGTGGTCACTCAACAAACTAATGAATGAGCCCTGTGTGTGTGTGTGTGTGTGTGTGTGTGTGTGTGTGTGTGTGTGTGTGTGTGTGTGTGTGTGTTGTACCTATAAACTCTAGTGAGATGTAGGAAGGTTCTGCTGAATTGGAGAGGATAGCGCCTGCCTTTCTTTTTATGAGTTTTGTCAATCACAAGTCTCTTCCCTTCCCTTTCAGCCTCAGTGTTCTCATCTGTAAAATGGAATTCCTGTAAGGCCAGCCAAATGTGGGGCAAAGTGCCCAGGCTGTGACCTAGCACACAGTAGGACAGCTCTGTGGTTCTGAGCTCTTGGATGGATGAGGAGGCTTAGAGAAGGGGACCCCAGGACCTGAGCCTTCCTGCAGGACACGAAGGAAGCTGACACTGGATCTGTCCCGTCACCTGAACTGCCAGTAATTTATTGATGCTGATGCAGGCACCTGGTGAGCCTCTGGGTCAGTCCTAGGAAGCAGAGAGGCCCTCAGGGCTGCCCAGCCTCACCAGGCAGAGGGGCAGAGCTTGGTCTGCCTGGCACAGGAAAGCTGGCCTGTCAGTGCCCACAAATCCCTACTGCATGCCAGGTGATTGGGAACTGGGGAAAGCATGAGTGCTTCTGACCTGGCCTGTGCTCCTAAAGAGTAGGATGAGAACTGGGAAGGTGGCTCAGTGGTAGAGCGCTTGCCTTACATGCCTGAGGCCGTGGGTTCGATTCCTCAGCACCACATAAGCAAAAAGAAAAAAAGCCAGAAGTGGTGCTGTGGCTCAAGTGGTAGAACGCTAGTCTTGAGCTGAGGGACAGCGCCCAGGCCCAGAGTTCAGGCTCCATGACCAGACACAAAACAAAACAAAAAAAAAAGGAGTAGAATGAGTATAATTTGAGCCAAAATAGTAAGGGCCTACTATGTGCCAGTAACATCAGACCCCTAACCACACTCACAACTCAAAGGAGACCCGGTTCATTTCCCATTTCAGGAATAGGAAAACTGAGGTTCTGACTCACCCTGCCACTTAACAGACTTGAAGCTGGCATCCAGGCTCCGTCCTGCTCCCTTGTCCTGTCTCCCCACTGCCACCTGGCTAACTCAGATCCCCCTCGGGGGCAGAATATGAAAGGGAAATCGAGGAGCCAAGCTGTTCCCCTTCCCTCCCCCAGCTGTGTGACCTTGGTGGAGTGACTTAATCTCTTTGAGTCTTGATGTGTTCTTCCGTAAAGTAGGATTACTTGCCAGGGTTCAGGTGAGGTAGTCCACACCAAAGCGCTTAGTACAAGGCCCTTCACACAGTAGGCCCTCAGTAAATTCATCAGTTTTGCAATGACCTTGGCCATTTGAGGAACTGATAAGCCCACTGGCCTCAGATGCTTTGAGAGAGAACATATTGGTCACTGGAAAGAGATATTGATTAAGTGGTAGGTCCCAACCAGGTGTGGGAGTGTACACCTGTAATCCCAGCAACAGGAGGCAGAGTAAGAGAATCACGGTCCAAGGACAGTCCTGGGCAAATATGCAAGACCCCATCTGAAAACTACTTAAACAAAAAAGGGCTTAGAGTGTGGCTCAAGTGGTAGAGCACCTGCCTAGCAAGCTTGAGACTCTGAGTTGTTTTGTTTTGGTTTTGGTTTTTTTGGGGGGTCCGGTTGTGGGGCCTGAACTCTGGGCCTGGGCACTGTCCCTCAGCTCTTCAGCTCAAGGCCAACGCTCTACCACTTGAGCCACAGTGCCACTTCCGACTTTTTTCTTTATGTGGTGCTAAGGAATCGAACCCAGGGTCTCAGGCATGCAAGGCAAGCGCTCTACCACTGAGCCACCGTCCCAGCCCCGAGACTCTGAGTTTTTTAACTCAGGACTGCCTATATACATACATACATACATACGTATGTACATACATAAATCTAGTTCCCAGCTAGGCCTCCCTCCAAGGTCCACTTAGCATAGAGTGGCTCCTGATAGGCCCAGATATTGAGTGGTCTCCTTAGTTTGAAAGGAGGCTTTTCTTTCTTTCTTTCTTTCTTTCTTTCTTTTTTGCGATCCTGGGGCTTGAAATCTGGGCCCAGACGCTGTCCCTGAGCTCATTTTTGCTCAAAACTAGCCCTGTACCACTTGAGCCACAACTCCGCTTCTAGCTTTTTCTGTGATTAATTGGAGATAAGAATCTCACAGACTTTCCTGCTGGGGCTGGCTTCAAACCGCACTCCTCAGATCTCAGCCTCCTGAGTAGCTGGGATTACAGGCATGAGCCACTGATGCCTGGGTCTCCTATCACTTTCATAGACCTTTCTAATTGTGTGTGTGTGTGTGTGTGTGTTTAGGAAGCACAAGGCAACCTCCAGCCAAAGAAGTAGATAAGAGGCCTTGGGTGGGGTTCTGCCTGAGCTGGCCACTTGCTTAGCCCCTGGGCAGCTGCATCTCACAGAGTGTTTGTCCTTGGGATGGCCCAGAGGGACTTCTTCCCTGGGGAATTCTTTCTAGAGGTTTCCCAGAACCTTCCCTTAGAGGAAAGGCCCCAGTGGTAAACAACCTGCTGTCTTCTGCACCTTGCCCAGTCATACCCCACACCCAGGCCAGTGTGGGCTATGCAAAGGGGCAGTTCAGAGTCCCCTCCCTCCCAGCTCAGACCCCTCCCAGTCAGCCACCAGGAAGCAGATCACAGTGCTCAGTCACAGACATCTCTAGCCACCAAACAAGGGCAACCTGATGTGTAAATGCAAGAGACAGAGAGAGAGGAATTCAGTTTGACAGCAGGAAAGACCACTGCCTTGCCAGATAGCTAAAACCCGAGTTGTGCACAGCCTAAAGTGGGAGTCAGGCCTATGACTGGAGTCACTAGGGTAGTGGCATCCTGGACCTCATAGTCTCTGTCCCTTGGTTTGCGTAGCCGTGAATGGGGATTGTGATTAGTGTTTGCCACAGAGGACTTCAATGAAGTGGTGGGGAGAGGCTGCGGGTCCACAAAAAACCAGAGAGCCTCCCTAGCTTCCCTTCTTCTCTTTCAGGAAGGACTTGAGGTGGGGGGTGAGAGGGTATCATGTGCCTGGGTGATATGTGTGTTGTATGATGTACATATATGTAGAGTGTATCATCTGTGCATGTATTATGTGCATGGTATGCCTATGTGTGGAGGAGGTGTGTATACACACATACAGCCTCCTGGGTCATATGCTAGCAGAAACTAAACTAACACTCGGCCCTCTCTTCTTCTGCAGAAGTGCCTACAGAAATAAGAGTCTGACTTTTAACCCAGTGTAAAGATAATAATATTAATAATCCTAGCTACTGAGGAAGCTGAGATCTGGAGGATCAGATCAGGAAGAAAATTCTTTGAGACTCTATCTCTAAAATAACCAGTAAAAAGCTGGGCTGGAGGTATGGTTCAGATGGTAGTGTAATAACAGAGTAAGCAGACCAGCAAGTGTGAGGCTCTTGAAAAGGAAAGAAAAAAGAAAAAGGGAAAGGAAAGAAGTGTGGGGAATATCTGCTCCATCTAATGGAGAAGAAAGCAGTGCAGGAGTGAATGGGACCCCAGGCATGGGGGACGGTGCTGGAAGGGTTTTCCACTTCCTACCTGACAAAGATCTTGCCTCCAGATCAGCTTTCCCCTTTCTGAGATGGCCTGGCCATTGGATATCTCGTCAGGACTTGTCCAACCTGCACTCCTGACTTACCCCACCTGCCCCTCCCAAACTGCCTACTTTCCTGTGACTCCCCCACCTCAGTTCAGGCTTGGCGCCACCCCTCATGTGATATCCACTGTCAGTCCCTTTGGATCCACTATTCTGTGTGCATCTCTCCATCCTGGCATAACCCTTGTAGAGACAGGAGCAGGATAGAGCCATCCCCAGCTCTCCTGGCCTCCAGTCTGGCCCTGCAACAAGCCCTCCCTGGCCTTTGTCCCCAGTCTCTCCCCTTTTATCCTTCCATGGCAGCTCACCTCCTCACTGTTCCTCCCACATCCCAAGACATTCCTATGTCTAGCTATTGGCTTGTGCCATACACTCTGCCAGAGTTCTTTCCCAGATGTTGTGGTTAGGCAAGGCATCCACCACCTTTATCATGTCATCAGTCATCTTTTCCTAGAGGGAATCCTCTGACCACTCCATTTAAAATGACAAGCCTGGCCAAGCGTGGTGATCAATGTCTATAATCTCAGTTTATGAAGGGAGTGGAAGTAGGAGGATTGAAGTCCAAGATCAGTCTGAGCAAAAACCT
This sequence comes from Dipodomys merriami, assembly GCF_024711535.1. Taxonomy (NCBI): domain Eukaryota; kingdom Metazoa; phylum Chordata; class Mammalia; order Rodentia; family Heteromyidae; genus Dipodomys; species Dipodomys merriami. Next base: position 70,108,780 of record NW_027206290.1, read on the forward strand.
AAAATTCTGCTTAAAAAAAATAAATAAAAACACATGGGGCTGGGAAGGTGGCTCAGTGGTAGAGCGCTTGCCTTGCATGCATGAGGCCCTGGGTTTGATTCCTCAGCACCACATAAGCAAGAAGAAAAAAGCCGGAAGTGGCGCTGTGGCTCAAGTGGTAGAGCACTAGCCTTGAGCTGAAGAGCTGAGGGACAGCGCCCAGGCCCAGAGTTCAGGCCCACAACCAGACCCAAAAAAAAACAAAAGCAAAGTAAAAGCAAAAAGGTTAGGGCATGGCTCAAGTAGTTAAGCTCTTGTGAAGCTCTGAGTTCAATCCCCACTATCATCCATCAATCAATAACTAGAACAGGACATTTTTCAAGGTCCTGGGTTCCATCCCCAGCACTATGGAAAATAAAGTAAAAGCTAAATACAATGCAGTGGTGGCCCTCTCCTCCCCTTGCACGCCCACCCCTTCCTAATGCTCCCTTTCATTAATGTATTCATGTGGTATTCATGCACAATGTAATGGCTTCTGCTTCTTGAGAACAAGAATGTCTGGTTTGCCTAGGCTCAAGCTTGTGTCCGGTGAGAAGTAAGTGCTCCTCACTTCTATTCATCCCAAGGAGCTCCCCCAGCAGTTCTAGTCTCCCCCAAGGAGAAGGAAATCAAGGCTCAGGGAGCATGGTTTGCAGGAGATCACCAGGCAGGACACAGAAAGGGACCGGTGGCATGGTGGCCAGCCCTATAGTGTCCCTTCCCTCAGGGGCCTGGCAGCCAGAGGACAGGAGGTAGTGGGGTGCCTGGGTCAATTCTACGGTTGCCCGGTCCTTGAGTCTGAATAGCCATGGGTAAGAAAGGAAGTCAGCAGGATCCAAAATAGGCCTAAGTTTTGGGAAGTGAAACTGGGTGCTGGGGATAGTTGCCTGAGGAAGCCAGGCAGGGGCCTCCTGGGTAGAGGCTGGCTGGTGGCAGCTGCCCTGTCTTTGTGGCCTGCAGACAGTGGGGCTTGGGAATGGGCCAGGCTAAGGCCTGAGGAAGCTGTGTAACCCTGGACATGCTACTCCGCTCCTGGCTGTCAGATGGACTGAGGGTGGGACCCGCCTCCTTAGGGATTAAGAAGATGCGGGTAGATTAAACATTAAAGCAAGAGGCTGTGGCTCAGAAGCATGACTCCTTCTCTAGGACTTCCAGGGCCATTTGGTAGCCCTTCCTCTATGAAGTCTCTCAGATTCCTAGGTCGGCACAGATCTCCCCCTCCTGGTCCCCAGCCCCTCCCAACGCTCTTACTTTCTGTCCTTGTGTGTCTCCCACTAGCAGAGGCTGGAACCCCTTCTAAGTCCTCCCCGTATCCCCAAGGCCTAGCTTTGGGCCTGGTGTGTGGGACTGAATAACAGAAACTAAGGGTAGAGGCTGACAGATGTCCTTGGGGTCCCCTGTTCCTCAATGGTAGCCTGGATTTATGGCCAAAGGAGGGCTCTGAGGGTGGGAGTCATGTTTCCTTGGGGACTTCAGTTTGCTCATCTGTAAAATGAGAGCACTTGGAAATGAGACCCTAAATGTCTCTGTCCTGGGTCCATGATACACATTCCCCAAGAGCCACACGGATGCCCCAGAGTGAGCTGCACAAGGCGTCCTGGAGGCTTCACCCATCCAGCTCAGATGACTCATGCCTCTTTCCTCCAGCTTTACCTGGTGAGGAACAGCGTTTGGGGCAGGCATGCTCTTAAGTGTAGCTGAAGCTCAGGAAGCTCTGAGGAAGCGTAGCAGGTGGTCTGCGGGAGCTTTATGCCATCCAGTCTTCACAGGTGAGCAACAGAGAGGTTATAATGCTTGTCCAAAGTCACACAGACAGAGTAGAGCCAGGAGGGTGGACACCCTCCTGAGTTCCAAGCCTAGCACTCAGCTGGACACCTGGCTCACTGAGAAGTAGGACAGGCATGGGCAGAGGAGGAGTCCCTGCCCTTGTAGCTCCCGGAGTCTCCAAAAGGGAGGCTTCCAAACCAGGGAACCCAACACTGAGGCTCCCCAGGAAGGACCCCAAAGGACCCACCTAATTTGGAGCATCCTGTCTGACCTAGCCTCATGCCTGAGTGTCTGCTGGTTCACTTTGCAGCCTGGAAATGCACCTTCCATGCTGGGTCCTGGAGTCTCTGTGATCCCCCTCATCTCTCCCATCTTTCAGCCCCTTAGGTGGGGTGAACCTTCCTATGGTTCTCTGGCTTCCTTTCTCCCTTTTGGTATGGCCCTCTTCTGACCCACTCCATTTTTGGCAACAATGCCTGGATACTACCTATGTCTGTCAGATGACGTCCCCAGCCCCTGCACGGCGGCGTGGAGGCCATGCTTCTTTCCCGCCCAGTGTTCAGCACATCCCTGTTACAGCCTTTTCCCCAGCAGGCCTCTGTGCCCAATCACAGCCTCCCATCATACTGGTGCATAGGCCCCAGGTCAAGAACTCTTCCTCATAGAGTGAATAATTCTCCAGTGACCCCCAGCCTCAATGCCAGGCTTTGGTTAAGCACTTACTACACACAAGATGCTGGGAACAGTTGCTTCTGCAAACACCTTTTCTCTAGACTCTGAACTCAGCCTCTCTGTACCTTCCGGCCCCTGCTCCAACGTCACATGTGCAGCCTCCCCCAATCAAAAGTCTCAAGTGCAGTAGTTCTCCCGAATCCCCCAGTCCCCTGCTTCCTCTGTCTATATCTGGGTTGTGCCCTCCAGGAGGACCAGCAGAGACTAGCTGTTCCCTACTCTGTCCCTAGCACTGAGGACAGCCAGCACACAGGGACTAATAGTTGAATAAAGGAATGCAGTCTGAGTACTGTGAGCATAGCACCACAAAGGTATATGGAGGGATGGGGTAGTCTCGGAGTTCTTGGGGGAAGCCGCTGAGCAGGTAGAGGAAAAAATTCTCAGTGGGGGAAGCTGTAGACTGCCTAGGCCCTGAGGCCAGTCTGAGTTTGGAGTGTTCAGAAAACATCAAAAGAAGCCCAAGTTGAGTGACCCAGGGGAGAACAGGATGGGCAGGGGGTGCAGGGGTTGAGTGGGAAGAAGTTTTACTGAGCCATTTTCTAGGAGGGTAAACTAAGGCTCAGAGAAGCTGAGCCCTCAGTCCAAGGCTACAATATAAAGAAGTGGCAGGACGAAACCTGGTACTGTTGGGATGTGGAGCCAGGAACTCAGGGATCCTGTCCAGATGGGAGCCTCTGTGACCCTCTGCTCATTAGTAGCTAACCCAGGTGGGGCTCTCTAGGACCTAGGTAGCAAGTGATCTGGGCAAAGCCCAGAGCAAGCCTGGAACTGGCAGAGAGCAGAACTGTTGTTCCTGTCCCCTTGAGCTGGGCTACCACTAGTGTGCTGGAGTCAGGTGGACAGGCTGGGACCTGACCAGTCACAGACACAGCAGTCAGAAGTCAACCCTAGTGGCCCTGACCAGAGCAGGACCCTGGTTTTCTCCTCTCTCCAGCTGGCCAGGCTCATATAGAGGAGGGCCATGCCTACTTCCCACAGGCCACACCCACTCCTCCCCTCCCCAGGGCTTTTGTCCTTCCTGACTGTCTGCCAGGGACTATCTTCCCCAGTCCTTGAGGGGCCAGGCTGCTCCAGCCCTTCCTTGGGCAGCAGCTCAACCGTCGCCTCCTCAGAAGCCTTCTCTCACCACTGTCCAGGCAGACCTGCTCTCTTGGGGTCTTTGGGGTCTTTCATAACACTTAACAAAAAAATGAGTCACACCAGGTACCAGTGGCTCACACCTGTAATCCTAGCTACTCAGGAGGCTGGGATCAGGATGGCAGTTCAAAGCCAAGGCAGACAGGAAAGGCCATGAGACTCTGATCTCCAGTTAAACACCAGAAAACTGGAAGTGGTGTTATGGCTCAAAGGGGTAGAGTGCTAGCCATGAGCAAAGAAGCTCAGGGACAGTGCCTAGGCCCTGAGTTCAAGCCCCATCACACACACACACACACACACACACACACACACACACACACACACACACACACACACACACACACACACACACACAGAGTCATCTGGCCTTTCTGTCATCAATGCCTTCAGGCTTTGGGTATGAGCACCCCAGTGGCGTTATTCCCTGGAATCTCCTTAGGACCTAGCACAGAGCATGGCATACAGCAGATGAGCAATGAACATTTGAAGAAATGGAGCATCTACCTTCCTCACTACGGCAGCAATGGAGGTCCAGAGAGGGTGAGCCACTTGCTCAAGGTCACAAACCAGAAGGAAAATATGGCTGGAACCTAGCTCAACTGCATCATAAGGAGCCAGCCCCACCCTTTCAGATATGACTTTTACCCCTAACCTCTATCTTGATGGGAGAAGGAAGAGGTGTGTAGAAAAGGTGGGGGTGGGGAAGAGGAAGAAAGTAAGTTTCAGCAATGAAGACTTCTCCTGCTCACTTGACAGAGCCCAAAGCCCATCCTATAAAGTTGGGCACCTGGCTGGAGGCTTCTAGGCCTCCGGGCCTCCTGAGTCAGGGTCCAGCCTTGCCCTTGCCTGTCTGAGCTGGAAGGGGTTAAGCTCTGTGCTTGGCTCCCGCCTTGCTGTGGACCATGGCTGGGACAGAACATCTGCCTGTTGCTATGGTTGCCATACACTTGAAGGGGACGGCTGGATAATTATGGCAAATGCTTCGAGCCAGCAAGCGGGTTCTGGAAGTGGCTCAGGACCTTGGCCCACAGCATGGTCCCAAGCAGGACTCAGGCCCTCAATCCTGTGGGGGTCCTGTCCCCAGGCTGGGGCTCCTGGGCCAGCCAGGAGTCAGCTGGAACCACCTTGGCCTTTGCATAATGCGTGAGCCTGGCCTCAGGTGCCACCTGCCCCCCCCCCCCCGTAGCTGGCAGCACGGCAGACCCTGGCAGCCTTAGGTATCAGAGTCTGTGGCCACAGGCCCACTAGCATGGGGGAGGGCACAGCTCTTATGATGCCCCAGTAATTCTATGTCCCCCTGCTGGAGCGAAGCCCTGTCATGAGTCCCTGGCCCCTGGGGAGTCCCCAGGAGCCCAGGAATAGGTGCCTGGCTGTGGTTTCTGTCACCTTCCTCTCCAGCTTCCCCTTCTGTTCATGTAGGACAGAGGTCTGCTGGGATAGGTCTGGGGAAGAGGTAACTGTGGGGCAGGAAATGGCTGCCCAGCCTCTCTCCTTAGGCAGATGGTAAAGCTTGAGCTATGGGTTTATGATGTGGTACATGCATGGCTAGAGCTTGCTCAGTGCCGTGGCCAATCCAATGATCTTCACCGAGCTCTAGCCCCTGCCAGACAAGCTGGAGGCAGGCAGAGGGGTGTATGAGCCCCAAGGCAGGGAGCTCAGCTTCCAGAAGGCTCTGTGAGACCCAAAGAGCCCTGAGAGCCTCTGGCAACCAGCTCCTTCCATAACGGACAGCGACACAGAGGCTAATACCCTCTCCAAGGTCACCTTGGAGGCTCCAGACTCTTCCCCCACACCACAGCCCCCTTCTTCTGGCAACTTCTCCCCTCTCTTCTCACCTACTTTCCTCACGTAACGATACAATCATAACGTTAACTTGGTGCCAGGTACGGAGCCCTGCGAGGAAGGTGCTGGTAGCAATGCCTTCTCTGGAGGAGACGGCGGAGGGGCAGGGGAGAGATCTTCCCCAAGATCCCCTGGCTGGCAGGTAGAGACTGCACCAGTGCTCTAAGCCAGGTCAGTCTCAACACTGAACCTTTTTAAATTTTTTTGGTGGTGGTGGTGGTGGTGGTAATGCTGGGCCTTAAACTCCAGGGCCTCACTCCTGGCTAAGCAAGTGCTCTACCCCTCCAGCCACACCCCAGCCTCACCCACTCCTTTTCTGTATCCCTTCCCTTGGAGATGACCTCCTTTGAGAGCGAGAGGAAATCCAGCTCTGCTTCCGCAGCTCTGCATGGAGGAGGCGCAGGCAGGTGTTTGATGATCTGATTCATGGACTCATTAATTTCTTCCATGCGCACCGAGTTTTTCTTCTGTCCAAGCTCTGGGCCGAGTACATCAATAGACCCCTTCTCTGAACAGGGCCTCTGAGGACTAGAGACATCTAAAGCCAGTGCCCAGACTGAGTCCAATGAAGGATTAAAGTTCCTAGGTAGCTAGTCAGTGTCTACCTCCACCTCCTGCAGGCCTGAGATGGGCTGGGGGGGGGGGGGGCTGGGTGTTGACCACACCCTTGTGTTACAGCGGAGAAAATGGCAGCTCAGAGAAATTAGGGGCCCTGCCTATGGTCACACAGCGATGTGGCAGGCCTGGTAGTCCCTGGAACCTAGCACAGCTGCACTCCATGGAGCATGTAAGCAGGTAAGGTCGCCTGGCTAGGGATGGTGATGACTCTTGGCTGTTATGGGATGTCACAACTGAACAATCAACAGCAAATCAGAACAAACGCCTCTCAGTGCCTAGCAAACTGCACAGCTAGTCACTAGCTCAGGGGCCACACATCCAAGTTTTGAAATGAGACTATTAGGGCAGGGACCTAGGTTCCCTCCATCCCAGAGTGAGGGAGGGACTGCTGAGCCCCATCCAGGACTATGGGCTTCTCCCTGGCTGCTTAACAAGTCTAAGGCAAGGGAGCCATGGGGCCTGCTCAGCCCAGCGCCTGTTCCTCGGGGACGGCAGGCTGGCAGGGAGGCCCAGGCTCTCCTTAAACACACTGACTCAGGCTGCAGCCCAACTCTGTATGTTTAACAGGCAGAGCTATGAGCTGTGAATCAACATCTCAGGGGCCCTCTGGGCAGCATAGAGGCCTGTTCTCAGAGTTGGTGTGGGTGGGAGGGGTGGGATAAAGAGATCTGCGAGGAGGGGCCGTGGACCCAGGAGCTGCTCTGCTTCCAGACACAGGGCCTCCTCGGGGACTCACAGGTTCCAGACAGGGCTTCTGAGACATTGCAGAAGAGCCTGAAGTGAACTGCATGGGGCCCTCTGGTTCCAAGCTGATCTTGCTGCCTGGCTGTGTGGCCTCGGATGGGGTGCTAAGCTTCTCTGGGACAATGACATCTGACCTCTGTGACATCTGAGGTCTCTTCCAGCCTTGCCTCAGATGGCTGCATCCTGTGCCTTCTAGTTTCAGCCTATTCCCTGGCGGTAGTGAGAAAAAACAAGACTGAAAGCCAGCTGGATGGATGGATGGGAGGATGGATGAATACATGTATGTGTGCAGGGTGTGTGGATACGTGCATGGGTGAATGGATGGTAGATGGATGCATGGATGATGGATGGGAGAATGGACAGATGGATGAAGGACCCCTGAATCAGTGAACTCCTCAGTGCCAAGGAGGAGTCTTGCCTGGCTCTATTTGGGTAAGGAGCAACTTATTGGGGCAGTCAGTTCTGACCCATCTATTTACCTCTAACTCTTCCTCTGTCTGAAACTACCTCGCTACAGCTTCACCTCCTCCAGTCTGGAGGACAATACCCATCTCACGCGTATCCACGTATCCCTCCTCTCCCCACTGCTCCCCCTACTTAAAGTCATTCTCTAAGGGTAGGAAAAGGACTTGGGGTGTAAATTTAGCCCCCTCTTCCCTTGGCTTCAAATCTCCCCTGGCCCTCTAAAACCTCTTCCTCTCATCTCTAGGAATTCACACCGGGGAGCCCCAGCTAACTCTGGACCTCATCTTCTTCCACCTCCCATCTCTCTCTGTGTCCTCCTGACTCCAACACCCCCCCCCCCCCGCACTGACTGGACTCATCATTACCCACCTGCACCATGCTCTAGGCCGTTTAGGTGCTGTGACATCCCCTCCTACTTCCTGTCCCAGCCCCATCACCCATTAAACTGCACCCCACCCACTCTCCTCTAACCACCATTAGCCAGCTTAGCAGCCACTTCCCTTCCTCAAGGACAATACGTATACACACATGCACCTGCACCATTACTGTTCAGCTCTTTATCCAGCAACTGGCATGAGCTAGGGTGATTAATAGTGCCTGTCCCCTGGAAAAGCTGCATAGATCTGAATGGCACGGCCTTGCTGGCATCATTCTTCACTGGATCTCCTGCACCTAGCAAAAGATAGGGCCTATGGTCAGGAGAATTATTGAATGAATGAACACATGCATAATCAGGATGGAAGGATGAGTGGATGGAAGTAGAATCAAGAGTTAGAAGATGAGACATGGGATGAGAGAGCCTGTTTTGACAGGGTAGCTAGGGGCGGAGGAGGTGATACTGGAGAAGAGAGGTGGGGTCAGGGAAGATGGAGCAGTAGAGGTCAAAGCAAATGGATATTGGCAATGACCTGGGGCTATCACATACCTGGTATACCCAAGGATATATAAGGGAGCCAGGAGGAATGTGGGGTCAGAGGTCAGGAGCACCAGGCAGAGCCGTTAACTTCTGGAGTCTGTTCCCAGAGAGTTGCACGGAGCCTCTGGGGCTCTGGGCTGAGCAATGTCTGTCTGGGTAGGGTTTTGTGCTGGATGGAGCCCAAGCTCCGGGCCTTCCTGCTTCACCCATCGTGCCTGGTGCCCCATGGATGGAAATGCAGCTCGGCCAGTGACTGAGCTGACCCTGCAGGGTGCAGGGGTCAGCATGGGAGAGGCCATGCAGGCCCGCTCCCTGTGCCCTGGCCACCCAGCTGCTACTGGATGTGGGGCTTTTTGTTCTTTGGTTTTCTTTTTTCTTTCTGTCATGCTGAGGATGGAACCCAGGGCAGGAACTCTATCACTGAATAACAGCCCCTGCCCTTGAGGAATTTTTTTGTTTGTTTGTTGTCAGTGCTGGGACTTGAACTCAGGGCCTGGGCATTGTCCCTAAGCTCTTTTGCTCAAAGCTGGCACTCTACCACTTTGAGCCACAACGCCACTTCCAGTTTTCTGGTGGTTAATTGGAGAGTCTCATAGACTTTCCTGCCTGAGCTGGCTTTGAACGGTGATCCTCAGATTTCAGCCTCTTGAACAACTAAGATTACAGGCGTGAGCCACCAGTGCCCAGTTTAAGGAATGCTTTTAGAGCTGGCCATGCCCTCCCTCCACTTATAACCCTCTTGAATCTTCCAGATGGTCCTGAGGAAAGGTAAGCAGTCTTGCAGCACTAGCAGCACAAGGAGCTTGATGATCCCAGCAACGGACACCCACACTCTCCTGAGAACTAGCACCTACCCTATCTGCCGGGGAAGAAGGATGAAGACATCTGTCCTGGACCCCGACAGAAAATGGCAGTTTCCTCCTTGGCTCAGGTGCCAGGTTGGTGAGGGTAGGCCCTGGCAGGAGCTCCCTCCCCTGCACCCCTGCTCTCCCGTACTTGTTGAGCTGGTGCCTGAATCTCTCTGAATTTGGATCATTATTCCTTGTAAGAAAACTGGATGAAGAAGGAAAAAGGGATCAGAAAGGGCTGGTGACTTACCAAAGGTCTAAGTATATGATGCCACCGAGCAGGGAAACTAGGACCTCTGATGTGTGTGTGTGTGTGTGTGTGTGTGTGTGTGTGTGTGTGTGTGTGTGTGTGTGTGTGTGTGTGTGTGTCCTGGGGCTTGAACTCAGGGTGGGGGTGGGGGGTGGGGAGAGGCTGTCCCTGAGCTTTTGTGCTCAAGGTTAGAGTTCTGTCACTTTGAGCCACAGATGCTTTCCTAGCTTTTTGGTAGTTAATTGGAGATAAAAGAATCCAGTGGACTTTCCTGCCTAGGCTGGCTTTGAACTTGGATTAAAGGGGTGAGCGACTGGTGCCAAATGGGCCTTTGACTCTGAATCTGGGTTTATGTCTCCAGTAGGCTGAGGCCTCAGGGCAGAAGCAGAGTGCCTGGCTCGTCTTCTAGGGCCCAGGATTTCCTGGACATGAAGCAGGTGGACGATCTTTAGTGGGGATACAGTGAGGGAGTGGACGGCTTGAGAGCCTACTGCTGCTGAATCCATCGTCGTAGACAAGGTTCTAGTGGCTCCTTAAGAAGCTCAGGGCGGGGCGTTTTGGAAATCACAGTTACAGTGGGATCCAGGGAAATGCCCTTCAACATCCAGCAGGAGTCTAGCAGATGCTCTTTCTTTTTATTGGTGATCACAGATTTTATTACAGAACAGTGGCAGCTGTGGAAATCTTAGCCCAATACCCACCTACACCCCATACACCCTCGCCTGCTTTTCTAGCCCAGAATCAGGACAACAAGGGGTATGCCGAGAGCAGGAGCAGGCTGTGGACCGGAAGAGCTAATGGACGCAGACCCAGGAACACACTTAGGACCATCCTGGGCCTGGGTGCCAGGCACGGCGGGGCGCGGTGGGGGGAGGAGGGTGGTCTCAATAATCTCCTTTAAAGATAAAAGTTTGTGGCGTTTTCCCAGTAAAAATTCCAGCTGGGGTGGGGTGTTTAGAAGAGAGCGTGCTTTTCATAAATTACTACGAGGATACGTCAGGATAAACTCTGTTAAAATAATACAGCCAGGCCTTTGGAAAGTTAATAGTTCAGCACCGTTCCTCAGCAGGATGAGGGATTTCTTAAATATTTCCTTGGGATCATTGTTTAAAGAAAGATATTGCTAATGGCCAGGAACCTTCTTGTACCACTGCATGGCCCTTATTGGGACAGCTGGGGTGGGGCTCTTGCTGGAAGCAAAGCTCAGAGACATATAGCCATGTGTGTGTGTGTGTGTGTGTGTGTGCGCGCGCGCGCGCACGTGCGCGCGCATGCGTGTGTGTGTGCATCCGTGTGTATATGCATCCGTGTGTGCATGCATACGCGCATCCAAACATAGTTCTTCCTGTCCTCAGAATGGCAGGTGAGAGAGGACTGTACAGCCCAGAGAGGGAAAGAGTCCAGACCCAGAACACACAGTCAAGAAACGAAGGACACCGGGCGCTGGTGGCTCACGCCTGTAATCCTAGCTACTCAGGAGGCTGAGATCTGAGAATCACAGTTCAAAGCCAGCTCGGGCAGGAAAGTTCATGAAACTCTTATCTCCAATAAACCACTAGAAAACCAGAAGTGGCACTGTGGCTCAAGCGGTAGAGCACTCGCCTTGAGCTGAAGAACTGAGGGACAGCGTCCAGGCCCAGAGTTCAAGCCCCACCAATGACCAAAAAAAAAAAATAATAATCCTAGCTACTTAGGAGGCTGAGATCTGAGGATCATGGTTCAAACCCAGCCCAGGCAGGAAAATCTGTGAAACTCTTATCTCCAATCAACCATCAGAAAACGGGCTGTGGTGCTGTGGCTCCAGTACTAGAGCCCTAGCCTTAGGCAAAAAAAGTTCAGAGACAACACCCAGGCCCTCAGTTTGAACCCCAAAAGAAGAAGAGTTAGACTGGGGTATTTGAACTTCAACAACTCCACCCTGACTTAGGGCAAATTCTCTTTCTGTATATACCAGGTTCTTTACCTGTCTAACGGATCCACTCATTTGCTCAGACAACAAGTGTTTGGTGCTTGTTAAAATCCAGGTCTTGGAGGGTTGTGGGTGTTTAGTGGTATAGAGCTTGCCTACCATGCAGGAGTTCCAGGGTTCAATCCTCAGGGTAAATACACACACACACACACAGGTGCTGGGCTGCAACATGACCCAGACAGACTCAGTTCATTCCATGGAACTCAGACATAACATCCAAGGACAAATGGTAATCAGTACTATCAGGAAAAAATACAGAACAACAAAGGGACAGGTCGGGGGGTAAGCATTTTGAGCCAGGATAATCATAAGGAGTTTGTCTGGGCAGCTGATAATTGAATGCAGACTTGAAAAAAAGAGGCGGGGGGGGGGGGGGAGAGGGAGAGAGAGAAAGAGAGACGGAGCTGTGAAAGCAGAAGAGCAAGTGCAAAGGTCCTGCGGTAGAGCCATCCTACAGCACTAGAGGGCACTGAACGCCCAGTGCGGCTGCATAGAGTGAAGTGGAGTGTGTGGGGTACGTTCAGAGTGGATGGGTACAGATTATGGAGACAATCCATGGAAGTTTGTATTTTAGGGGGCTGGGGAGGTGGCTCAGCGGTAGAGCGCTTGCCTTGCATGCCTGAGGCCCTGGGTTCGATTCCTCAGCACCACATAAGCAAAAAGAAAAAAGCCAGAAGTGGTGCTGTGACTCAAGTGGTAGAGCGCTAGCCTTGAGCTGAAGAGCTGAGGGACAGCGCCCAGGCCCAGAGTTGAGGACCCACGACCGGACCCCCCCCCCAAAAAAAAGATTCCCCCTCACCCCTGCTTTAAATTCATCTGATTACATTGCCCAGTGGGGGAAAAAAAGCATGGGGAACAGAACCACATACATGGTCTCCCTTTCTCCCTCCCCCCTCTCTCTCTTCCTCCTCCTCCTCCTCCTCCTCCTCCTCCTCCTCCTCCTCCTCCTCCTCCTCCTCCTCCTCCTCCTCTTCCTCCTCCTCCTCCTTCTCCTCCTCCTCCTCCTCCTTCTCCTCCTCCTCCTCCTCTTCCTTCCCTACCTCCCTCCTGCTCAGACAGGGTGATATTCTGTATCCCAGGCTGACCTCCAATTCTTGGTTCTCCTGCCTCAGCCTTTCAGGTGCTGGGATTACAGGTGTGTGCCACCACACTTGGATTTTTATTCAGAAAGACAAAAAGAGGAGATCTGAGTCTGTGCAGACTCCTGTGTGCATAAAACAATCATGGGGGGGGGTGTGCAGCGAGAGATGAAGATAGGAACTGGTGCTTAGCAGGGCAACTGCAGGAGAGACGCTTTCTTCTCTTTGGGTTTCTCCAGCATGAGCTGAATTCTGAGCCATGCACATTTGTTACCTATTCAAAAATAAATAAACAAGCATTCTTCCTGGAAGCAAAAGAAAAATAAAGGGAAACGATGGAAAGGTCCTGTGTCTGCTGTGTGTGTGTGGGGGGGAGATTGTAGGTGCCTGGGTGGGGGTCCTGAGGGTGGGAGAGGCTGGGCAGTGGGGTGAGTATTTTTTTCAGCTCCACTTCCCAGAGGGAGAACTGTGGTGCCCAGAGAAGGCAAGCGCCAAGTCTCAGACCACACAGCGAAGAAGTGGAGAAGGGCTTGAATGACAAGCCCATCCACAGACCAGTGCTCTGCTGTGTGTCCTGGAACACATCTGCCCGGCTTCCTTCTCCAGGCCCACGGTAGGCGATCGTAAAGGTTTGCTGAGGGAGGAATTCACTCATACAGGCATTCAACACACATGGCAAGTGCTGCCTGCTCTATGCCAGAGAAGCAGGGAAGGGAGGGAGGAGAGAGGGAGGGAAGAGGGAGGAGGGAGGGAGGGAGACCCAGCGTCACAGAGTACATGGGGCCCAGGGAGGCAGATGTCCTAGGCTGAACTGACATGTGAAAAGTATGAGTGTGCTAGGAAGAAAAACAGAAGCTGAGCAGCCCCAAATGGGAAGGGAGGCAGCATCTTGCAGGCAGAGAGAGCGCCCTGGGTGCAGGGGTGAGGTGCTGCACTATGGGAGAAGGGGGAGGGCATTTCAGGCCGCAGGGACCGTCCGTGCAAGGACGAGGAGGTGGGTTGTGCTTGGAACATCTGAGCAACAACAAGGAGGGGAGGCTGAGACAGGGCGTCATGACTTGCACCTGTAATCCCAGCACCTGAGAATCTGAGGCCAGTCTGGGTTACCTAGCAATCCCTTGTCAAAAACAAACAAAAAACCCTGGGCCACTGGTGGCTCATGCCTGTAATTCTAGCTGCTCAGGAGGCTGAGATCTGAGGATCACGGTTCAAAACCCACCCAGGCAGTTAAGCTCATGAGACTACCCTGCCCCCAACCGACCTAGGGTTTAAACTTAGGGCCTGGGCACTGTCCCTGATCTTCTCTGTGCTCAGGGCTAGTGCTCTACCACTTGAGCCACAGCACCACTTTCACCTTTTTCTGTGGTACTAAGGAATCGAACCCAGGCTTCATGTATGCTAAGCAAGCACTCTACCACTAGGCCATATTCCCAGCCCTCCATGAGACTAATCTCCAATTAGCCACCAGAAAACAGGGAGTGGCACTGTGGTTCAAAGTGGGTAGAGCACTAGCCTTAAGTGTAAAAGCTTAGGCACAGCGCCCAGGCCCTAAGTTCAAGCCCCACAACTAACAAAAACCAAACAAACAAAAAGCTGGGTGTTAGTGGCTCATACCTGTAATCCTAGCTATTCAGAAAGCTGAGTACTGAGGATTGTGGTTCCAAACCAGCCCAAGCAGAAAAGTTGGTGTGACTCTCATTTCCAATTAAGCAGCAAAAAGCCGAAGTGGAGGAGTGGCTCAAGAGGTAGAGCACCAGCTTTGAGCGGAAAAAGGAAAGTGAGAACATTCGAGTTGAAGCCCCAGTATTGACACGAAAAGAAAAGAAGCAAACAGAGGTGAGGCCAAATGAGGCAAAAGGTGATGGGGAAGGATAGACAGTTACTGTGGGGGTGGCAGCCAGTGACAGAGGGCCCAGGAGCCGGGACCTGCAGAGCGGATAGAAGCTAGACTTTGTGTCCTAGCTCTGTCCTCTCCCAGGCATGGAGCTCATGTCTGTCCATCTAGGCTCTCAGTTGGCTGCCTTGTTGGTCACAGGGGACATGGTCACAGGTGGAGAGGACGCCCCAAATCTCGCTGGGCTTTGTATCAAGATTGGCAGGTTAGCCAGCTGGTGACTCACACCTGTAATCCTAGCAACTCAGGAGGCTGAGATCTGAGGATTGCGGTTCAAAGCCAGCCCAGGCAGGAAAGTCCCTGAGACTCTTTTCTCCAATAAACCACTCAGAAAACTGGAAGTGGCACTGTGGCTCAAGTGGTAGAGTGCCTTGAGCTGAAGAGCTCAGCGACAGCGCCCAGGCCCAAGCCCCATGACTGACAAAAAAAAAAAAAAAAAAAAAAGATAAATAATTTAAAAGATTGGTAGATAACTGCCCTTGGTGGGGGCAGGCCAGGCACCCAAGGCCTCTAGAGGAAGCAGGGCCTAGAGCCTGGAGTCCAGCTACAGCCCCCAGCTTTGGCCTCCTGTGCCTTCACCATCTGTGCACCGTGGCTGGCCAGGCACGCCCTGCTCCCAGTGTGCATGTGGATCCCAAGCTGACAGTGCACCCGGGCAGAGCGGGTGCAGCCGTTCAGATGCACAGGGCTGCGGGGGTTCTGCTGGGTTCTCCTTGGGCCCCACGGCTCTCCTGGTTATCCTAACCAGGAAGGGAAAGATTCTGCTCTACTCAGGAACCCAGCCTCTCCACGCATCCTCCTTCTGTCCCACACCAGCCCTGTTGGCAGGCAAGACAATCAAGCCCCAGAGTGAGGGAGACTTGACCAAGGACCCCTGAGTGTCACATAGCAGAGCCCTGATGGAAACCTGGCACTGAGAGTGGCCAGAGCTGCACCTGCTACCAAATCCTGGTATCTCTGAGCACCTGGAAAGGGCTTGGGTGAGGCAGGACTTGGACAAGCAATGAATGCCTCCCTCCAAGTTGTGGGCCAAGGGGGCCCCATTACCCCCTCCCTTCTCCTCCCTCTGTGTGGCAGGAAGTATGGCTCCCCTCCCCCCACCATGGGGCGGCCATGACCTGGCTCAGGTGACACTGCACCTGCAGCTGAGCCACCAATACCTGCCCGGCCTACTGGCTAGAGTAGGCCCCCAGCAGCAGGTGGGCCAGGGGCCTGAGTTGAAAGGTCCAGCCTTGGAAAGACCAGACTGTGCGTTTCTCCCATCTCCCTGCCTATGTAGGAACAGACTGGTTAACTCCTACTGATTCCTAAGCACCCCTGTCAGGCAGATCTCAGGTTAGCCCAGTGTCCACTGTCTTTTCCTCAGAGCACTCATCCATACTGGCCGGTTTGCAGAGCTGGAATCCTTCTATCCTAAGACTGTGGTCATCCAGGACAGCAACTGATAAATGACTACAGCCCAACCAGCCAGAGAGGTCTGGGGTAGTGGAAGAGAGAGGAAGGAGGGGAAGGTGGAGAAGAGGGCTCTGGATTTGGATCTCAGGCATTGCTGCCGACGGTCATTCATCCACTCACTCACCACACACATCCTGACTTTTCTCTATAGAAAGCCACAGGCCACTTTCCACAGCTTCTAGAACCACATTCAAACACTCTGCTTCTAGCCAGGTGCTGGGGGCTCATGCCTGTCATCCTAGCTACTCAGGAGGCTGAGATCTGAGGATCACAGCTCAAAGCCAGCCTGGGCAGGAAAATCCATGAGACTCTTATCTCCAATAAACCACTAGAAAACCAGGAGTGGTGCTGTGGCTCAAGTGGTAGAGTGCTCGCCTTGAGCTCACGACAGTGCTCAGGCCCAGAGTTCAAGCCCCACGACTGAAAAAACAAACAAACAAAATAACTCTGTTCCTAAATAAGCCTCAGTTGAACTCCAGAACCTCCGGATCCCTGGGCTGCAGTTCACCCCCTCCCTTCCATTGTCTCCACCCAGGTTGCATTATGGAAGGTTCTTCTACTGCCCCGATGGGGATGGGGTCGCAGAGGGTCCCTCCATAGCTGTGTCAGGACCTTACCCCTGGGCGCAGGACTCCATCTCGGTCCCATCCTTGCCTCCTTCCTTCCTCTCTCACCAGCCACACCCACGCTGGTGGGATTTCCAGAATCAGTGATGAGATGCCTCTTCCCTGCATTGTGGGCTGCCCGGTCCCACAACATCCACATGGCCACATGCCCACTGTGCCCCCCAACACCCTAGGAGCTGGAATCCTCACGGGGCCTTGGTGAGCAGGTAGGTCTGCCTCCCCGTGTTGTAACAACAAGCCTAAAAACAAACAAAAAAAGAAAAACAATGGCTCAACAGTAAGGGCGGCTGGCACTTCCCACGGGCCAGGTGTCCCACTTTCACACTGCTTTCTGTAATCCGCACACAAACCATTCAGAGAGGCCTGCAACGCCCTCATCTCACACAGGGCAGAGCCAAAGCTCAGAGAGGTTGACTCTGCCCCCTGAGCCCATGGAGCCCACACTGTCAGCTGACCACCTAGCAGCACACCCGCACAACCTGGAGGGACAAAAGGCTTCCAGAAAAGCCAGGATGAGCTTCACAGCAATGGTAGGACAGGGAGGACCCTGAACTGGGTTGGAGCTCTGTATGTTGTTGTTGTTGTTGTTTTCATCAGTCCTGGGGCTTGAACTCTGGGCTTGAGTGCTGTCCCTGAGCTCCTTTTACTCAAGGCTAGTGTGCTACCATTTGAGCCACAGCACCACTTCTTCTTTTGTTTTTTTTTTTTTTGGTCATGTGTGGGGCTTGAACTCTGGGCCTGGGTGCTGTCCCTCAGCTCTTCACTCTACCACTTAAGCCACGGCACTATTTCTGGTTTTCTGGTGGTTTATTGGAGATAAGAGTCTCATGGACTTTCCTGCCCAGGCTGGCTTTGAACTGCAATCCTCAGATCTCAGCCTCCTGAGTAGCTAGGATTACAGGCATGAGCCACGGGTGCCTGATGCTCCCCATCTTTTAGCTGTGTGGCTTTAGAGAGATCATAGGGACCTTTCTGGTCCCTATCTATAAAATGGAGATAAGCAGTGCCTTTATCTACCAAAGTTCAATATCCACAGGACATTTATGCTCCTTCTCTAGAGTGGGAGAGATAACTCTGGAAGTCCCTAATTGTGGTACCTCTCAGGTAGACCCCCACCCAGAGCCAGTCTTGCTGAAGGCTGCCTTTTGCTTTCAGGGCACGTGAGGAGCAGAGTGGCCACCTGAGTGTGATCTTGCTGGGGAGCGAAGGCCCTACTGTGCATGGTCACAGCAGTGTTCTGAGTGTGTGACTGACAGCTGGAAAGGAAGGGCCATCTTGTCCCAAGTTGAATCCTAACACTGGGACCCTGTGGACCCTGGTGGGAACAGTTGTTCCCACCATCCTGCGGGCCTCAGCAGTAGGATCTGGGCATCTCTGGAGCCTCCCCTGGGCCATGCCAGCCTCCCGTGCCAGACACGGTCCCCCTCCCTTCCCTGGGGAGGGGGACAAACGAGGATGAGACAAAGGGAGCCAGGGGGCTTGTGCCACCCCTCCCGACCTGCAGAGCGCCCCACATCCCCCCTCCTGCCACTTGGCCGCGCGGCTGGGGCGCCCGGCACCGTTGCTATGGCGGCAGCTCAGGGAAGCTGCAGCTGGGTAATTATTGCGAACATCCATCCTGCCTCCTGCCCGCCCTGTGCCGGGTAGCCAGCAGCCAGGGCCAGGGCAGCCTCCTCGCCCGCCTGCTGGCCGCGCCCAGCCTGGCTTGGTGCCCACTGAGGTCCAGAGGGGAGGAGAGGCAGGCAGGGGATGGGAACTGCCAGGAACCCCCACTTTTCTCCCTTATCTCGGCCCTAGCCCCCCCCTCAGAGCTGACCAACCAGCCTGGAACTTCATTTTTTCTACTCATACACATGCTGCACACACAAAACCCTCCAGAGGGCCTCCTGGGGCCCAGAGAAACGTGCCCAGCCTTTCCTGGGACCATGGTGGCCTCAGGAAGTGAAGTGGCCTCTGGCCTGTCACACAGGGGACATCCCCCCCTCGATGAAGAGGTCCCCTGGGGTCCCAGCACTGCCTCTACCCAGAATCCCAGCCTGGCCCTGAGGTCTAAATATAGCTCAGCCTCGCTGTGCTGGAGGTCACATGCACCCCTAACTGCCCCTGGTGGCCATGTGGAGGCTGCAGGAGACATCCATTCATTCAGGCATCCAGCAAGCCTCTCAGGAGCCCTCCTGTGTGCCAGGAACCCTGGTGGGCACACGCACGTGTGCACACACACGCGCGCACGCACACACACACACACATCTTCTGCTTGGCAGGTGTGCATCTGCCTTGTGAGGCTCATAGCCCCTCAGGGCACATGCACGTGGGAATTTTTAGAGTGCGTACTCCATAAGAGCAAGCAAAAAAGGTGTCCTTTTACCCAGACTGGGGGAAGTAGGGAAGAGAGGGCCCGATGGGATGTGGCAAAGTGTGGGGGTAGGGGGGAGGAGAAGGTGCACTGAGACAGAGGCAGCAGGCATTGTCTGGTCCAAACACTAAGTAGTAAGGGGAGGAACCCACCCTTAGCCCCCTCAGAGGGGCGCACAGGCTCACTTGGAAGGGCACTTGGTGGGGGAGGTCTGTCCATCTTGATGGCTAAGAATGCCTGCACATGGAGGCGACACAGGGCAAGGGGAAGAGGACACAGGACAGAGGGAAGGTGTGGGGCCAGTGAGTTAGAGAGGAGATGGAGAAATGGCAGGATGTGGGGATAAGAGGCTGCCCGTGCAGTACCAGAGCCCTGCCCGGGGAGGGACAGACACACCGAAATAAAAAGGAAAAAGTGCCTGAGGGAGAGCCCAGACTCAGTGGGCCGGCAGACATTAGGGCCCCTGGGGAAGGCTTTCCGCCTTGGCTGAAGCTGGTGGAGGAGAACCACCAGGACAGTGCACCATCCTTTGGGGTAGGGGCCGTGTCAGCCCTGAGGGCCTTTGTACCTCACACTTACAGCCTCAGCAACCAGCCTTCTCAGTGAGCCAGAGTTTCCTAACCAGCATCTTAGGCTAGCCCTGGGGCTAGGCCCAGCAGGGAGGAACAATCATTTAGATGTGAGGAAACTGAGGCTCAGAGAAGGGAAGTAATGTATCTAGGCAGGGAAAGTGGAGAAGAATTAAGACTGAGCATCCCCTGAAGTAGCAGGAACCTTACACACATCCCCTGGGGCTGCAGCTGGGAGGTATAGGAGTAGAACTTGAAGTTCCCGGCCTATAGGCCCTTGGTCTATAGGCCCCCGGTCTATAGGCTCCCTCGTCTATAGGTCCCCTGGCTTGCTAAGACAAGCAATCAGGACTGAAGTCTAGATTGGGCCCACTCCCTTTAGCAGCAACTTTTTATTTTTTTTTATTTTTTTTTTATTTTTATTTTTTTCCGGTCGTGGGGCCTGAACTCTGGGCCTGGGCGCTGTCCCTCAGCTCTTCAGCTCAAGGCTAGCGCTCTACCACTTGAGCCACAGCGCCACTTCCGGCTTTTTTCTTTTTGCTTATGTGGTGCTGAGGAATCGAACCCAGGGCCTCAGGCATGCAAGGCAATCGCTCTACCACTGAGCCATCTTCCCAGCCCCTAGCAGCAACTTTTTTGGAGAATATAAACCAGAGGACAGGGGCTTTGTCACACTCTTAGGAATTGTGCAGTCTGACTAGACTCCTCTGTCTTACAGATGATGAGCCTGAGGCTCTGACCAGCCCCAGGCCCAGACAGCCTGTTCTTTCTCAGCTCCTAGAGAAGCTGATGGGAGTAGGGAGGTGTCCCGCTGACTGCAAAGCTCTCTAGCGTCTGTGTGACCATGCAGCCTGTGAGGTTTCCACTGGGCATGGAGGACAAGTGGATATCACTTCAGGGAAGTTCTGAGACAGCTCTGCAGCTGCGCTCTCCTCCAGGACCCATGGGCTATTGACTGACAGCCCTTGGGCTAACTCTATGCCATGCATAGAGTTGTATAAGTATAGGTAACAATGACAGGCTGTATTGGGCATGACCATTGAGAAGACGAAGGTGAGGCTCTCTGGAATACCTGGCACACGCTGAACAAACACACACACACACACACACATAGACACACAAACCACTTTTTTTTTTTTTTTTGCTGATCCTGGGGCTTGAACCTAGGGCCTAGACACTGTCCCTGAGCTATTTTGCTCAAGGCTAGCACTCTATCATGTGAGCCACAGCACCACTTACATCTTTTTTCTGTGATTAACTGGAAATAGAGTCTTGGGCCAGGAATGTGGCTTAGTGGTAGAGTGCTTGCCTCCCATGCATGAAGCCCTGGGTTCGATTTCCTTATTACTGCATACACAGAAAAAGCCAGACGTGGTACTGTGGTTCAAATGGTAGAGTGTTAGCTCTGAGTAAAAGAAGCTCAAGGACAGTGCCCAGGCTCAGAGTTCAAACCCCAGAATTGCCCCCCCCCCACACACACACACAAAAGTCTCATGGACTGCCAGGCATCAGTGGCTCATGCCTGTAATCTTGGCTACTCAGGAGGCTGAGATCTGAGGATCACGGCTCAAAGCCAGTCTAGGCAGGAAACTCCGTGAGACTCTTATCTCTAATAAACCACTTAGAAAAATGGAAGTGGCACCGTGGCTAAATGGTAGAGCGCTCGCCTTGAGCTGAAGAGTGCAGGGACATTGCCCAGGCCCAGAGTTCAAGTCCCACAACAGACAAAAAAAAAAAAAGTCTCATGGACTTTTCTGCCTAGGCTGACTTCAAACTGTGATCCTCAGATCTCAGCCTCCTGAGTAGTAGCTAGGATTACAGGCATGAGCCACTGGAGCCTGGCAGAATTTTTTTTTTTTTGTGAGTCGTGGGGCTTGAACGCTGGGCATGGGCCCTGCAGCTCTTCAGTTCAAGGCAAGCGCGCTACCACTTGAGCCATAGAGCCACTTCTGGTTTTCTGGTGGTTTATTGGAGATAAGAGTCTCACGGACTTTCCTGCCCAGGCTGGCTTTGAACGTCGATTCTCAGATCTCAGCTTCCTGAGTAGCTAGGATTACAGGTATGAGCCACCGGCACCCAGCCTGGCAGAATTTTTATAAAGGTTTTTGCTGTGCTGAGGATGGAACCCATCTAGTCTTATAGACTAGTAAGTGCTCTCTACCACAGCCATGTCCCAGCCCTGATTGTTACTGCTGTTCTTCTCTACACCAGGGCTCTGATCTGTGTTTTTCTTACTTCATTGCTAGAATGACTGAGAGGGAGGCTCCATCACTATCTACACTTTAGAGACTGAGAACTAGAGGCTCTGAGAGAAGAGGTCCCTCGTACGAAGTTGCAGAAATAAAATGCAGAGGAAAAAGCCACCACACACCACTGCCCTCTGGCCTCCGGTGCCCACTGCCTGCCTCTAACCTGAGGCCAATATTAATTATTAAGGTCACCTCTAAGTTCCCACTCCAGTAATCCTGTCCTGCCCCTCCCCCAAGCCTGACAACCCAGGTCCCCAGCACTGTATCCCGCCCAGCCAAGACCATCGTGTGTGTGTGTGTGTGTGTGTGTGTGTGTGTGTGTGTGTGTGTGTACCAGGATTCGAATTCAGGGCTTCTCACTCAGCTTGATTACTTGGCTGGTGCTCAGTCACTTGAGCCATGATTTCAATCTGGGATTTTGCTGATTAATTGGAGGTAGAGGACTTTTCTGCCAGGGCTGGCTTTGAATCTTTTTTGTTTGTTTGTTGGTTGGTTTTTTTTTTTTTTTTTGTCGGTCGTGGGGCCTGAACTCTGGGCCTGGGCGCTGTCCCTCAGCTCTTCAGCTTAAGGCTAGCGCTCTACCACTTGAGCCACAGTGCCACTTCCAGTTTTTCTGCTTATGTGGTGCTGAGGAATCAAACCCAGGGCCTCATGCATGCGAGGCAAGCATTCTACCACTGAGCCACCTTCCCAGCCCTGGCTTTGAATCTTGATTCTCAGATCTCAGACTTTTGAGTAGCTAAGATTACAAGTGTGAACCATGGGCAACCAGCTCCAGGCCTTTTTTTTTTTTTTTCTTTAAATTGTACTGGGGCTTGAACTTGGGGCCTGAGCACTGTCCCTAAGCTTTTTTTCCCCTCTCTCATGGCTAGCATTCTACCACCTGAGCCACAGCTCTACTTCTGGCATTTTGGTGGTTAATTGACTTTTCTTCCCTAGGCTGGCTTTGAATCAAGATCCTCAGCTCTCAGCCTCCTGAGTAGCTAGGATTACAAGCATGAGCCACTAATGCCTGGATCTAAGCATCCGGGGCCTTCTCACCCTTTCTAAACCCTTCCTCGATCCCAGTGCCCCCCTGCCAGCCTAGGTGTCTGCTGGGATCCCCTAACTCTGGCTGCCTTCACAACTGCCCCAACACTTTTTTTTTTTTTTTTTTGGTCGGTCGTGGGCTTGAACTCTGGGCCTGGGCGCTGTCCCTCAGCTCTTCAGCTCAAGGCGAGCGCTCTACCACTTGAGCTACAGTGCCACTTCCGGTTTTCTGGTGGTTTATTGGAGATAGGAGTCTCACGGTCTCTCCTGCCCGGGCTGGCTTTGAACCGCGATCCTCAGATCTCAGCCTCCTGAGTAGCTAGGATTACAGGCGTGAGCCACCAGCGCCCGGCCCCAACACTTTCTTATGATCACAGCAACCTTATGCTTTTCTGACCTCAGTCATTTGTCTATCCATCCATTCATTCACCCATCCATCCATTTGCCTCCCTCTCTCTCTGCTCCATTCCCCTATTGCTTGTCCTTCAGGGCAGGTCCATGGTGGTGAGGGTGTTCAGGGGCAGTCAGCAGACTGTCCGCTGCCCAGAGGCTCCATCTTGGTGGCTTTCCTTACCTGTTGCATAGATATCATGGTGTCTATGTCCCAGGCCAGTTGGATGGGAGAGCTCAGGTGTGTGAACGTTGACAGCTGGCTCCGTGCTAGAGCTGTCACTGGCTGATAATGAGAACGGGGCTCAGCTGTGAGCCATCCTGGCCTGGCACTGTCAGCCACTGTGTAGGCCTGGCCTATTGGCATCCAGATCTGCCCATTGCCGCAACTTAGACCAGGCTCTGCTTCTGCCAGTGTGGGGTTCATTCCTGCTGTAGTCTTTATTCAGTCTGGTCTCTGATCTAGAAGGCCCTCCTTGCCACTGCGTCCTGTCCTCTGTGCAGACAGTGACCCTCCTTCTTCCCTTTCAGCAGCCTTCCTGGGCCCTGTTGGTCAGCACTGCCTCTAGCACACACTGGTGCTCTTATGATCACAGGGCCTCAGGCAGGACCTATGTGAGCCTGAGTTCAAATCCTGGCTCTCCTGAGAGCCTCACACTTGTGCATGTATTTGTGATAAGGGCTATTTATTTGTTTACTGGCAGGAACTGCATACCTTTACTCTTCCATAACAGTACACAGGAGCAGGCTTATTCTTTTTCTGGAATTCTGTATCATACCAAAGGCTTTAAAATAGTTACATAACCAGCTAAGCATGGTGGTGCATGCCTGTGATCCTAGCACTCAGGAAGTTGGGGCAGGAGGATCATACATGAGTTGAGAGCAACTCAAGCAACATATAGAGATTCTGTCTAAAAAAAAAAACAAATAAGCAAGGTACCAATAGCTCATGCCTATAATCCCAGGCTGAGATCTGAGGATCTTGGTTCAAAGCCAGCTCAGGAAGAAAAGTTTATGAGACTCTTATCTGCAATTAACCGCCAGAAAAGCCAAAAGTGAATCTGGCTCAAGTGGTAAAGTGCTAGCCTTGAGCATAAAACCTCAGGGACAGTGCCCAGGCCCTGAGTTTAAATCCCAGGAGCAGCAACACACACACACACACACACACACACACACACACACACACACACACACACACACACACTTAAATAAGTAAACATTGATGTAACAAAGTCTAGAACCCAGGTTCCAAGGGTTTCTCAATAGCCCTGGGGGCAGGCGGTCCTAATGGATCACCAGTCCTCTGTTCTAGGAAAGCCAAACAGTTGCCCCCCATAAAAGGAAGCTGAGACTCCTGGTTTCCAAGACCTTGTGGCTCTCAATGAAAGCTCCCTGGAAGATGGTCCTACCATCCAAGGACAAGGACGGTAGCTTGTGCCAGCCCCTAGCTCCTCCATCCTCGCAACAATCCCAGGGGGTGGCAAGTAGGCATCACAAGCCACATGTGGGATGGTTTGCCAACCTGGGTTCCCTTGGAGCTGTGACCACCTGGTCTGTGGCAAGGGTCGATGGAGTGAAAGATTCAGGGGGCAAAGAACCAGGTGCTAACATTTACTATCCACAATGCTGAGAATTTAACCCAGGGTCCTCCACATGCCAGGCAAATACTCTACCAGTAAACTATAGCCTCCAGTCTGGCCAGCTCATCCTCTAGGTGGAAACACCAGAGTCAATGGCTCAGAGTCACTCAGCTCCTAAGCAGCAGGATTACTATCTGCACATAGGCTGAAGTTCCAAGTCATGATACATTTCACTCCCCTAGTGCATTCTTGTCTATGGTACCCAGTGGTGCCCCCTGCCTGACTCCCCAGTGTGTTCCCCAGATATCCCTCGCCCTTGCTACATTGCCTGGCCCAGCCTCAGGCCCTCCCTTACCCAGCCACCTCCTGTCATAGAAGTCTAGCTGCACCTGCTCCCCATCCTGGCTTGGGGGTTTGGTCTGCACAGCTAGCAGCCCTGTTGCCGTGGCCAGAGCCTCCGCCTTCCGTACCATAGGCTTCATGCATTTGCCCAACTCTTCTTTCCTTTCTCAGCAAACATGCATCGACACAGAAACAAGCCAGCACTTGCCTTGGTACCAGATTCAAAAGGAACCCAACCTGGCCTTGACCCCATGGGGTGGAAGAGAACATCAAAGACTCTCACTCTATCACAGAGCTGCTCTGATAGAGTGGCACAGACTTCTGGGTCAGGGTCAAGGGATTCCAGCCTGGATGTTCTGGAAGCTTCCAGGAAGATTGTGCCTGAGTCTGGAAAGGGGAAGAAGAACCACCAAGAGTCCAGCCTACCTCACCTCCATTACCGTGTGGACAGAGGCTGGGTCACAGGGGAGGAGGAGGCTTTCAGAAAGGGCCAATTGTTCCTCATAGCTGGGCCCCAGAAAGTCCTCCAGCTACCAGGCAGCTCTGGGCTCATCAGGGTTTCCCAGAATCTCATGTCTAGGAATGGACTGGCAGAAAACAAAATAATCAGCACTGGGAACATAGAGGGTGCTTGTCACGTGATCACTTATCCAGCCAGCAGTGGAAACGACTTCAGTGCCATGCCATGAAGAATGGTCACGACAGCCACCAGGCTAGTGTCACCCAAAGGGCTGAGAAGCCTAGGCTCAGATACTACCCAGAGGCACCTAGTAGGTAGGCAGGGAGCCAGTGACTCATGCCTGTAATCCCAGCCACCCAGGAGCCTGAGATCTGACAAGCATGGTTTGAAGCTTGCCTGGATAGGAAAGTCCATGAGATTCTTATCTCCAGTTAACCACCCAAAAACTGGAAATGGTGCTGTGGCTCAAGTGGCGGAGCACTAGCCTTGAGCAAAAGAAGCTCAGGAACAGAGCCTAGGCCCAAAGTTCAAGCCCCAGGATTGGCAATTAAAAAAACCTCAGGGGTAGCACGTAGCTGAGTTCAGATCCTAGGACTGGTGTGCGCGTGCACGTGCACACACGCACACACACACACACATACACACACATGCAAAGGCACATGATACAATTTGAAATAGAAAGCACTATGATATAAGTTGTTTAATCATCCAAAATTAAGAGGTTATAGATATGAATGTACACATAGGAAGATATAGAAAGAAATGTGGTTCTCTGGTGATGGACTAACCTTGGGGCTGTATTTCAAAACTAATTTCCCAGGCTGGGCACGTGCCTTAGTGGTAGACTTGCCTCTCATGTACGAAGCCCTGGGTTTGATTCCTCAGTACCACATACACAGAAAAAGCTGGACGTGGTGTGGTGTCTCAAGTGATAGAGTACTAGCCTTGAGCAAAAGAAGCTCAGGAACAGTGCCCAGGCCTGAGTTCAAGCCCCAGAACGGGCAAAAAAAAAAATCTCTAGGGCCATGCACGGTGGTGCACACCTATAACCCCAGCTTCTCTGGAGACAGAGAGCAGGAGGATCAAAGTTTGAGGTCAGCTCTGGTGATTAGCAAGACCACAGTTCGACCAACAAGACAGGTGTTTCAAGTATGTGATCCAAAGTTATTCAGAAAGACAGGTAGGAGAGTTGCAGACTGAGGCCAGCCTCAGGCCAAAACATGAAAAAAAATGCTTAAAAGGTTAAAAAAAATCAGGCACCAGCATCTCATGTCTCTAGTCCTAGTTACTCAGGATGCTGAGAGCTGAGAATCAAGGTTCTAAGCCAGCCTGGGCAGACATGTCTTTAAAACTCTTCAATTACTGAGAGACAGTGAGGATATGGACGACATTGTCCAAAAGGAAATGTACTTCTGACATGTAACTGTAGCCTCTTTGTACATCACCTTTGTAATAGCACACAAAAAAATTAACTCTTCAAGTAACCACCAAAAAGCCAGAAGTGGAGTTGTAGCTCAAGTGGTAGAGTGCTAACCTTGAGGGACAAAGATAAGAATGAGTCTTTGACCCTGAGTTCAAGCCCCAATACCAATACACACACACACACACACACACACACACACACACACACACACACACACACACACACACACACACACACACACACACACACACACACACACAGTAAAAGAAAAAGGGTGATGGGCTGGGAAGGTGGCTCAGTGGTAGAGCGCTTGCCTTGCATGCAAGAGGCCCTGGGTTCGATTCCTCAGCACCACATAAGCAAAAAGAAAAAAGCCGGAAGTGGCGCTGTGGCTCTAATGGTAGAGCACTAGCCTTGAGCTGAAGAGCTGAGGGACAGTGGCCAGGCCCAGAGTTCAGGCCCCACAACCGGACCCAAAAAAAAAAAAAAGAAAAAGAAAAAGGGTGAGTTGGGGTGTTATTCAAGTGATAAACCACCTGCCTAGCAAACATAAAGCCCTGGGTTCAAAACTCTAGTATTACCCAAAATAATAAGTAATAAGCCAAGCACCAGTGGCTCATGACTATAATCCTAGCTACTCAGGAGGCTGAGATCTGAGGATCATGGTTCAAAGCCAGCCCTGGCAGGAAAGTCCATGAGACTCTTATCTTCAATAAACCACCAGGAGGGCTGGGAAGGTGGCTCAGTGGTAGAGCACTTGCCTTGCATGCATAAGGCCCTGGGCTTGATTCCTTAGCACCACATAAGCAGAAAAAAAGCCAGAAGTGGCGCTGTGGCTCAAGTAGCAGAGCACTAGCCTTCAGCTGAAGAGCTGAGGGATGTCACTCAGGCCCAGAGTTCAAACCCACAAATGATGATGATAATGATGATTAATAATAATAATAATAATAATAATTTCTCAGCTGAGTGTCAATGGCTCATACCTCTTTTCCTAGCTTCTCAGGAGACTGAAATCTGAGTTTCTTGGTTCAAAGCCAGCACAGGCAGGAAAGTCCATGAGACTCTTATCTCCAATAAACCACTAGAAAACCAGAAGTGGTGCTGTGGCTCAAGCGGTAGAGCACTCACCTTGAGCTGAAGAGCTGAGGGACAGTGCCCAAGTGCCCAAGCCCAGAGTTCAAGCCCCATGATCGACCAAAAAAAAAAAAAGTGGTAGAGTATTAGCCTTGAGCAAAACTGTGCAGAGACAGCTCCAGGCCCTGAGTTCAAGCCCCATGACCAGGGGGAAGCAGGCAGAGGGGGGCGGGGGAGAAGCTCAGGTATAGTGCCCAGGCCCAGAGTTCAAGTTCCAGAACTGGCATACACACACATACACAAAGATGGATGGGTTGGGGCTGGGAAGGTGGCTCAGTGGTAGAGTGCTTGCCTCGCATGCATGAGGCCCTGGGTTCAATTCCTCAGCACCACATAAGCAGGAAAAAGCTGGAAGTGGCACTGTGGCTCAAGTGGTAGAGTGTTATCCTTGAGTTGAAGAGTTGAGGGACAGCGCCCAGGCCCAGAGTTCAGGCCCCGCGACCGACCAAAAAGAAATAAAATAAAATAAGATGGATATGGGTTCAAGGCCCTGCTCCCTTCCCGGACTGAGACTGGAGAGAAGGACTTGGCTTCCTTTCCTTCCTGCCAGAGGCTTCTGGGGCCCTGAAAAGATTTTCACTCATTCCCCTTCCAACATTTTACCTTGAAAATGTCCAAGGCTGCAGAAAACTGTACAGCAAACTCCCTTCTCCTGGGCGCCACGCCACTGGCTACTTCCCTCCCCACCTCCGTCCTGCTGAACAGACATGGGCATGTTGGCCTTTGGCAAGGGCTGGGGTTCTGGAAGATGCATAGTGCCCTCTAGAATGAACCAAAGAAGGAGCAAGGTCATAAGCCTAGCCTCAGCCACTATGTCAAACCTGTACAGCCAAGTGCGTGCGTGTGTGTGTGTGTGTGTATGTGTGTGTGTGTGTGTGTGTGTGTTGGTCCTGGGGCTTGAACTCAGGGACTGGGCTCTGTTCCTTACTTTTTTACTCAAGACTAGTGCTCTATCCCTTGAGCCACAGCTCCACTTCTGACTTTTTGCTGGTTAACTAGCAATGAGTCTCTCCGACTGGTCTTCCTGGGCTGGCTTTGAACTTTAATCCTCAGATCTTAACCTCCTGAGTAGCTAGGATGACAGGCGTGAGCTACCAGCACCCGGCTGCCCAGTGCTTTTTCTAAAATGCAAATCCAGCAGAGCCAGTGCTGGGTGGAAGCAGCCATCGGGCCTGTGGGGACCCCCAGGCCCCTGCCCCACCCTGCCTGTGTCCAGCCTCCCTCTGCTGTAGCCTCTGCCCTCCTGCTGATCTGATTAGGGCGTAGAGCCTTTCCCCTCCACACCCTGGCAAACACTGCATCCTGGGGAAGCCAGGGGTCTGCCTGCGTCACCTTCCCTAGCATGTGGGGGGGGACACACTCATTCTGCCCTGCCTGGACTGACATGGCATGGACAGTCCTGAGGCCCCCAGTTCCCACCAACAGAGAGGATCCATCACCCCAGCTTCTGTTGATTCTGACACAGTGGGAGGGACCTGTACTTTCCACTGCTGGGAGATGGCAGCCTAGAGGCGGCCAGACAGAGGCTGAGCTGCTGGCTGGACCTGCCCTCCCTGCCAAGGCCAGGCCAAGGCCACGTGCAAGCCTGCTGGTGGCTCTGAAGGAAGGAGTGAGTGGGCAAATGAGGGACTGAGTAAGCAGAAACCTCACTTGCTATGAATGCTTGTTCAGTGCTGTTTCCTCCATGAGGCTTGCTCTGACTGCCCAGATCCTAGGCTGCCTGCTACCCCATCTTGGGCCCCGCTCCACCTGCCTCCCCAGCATTTGTCACGAAATGGCATTCTCTGTATATCCCTCACTCACTTTGTTCCACCCTCTCCTCCATTTCTTCCATCTCCCGCAAGGGTGAGGTGGAGATGGGGTCGGTGGGTGGTAGGGGCTTTGCTTGGTTCTCCCTGCAGATGGCTAGTGTCTCAAAGTCAGGGCTCTTCGTATTGAGGAAGGAAGGGAGGCAGGAAGGGGAGGGGAGGGAGACATGGACAGAGGGAAGGAAGAAACGGAGAGGAAACCTTTCTTTCTCTGCTTAGCACCACCACGTGTGTGGCAGGGGAAGGGAGGGAGGGATGCCAAGCAGGGCACCCAGCCTGATGGCAGGAGGGGCAGAGGCCAGGCCAGAACGGAGAGTCCCGTGCCTGCTTGTACGTGAGGCCAAAGACCTTCAAGGATTGGGATGCTGAGCCAGAACCAGTGCTGAAGATGATTTTCTCACGTATTCTGTCTCAGGGACGGAGAACTGACTAACACTGCCTCTGTTAGCAGAGAGGCAGAGGCCGGAGGCTGAGAGGGACAAGGCTGCAGAGCTGGCAGCCAGGCGCGGAGCAGGGAAGCAGGCCCCTCTCCCGCAGGGGTGCATTATTGTTGAGGAAAGACGTTTATGATACATTATTAAGTGAACAGCAGTGCACAGGCCAATAAAGTGTGCTTTGGGAGGGAGTCGCTACAATGTTAACAGTGGTCCCCAGGTGATGGGATTAGAGGCTTTACAAATGGTTCTCCTTCTTTTTTACCTGTATTTCCTAATTGGGGTGGGAGGGATGTGTGGCCGAGGATCAAATCCCGGGTCTTTTGTGCTTGCTAGGAAAGTGTTAGACCACAGGACTTTACCCTTCTAGCCCTCTTAATTTTTAAAAGAATAGCTTTATGAAAATATCACTCACACTCGATAGAATTCCCTTATTTCAAGCACACGATTCAATGGTTTGGAACATATTTACAGTTGGACAACTGTATCTTCATTAATTCTCAAGGAACCACCCCCCACACACACACATACACACCTCTCCCTCCCTCCCTCCCTCCCAGCCCTACATAGTAACTGGTCTATATGACTGATTTTTTTCACTTAACAAGTTTTCAAGGTTCATTCATACTATAGTTGACACACTTTTATGGCCAATAATATCTCATATGATATCTATCAATTCATCATTTGAAAAGACATTCAAGTTGTTTTCTGTTTGCTGGCTATCAGAAATAATGATTCTGACAGGTGTGATGGCACACACCTGTAATCTCAGCATTTGGTGGGGGGAGGAGGGGGCAGAGGCAAGAGGATCTCCAATTCTAGGCCAGCGTGGGTTACATGAAATAATCTTATCTCAAAAGAAAAAAAATACATTTTTTTTTTTTTGGTTAAGAACTGGAAGCATGCAAGGCCCTGTTGTCTCACGCTTGTAATCCTAGCTGCTCAGGATTAAGGTTCAAAGCTAGTCTGGGCAGGAAAGTCTGTAAGATTCTTATCTCTAATTGAACAGCAAAAAGCCAGGAGTGGAGCTGTGGCCCAAGCAGTAGAGCTCCTGCCTAGCAAATGCAAGGCCCTG
The DNA here is from genome assembly GCF_024711535.1 of Dipodomys merriami. Lineage (NCBI taxonomy): Eukaryota > Metazoa > Chordata > Mammalia > Rodentia > Heteromyidae > Dipodomys > Dipodomys merriami. The sequence goes on from NW_027206290.1 coordinate 70,139,989, forward strand.
AGTACAAACCCTAGTGCTGAAAATAGATGTTAAGCAAGCAAGAGACCACATTGCCTTTCATATATGGAGTCTCAAATTATATGTTTTTGTTTTGTTTTGTTTTTTGCCAGTCCTGGGGCTTGAACTCAAGGCCTGAGAACTGTCCCTGAGCTTCTTTTGCTCAAGGCTAGTGCTCTACCACTTGAGCCACAGTGCCATTTCTGGCTTTTTCTGTGTATTTGGTACTGAGGAAGTGAACCCAAGGCTTCATGCATGCTAGGCAAGCACTCTACCACTAGGCCACATTCCCAGACCAAAAATTATATGTATACAAGTATATATGTGTTTACATATATATTGTTGGATGGCTCACATGGTAATCCTAGAATTTTGGAGATTGGGAAAGGAGGTTCATAATTTTGAGGTCAGTCTGGGCTTCAGAGTGACACTTTATCATGAAGAAAGAAAGAAAGAAAGAAAAAGAGAAAGAGGGAGGGAGGGAGGAAGGGAGGAAGGAAGAAAGAAAGAGAGGGAGGGAGGGAGGGAGGAAGGAAGAAAGGAAGGAAGGAAAGAAAGAAAAAAGGAAAAGAAAGGAAGGAAGGGAGGGAGGAAGGGAGGAAGGAAGAAAGAAAGAGAGGGAGGGAGGGAAGGAGGAAGGAAGAAAGGAAGGAAGGAAGGAAGGAAAGAAAAAAGAAAGGAAAGAAAGGAAGGAAGGGAGGGAGGAAGGAAGGAAGGAAGGAAAGAAAGAAAGAAGAAAGAAAAAAGAAAGAAAGGAAAAGAAAAGAAAGGAAGGGAGGGAGGAGGGATGGGTGGAAAGAAGGAAGGAAGTGCCAAGTGTTTTCAAGGATGCAGAAGCATGGCAAGCATGGGTTGTGCCATGCCTGCATTTTTTCTCTTTCAGTACTGGGGATCACCTAGCCTCTCAGGAGATGACTGAGCTTCCTTTTTAACTTTTTGTTTTGTTTTAGTTTATTGTTATTTTGTCAGTCATGGGGCTTGAACTCTGGGCTTGGTCGCTGTCCCTGAGTTCCCTGAGTTCTTCAGCTCAAGGCAAGCACTCTACCACTTGAGCCACAGTGCCACTTATGGTTTTCTAGTGGTTTATTGGAGTTAAGAGTATCACGAGCCGGGCGCTGGTGGCTCACGCCTGTAAGCCTAGCTACTCAGGAGGCTGAGATCTGAGGATCGTGGTTCAAAGCCAGCCCGAACAGGAGAGACCGTGAGACTCCTATCTCCAATAAAACCACCAGAAAACCGGAAGTGGTGCTGTAGCTCAAGTGGTAGAGCGCTCCCCTTGAGCTGAAGAGCTGAGGGACAGCGCCCAGGCCCAGAGTTCAAGCCCCACAACCGACAAAAAAAAAAAAAAAAGAGTATCACGGACTTTCGTCCCTGGGCTGGCTTTGAACTGAGATCCTCAGATCTCAGCCTCCTGAGTAGCTAGGATTACAGGCGTGAGCCACCGGCCCCAGCTGAGCTTCCTGTATGACAAGCAAGCTACCTATCACTTGAGCTACACCCCAACTCCTTTTGTTGTCCAGTGTCTCCCATCTTACTAGGAATATAACTGTGAAAGACTACAACAGACTTTTGTTGTTGTTGTTGTTGTTATTGAGATGTGGACTTGATGGGGTCTTTTTACCCAGGATGGCCTCAAACTGTAATCCTACTGATCTTTACTTCCCTTCCAAGTAGCTGGGATTATAAGTATGAGCCATAGAAGTATGAGCCACCAGACTTGGCCTCATATCTGTCTTTAAAATTGGATTCTTTGAGCATGGAGATGTCTTCCCTAGTACTGAAAAAAAAAAAAAAAACACACAAACTAAAATCAAAAAAGGAAAGGACAGGCTGGGAATGTAGCTAGCATGCATGAAGCCCTGGGTTCGATTCCTCAGTACCACATACACAGAAGTGGTGCTGTGGCTCAAGTGGTAGCCTGCTAGCCTTGAACAAAAGAAACTCAGGAACAGTGTCTAAGCCCTGAGTTCAAGCCCCAGGACAATAATAATAATAATAATAATAATATTTCTAAGGAAAGGACACACATTGTCACATGACGTGTGGCCTGGGTGCTGGAGAGCTGGTGTCATCTCCTGGCGCTTCACCCAGACTAGGGAAAACTTTGCGAAAGCCTGCAGGGAGGATGCCTGCTGCCTGTTTGCGTCCGTGTTTCCCACATTTGTCTGAAGCCAGCTGCCCCTTGCTGTCTGCCATCCAGTTAGCATCCTCTTGGCAGAACACTGAAGGTCACTGGCGAACACTGAAGGCCAAGGTCATCCCTAGCTAGAGAGAAGACCAGATGCTTGACTCCGGAGACCCTCATCCCATACCTGTTGTCCAGCCACAGGTGCCCTGCCCACGGTGATACCACCCACTCCTCAGGAGGCTAGGCTCTCCTCCTGCTCCAAGGATCACAGGGGCAGAGTGGAAGGTCACTTCAAGGACACCAGCATTTGTGCTAGCTCCATTCCCTTGCCACCCCCATAGCTGCCTGAGGCTCCCACACCAGACAGAACACCAGGCCCTTGTCAGGACAGAAGGCGGCGTCTGCCGGAGCCTTCTAGAAATAGGAGTTGCCAAAAGAAGCCGTGTGGGTTGAGCCGGCCCAGCCTCAGGCAAGGAAGGTATGTTGAGGAGCCAGAGTGTGCCATCCTTGCAAGGGTGTCTCTGTGACCCGGGGTCAGAGAGTAGGGAGACAATGCCACCTTCAAGAGGAGCCTCACAGCGGCCTGCCAACATCCAGGCAATTCTAAAATCAGACAATCTGACTGGGTCCCCCAGCTGGCCTCTTCTCTCCATCTGATGGGGTTTGAGAAATGGTTTGACTGGCTAAGTCAATAGATCAAGGAGAAGGACATTCATTAAGCATCTACTATATGCCACGCATTGTCTTCATGAGAAGCTGTGTGCAGGGTGAGCTCTCAATTCATGCTTATGATGATCCATTTCACAGACAGGAAACACGAGGCTCACAGTGGCAAGCTGACAGAGCCCCATAGTACTCCTCCACTGGGCAGATTTGTTACCAGCTGGCTGAGGTTGCTTGGCATTGCATGACGCTCCAATTCTAACTCTCTGCCTAGGCCCCTTCTCCTTACGAACCCAGTTCTCAGCACCTGGGGAAGGGAATGCATGAGAAGCTAATGCGATCTGGTCTGAAACAGCCTGGTGCTTTTGGTTGAAAAATTGGCGTTTGGTTTTGTCAACAGGCCTCTAGGAGAGTCTGGCCTCTTCCAGCCTCCCTCCCCGCCCATAATCTAATCATCTTGGGGGGTAGACAGATAAGTCAGTGTTCTGAGCGACTAAGCCGCAGGCCAGCCTGCCTGCCAACCAGAAGCCCTTCTGGGAGACCACGCCTGAGCTGGCAGCTGGGCCAGGCTCCTTGTTGCTTTGTCCAGGCCCCAAGGTCACCCTGGCTGCTCCCCGATCCAGCCTCCTTCCTCACATCCTGCTCCCTGGCCTTGGTCAGCAAGCCTGGAGGCCCAGGGGCTGCAGACAGGGACAGGCTCCACCCACTCCTCTCCCGGGGGGGCCTCACCTGCTGTGCTGGCCACACCCCCACTGCTCAGCTCAGGGAACTAAGTGGGATGACCAGGTCCCAGTGCCAATCCATGGGGTCTCTGTCACAGGAAGGAGGAGCAGTGACTTGCCCAGCCACGTGGCTTGGTAGTGGCTTTACTCCCAAGCCTGGCTGGCTCTGGTGGCCACGGCAGCCATGAGGTGCTCCTCCGTGGTGGCTTAGCCTCTCCGCCTGCTTCCTCATCTCCACCATGCATCTGCAGTCCCTGCATTCCAGTCTGCTGGGATCTGCTACTTACCTGCCTGTTTGTTCTGATTTAAAACAGAGAGCTTGGTATAGATATGACAAGAGATGATATGAAATTAAAAGAGGCACCTGTGCCCAGGGCTTCCTGGCAGGTGACGTCTGGAAGCCCTAAGGGCCTGGCGATTGTTTGTTGTCCTTATGGTAAAGACAGTGCTGACAGGCGTGGTGCTGCACCTGTAATCCCAGAACTCAAGAGGTAGAAGCAGGAGGACCAAGAGTTATGAGAGAGCCGGGTGCTGGTGGCTCAAGCCTGTAATCCTACTTACTCAGGAGGCTGAGATCTGAGGATCACGATTGGAAGCCAGCTCAGGCAGAGAAGTCCAGTGAGACTCATCTCCAATCAATCACTAAAACAAACAAGTGAGACGTGGGGCTGTGGATCAAGTAGTAGAGCACTGGCCTTGAGCACAAAAGCTCAGGGACAACGCCTTAGCTCTGCATTCAAACCCCAGGACCTAGAGCTGCCCCCCCCCCAACTCCCTCACACCCAGTGATTTATACCAGCTGAATAAAAGGAGGAAAGATAATAGCACAGGTATGCCTGACTCTGCTAGTCTATCTAGGAGTTCTACATACTTAATCCTCACAAATACCTACCAGGCTGGGCGCTGGTGGCTCACGCCTGTAATCCTAGCTACTCAGGAGGCTGAGATCTGAGGATTGCGGTTCAAAGCCAGCCCGGGCAGGAGAGACCGTGAGACTCCTATCTCCAATAAACCACCAGAAAACCGGAAGTGGCACTGTAGCTCAAGTGGTAGAGCGCTCGCCTTGAGCTGAAGAGCTGAAGGACAGCGCCCAGGCCCAGAGTTCAAGCCCCACAACCGACAAAAAAAAAACAAAAAAACAAAAAAACAAATACCTACCAGGTAGCTGCCAACATTGGGGAAATGGAGGCATGGTGCAGTTTTCGTAGCTGGTCAGTGCCAGAGTGAATGGTCTTTAGTTCAAGCCCCCTCCGTACACGCTACAGCCCCTCAGGGGAGCAGAGCAAATGTGGCTCCTCTCTGGTCCTTAGTGGGGCAGCCGGCCTTCTATCAGACTGTAGAAACCCTGCCTGGGGTGTTGAGGGAAGGCAGGGCTGGAGTGAGTCCCAAGGCATCAGAGCTGCCCAGGCCTTGCCCAAAAGGAACCCCTCACACTCTACTCTTCTGCTGGGAATCAGAAGTGGTTTAGTTCAGGGCTAAGAATGTGGCCTAGTGGTAGAGTGCTTGCCTAGCATTCATGAAGCCCTGGGTTCAATTCCTCAGTACCACATACACAGAAAAAGCCCAAAGTGGTGCTATGGCTCAAGTGGTAGAGTGCTAACCTTAAGTAGAAGCAGCTCAGGGACAGTGCCCAGGCCCTGAGTTCAAGCCCCATGACTGGCAAAAAAAAAAAAAAAAGTGGTTTAGTTCAGCCACTTACTGTGAGCTCTCTCCTGCACCCCAATTCCCCAAACCCTTGGGGCTGAGACCTCAGTCACACATCCACTTCCTTTGGCTAAAACCTGAATGCAGGGGGTCCCAGGATCTAGCTGTTGGGGGTTGGAGGATGGGGCTCTCCCTAGAGTTTGTCTTCTTAGAGACACGCTCTGGCCATGGGTCAGAGAGGAAGAGGAAATGCTGTCCCTTTCCAGATGTGCAGTGGGAGTGAACCCGAGGTCCTGGGCAGGGGTGGGGAATCTCACAGCATCCAGCTGTGTGGGGCACCTGAGGCAGCAGAGGACCAGGGTCTCTTTGAGGTTTCCGCCACATTTGGGGAGACAGAATAAGTTTCAGGACAACAGGGCACATAATGAGGTAAGGTCAAAATCCATCCATCCATCCATCCATCCATCCATCCACCCATCCATCCACCCATCCATCCATCCATCCACCCATCCATCCACCCATCCACCCATCCATCCATCCATCCATCCATCCATCCACCCATCCATCCATCCATCCATCCATCCATCCATCCGTCCATCTCGTCCATCCGTCCATCCGCGAGGATGTGCGGGAGGCAGAATCCTGACCAGAGCTGGGGGAAGGGAGGGGATCGCCTTGTGTGGCTAATTAACCAGTGAGCCTGATCAATTGGAAGAGCCCAGGCTTGCTAATTAAAGGAGCAGCATCTCTCCTGGCAAGGATGGAAGGCACAAGGCACTCTGGAACTGTGACAGGGACCAGGCCAGTGAGGCCTGGACACGGCCAAAGCCCCCCACTGCTCCAGTTCTGGTATCCTCCCACCCCCACAAGCCCTGACCCCTCCCCACTTCCCTATCTCTCCTCCCCACCTTGCCCAGCCAGGCCTCTGACTTCCCCATGGGGCCTCCCCACCAACCCAAATCCTCCCCAGATAAGGACAGGCGTTAGGGAGGAGGGGCCTGTGGCCCCGTGCTTGGCTGGGCAGGGCACCATGTAATCGCCATGGGGTCCCCAAGATGTCCCAACTGGGCCTGAAAGAGGTGGGAAAATGGAACAAGGCCCAAAAGACAACATGGAGAGGCGAAGAGTCTGAGACTCACTAGGCTCTGGGTGAAACCCCAGTCCCCTGACTGCAGGAGCTCTGTCTAGACAGACACCTTCCCCCTCAGCCCTGAGGGTGAGGTGCGTGACATAGGGGAGAGGGGACAGCATGCATTCCCTTCTGGCCTTCATATCCCAGTCTTGAGAGGGAAAGGTTAAAGAAATGCCCTCTGATTCCCCTCACGGTGGACAAAAGACCTCAAAGCTGCCTGTCTGGGGCTGGGAAGGTGGCTCAGTGGTAGAGCGCTTGCCTTACATGCATGAGGCCCTGGGTTCGATTCCCCAGCACCACATAAGAAAAAAAGCCAGAAGTGGCACTATAGCTCAAGTGGTAGAGCACTAGCCTTGAGCTGAAGAGCTGAGGGACAGCGCCCAGGCCCAGAGTTCAGGCCCCACGACCGGACCCCCCCCCCAAAAAAAAGGCTGCCTGTCTGCCCTCAAGTTAGTTTGGGGCAGAGTTGTAACTTCATGACTCTGGATTCCAGGTACATGGGTTCGAGTCCCAGCCTCACTCTTTGCAAGCCTCTATTGAGCATAGGAGCCAACTGCATTTTCTTTTCTTTTTTGGGGGTGGGGGTGATAATGGGGCTTGAACTTTAGGCCTGGGCCTGGGCACTCCCTGAGCTCTTCAGCTCAAGGCTAGCGCTCTACCACTTGAGCCACAGTGCCATTTCTGGTTTTCTGGTGGTTAATTGGAGATAAGAGTCTCACAGCCTTTCCTGTTCGGGCTGGCTTTGAACCACGATCCTCAGATCTCAGCCTCCTGAGTAGCTAGAATTACAGGCATGAGCCACCAGCACCCGGCTCCAACTGCATTTTGTTTGCTGGGTTTCTTTGTCTGCAAAGCTGCAGATGGTAATGCTGCCAACCTGCAGGCCCAGCCAGGGTACTGAGGAGCCGTTGCAGCTGAGGTTCTCAGCCAGAGACTGACCTGACCTCCTACCCATGCCAGCCACTGTTTCCCAAGAGCATGGGGACCCGATGGCTATGGCCTGACAGCTGCCTCTCTGACTTCTGCTCACAGGAGCAGCTGCCCTGGGGTCTTTCATCTCTTTAATGAGATGAGCTACTGGGTACAGAGCTCCCAGTCAGCCCCTTCCGTGGGGGCTGCCATGAATTTGCCACTCACTCCTCCAAGGGGAGCCTCAGTCTAGAAAGGGAAAGAAGACACACATACAAACATCAGGACACACAGACAAGAGCCCTTAGCCAAAGGTCCCCACCACTGTCAGGATGGGGACCATGCTGCTTTGGAGCTCCTTTGGGAAATTTGTTTCTCTTTTTGTTTTTCCCTTGCTGGCCCTAGGGATTGAACTCAGGGCCTCCACACTGTCCCTGAGCTTTTTTTTTTTTTTTTTTTTTTTTTTGCTCAAGGCTAATGCTGTACTGCTGGAGCCACAGCTCCACTTCTAGCTTTTTGGTAGTTAATTGGAAATAAGAGTCTCATGGAGGGCTGGGAAGGTGGCTCAGTGGAAGAGTGCTTGCCTCACAAGCATGAGGCCCTGGATTTGATTCCTCAGCACCACATAAACAGAAAAAGCCAGTAGTGGCGCTGTTAGCTCAAGTGGTAGACCACTGGCCTTGAGCTGAAGAGCTGAGGGACAGCGCCCAGGCCCAGAGTTCAAGCCTTAAGATTCACACACACACACACACACACACACACACACACACACACACACACACACACACACACAAAATGTCTCATGGACATTCCTGCCCAGACTGGTCTTGAAACATGATCCTCAGATCTCTACCTCCTGAGTAGCTAGGATTATAGGTGTGAGCCACCAGCACCTGGCCAACCAGTGCTCATCTTATCATTCCCATAAAAAGAGAAACTTTGACAGCTGGGAGCAATGGAGCGCTAGCCTTGAGCTGAAGAGTTCAGGGACAATGCCCAGGCCCAGAGATCAAGCCCCACGACCGACAAAGAGAGAGAGGGAGAGAGAGGGAGAGAGAGAGAGAGAGAGAGAGAGAGAGAGTGCACTGGTAATCATGGGTGAGGGGAGGAAGGCTGGAGGGTCAGATTGAACCCCCTTTAGTGTTTTGTTTTTGTTTTTGTTTTTGTCGGTCATGGGGCTTGAACTCTGGGCCTGGGTGCTGTCCCTCAGCTCTTCAGCTCAAGCGAGCACTCTACCACTTGAGCTACAGCGCCACTTCCAGTTTTCTAGTGATTTATTGGAGATAGGAGTCTGGAGTCTCACAGTCTTTCCTGCCCGGGCTGGCTTTGAACCGCGATTCTCAGATCGCAGCCTCCTGAGTAGCTAGGATTACAGGCGTGAGCCACCGGCGCCCGGCTCCCCCTTTAGTGTTGTGGGAAGGTTCCAGCAGCTCTGACACCGAGATTCTAACGTCTGTCATCCTAGGTGTCTGGGAAGCACTGTGGGGCCCTTCCAGGTGAGCAAGCAAGGCACCTCGCGATGGACGCTTCCTGCTAGCAGGTAATTGGGGTGGGGAAAGATACAGAGCAGTAAGAGGCTCAGTGATGTGGACACTGTTTTTTGTTGTTTTGTTTTGTTCTGGTGCTTGAACTCGGGGCCTGGGTGCTGTCTCTTACCTTTTTCTTTTTTTTTCTTTTTTTTTTTTTTGCCAGTCATGGTACCTGAACTCTGGGCCTGGGCACTGTCCCTCAGCTCTTCAGCTCAAGGCTAGCGCTCTACCACTTGAGCCACAGCACCACTTCCAGCTTTTTCTGCTTATGTGGTGCTGAGGAATCGAACCCAGGGCCTCATGCATGCAAGGGCAAGCACTCTACCACTGAGCTACCTTCCTAGCCCCTCTCTTACCTTTTTCATTCAAAGCTAGCACTCTGCCACTTGAGCCACAGCTCCACTTCCGGCTTTTTGGTGGTTAATTGGAGATGAGTCTCTCAGACTTTCCTGCTCTGACTGACTGTGAACCTGGATCTTCAGATCTCAGCCACCTGAATAGCTAGGATTACAGGTGTGAGCCACTGGTACCCAGGTGTGGAAATCTTGAGACTGAGACACTCTGGTGATTCCAACATAGGAAGGCTGGGGACTTTGGTAGCCAACCATAAAGCAGGCAGAGATGCCTGTTCGGTGGATGGTCCTTAGAGAGCTGGATGCAGTCAAAGGAATGGGACAGACAGATACAAGGAAGCCTTAGCAAGCAAAGCCAGCCACTCCTAGAAAACACTCTAGCCCAGCCTCCCCTGGGGCCCCTTGTGCTAAGCGGGGCCAAATGCTGGTCTTGGACACCCCCTGGTGGCTGCTCTGGGCGGTGCCCAGAACTGAAGCTCATGGCTTTAAAGGTGAGTGGAAAGGTATTTTCTTGTTCTTTTTCTTTATTATAAAAGTGATGTACAAGGGGTTATAGTTATATGTCAGGTAGTGGGTACATTTAATTTCTGACAATGTCATCCCTTCCCTTGCTCTCTCCCAGTTTTTCCCTCCTGTCCTACAAGTTGTATAGTTCATTTTCAACCTAGTGTCCAGTGAATACCACTGCTGCATTTGCTCACCCTTTGCCCTTCCAGTTCTGTGTCCTACCACTGAGACCACTAAGATAAATGAACAAACAAAACCAAAAGAGAAAAAAACTTTGTTTCCATTTCCTGGAATTCATTTAAACAAATAATATTTTATACGCTCAGAGGCACTGAGGCATTAGCACCTTTTGGTTGGGAGGGTGTTTTCTGATGTTTTTTTTCCCCAGTCCTGGGACTTGAACTCGGGGCCTGGGCACTGTCCCTGAGCTTCTCTGTGTTCAAGGCTAGCACTCTACCACTTGAACCACAGTGCCACTTCTGGATTTTTGTTTCTGGGTACTGAGGAATCAAATCCAGGGCTTCAGGCATGCTAGGCAAACACTCTACCAGTAAGCTACATTCCCAGCGGGGAGGGTGTTTTCTTTTGTTTTTGTTTTTTTTGGGGGGGGGTCCGGTCGTGGGGCCTGAACTCTGGGCCTGGGCACTCTCCCTGAGCTCTTCATCTCAAGGTTAGCGCTCTACCACTTGAGCCACAACTCCACTTCCAGCTTTTTTTCTTTTTTGCTTATGTGGTGCTGAGGAATCGAACCCAGGGCCTCATGCATGCAAGGCAAGCGCTCTACCACTGAGCCACCTTCCCAGCCCCAAGGGGAAGGTGTTTTCTAATGATCAGAATTGGGAGACTGCAGAATAGAATGCTCTTTCCTCTATACAAATGTGGAAACTGAGGCCTAGAGGAGGACAGTAACTTTACAGCAAGTCTATAGCTGAATCAAGAACTTTACGCCAGGGGCTGGGAAGGTGGCTCAGTGGTAGAGTGCTTGCCTTGCATGCACGAGGCCCTGGGTTCGATTCCTCAGCACCACATAAGCAGAAAAAGCCGGAAGTGGTGCTGTGGCTCAAGTAGTAGAGTGCTAGCCTTGAACTCTGCACCAGTGGCTTTTCTTGACTCTCAAGGCATTTGTAGCAAGGGAGGGACAGCTGAGGGTCCCAGAGGCTGGACACTGGTTTTGAGGCATGCAATGCTTTCCACTCACCTCTGAACCCAGCGCTATCATGTTGGCTAAGGAGTTGGTAAACAGGCCGGTCTTCCAGGAAATATTAAAACAGTCTTCCAGGAAATATTAAAACAGGTCTTCCTATAACTAGAGTCATATGTAATCATTTCTTGGAGTCATGAATGAACAAAAGTAACCACTCATACTGCTTCTGTTCAGTGTAGGGCTAGAGGCTCCAGCCAGGGCAGGTAGGTGAGAAAAACTCCTGTGGGTACAAAGGAAGAAGTGGAGCTGCCTCTGTTTGCAGATGATATGACCTTGGGTAGAAAATCCTAATGACTCCACTAAAAAGTTATTACAGCTAATAAAGGAATTCAGCCAAGCTGCAGCATATAAGATCAATATGCAAAAAATCAATTGTATGTTTTCACTTTGCAATGAACACCTCAAAAGGGTAATTAAGAAAATAACTCCAAAGCCAGGCGCCAGTGGCTCACACCTACAATCCTAGCTACTCAGGAGGCTGAGATCTGAGGATCGCGGTTCAAAGCCAGCCCAGGTAAGAAAGTCCGTGAGACTCTTATCTCCAATTAACCACCAGAAGTAGTGCTGTGGCTGAAGTGGTAGAGATCTCACCTTGGGCTGAAGAGCTGAGGGTCAGCACCCAGGCCCAGAGTTCAAGCCTCATGACCAAAAAAAGAAAACAAATAAAAGAATTCCAGGGCTGGGAAGGTGGCTCAGTGGTAGAGGCCTTGCATGCATGAGGCCCTGGGTTTGATTCCTCAGCACCACAAAAACAGAAAAAGCCAGAAGTGGTGCTGTGGCTAGAGCAATAGCCGAGCTGAAGAGCTGACGGACTGCACCCAGGCCCTGAGTTCAAGACCCATGACCAACAAAAAAAGAAAAGAAAAAAGAAAATCATTCCAAGCCCAGAATGGTGATTCACACCTGTAGTCCCAGTCTCCTGAAACTGAGAGAGGAAGATGGTGAGTTTGAGGCCTGGGCTGCATATGGAGACTAGGTCTTTAAAGAAAAAAAAATCCAGGACTGGGAAGTTGGCTCAGTGGTAGAGCGCTTGCCTTGCATGCCTGAGGCCCTGGGTTCGATTCCTCAGCACCACATAAGAAAAAAGCCAGAAGTTGAGCTGTAGCTCAAGTGGTAGAGTGCTAGCCTTGAGCTGAAGAGCTGAGGGACAGCGCCCAAGCCTAGAGTTCAGGCCCCATGACCGGACCTCAAAAAAAAAAAGAAAAAGAAAAAAAATCCAGGGCTGGGAAGGTGGCTTAGTGATAGAGTACTTGCCTAGCATGCATGAAGCCCTGGGTTTGATTCCTGTAGTACCAGAAAAAATCAGAAGTGGCACTGTGTCTCAAGTGGTAGAGTGCTAGCCTTGAGCAAAAGATGCCCAGAGACAGTGCCCAGGGCTGGCCAAAAAAAAATGCTCAGGGACAGTGCCCAGACCCTGGGTTTAAGCCTTAGGACTAGCGCGCACACACACACACACACACACACACACACACACACACACACACACACACACACACGATTTAAAAAAAAATCCATGAGCCCGGCACAGGTGGCTCACGCCTGTAATCCTAGCTACTCAGGAGACTGAGATCTGAGGATCGAGGTTCAAAGCCAGCCTAGGCAGGAAAGTCCATAAGACTCTTATCTCCAATTAACCATCAGAAAACCAGAAGTGGTGCTGTGGCTCAAGTGGGAGAGTGTTTGCCTTGAACAGGGACAGTGCCCAGGCCCAGAGTTCAAGCCCCATGACTGACAAAAAAAAAGTCCTAGAAGAAAAAAATAATCCCAGGATTCCATACTAGGTAGTGAGGGAACAAGGTTCCAAGCATGACGGCCACTCCTGCTCTGTCCCCTGTCCTGGGCTGCTGGGGGGGAGCTGGCAGCGCTGGGAGTGAGGGCAGACAGGACGCAGCTCTGCAGAGAAGCAGGCCCAGCTGCAGCCTGTGTCCTTCCCAGCAGGAGAAGGACACCAAGTGACAAAGCCACAGCAAGGTGCCAGGGACAGCTGCCAGTGTCTCCGGGGACCACAACCCTCTGCTGCCACCCTGGTCAGTGCCAGCCATGGCCCTCCATCAGTTGATCAGTCAGCGGGCTCGAACCAGGGAGCTCCCACCATGGACAGTGGCCAGGCCACTGCCACCAGGGGGAGCTGCTTCATTGAGAGAGGCCACCTCCTGACAGCCTCCCGGATCCCTTCCACAATGTCATACACACACCCATTTTACAGACGGCCTCAAAGGCTCAGAGAGGGCAAGTGAATTGCCCAAAGGCACAAAGCCAGGAAAACTCCATTTTCTGTTATCTGATGGAAATCTGCATTGCTCCCACCACTCCACGTTGCCCCTAGTCCCACTGAGCACCCTCCCCTCGGGGAACCCTTCCCGGCAATCTCTCCCTGGAAATCTTATCAGTATCCCCATCCTTGAGTTATTCTCAGCAAGACCTCACCAGCAGCCTTATCTGAAGGTACAGGGCCTGCTGCCAGAATGGCAAAGACAACACAAACCAAAACAGGACCTTCAGCTCCAACAACAAGGACACTGCAAACCCAAAACTCTCATACTATACTGTATTTAAACCCCCAAGTCCCCAAGCCCCTTGCCTTTTGTGTCCCCCAACTCTGTTCCATGTTTCCTTGGTGCATCCTGTTCAGCGAGAATTAAATCCTGATCTGATCTATATAGGTCTCTATTTCTTTTCTTATCTTTTCTTTGCCAGTCCTGGAGCTTGAACTCAAGGCTGAGCACTGTCCCTGAGCCTCTGTATGCTCAAGGCTAGCAGTCTATCACTAGAGCCACAGTGCCACTTCTAGCTTTTTCTGTTTATGTGGTACTGAGGAATTGAACCCAGGGCTTCATGCCTGCTAGGCAAGCACTCGACCACTATGCCACATTCCCAGCCCGAGGTCTCTATTTCTTTCCTTTCATCTGCTGGTGTTTCCTCATGGTGTCAGTTTTGGGCCAAGAAGAAGGGAAAGAGAGAGGCCCATCCAAGGCTGTCAGGAGAAGCCCAATGATCAGAGATGGAGGGTAAGATAGGGATCTCTGTTATAAAGCCTGTTCTTACCTGGGCACCAATGTCTCATACCTGTAATCCTGACTACTCAGGAGGTTGAGCTCTGAGCAGCTCAGTCTGAAGACAGACAGGGTGGACAAATCCTAGAGACTCTTATCCTCCAGTTAACCACCAAAAAGCAAGATGTGGAGGTGGCTCAAATGGTAGAGTGCCAGCCTTGTGTGAAAAAGCTAAGGGATAGGGCCCAGGCCTTGAGTTCAATCCCCAAGACTGGCACAAGGGCAGGAAAGCAGGCAGGCAGGAAGGCAGGAAAGCAGGAAGGAAGAAAGGAAGGCAGGCAGACAGGCAGGAAAGGCAGGGAGGAAGGAAGGAAGGAAGAAAGGCAGGCAGGCAGGCAGGCAGGCAGGAAGGAAGGAAGGAAGGGAGGGAGGGAGGGAGAGAGGGAAGAAGGGGAGGGAGGAAAGAAGGAAAACAATGAAACCTGTTGAAATTATCCTAAGGAGGGTAAGGGAGAGCGACAGGGGTCCTCTGGAATACATTGTATGCATGTATGAAAATGTCATAATAAAAAATAACAAGTAACTTAGATTTTACTTTTTTAATTTTTTGTCGGTTGTGGATCTTGAACTCTGAGCCTGGGCGCTTTCCCTCTCAGCTCTTCAGCTCAAGGCAAGCGCTCTACCACTTGAGCCACAGCACCACTTCCAGCTTTCTGGTGGTTCATTGGAGATAAGAGTCTCATGGACTTTCCTGCCCAGGCTGGCTTTGAACTGAGATCCTCAGATCTCAGCCTCCTGAGTAGCTAGGATTACAGGTGTGAGCCACTGGCGCCTGGCTAGATTTTATTTATTAGGTTTGAAACCTAGTACCTGGAGTACACTAGACAAATATCCTTGTACTTAGGTATACCAGCCATGAATTTAATTGTGTGTGTGTGTGTGTGTGTGTGTGTGTGTGTGTGTGTGTGTGTGTGTGTGTGTGTGTGTGTGTGTTCCAGTCCTGGGGCTTGGACTCAAGGCCTGGGCTTGAACTCAGGGCTTGGGTACGGTTCTTGGAATTTCTTTCGCTCCAGGAAAGCACTCTACCACTTGAGCTACACTTTCACTTATGGCTTTATAGTGGTTAATTGGAGATAAGAGTCTTACAGACTTTCTTGCCCTGGTTGGCTTTGAACTTTGATCCTCAGATCTTACCCTCCTAAGTAGCTAAGATTATAGGCATGAGCCACCGGCTCCTGGCCTTAAACTTATACCTAAAAAACAAAACAAAGCAAAACAAAAAACTTTAAATTGCTCAATTCCCTTGGACAGAGAGAAGGGATCAAAATAAAATGAATAAAAGGAAATAGAAAAATGGCTAAATAAATAATTAATGGCCTATTATTACCAAGTCATGCAATCACAGTACTGAGACTTTTCACACCGCGGGGAAATGTTTGTGAGGCCAGCTGTCGTGCAGGATTGGCACCGAGGCGTGCCCACCCGTCCATGTGACCGTCAGCTGGGGAAGGGAGACCTGAAGTGACACCCCAGAACACCAGGTAGGGATGATGGACGATTTTCATTTCCTCCTCCTTACCTTTCTATAGTTTGCAGATTTTGCAGATTATGGATTGCTTCTAATTAGACCTAAAACACGAGGTCTGAGTTAGCCACAGGGCTGGCTGGCTGGCCCAGGCTTTGGATGTACATTGGGGCAGGGCCTGCTGGGCAGGCAGGCAAGCTGAGGAAGGACAGAGGAATCCCGTGGGATACTTGCCTCCTGGACTCAAGCCTGCCCTGGACCTTGGGGGCTCACTGGGAGGCCACCAATTTCCTGCCTGCAAACCCTAACCTTCCTTTCCACTTTCCACAGCCTCTTTGCTCCTTGCTCTTTGGGAACCGGGGAGTGCAGTGGGCAGGCTGGAGGAAGAGCAGTGACAGAGCTGGCCCTGTCACTGCAGCCAGGAGCCAAGACTCTCAGCTTCCCCATGCAAATGTATACCCAACCCACCTGCTCTCCCTGAGTGTTACAACCCCCAAACCCCTGAGTTTTGTTTTTGTTGTTGTTGTTTTTGTGGGTCATGGGGCTTGAACTCTGAGCTTGGGTGCTGTCCCTCAGCTCTTCAGCTCAAGGCTAGCGCTCTACCACTTGAGCCACAGTGCCACTTCCAGCTTTTTCTGCTTATGTGGTGCTGAGGAATCAAACCCAGGGCCTCATGCATGCAAGGCAAGCGCTCTACCACTGAGCCACCTTCCCAGCCCCTTCTTTGTTGTTTTTAACCTGGGAGGAGACACACTCCCAGGTGCTCTAGTCCCTAGGTTAGAGAAGCCATCTGGGAAGGGTGCTGCTTACTCACACCTGTAATCCCGGCTACACAGGAGGCTGAGGATCCCTGTTCCAAGACAAGTGGCAGGAAGGAAAGTCCATGAGTCTCATTTTCAACTAAGCAGCAAAAAGTCTGAAGTGGATGAAGTGGCAGAGTGCTGGCCTTGAGCAAAACAGTTCAGGGACAGCCTCCAGGCCCCGGTTCAAGCACCATGACTGACAAAAAAAAAAAAAAAAAGAAAAAAAGTAAAAAGAAACATGATCTGGATGTGGTATGCAGAACTAGGAGGCTGAGCCAGCAGGATCACAAATCTGAGGCCTGTCCAAAAATAGGGAAAAAAAAAAAAAGTGAAAAAAAGGCCAGACCCCAGTAGCTCATGCCTGCAATCCTAGCTACTCAGGAGGCTGAGATCCAAGGATCTTTTTCCAGCCCAGGCAGGAAAATCTGTGAAACTTTTTTTTTTTTTTTTTGGGTCCGGTCGTGGGGCCTGAACTCTGGGCCTGGGTGCTGTCCCTCAGCTCTTCAGCTCAAGGCTAGTGCTCTACCACTTGAGCCACAACGCCACTTCTGGCTTTTTTTTTTTTCTTTTTGCTTATGTGGTGCTGAGGAATCGAACCCAGGGCCTCACGCATGCAAGGCAAGTGCTATACCACTGAGCCACCTTCCCAGCCCCATATGTGAAACTCTTTTTTTTTTTTTTGGTCGGCTGTGGGGCTTGAACTCTGGGCCTGGGCGCTGTCCTTCAGCCCTTCAGCTCAAGGCAAGCGCTCTACCACTTGAGCTACAGCGCCACTTGCGGTTTTCTGGTGGTTTATTGGAGATAGGAGTCTCACGGTCTCTCCTGCCCGGGCTGCCTTTGAACCGAGATCCTCAGATCTCAGCCTCCTGAGTAGCTAGGATTACAGGTGTGAGCCACCGGCGCCCGACCCCATCTGTGAAACTCTTATCTCCAATAATCTACCAGAAAACCAGAAGTGGCGCTGTGGCTCAGCCTTGAGTTGAAGAGCTGAGGGACAGTGCCCAGACCCAGAGTTCAAGTCCCACAACCAACAAAAAAAGAAAAAAAGAAAGAAAAAAAGAAGCTCAAGGACAGTGCTCAGGCCCTGAGTTCAAGCCTCAGAACCAACACACACACACACACACACACACACACACACACACACGAAGTGTGATAGATGTGATGTTGATGTGTATTGAAACAATAACATTTTATTTTATTTTTAATTTTCATTTATTTATTTATTTAGTTGGTTGTGGGGTTTGAATGCTGGGCCTGGGCTCTGTCCCTCAGCTCTCCAGCTCAAGGCTAGCACTCTACCACTTGAGCCACAGCGCCACTTCTAGTTTTCTGGTGGTTTCTTGGAGATAAGAGTCTCATGGGCTTTCCTGCTTGGGCTGGCTTTCAACTGGAATGCTCAGATCTGGGCCTCCTAAATAGCTAGCCTTACAGGCATGGGCCACTGGTCCGGCCTTATCACACTTACGAGGGTTTTTTGTTTTCCAGCTTGAAGACCCAAGGTGCATTCTAAATGAGCAGCCCTCTCATCCAGACTGGCTGCATGTCAAGCGCTTAGCAGCCACATATGGCCAACAGCCACTGGGTCTGTAAGCGTGGGGCTGGAGCAGGGTGGTGAGCAGAGGGGTCCGGCTGGGAGCTGAGCCAGAGAGGTGGGCAGGGTCACCTTGGATTGCACTCCAAGGTGGGAGGGTTGTAAAAGGGGCCTGTGCCGCCCAATTGCAGAGTTAGAAGCTGGCTCTGGCTGCTGCCTGGAGTGCTATGGAGGGAGCAGGGGAGGTGCCAGGGAGGACTGATAGTGGTCCCAGCTTTGGTTGCAGTTGACCACAGTCAAGCTGCAGGCAATACTGAAGACAGACATCTGTAAACACATTTGCTTCCCTCTCTGACCAAAACCCACCTTCTTAAACTGGACCTCACAACAAATCAGGGAGAGTACACAGTTCCTTCCTAAAGGAACTGCAAAGAAGCCTCCCAGATACATGGGGCCAAGAGCCCAGAATGAAGACATCTTCCACTTTCTGTGTCTCACAGAACCACTGCATTTCCAAAGCAAGAAAACACGTGGTTGCCAGTGCCAGTGGCTCAGGCCTGTAATCCTAGCTGTAATCAGGAGGCTGAGATCTGAGATCATGAAAGCCTGCTCAGGCAGAAGAATCTGGAAGGCTCTTATCTACAATTAACCAGAAAAAGTTGGCAGAGGAGCTACTGCTCAAATGGTAGGGTATCATTCTTAAGAAAAAATAAATTTAGGGGCTGGGAAGGTGGCTCAGTGGTAGAGTGCTTGACTTGCATGCCTGAGGCACTGGGTTCGATTCCTCAGCACCACATAAGCAAAAAGAAAAAAGCTGGAAGTGGCGCTGTGGCTCAAGTGGTAGAGCGCTAGCCTTGAGCTGAAGAGCTGAGGGACAGCGCTCAGGCCCAGAGTTCAGGCCCCACGACTGGACCCAAAAAAAATAAAAAAGAAAAAAAAATAAATTTAGGGCTGGGAAGGTGGCTCAGTGGTAGAGTGCTTGCCTTGCATGCATGAGGCCCTGGGTTTGATTCCTCAGTACCACATAAGCCCAAAAAGCTGGAAGTGTCACTGTGGTTCAAGTGGTAGTGCTAGCCTTGAGCTGAAGAGAGAGTTCAAGTCCCATGACCAACAAAAAAAAGAAAAGAAAAGAAAGGAAAAAATAAATTTAAAAAAGGTAAGGGAGGGGGCTGGGAAGGTAGCTCAGTGGTAGAGCGCTTACCTCCCATGCATGAGGCCCTGGGTTCGATTCCTCAGCACCACATAAGCAAAAAGAAAAAAGCCAGAAGTGGTGCTGTGGCTCAAGTGGTAGAGTGCTAGCCTTAAGCTGAAGAGCTGAGGGACAGTGCCCAGGCCCAGAGTTCAGGCCCCAGGACCGGACCCAAAAAAAAAAAAAAAAAAAAAAAAAGGTAAGGGAGGGTACCCAAACCTTGAATTCAAGCTGTGGTATGAAGGAAGGGGAGGGAGAGGGGAGGGGGAGAGAGGGGGAAGAAGAGAGAGAGCAGACAGACATGGGATTGATATTGAGAATCCTACACAACAAATTCCTGCTTCCATTCTACTGTGTGACTTTGAACAAGACACTTAGCCCTCCTGGGCTTCCTTGTCCAAATCTACAGCAATCATTAGTAAACTCTGTCTCTTGTCTCTTGGGGTGATTGGGAGGAGTGACAGGTATCTACCTCTAGCAGTGCATAGACTCTATTTTTTTTTTTTTTTTTTTTTTTTGGTCTGTCGTGGGGCTTGAACTCTGGATTTGGGCACTGTCCTTGCACTCTTCAGCTTAAGGCAAGCACTCTACCGCTTGAGCCACAGCGCCACTTCTGGTTTTCTAGTGGTTTATTGGAGATGAGTCTCAGGGAGTTTCCTGCCTGGGCTGGCTTTGAACCCTGATTCTCAGACCTCAGCCTCCTGAGTAGCTAAGATTACATGCGTGAGTTACTGGTGCCCGGCTTTAGACTCTATTTTTATCATTACTATTACAGATGAGCAAGGGACAGGAAATCTGTCCAATGTAGCATAGTAAATATTAGCTATGGCTCTTAATTTTTTTCTTTCTTTTTTCTTTTCTTCTTCCTCTTTTTTTTTTTTAGATGATAGTGTCTCTGATATGTAGCCTAGGCTGGCCTCCAACTCTAGATCCTCCTGCCTCAGCCTCCTGAGGTGTATATTGCCATGCCCAGCTGGTTGTCCCTTGATTTGGACATTCACCATGCTCTCGCCGTGTGACAGGTATCTTGCTGATAGCTCAGGAGAGATGTTAAGTACACAGGTCTGTCTCCTTTCCATGCAGAAGGCAGCCTCCTTCTCCATCACCCTTGGCTGTGGGGCGATGAAGGCTCAGAGCCTGCAGAGAGCCACCTATGGATCCCAGAGCAGTCAAAACAGTGCTAGGCCTCCCACAGAATAAACACACACTCCAGCACTGAGTCACACCCTGTTGCTCCTCTCGTTTTCTCTCCCCTTCCATTTCCCTTACCTTCTTTGGTTGGTTGGTTTTATTTTTGTTATTGTTGTTGGTCAGTCATGGGGCTTGAACTCTGGGTCTGGGCTCTGTCCCTCAGATCTTCAGTTCAAAGGTAGCGCTCTACCACTTGAGCCACAGCGCCTCTTCTGGCTTTTTCTGCTTATGTGGTGCTGAGGAATCGAACCCAGGGCCTCATGCATGCAAGGCAAGCACTCTACCACTGAGCCAACTTCCCAGCCCTCCTCTAACTTCTTTCTTGGTACTAGGTCTTGTATTTGGAAGTCTGGGGGGAGGAAGTTGGGCCCTCTCCCTCCTTAGTCCCCTCTGGCTCTGCCAACTTCCTACTGGGCTGCAGGCTCTGAACCCCCTCCCCAGGCAGGCCTGACACTACTATTGGGAAGAGAGGCAGAACTTGAGGAGGAGACAAATTAGGGATTAGTGAGGAACAAGAATTGCTATGAAGCAGAGTGTGGTGGCTCACGCCTGTAATCCTAGCTACTCAGGAGGCTGAAATCTGAGGATCATGGTCTGACAATAGCCCAGGCAGGAAATGACTATTCCAAAAAAGCCAGAAGTGGCACAGAGGCTCAAGTGGTAGAGCACTAGTCTGGAGCAAAAGCTCAGGGACAGTACCCAGGCCCAGAGTTCAAGCCCAAGGACCAGGAAAAGAAGGCAGAGGAGGAGAAGGAGGAGGAGGAGGAGGAGGAGGAGGAGGAGGAGGAGGAGGAGGAGGAGGAGGAGGAGGACAAGGAGGAGGACGAGGAGGAGGAGAACGAGGAAGACGAGGATGAGGACGAGGAGGAGGGAGAGGAAGATTGCCAGGGGTCCTCTCCAGCCTGGACACCCCAAGCAGTAAGGACTGGGCACTTTAGGACCTGGCACCTCGTGGGGTAGGAGAGAGGCGGGGAGAAGCCCTGGGCAGACTCCCTCTGGGTTAAGACCCAGGGCTGGAACAAATGGCAGGCAGGAAGAGGCTGTGCGTTCCGGGTAAGCTGGAGTGGCTGTGGGTCCCGCAGCCCTACCCCATCTGTTCCCCTCAAGCCTGGCCTGAGACATTGCAGTTAGTCAGCCAATTGCAAGGAGAGCTAAGGGCACAAATGGCTGATATAGGTGTTACCCCAATTAGAGGGGGCCCAAAGGCCACCCCCACCCCCACCCCCAGGGGAGAGTGCAGGGCTCAGCCTCTGCAGGCATGCAGGCCAGGTGCAGCTCCAGGAGTCACAGCAGCTTCTAAAGCACATGCTGACCTTCAGTTCCCAATGCATGCTTAAGCCCTTCTAGGTCACTCCAGGAAGTATCACAGCTCCAGAAGCTCTGGATGACACAAGGGGCTTGCAGACAGCCAGGCTTGTTGTCCCAACTCATTCCTGCTACTGCCGCTTGCCATTATGCTCTACTTGTCACTGTATAGTCCCCACATAAATAAGAGACAGCCCTAAGGGATGCATGCTGGGCGCATAAATGGAGAAGCCTGCAGCTGGAAGCGCCGAGAAGGAGAGGGTGGGACGGGGCAACCTGGACCAGACAAGCTTGGAAAGAAAAGCAGCGGAGGAATACAACTCCACTTCTGGTGTTTTAGTGTTTAGTTGGAGATGAGTCTCATGGGGGCTGGGAAGGTGGCTCAGTGGTAGAGCGCTTGCCTTGCATGCATGAGGCCCTGGGTTCAATTCCTCAGCACCACATAAGCAAAAAGAAAAAAGCCGGAAGTGGTGCTGTGGCTTAAGTGGTAGAGTGCTAGCCTTGAGCTGAAGAGCTGAGGGACAGCACTCAGGCCCAGAGTTCAGGCCCTACGACCGGACCAAAAAAAAAAAAAAAGAGTCTCATGGACTTTCCTGCCAAGTCTGGCTTCAAACTGTGATCTTCAGATCTTAGTCTCCTGAGTAGTTAGGATTACAGGCATGAACCACCAATGCCCAATTTACATTGTTTTAATAAAGGAAGTAGCCATCATGGGAGTGCATGCCTTTAATCCCAGCACCCAGAGGCTGAGGCAGGAGAACCATAAGTTTGAGATGAGCTGGGCTTCATTGAAAGACCTTGTCTAAAATATATAAAATAAGAATGAAACCCAGGTGCTGGTGGCTCACGCCTGTAATCCTAGCTACTCAGGAGGTTGAGATCTAAGGATCAAGGTTCAAAGCCAGACTGGGCAGAAGTCCATGAGACTCTTGTTTCCAATAAACCACCAGAAAACCGGAAGTGGTGCTGTGGCTCAAGAGGTAGCATGCTTGGCTTGAGCTGAAGAGCTGAGGGACAGCACCCAGGCCCAGAGTTCAAGCCCCACAGCCACGGGCTGGGAAGGTGACTCAATGGTAGATTGCTTGCCTTGCATGCATGAGGCCCAGGGTTCAATTCTTCAGCACCACATAAGCAGAAAAAGCCAGAAGTGGTGCTATGGCTCAAGTGGTAGAGCACCAGCCTTGAGCTGAAGAGGTGAGGGACAGCACCCAGGCTCAGAGTTCAGGCCCCTTGACTGGCCAAAATTAAAAAAGAAAAGAAAAGAAAAGAAAAGCCAGTTGCTAGTAGCTTGAGCCTATAACCTAACTATACAGGAGGCTGAGATCTGAGGATTGCAGTTCAAAGACAGCCCTGGCAGGAAAGTAGTCCATGATCTCCAATTAACTACTAGAAAACTGGAAGTGGAACTGTGGTTCAAAATTGAAGAGTGCTAGCCTTGAGCACAAAAGCTCAAAGATAGGATCTAGGTCCTGGGTTCAAGCCCCAGGACTGGCACAAATTAATTAATCACACTGGTGGCTCGCGCCTGTAAGATCTGAGAATCGCGGTTCAAAGCCAGCCCAGGCAGGAAAGTCCATGAGACTCTTATCTCCAATAAACCACTAGAAAACCAGAAGTGGTGCTGTGGCTCAAGCGGTAGAGCACTCGCCTTGAGCTGAAGAGCTGAGGGACAGTGCCCAAGACCAGAGTTCAAGCCCCATGACTGACAAAATAATAATAATCATAATAATCATAATAATCAGTTAATTCATAAAAGAAAAAAGAAAGGGGAGGTCAGGAGGAAGATAAGTGGAAAAACATCCAGCATTTTTAGAACCAACCACTAGGAGGCACTTTGGGGCTAGGGGCTGGCCAAGAACCCCTGCATTTAAATCACACAAGACAATACCCCGCTCTTCAGCCTCAGACTTCATCCTACACTTGAAGGTTTTTTTTGGTCCGTCGTGGGGCTTGAACTCTGGGACTGAGTGCTGTCCCTCGGCTCTTTAGCTCAAGGAGAGAGCTCTACCACTTGAGCCATAGCTCCTCTTCCGGTTTTCTGGTGATTTATTGGAGGTAAGAGTCTCACAGTTGCCGGGTGCTGGTGGCTCACGCCTGTAATCCTAGCTACTCAGGAGGCTGAGATCTGAGGATTGCGGTTCAAAGCCAGCCCGGGCAGGAGAGACTGTGAGACTCCTATCTCCAATAAACCACCAGAAAACCGGAAGTGGCGCTGTAGCTCAAGTGGTAGAGTGCTTGCCTTGAGCTGAAGAGCTGAGGGACAGCGCCCAGGCCCAGAGTTCAAGCCCCACGACCGACAAAAAAAAAAAAAAAAAAAAAAAGAGTCTCACAGTTTCCTGCCTGGGCTGGCTTTGAACTGTGATCCTCAGATCTCAGCCTCCTAAGTAGCTAGGATTACAGGCGTGAGCCACCAAGTCCTGGCTCCTTTGTAGTTTCTATTAGAGCTAATAACTACAGGTTTGTGTCCTTGCTGTGCATCCTCTCAAACAACTTCCCTTTTAGAGCCTACCTGATCTCTATAGGATTGCTGTCTTTGTATTTCTGTCCTGTATCTCTTGGATCCGAATAGAGTTCCTTAGAATTTGGAACTTGAATTGTAGGATCTCTTTCCTGGGCCTCATGATACTTCATGTATTTCATTTCTATGACCAGATGGGAATGAGTTTCTGCACAGCCTAGACCAAATAAACAGTCACTGGGAGACACAAGTTTGGAGTAACCTAGATAAGAAGGAGTAATGTATGGGCTTAAGCAACCATGCGCCTGAGCCATCTCCATCTTCTCCTGCCTCCTCCTGGCTCCCTGTGCCTTGCTCCTAATGCCTCAGCCCAGTATTTAACCCCAGTCCCTCCTTCCAGTCTCCTGTGAATGGCCATTTTTCCTTCTGTGTGTCTTCCATTTTCCACCACCCTAGCCTGTCCAGCTGGAGAGGCCCAGCCCAGCTGGGATATACAACTTCAGGGCCTGGGCTCCAGGTTCATGCAAGCCAGGGCAGACACCTGTCCTTGAACTTCAGTAATAGTGTGCTTCCTGCACCCTTCCAAAGGCCAGGAAGCAGGTTCATTCATATGTGAGGCTCCCTGATTGGCCCACTGACTTATGAATAAATTGCAAGCCAGGCATCAGTGGCTCACATCTGTAATTCTAGTGACTCAGGAGGCTGAGATCTGAGGATCGAGGTTCAAAGCCAGCCAGGGCAGGAAAGTCCTGTGAAACTCTGATCTCCATTTAACTACTCAAATACCGGAAGTGGTGCTGTGGCTCAATTGGTAGAGCGCTAGCCTTGAGTACAGAGAGACTCGGGGGCAGTACCCAGTCTCTGAGTTCAAGCTTTATACTAAAAACAACAACAAAAGAATGAATTGTAGAGCCAGGTGCCATGGCTCATACCTATAATCTAGCTACACAGGAAGATGTGAGATCTGAGGATCCCAGTTCAAAGCCAGCCCAAGCAGAAAGGTCTGTGAGGCTCATCTCCAATTAACCACTGCTGTGGCTTCAATGGTAGAGCACTCGCCTCGAGGAAAAAAAAAAAAAAAGTTCAGGCACAGTGCCTAGGCTCCAGTACCGGCACAACTATGGGCAGGAGACAACACTGAGTCCACAGCTGGGGGATATTTGAGCACAATACGGCTGCTCAGCTCATTTACTCGTTCATTCATTCACTCACTCATTTATTCATTCAACATTTAGGTGCTCTTCCCTGGGCTGGGGGGAGAAAGACAAGAGAAAAGTTGGTCCATAAACACATGGTCACAACACATGGTGTCCAATGCTCCAAGGCCCAGTGGGGAGGGAGAGAAGCAGATTGGGACTGGGGGCAGGGCCAGCCTCTTGGGAGAGAGGCCCATGAGTGCTGAGACCAGTGAGCAGTTAGCCTGGAAGGTCTCAGCAGGCCAGGGCAGCAGGGCGCAGCTGGGCTGGGTCTTTGCACCCTCTGCCCGCTGGCCAGTGCCTTGGCAAATGGGAGGATAGGCTGCCCCAGGTGTCCCTGTGCTGTGCGGGCTGAGCCAGGCTGCAGATGCCGCCTCTCCTTCCTCTTCGCTGCTTGCTGCTCTGCTGCCTTGCTGAGAGCAGACACACGGGCCTGGGTGGTGGCTGGAGCCCCGAGCAAGCCCAGCTTTGCCAGTGGGTTCCCCTCCAGGTTGTGTCCCTCTACCTCTGATGCCAGCTCAGACCTCTGTGGTACAAGCTGGCAGAGAGGTACCTGGAGACGTCTTTGGCACATCAGAAGGCGCTACCTGTCAGCACTCCCATCCACCTTGTCGGTGCCCAGAGAGGAAATCTCACCCCTTCAGCTTGTATCAGGAGCCTCATATCAAGCTCCTCTAGGGTGGGGGGGCCTTCTGGAAAGCCAAGCTGGAGAGGTGCAGGGGGAGGAGCACTGGGCCTTTGGTTTATCGGTTCTCACAGGAGCACAGGCTTCAGGATGTGGTGGGCACAAATGTGGAAGGAAGTACAGAGGCCCTGTGGCAGTCTGGGTAACATCCCTCCTCTCCTGGTGTTCTGGAAGGGACCACAGCCCTGGCTGTATCCCTAGCCCCACAAACCGAGGGTGTGTTTGGGAACACAGGGGAGTGTAAGGCAAGACTCCACTCTGCCAGAAATAATGGCTGTCAGCGGTGACCTGCATCAGCATTCTAGAATCCTAGAATTCCTGTTCACCTTCTAGCTGGGCATAGAAATAAAGAAACAAATGCAGGGTTGGTAACCCATGCCCAGATAAGTCTTGCCAGAGAGAGATAAGATGTAGCCTAATGCAAAAGATAGGCTCAGGGAGGGCTGGAGATATGACTCAAGTGGTCGAATGCCTACCTGGAAAGCATGAGGCCCTGAGTTCAAATCCCAGTACCACCTAAAACAAAACTAGTTCATTTGGCTGGGCACTAGTGGCTCATGTAATCCTAGTTAGTCAGGAGGATCTGAGAGGATCACTGTTCCAAAGCCAGCCCAGGCAGGAATATCCAAGAGACCCTTTTCTCCAATTAGCCACCAGAAAACCAGAAGTAAAGCTGTGGCTCAAAGTGGTAGAGTACTAGCTTTGAGTGCAAAAGCTCAGGGACAGGCCGGGCGCTGGTGGCTCACGCCTGTAATCCTAGCTACTCAGGAGGCTGAGATCTGAGGATCGCGGTTCAAAGCCAGCCCGGGCAGGAGAGACCGTGAGACTCCTATCTCCAATAAACCACCAGAAAACCGGAAGTGGCGCTGTAGCTCAAGTGGTAGAGCGCTGGCCTTGAGCTGAAGAGCTGAGGGACAACGCCCAGGCCCAGAGTTCAAGCCCCACGACCGACAAAAAAAAAAAAAAAACCTCAGGGACAGCTCCCAGGGCCCAGAATACCAGCCCCATGACAGACTAAAGGAAAAAAAGATAGGCTAGGGAAGGTGTCATCCCTTGTGCACCCCCTGGCCACCCCCTGGCAGTGATGGCTGAGTGACAACCACATACTGAGTCTGGAAATCCCGGCCAGAGACCCAACTCCACAGGCCATGTGCTCCAATAAACCAAACAAAGAGCCAACCACAGTGACTGGCAGAGAAGAACTATTAATGTTCAATGGCACACTGCTGGAAAGCACTTCAGCTCATCTTCCGGGTACTGCCTAGGGCTTGAGGTTTACATAGAGAAAGAGTTGGGGCAAGGGACACAGGAATGCCACATGAAGCCTTCAGCAGAGCAACTTGGTTGTTCATTATCTCAGTTCTGGTCCCACAGGGAACAACTTCCAGAGGTGGGGTCTGGCTCTCAGCAGAGGACTCCTGTCCCAGACTGCCTTGTCATTACCAGTAATCATCTGGGGAGTGGTCAGTCCTGCGGGGCTCTGCTGTTCCTTCCCTTAAGGGCAGTTTCAGTCCCCAGTCTGAAGATGTTATCAACCCATCCTGTCCTATCCTTCCAGGGATTGCAGGATTGGCTGGAAACTCAGAGTGAAGGACACAGAACAAAATGGAGACTGGGATGCAGAGGTTTTCTTCTGCTTTTAGTTAGCTTGTGGGCACAGGTGGGAAATCTCCATGTTTTGTTTTGTTTTGTTTTGCCAGTCGTGGACCTGAGCTCTGGGCCTAGGCGCTGTCTCTCAGCTCTTCAGCTCAAGGTGAACGCTCTACCGCTTGAGCCACAGCGCCACTTCCGGCTTTTTCTGTTTATGTGGTGCTGAGGAATTGAACCCAGGGCCTCATGCATGCAAGGCAAACACTCTACCACTGAGCCACCTTCCTAGCCCCCCTTTTTTTTGGTCCGTCATGGGGCCTGAACTCTGGGCCTAGGCGCTGTCCCTCAGCTCTTCAGCTCAAGGCTAGCACTCTACCACTTGAGCCACAGCGCCACTTCCGGCTTTTTCTGCTTATGTGGTACTGAGGAATTGAACCCAGGGCCTCATGCATGCAAGGCAAGCACTCTACCACTGAGCCACCTTCCCAGCCCTGTTGTTGTTTTTTGCTTGTTTGTTTTGTTTTGTTTTGTCGGTCATGGGGCCTGAACTCTGAGCCTGAGTGCTGTCCCTCAGCTCTTCAGCTCAAGGCTAGCACTCTACCACATGAGCTACAGCACCATTTCTTGGTTTTTCTGCTTATGTGGTGTGTAGGAATTGAATCCAAGGCCTCATGCATGCAAGGCAAACACTCTACCACTGAGCCACCTTCCCAGCCCTCACCATGTGTTTTGTTTTTTTGGATTTTTGTTCATATTTTTTTAAGCAGAGTTTCTAAGTATCTGTTATAACTTTTGCTGCATTCACTCCTCCAAGAGCCCCCGCGTGAGCATTGCTCTGAGGCATAAAGAGACAAGCAACGAGCCAGAGACTGATGGCACAAGCCTGTAATCCCAACTACTGAGGAGGCTGACACCTGGGGGAGCTCAGTTTGAAGCCAGGGGAATAAGAGAGACTCTATCTTCAATTAAGCAGCAGGCAGGCTTTCTAGAATTCCCACCTTGCCCTTCCTCTCTCCTACAGGAGGCTCAGAAGCCCCTGGGTTCTGCCTGAGCTTTGAGAGGAGTCTGAAAAACCTCCCCTGCCGACCACAGCACAGGACTCCTCTTGAGAAATGATGTGATGAAAGTGCCAGGACCTAGATATTCTGGGATGGCAGCTTTTCCATAGGAAAAGCACAATCCCTCCCCTTCTCTCCCACCGATGTCTGGAGAGCTCACCCCTCTCCTGTCCCCCTTAGAAACCCCCTGCTTCCAGGCCTGGTTGCAGAAGCCAGGGGAAGGGGGGAGGGGCCGGCAGAGAGGTGCTGTTCTTGTCCCCCCCCCCCGCCCCCCTCTGCTGGAGGCAGCACAGGTGCAGGCAAGGCTGGGAGCCCAGAGCTGCTGACAGCAGGCAGCCTGGGAGGGTAGGGGGGAGGAAATGCAGGGGAGGGGTGGGGATCCTGCTGCCCACAGCCCACCCTGAGGCCAGGCTAAGAAAAGCTCCCAAGAAGAAAAACCACCAAAGATGCTCATGGGGGGGGGGGGCACTGTGCTGAGGCCCTTCCTTCGGGGGCCAGCTGCCCCTGGCAGATTACCATGGCTTCCGGAAAAGAGGCCCTCACACCAGCCCTGCAGGAGGCAGCAGCTGACTCAGCTCCTCTACCTGTCAGGAAGTCATTCATAAAACATGACATCTTCCCAGCACCCTGCCCGACCACCATCGTCCCCTGCCACGGGGCCAGCAAGCCTGAGCGCCCTTCCTCCTTCCCTGGGAAGAAAGGGAGGCCACCGTGTGAAATAAGGCCACCACCCAGCCCCAGTGCATCCACACTGCCTTGGGGACAAGAAGAGAGGATGAGGGTACATCACTCAATTATGAAACAATGTCAGTGACTCAGTTTCCGGAAGGTGTACACTTCACCACC
Source organism: Dipodomys merriami (assembly GCF_024711535.1). NCBI lineage: Eukaryota > Metazoa > Chordata > Mammalia > Rodentia > Heteromyidae > Dipodomys > Dipodomys merriami. The sequence goes on from NW_027206290.1 coordinate 70,169,147, forward strand.
ACGCCAGCCAAGGCAACTTCACTGTCTTCACTTTATGTGTGGACACCCAAGCCCCTAGGACTCCCCGCTAGGCCAGGCCTCCTCAAAGGAAAACCAGACCACAGAGCGGATGGGATTTGCCCCAGGTCACAGGAGAGTACCAAAGATAGATAAGACTGGAATGAAAGCACCTACCAAGAACTGGAACTCCAGGTGCCCTTCTGCGTCTCTGCCTCTGGACCTCTGACCTCTGCCTTATTTCCCTCCCCTGCTCCCACGCCCCCTCCTCCCTGATTTTCCTCCTCCAGCTACTCTCAAACCCAAAGCACGCTCTACCTCAGGATCTTTGCATGAGCCACTCCTGAGTCATCCACTACTTACATATCAGGTTCCTTATTATCTGGCAAGATTAGAGCCCCTGTCAGTGCCTTAGAGAAACCTTACGGTTTATGGTGATTATGATAAACCATTCAACCCCCTCACACATCATTCTTCTTGAAATACTGGTTCATTATTATACTTTTTTACCTATCTGCAGTCTGTATGCCCAGGTACAGAAAGACTACCAGGTTATTTTTGCTTAAACACTCCTCAGATGATTCTACTCTTCAGCCAGGGTTAAGAACCATTTGTGGGCTGGGAAGATGGCTCAGTGGTAGAGTGCTTGCCTCACATCCATGAGGCCCTGGGTTCGATTCCTCAGTACCACATAAACAGAAAAAGCCAGAAGTGGCACTGTGGCTCATGTGGTAGAGCACTAGCCTTGAGATGAAGAGCTGAGGGACAGTGCCCAGGCCCAGAGTTCAGGTCCCCATGACTGAAAGAAAAACAAAACAACAAAAAAAAAACAACCACCAAACATTTGTCCTCTGCCAGAGTCTGGTGGTTCATACCTATAATCCTAGGTACTCAGGAGGCTGAGATCTAAGGATTATAGTTCAAAGCCAGCTTAGGCAGGAATGTCCATAAGACTCTTGTCTCCAATTAACCACCATAAAGCTACAAGTTCAAGTAAAAAGAGCTAAGTGACGATGTTCAGGCCTTGAGTTAAGCCCCAGGACTGGCACAAAAATAACAAACAAACAGAAAAAGATCCATTAGCCCAGATGCCAGATACTTGCTTGCTCAACTGTTCTAGGACCTGCATCACTCTGCATGAGGTAATGCTTTGAGTCAAAGCCAACTAACTATCACCCTCAGCATCTAGAACACCCAGAGAACTTAGTTCACACTGCACTATATGCTTGGTGTGTACCAGCAAGTTGCACCAGTGAGATCCTGCCCCTCTCCAGTTGGGGATCTGTCCACAACCACTCCAGGACGTCATCATATTAAAGAGAACCTGGTAGGCTTAGGCCATAACTGCACTTCTGTCTTCCTGCTCTCTCTCTCACACACACACACACAAACATACACACATACACACACACACACACACACACACACACACACACACACACACACATCAGTACTGTGGTTTGAAATCAGGACCAAAGAGTTGTCCCTTAGTTTTGTGGTCAAGTCTAGTGTTCTACCACTTGAGCCACAGTTTCACTTTTGGCTTTTTGGTGATTAATTGGAGATAAGGGTCTCACAGACTTACTTTGCCAGGCTGGCTTCAAACCATAATCTTCAAATTTTAGTTTCTGGGTAGCTAGGATGACAGAGATGAGCTACTAGTGCCTGAGCTTCCTCCTCGGCTGGGACCAGCAGCAACACCAGGACCTGTTATTGGTTCAGCTTCCTTTTGACCAGGTGTAGAAGGTTTCATAGCGGTCCTGGAGCATGAAGCCCCACCCAAGGACAAGAAGGTTGCCAGAGGAATGGAAACCCAGGAACTAGCAGGTTAGAAATTTCGGAGAGATACCTTACTACTTGGTTAAAATCCACACTCTACCATGTTATAACTGTGGACCTTTGAGAGAGCTATTTAACCTTTCTGAGCCTGTTTGTCCACCTGTACAATGGAGATAATTATAGTTCACATTCAGAGTTGCTGAAGACAGTAAGTCTAAGTCTACAAAGCACTTACTGCAGGGCCTTGCCTAAGGAATTGAATTGCGCAGCAAATGCTGTGATTACTCATAGGACATTAGTGCCACAGGGTCTCCTTTGAGTCCACTGAGACTAGACTGACAAGAGTTTTCAGGCTGCCAACGGATGCTCTGGCCAAATTCCAGCCCACAACTTCTAATGGCACACACGCTCCCTGAGTTCAAGCCCCCGTATCAACGCAAAAAGAGCCTGACAACGTGCCCTCCCAACATCTCAGCACTGTTTCAGGTGAAATTGTCCAGCATATTTTAGGATCAGCAAAAAAACAAAAACAAAAACAAACCCACAGTGCTTTTTGGTTGAGCACTTTCCCACTTCTTGGTGAAGCCCTGGGGTATTTTCTAGGAAATTGAGTCCATCTGTTTCTGATTCACTTGCACTTAACTCATCACCAAGCTGTTTTGTGAGACCTTCTGATGGACAGACAGCCTTACTCCGTAAGCCTCTCTAAGCCTTTATTTGGTCAACAGTAGGTAAAGGAACTTGTAGGGGAGGCCAGAGGCAGCTCCCCGATTTTCCCAGTACACACAGGCCACGTGCAGGGAAAGTGTGCATGGGCCTGGCTCTTGGCACGTGTCAGGGCAAAGTGGACATGCCCTCTGACCAGGTCTGCACCTGCGCAGTGAGGCTCCCCCTTCGACCCCCACCCATGCCACCAATCCTCTCCTCCCTGTTCCCCTCTGGGCACAGGAACTCCTGCATCCATCCTTCTATACCACTCACAGCCTGTCCCTCCTGAATTTATGACTTCCTGTTGTGGTCCTCAAGTTCCGTAAACTTGGTTTCAGTTTGCCAGGGATGAGGGGCCAAGTCCCCTTGTTCACTGTACCCCACTGGCCTAGCTCTATTGCTGTATACAATTACTGGGGTCATTATTTTCCAAGCAAAAGATCTAGCAAGTGTGAAGACACCCCCACCCCCACCCCTGCCTTCCAGAAGGGCAAAGGGGAAATGATTTGACATTGGGTTTCAGACCACCACTGGTTGCATTGAACTTGACATGAAGGAGGAGAAGAAACTGTTTCCCCTTCCTTCCCTCTGCTCCACAGGGAAAGTGCTCTGTCAAGACTCAAGCCACAGACTGGGAATGTGACTTAGTGGGAGAGTGCTTGCCTAGCTTGCATGAAGCTCTGGGTTCGATTCCTCAGTACCACGTAAACCGAAAAGGCCAGAAGTGGCACTGTGGCTCAAGTGGTAGAGTGCTAGCTTTGATCATAGAGAGGCTCAGAGGCTCAGAGACAGAGTCCAGGCCCTGAGTTCAAGGTCCAGGACTGGAAAAAAACAAAGACTCAAGCCACTCTGCTTTACACACCAAGAAAATGAGAGCACTCTGCTAAAAACCACAAGGTACTCCTTATATTTATGAAAAGTATGTTTGGGGAACCTATTCAAAGGCAAGATAGTGGAGTCCAGTTTGTTTACAATTTGTTTTTTTTTTGGTCGGTCGAGGGGTCTGAACTCCATCCCTCAGCTCTCCAGCTCAAGGCTAGCCATGTTACCACTAGAGCCACAGTGCAACTTCCAGCATTTTCTGCTTATATGGTGCTGAGGAATCAAACCCAGGGCCCTCATGCATGTGACGCAAGCACTCTACCACTGAGCCACCTTCCCAGCCCATTAGTGTTTTTCAATTTGAAAGTCCACTGGAAATTATCCTTCAAAGCTGGCCTGGTTGGGTGGTATGGCTCATGCCTGTAAATCGATGCTGAGATCTGAGGGTCAAAGGCAGCTTAGGCTGGGAAAAAAAGCCCAAGTGCGTGTGTGTGTGTGTGTGTGTGTGTGTGTGTGTGTGTGTGTGCGCGCGCGTGCTCACACACACACTCCTTTTTTCTTTTGGCCAGTCCTGGGGCCTGAACTGTGGGCATGCATGCTGTTCCGGAGCTTCTTTTGGGCACTACCACTTGAGCCATAGCCTACATCCAGCTTTTCTGAGTAGTTTATTGGAAGTCTCAGGAGTCAGGCATTGGTGGCTCATGCCTGTAATCCTAGCTACTTAGGAGGTTGAGATCTGAGGATCACAATTCAAAGCCTGGGCAGGATAGTCCCATGAAACTCTTATCTCCAATTAACTATCAAAAAACCAGAAGTGGCACTGGGCTCAAGGTGTAGAGTGCTCCCCTTAGGCTGAAGAGCTGAGGGACAGCGCCCAGGCCCAGAGTTCAAGCCCCATGACCAACAACAACAATTAAAAAAAAAAAAGTCTCACAGCCTTTTCTGCCCAGGCTGGCTTCAAATGGCAACCGTGAGATCTCAGCCATGTGGGAGCCAGCAGTGCCCAGCTAAAATAATTCCTTTGTATAATTCATTGTTTATTATTAATTTGCCTGTCCCCAGGCTTGAACTCAGGCTCTAGGGGCTGTCCCTGAGCTTTTGTGCTCAAGGCTAGTGCTCTACCATGTGAAGCCACATCCAGGTTTTTGGTGGCTAATTGGATGGCCTGATGGCCTCATACTCACCATTCTCCTGCCTCCATCCTGAGTGCTGGCATTGGAGGTATGCCCCATCATTCCTAGCTCTCTGCAATGGTTTTGTTGGGTGCAAAGAATCTGCATTTCATTGTTTAGATTTTTTTTTTTTTTTTTTTGCTGGTTGTGGGGTCTGAACTCTGGGCCTGGACACTGTTCCTCAGCTCTTCAGCTCAAGGCTAGTGCTCTACCACTTGAGCCACAGCGCCACTTCCAGCTTTTTCTGCTTATGTGGTACTGAGGAATCAAACCCAGGGCCTCATGCATGCAAGGCAAGCACTCTACCACTGAGCTACCTTCCCAGCCCTAGATAAATGTTTAAACCATTCCCATTGTAATTTTTTTTTGGGGGGGGTCTGGTCGTGGGGCCTGAACTCTGGGCCTAGGCGCTGTCCCTCAGCTCTTCAGCTCAAGGCTAACGTTCTACCACTGAGCCACCTTCCCAGCCCTCTCATTGTAATTTTATGGAATGAGGTGTGTGTGTGTGTGTGTGTGTGTGTGTGTGTGTGTGTATGTGTGTGTGTGTGTGTGTGTGTGTGTGTGTGTGTGTGTGTGTGTGCGCGCGCGCGCGCTAGTCCTGGGGTTTGTGTGTCTGCCAGGGCCTGGGTGCTATCTCTGAACTCTTGTGTTCAAGGCTAACACACTACCCCTTGAGACACAGACCCACTTCTGTTTTTGGCGGTTAACTGGAGATACGAGACTTTCCTGCCCAGGTTAGCTTTGAACCATGATCCTTAGAACTTACCTTCCTGAGTAGCTAAGATTACAGGTGTGAGCCACTGGTGCCCAGCAGGGAGTGTTTTTGGTTTTTGTGCCACATAAAACCTTTTCTTTTTGGTGATGAGAGTGCCAGGGATCCCTTGCTAAACTGGCCTGAGAGTGCAACTGTCAGGAGAGAGAGTGGATCCTTATTCTTCGGAACAGCATAGAAATAAAGCCAGGAACCTCAAAAACTTGAGTGAGGGAAAGTTTACTTGAAATGAAAGAAGGTAACAATAGCTGAGCGCCGGTGGCTCACGCCTGTATTTCTAGCTACTCAGGAGGCTGAGGTCTGAGGATCTTGGTTCAAAGCCAGCCCAGGCAGAGTCTATGAGACTCTTATCTCCAATAAACCTCTCAGAAAACCAGAAGTAGCACTCTAGCTCAAGTGGTAGAGTGCTATCCTTGAGCTTCCTTGACTGAAGAGCTGAGGGACAAAGCCCAGGCCAGAGTTCAAGCCCCATGACCACCACCAACAATAACCCAAAGGGTAAAGCCAGGTGCCAGTGGCTCATGCCTGTAATACTAGCTACTCAGGAGGCTGAGATCTGAGGATTGTGGTTCATAGCCAGCCCGGGCAGGAAAATCTGAGACTCTTTCGAAAACCAGAAGTGGCGCTGGGGCTCAAGCGGTAGAGTGCTCACCTTGAGCTGAAGAGCGCAGGGACAGTGCCCAAGCCCAGAGTTCAAGCCCCAAGACCGACCAAAAAACAAACAAAAAAAAGGGGTAACAAGACTGTCTGGAGAGGGGACTTAAGTGGAATCCAACAGAGTCTTCTTTTTTTTTTTTTTTTTTTTTTGGGTCCGGTAGCACCCATGGCTCACACCTGTAATCCTTTCTACTCGAGAGGCTGAGATCAGAGGATGATGGTTCAAAGCCAGCCCAGGCAGGAAAGTCCATGAGACTCTGATCTCCAATTAACCACCTGAAAACCAGAAGTGGCGCTGTGGCTCAAGTGATAGAGCCTCACCTTGAGCCAAAGAGCTGAGGGACAACACCCAGGCCCAGAGTTCAAGCCCCACGACCACCAAAAAATAAATGAGAGAGAGAGAGAGAGAGAGAGAGAGAGAGAGAGAGAGAGAGAGAGAGAGAGAGAGAGAGAGAGAGAGAGAGAGAGAGAGAGAGAGAGAGAGAGAGAGAGATGACTGAGAGAAGGAACAGATGGAGGGGTTAGAGGCTGCTGTTGTTAGAGGCTGCTGTTGTTATAATCTCCAAGGCAGGAAATAACCCCTCCTACAGCTACACAGACCCTTCGTATTGTCCATAAACAAACCATAAAAAGGAGAACAAGATACCCTCTAATGAATATGTAGTAACAAACATTTGACCTTCTGTAACACTAGGCTTTTTTTTGTTTTTGTTAAAATGATCTTGCTAGCCAGGAGCTGGTGGCTCACTCCTGTAAATCTAGCTACTCAGGAGGCTGAGGATTATGGTATAAAGCCAGCCTGGGCAGGGAAGTCCCATGAGATTCTTATCTCCAATTAACTACCTGGAAACCGGAAGTGTCGCTGTGGCTCAAAGTGGTAGAGTACTAGTTTTGAGCACAAAGAGCTCAGGGACAGCACCCAGGCATTCAAACCCCAGGCCTAACCAAAAGTAAAAAAAATGCCTTGGTAGATTAGCTTGGCCTCAGACTGGCCAGCCTCCTGCCTCTGCCTTGTATTATATTCTAAATTTTATTTTATTGGTTTTTTTTTTTTTTTTGGTCCGGTCGTGGGGCCTGAACTCTGGGCCTGGGCACTGTCCCTCAGCTCTTCAGCTCAAGGCTAGCGCTCTACCACTTGAGCCACAGTGCCACTTCCGGCTTTTTTCTTTTTGCTTATGTGGTGCTGAGGAATCGAACCCAGGGCCTTGAGCATGCAAGGCAAGCGCTCTACCACTGAGCCACCTTCCCAGCCCAAATTTTATTTTATTGTAAAGGTGATATACAGCGGGTTTACAGTTACATAAGTAATGAGTACATTTCTTGTCAAACATTGTTATCCCCTCTCATTTTTCTTCCTCTATCCCCCATATCTCTTTTAAGTGATGGGATTACAGGAATGCAACAGATGCCTAGGTAAAAAAACAATTATTCTAAATAAAAGGTTGGTATGAAAGATTACACACCGAATGATACCATTTATATGACTCTCTGGAAAAGGTAAAGCCAAGGGTTGAAATCAGGCCAGTTTGAAGCAACCTGGGCTACAAACATAGCATACACCATTTTCAATAAATAAATAATCACCAGGTATTATATATACTTTACACAGAAATTCTGAAATACTTTGTGAAAGATGATAAACAAAATCTGAAAAAGACTAAATATCCTTTTTTGGTTGTTGTTGGTCGTGAACTTGAACTCTGGGCCTGGGCGCTGTCCCTGAGCTCTTCAGCTCAAGGCTAGTGATCTGCCACTTGAGCCACAGTACCACTTCCAGTTTTCCGGTGGTTAATTGGAGATCAGGTGCTGGTAGCTCACACCTGTAATCCTAACTACTCAGGAGGCTGAGATCTGAGGATCATGGTTCAAAGCCAGCCGGGGCAGGAAAGTCTGTGAGACTCTTATCTTGAAAAAACCACCAGAAAACTGGAAGTGGCACTGTGACTCAAGAGGTAGAGTGTTAGCCTTGAGGTGAAGAGCTCAGGAAGTTCAAGCCCCACAACCAATAACAACAACAACAACAAAGAGTCTCATGGACTTTCCTGCCTATGCTGGCTTTACACCATGATCCTCAGATTTCAGGCTCCTAAGTAGCTAGGATTACAGACATGAACCACCAGCACCTGGCTAAACCTTAGGTTTTATACAACTGGTTACACACAAAAAAAGGTATTAATCAGATATACAAAAGGTCAGGGAGGCTGACATCAACTTCTGACCAGGTAGACAGTTCCTTACTAGTTGTGCAGAAATTGTGACATTCTGTTACTACTCCTTCTGTAGTTATTTTAAAAATGCCAGAAGAGGAGCTGTTGCTCAAAGTGGTAGAGTGCAAGCCTTGAGCAAAAAAACTCAGGGATGGCGCCTGGAGTTCAAGCCCCACAAAAAAAAAAAAAGAAAAAGCCTTGAAGCTCCCTGCTATGCCTGCTATGAATTCAGATAGCCCCACCTTGTCTGCCCCCAACCTTCATTCCATCAACAGCCCCACCAGGACTCTTCCAGCAACTGGGTGGGGGCCACTTTCCCGCAAATGGATACTGCAAAGGGGCTTTGCTGGAAGGGTTAACTTTGTCTACTTCAAGTGGAGATGAAACTCAGAGGCTGGAACACCTAGGCAGCTCTGGACCATTAGCCTGCCTGGTTAGTTGCCTTGGGAAAGGCCATTCCTCTGTTCTAGCAAATGAGCATGTATGCAGTAGCTAGTCCTACCAGGAAGAATCAGCTCACCGCGTGGGCTACTTGGGAATTTTCCTTGACATCACCAGGTCCTTATTATTGTTATTATTATATGTTACCAGAGCTGGGTGCTGGTGGCTCACAACTGTAATTCTAGCTACTCTGGAGGCCTAAGATCTGAGGATCACAGTTGGAAGCCAGCCCAATCAGAAAAAGTACATGAGATACATCTCTAATTAACCAGCAAAAAGTGGGAAATGGAGCTGGAGTTCAAGTGGTAGAGCACTAGCTTTGAGGGGAAAAAAAACTTAAGGGACAGCTGCTAGGCTTTGAGTTTAAGCTCCAGTATTAGCACAATAAATAAAATGTCACCAGAACAAAATAAACCGTACTAATGTTCACTGAACACAAATTATAACCCCTCTCCTACCACTCCTACCCTGCCTGAATTGCCTCCCTGACCCCAGGACAGGTTCCCCGCCTGCCCCCCTTCTAGAGAAAGAAGACAGATATTGTTGTGGGGCCTGAACTCTGGGCCTGGGCACTGTCCCCTCAGCTTTTCAGCTCAAGGCTAGCACTCTACCACTTGAGCCACAGCGCCACTTCTGGCTTTTTTCTTTTTGCTTATGTAGTGCTGAGGAATTGAACCTAGGGCCTCATGCATGCAAGGCAAGCACTCTACCACTGAGCCACCTTCCCAGCCCGACAGATATTTCTTGTTCTTCCTATTTGTGTGTTTTGTGCCTGTGGTCCTGGGGCTTGAACTCAAGACCTGGGTGCTGTCCCTGAGCTTTTGTGCTCAAGGCCAGCACTCTACCACTTGTGCCACATTTCCATTTCTGGCTTTTTGGTGGTTAACTGGAGATTAGAGTCTCATAGACTTTCCTGACCAGGCTGTTTTTGAATCCCAAAACTCATATCTCAGCCCCTCCTGAGTAGTTAGGATTACAAGCATGAGCCATTGGCAACTGGCTTTGACCATTACCATCTTTTTTATTTTATTTATTTTATTTTATTTTGCCAGTCATGGGGCTTGAAGTCTGAGCCTGGGCGCTGTCCCTCAGCTCTTCAGCTCAAGCTAGTGCTCTACCACTTGAACCACAGCGTCACTTCTGGCTTTTTTTGCTTATGTAGTGCTGAGGAATTGAACCCAGGGCCTCATGCATACAAGTACTCTACCCCTAAGCCACCGTCCCAGCCCTAACCATTACCATCTTAGTGAACATTACACCTCACTCTCTAAAAGGAAGAGAGAGAGAAACACCACCTCCAGCCAAAGAATGGACTGCAGTATGTGAGCCACGTTCCACCAGGAGGCCAGGAGGTGCTCTGAGAATGATGGTCAAATCAGGAAACAAGGTCTTAATTTACTGCGAGGTGGCCCAGCCTGGCCACCTCCTGCTTCCAACTGTCTATGCTTTGTGTTATAACTGAACCAACAAGCCTGGAGATGTGGCACATGCCTGCAATCCTGGTTACTCAGGAGAATGAGATTGGGAAGACTGAAGCTCCTGGCTAGTCCTGGTAAAAGTTGGTGAGACTCTCATCTCAATCAATAAAAGTCTGGGAGTAGTACTATGTGCCTGTCACTTGATCTATGCAGGAAGCATAAATGGGGTCAAGATGCAGGCTAGCTCCAGCAAAAAATCTGAAACCTACTGGGTGCTGGTGACTCAAATCTATAATCCTAGCTATTCAGGAGATGGAGATCTGAGGATTACAGTTTGAAGCTAGCCTGGGCAGGAGTCTCTTACACTCCTATTTCCAATTTACCAACCATCAATAAGTCAAAAATAGGGGCTGGGAAGGTGGTAGAGTGCTTGCCTTGCATGCATGAGGTCCTGGGTTCGATTCCTCAGCATCACATAAGCAAAAAAGGCCGGTGCTATGGCTAAAGTGGTAGAGCACTAGTTTTGAGCTGAAGAGCTGAGGGACAGTGCCTAGGCCCAGAGTTCAGCCTTCATGAATGACAAAAAAAAAAAAAAAAAAAAGTCAAAAATAGCATTGTGACTCAGTGATTGACTGCTAGACATAAGCACAAAAGCTCAGGGACAGTGCAAGGGCCCTGAGTTTAAAAGGCCCCAGGACCAGCAAAAAAAAAAAAAAAAAAAAAGAGCTGGGCGCCAGTGGCTCACACCTGTAATCCTAGCTACTCAGGAGGTTGAGATCTGAGGATCACAGATCACGGTTCAAAGCCAGCCCAGGCAGCAAAGTCCATGAGACTCTCATCTCCAATAAAACCACTAGAAAACCGGAAGTGGCGCTGTGGCTCAAGTGGCAGAGCGCTTGCCTTGAGCTGAAGAGCTGAGGGACAGCACCCAGGCCCAGAGTTTAAGCCCCAAGACCAACCAAAAAAAAAGAAAGAAAGAAAGAAAGAGAGAGAGAGAGAGAGAGAGAGAGAGAGAGAGAGAGAGAGAGAGAGAGGGAGGAAGGGAGGAAGGGAGGGAAGGAGGAAGGAAGGAGGGAAGGAAGGAAGGAAGGAAGGAAGGAAAGAAAGGAAGCCAATGGTCTGGTAGAGTGGCTCAAGTGGCAATAAAATAAATTGACCAACAAAACCCAGTATGCTGGGCATGCCTGTAATTTCATCTTCACAAAAGACAGGCACTATAACAAAGTAGAGGCTAGGGTGGGATGGTGGGGGACAGGGTGAGGAGGAAGAAGAGGAGGAAAGGACCTGAATGAAGCTAAGTGCAAGGCTGGCTGAGCTGAAAAACAAACCTCTTATCAAGAAGCTCAGAGCCAGGGAAGAAGAGAACTCTGGAAACAATTAACACTTGATAAGGAATGGCTTCAGGTGAACCCAGCAGGGTCAGTATTAGAGCCTAAGCTAGCCTGCATCTCTGCAGTAGAAGGATGGGATTCCAAGGGGTGCTGATTGGGGTGGGGATGCATTGCAGGCTCCATGGTAGCCTCATGGGTTGGCGGCTTCAGCACAGGACATGTAGCATGTGTGGGCAGTGGGGATGCAGTGGTGGAAGGGTAGACTCTTTGTATTTATTGGACCTATCCTGGACATGTGCCTGCCTGCCTGCTTTCCTGCCTTCCTTTCTTTTTTGCCTGCCAGTCCTGGGGCTTGAAATATAGGCCTGGGCACTTCCCTGAATCTTTTGCTCAAGTTTAGCATTCTACCATTTGAGCCATAACACCACTTCTGACTGTTTCTGTGCTTAACTGGAGATAAGAATGTCACCATAGGGCTGGGAATGTGGCTCATTGGTAGCATGCCTGCCTAGCATGAAGCCCTTGTTTGATCCCTCAGTACCACATAAACAGAAAAAACCAGAAGTGATGCTATGGCTCAAGTAGTAGAGGACTAGCATTGAGCACAGAAAGGCTCAGGGACAGATCCCATGCCTAGAGTTCAAGCCCTAGGACTGGAAAAGTGTCATCATAAACTTTCCTGCCCAGGCTGGCTTTGAGCCACATTCTCAGATCTCAGCTTCCTGAGTAGCTAGGATTATAGGTGTGAGCTCTTGCCCTGCAAGGATCACAAGTTTTTGGTTACCTCCAAAGCAAATTAGAGGGCTGGGAACGTGGCTCAGTGGTAGAGTGCTTGTCTCGCATGCAGGAGGCCCTAGGTTCTTGAATTTAGAGCTTAGTACTGCCCCTGAGCTCTTTTGGGCAAGGCTAGTATTCTACCATTTTGAGCCACAGCTCTACTTCCGGCTTTTTGTTTTTAGTTGGTTGTGGGGCTTGAATTCTGGGCCTGGGTGTGGTCCTTCAGCTCTTCTGCTCAAGGCAAGCACTCTACCGCTTGAACCTCAGCACCACTTCTGGTTTTCTACTGGTTAACTGGAGATCAGATGCACATGGACTTTCCTGCCCAGGCTGGCTTTGAACTGCGATCCTCATCTCAGCCTTCTGAGTAGCTAGGATTATAGTTGTTTTTATTTATTTATTTATTTATTTATTTATTTATTTATTTATTTAGGGTCTGGTCGTGGGGCCTGAACTCTGGGCCTGGGCGCTGTCCCTCAGCTCTTCAGCTCAGGGCTAGTGCTCTACCTCTTGAGCCACAGTGCCACTTACGGCTTTTTTTTCTTTTTGCTTATGTGGTGCTAAGGAATCGAACCCAGGGCCTCATGCATGCAAGGCAAGCGCTCTACCACTGAGCCACCTTCCCAGCCCTTGTTTTTATTTTTTTTTGAGACAGGGTTTTATTGTATAGCCCAAGATGGCCTCAAACTCACTTTTCTGCTTTAGAGGGCATTTTATATAAAAAGACAACTGAATCAGACCTTTCTTTACAACTTTTTTTTTTAATGCATCGTCTACTCAACAGAAGTGGTCACTTGAAGCCAAAAATAAGTTAAGGCAATTCAAAATTCCCAAAATGTCTGCCTTCTTATTATGCAACAGGATGAAGTTAGGAATGGGGATGGAGCATGTAGGATTAGACAGGAGGTCTCTGGCTCCATCATCTGCATCCTCTACCCCTCCCCCTCAGCCATAAACAAATACTTGCTTTTGGAAGAAGGAGGGTAGTTGGTGTGTTGTGATCTGGACCGTGGCTCCATTTCTTTACTTGGAGCAGTGTCAGGAAGGGCAACAGCCTGTCTTGAGAGACAGCGGAGTTGGTTCCTGAACCCGAGTTTACTGTGGACTGTGCTGGGCTACTACTTAATCCTGTTGTTTTCCGGAACTCTTTGCACCTGGGCTCCCCACAAGGTGGCCACAAGCCTGAAGGAGGCACCTTTCAGAGCAGTCACCAGGGAAGAAGCCAGGGCCGGGGGTCAGCTGAAGCACTCCATGCTGGCTCTGACGCGCTCCATCTCATGCAGGAAGCTGTAGAACTGAGGCAAGGTTAATTCTGCAGAGAGAAGAGTTCAGCTGCAGTGAGCATTCCCAACTCCGCAGAATTTCCCGAGAAAATTCATTTCCACCCAGAGATTTTCCTCTTTTTTAGTGCTGAGGGCAGAACCCCAACTCAGGAGGGCCTTATGCATGCCAGGCAAGAGTTCTACTCCCCCACCTAGCCAAGCAGCTCAGATGTCCTCAATAAAGAACACAGAGGGGCTGGGAAGGTGGCTCAGTGGTAGAGCGCTTGCCTTGCATGCATGAGGCCCTTGGTTCGATTCCTCAGCACCACATAAGCAGAAAAAGCCGGAAGTGACGATGTGGCTCCAGTGGTAGAGTGCTAGCCTTGAGCTGAAGAGCTGAGGGACAGTGCCCAGGCCAGCAAAAAAAAACAAACAAACAAACAAAACACAGAGGCTCTCCAGAAAAGAGAGTGAGCTATTGAGATGCAAATACCTACCTCCTTTAGGAGGACCAATGTGACTTGTGCCACAAGAGCTTCTGGCCTTCAATCCAAGCCTTTTTTTTTTTTTTTTTAATGCTAGTCCTAGCTAGTGTGGAGCTCAGGGCCTGGCCACTGTCCCTGAGCTTCTTTTGCTCAAAGCTAGCCCTCTACCACTGAGCCACAGTACCACTTCTGGCCTTTTCTGTGTATGTGGTACTGAGGAATCAAACCCAGGGCTTCATGCTTGCTAGGCAAGCACTCTACCACTAAGCCACCTTCCAGCCCACTCCCCCCACCATTTTTTTCTTCCAAAAAAGTTGTTCTACTGAGGTTTCTACCCTGGGGGCAGCTTAACGATACTCCTGCCTCCAGCACCTGGCATAATCTTTATGTTTTGGCAGTCCTGGGGATGAACTAATATAATAAGGGCTTGGGTTCAAATTCTACCACTTGAGCTGTGGTTCAATCGCATCCGGACCCATCTTGTAGGAGAGGAAAGGAGTAGACTGGCTATTCCACAGCAGTGATGACCCTGTCTCTGGAAGGGAGGTTTATGGCTGCTGAGGACAGCGCAGGGAAGTGGAAGGCATGTGGCAGAGTTCTTTTTTTTTTTTTTTTTTGTCGGTCGTGGGGCTTGAACTCTGGGCCTGGGCGCTGTCCCTCAGCTCTTCAGCTCAAGGCGAGCGCTCTACCACTTGAGCTACAGCGCCACTTCCGGTTTTCTAGTGGTTTATTGGAGATAGGAGTCTCACGGTCTCTCCTGCCCGGGCTGGCTTTGAACTGTGATCCTCAGATCTCAGCCTCTTGAGTAGCTAGGATTACAGGCGTGAACCAGCGCCCGGCTGTGGCAGAGTTCTGACTCACCTATATACACGTTTTCAGTTTGGTTCCCTTTCTTGACCACCAATTTTAGCTGGTTACAAAAAAGAAAGAAAACACTTAAATTAAAATGTTAACTAGACAGAGAACCCCCTGCCCCCAGACCCCTTCATGTAATCAGCACTGATTCATCCCAGTATCTGGCACAAGCTAAACATAACCCTACCGGGGCTCCACCCCAGCTACGATCAATGGGTACCAGCTCGAAAGCCACACAGAAGCAGGCTGCCTCGCCACCACCAGCAATTCTATTCCTTTTTTTTTTTGGTACCAGTACTGGGGTTTGAACTCAGGGCCTGGGCACTGTCCTTGAGCTTTTTCATTCAAGGCTGGTGTTCCTTCACTTGAGCCATAGCTCTCTAATGACTTTTTTTTTGTTGGGTCTCATGGATTTTTTTTTTTGCCAGTCATAGGGCCTGAACTCTGGGTCTGGGTGCTGTCCCTCAGCTCTTCAGCTCAAGGCTAGTGCTCTACCACTCTACCGCTGAGCCACCTTCCCAGCCCCTCATGAACTTTCTTGTGGCTTCAAACCTCAGTCCTCAAATCTCAGCTTCTTGAACAGCTAGGATTATAGGTACAAGCAACCAGCACACAGTGAATTATTTACTTTTGAGATAGGGTGCTGCTATGTGGCCCAGGCTGGTCTCAAATCTCAATCCTCACACTAGGATTACATGAGTGCCCCACCATACCTGGATCTAACTTTTTTTTTTTTTTTGGCCTGGGGGGGGGGGCGTGCGGGGCAGTAATGGCATTTGAACTAAGGGTTTTCTTTTCTGGTGTGTGTGGGGGGGGTCATGGGGCTTGAACTCTGGGCCTGGGCATTGTTCCTTAGTTCTTGAACTCAAGTCTAGCGCTTTACCACTTGAGCCACAGCTCCACTTCTAGTTTTCTGGTGGTTTATTGGAGATAAGAGTCTCACAAGAGGGGTGTTGATAGCTCACTCCTGTAATCCTAGCTACTCAGGAGGCTGAGATCTGAGGATCGAGGTTCAAAGCCAGCCCAGGCAGGAAAGTCCTGTGAAACTCTTATCTTCAATAAACCACTAGAAAACTAGAAGTGGCACTGTGGCTCAAGTGGCAGAGCGCTCGCCTTGAGCTGAAGGGTGCAGGGACAGCGCCCAAGCCCAGAGTTCAAGCCCCACGACCAAAAAAAAAAAAAAAAAAAAAAAAGAGTCTCACGGACTATCCAGCCCAGGCTGGCTTTGAACTGTGACCCTCAGGTCTCAGCTACCTGAGTAGGTAGTATTACAGGCTCCTGGCTTGAACTAAGGGTTTTCTTGCTGGGTAGGTAAACAATCTACTATTTGACCCCCATCTTAACCCTAACCAATTTTATTCTATTTTTGTTTTATTTGTTTATTTATTTATTTTTGCCTGTTCTGGGGCTTGAACACAGGGCCTGGGCACTGTCCCTGAGTTTCTTTTGCTCAAGGCTAGCACTCTACCACATGAGCCATAGTGCTAGTTCCAGCATTTTCTGTGTATGTGGTACTGAGAAATTGAACCCAGGGCTTCATGCGTCCTAGGCAAACATTCTTCCACTAAGCCCCATTTCCAGCCCCTAACCAATTTTAAACAATTCAAAAATCTCCCCGTGCAGATAAGACTTACTTGTAAAAAAATACTTCCCACTTTCTCCAATTCACTACTCCCTGATGTCACTGTAACGAAAGAAACATAGCAAGTGACTGACTGATGACTTTCCCCAAAGACCCCAGTTTTTCAGGTGGTCCACAGGCAGCCTGTTTGAGACTAAGGAAGTATCCTTCCACCCAGGGTCTCCAAAAGCCTTTGCAACCCCCAGGCCAGCCCCACACAAGGACTGGCTCTCACTAGTTACCTCCAAATCTCCACTCCATATCGATAAGCTGGTTAATCATCAGGGTCTGACCAATGGCCCGTCGTGCCAGGATGGGCGCATTCTGCTTCCACTGGAACAAAAGCAAGGAGGTAAAGTCATCCTAAGGGGCTAGATGTCCCCCTCTGCATTCTGTTCCAAACAGCCATGTTGATGGTTCATGCATATAGTGGGAAGAACGGAACCAAGGGCTAGGCCCACATGACAGAATCAGGGGCTAAAGAAATCCAATGTTCTCTCTGCATTTTCTTTCTCTTTTTTTTTGCCGGTCATGGGGCCTGAACTCTGGGCCTGGGCGCTGTCCCTCAGCTCATCAGCTCAAGGCTAGCGCTCTACCACTGGAGCCACAGCGCCAATTCCGGCTTTTTCTGTTTATGTGGTGCTGAGGAATCAAACCCAGGGACTCATGCTTGCAAGGCATGCACTCTACCGCTGAGCTACCTTCCCAGCCCCTCTTTTTTCTTTTTTGCTGGTCCTGGGGCTTGAAATCTGGGCCTGGGCACTGTCTGTAAGCTTTTGTGCTCAAGGCTAGTGCTCTACCACTTGAGCCACACCTCTACCTCTGGCTTTTTGTGGTTAATTGGAGATAAGAGTCTTATGGGCTTTCCTGCCTTGGCATTTCTCTGCATTCTAAGACCTCATTCATGTTGGAATATACACTGCATGACATTGCTATTCAGTCAATTCAGAGGGGGAAAATGAGAGATCTATTAAGCAGTGCTGGTTAAAAGCAGCATGAGGGTTGTTTGTATGAAACCAAAGCAATGAGGTGATGAGGCTTTTGTCTTGCTCAGCATTTTCCACACTTTTCTTTCCAGGAAATACAAGTCAATGATCTTAACCTTGATTAAGAGGAATTATACCTTTTCAGAAAAGTAAGTGGCTCTCTCCTCACTAAGACCTGGAAGAGAACAGAAGGATTCATTAACATAATTTAAAGCCTAGAGGCCTGCTCCCAGGTCAGCCTTGTGTAAATGACCTACCCAGAGTTATGAGATCTGCCTGGACCTGCTCTGCTGTGAGGTTCTTCTTCAAGGCACCTGGGAGGCAGGGAGAAATCATGGAATGAGTGCACAGTCCGTATCTGAGAGAGACAGCTCCTATGACACAGAGCTACAAAGGCTCCATGAAGGTGTCCAGCCAGCTGAGGAGAAAATGCACTTGGGAATCGGGCAAGACAACGTGCTTGTTAGCTGCAGGTTTATTCTCTCCACCCACCACTAATCTCCAAGGAGGGTACACAGACTAGAGACCACAGAAAGGTTGTGGGATGATAATTAAGAAGAATGAATGTGGCTATAGATTACTGGGGCAAAGGGAAAGGAGGGTGTGGAGGGGCAAGCTGGGGAAGGGAAGACTTGATGGCAGCCTGGTAAAGCACTTGTTGTGTGAGACCACTAACATTTTCACTGTAATTCAATAAATATTAGCCATAGGGGACTGGGAGTGTAGCTTAGTGTAGAGTGCTTGCCTAGCATGCATGAAGCCCTGGGCTTAATTCCTCAGTACCTATATACAGAAAAGGCCGGAAGTGGTGCTGTGGCTCAAGTGGTAGAACGCTAGCCTTGAGCAAGAGAAGTTCAGGGACAGGTGCTCAGACCCTAAGTTCAAGCCAAAGGACTGTCAAAAAAAAAAAAGCTGGCCATAGTGGCTTGTGCCTGTAGTTCCAGCTACTTAAAGGCTGAGTTAGGAGGAACACTTGAATGCAGGAGTTAGAGACCCTGTTTCAAAATAAATGAAGAAAATTACAATTCCATATTGAATCCTTGCCTTTCACTTTGTACTAATATCAGTTCAAAGTGGATCAAAGGCCTCAATGTAAGGCCTGAAACCTTGAAACTATTACTAGGAAGGTAGAAAAAAACACTAGAGCTGGGCGCTGGTGGCTCACGCTTGTAATCCTAGCTACTCAGAAAGCTGAGATCTGAGGATCATGGTTCAGAGCCAGCCCAGGCAGGAAAGTCCTTAAAACTATCTCCAGCCGGGCGCTGGTGGCTCACGCCTGTAATCCTAGCTACTCAGGAGGCTGAGATCTGAGGATCATGGTTCAAAGCCAGGCAGGTCAGGAGAGACCGTGAGACTTCTATCTCCAATAAACCACCAGAAAACCGGAAGTGGCGCTGTAGCTCAAGTGATAGAGCACTCGCCTTGAGCTGAAGAGCTGAGGGACAGCGCTCAGGCCCAGAGTTCAAGCCCCATGACCAACAAAAAAAAAAAAACTATCTCCAATAAACCACTAGAAAACTAGAAGTGGGGCTGGGAAGGTGGCTCAGTGGTAGAGTGCTTGCCTTGCATGCATGAGGCCCTGGGTTCGATTCCTCAGCACCACATAAGCAAAAAGAAAAAAGCTGGAAGTGGCGCTGTGGCTCAAGTGCTAGCCTTGAGCTGAAGAGCTGAGGGACAGCGTCCAGGCCCAGAGTTCAGGATCCACGACTGGACCAAAAAAAAAAACACAACAAAACCCGGAAGTGGCACTGTGGCTCAAGTGGTAGCCTTGACCTGAAGAGCTCAGGGACAGTGCCCAAGCCCACAGTTCAAGCCCCATGACTGACAACAAAACAAAACAAAACAAAACAAAAAAACACTAGAGGGGCTGAGAAGGTAGCTCAGTGGTAGAGTGCTTGCCTTGAATGCATGAGGTCCTGGGTTCAATTCCTCAGCACCAGATAAGTAGAAAAAGCCAGAAGTGGCACTGTGGCTCAAGTGGTAGAGCGCTAAGCCTTGAGCTGAAGAGCTGAGGGACAGCGCCCAGGCCTAGAGTTCAAGCCCCATGGCTGACAAAAACAAAAAAACAAACAAAAAACACTAGAACTCATTGGACTATGTAGGAACTTCCTGAATAAAATTCCAGGGGCTCCATGAATAGGAGAGAGAATTGATAAATGGGATTGCATCAAACCAAAAATCAAACCAAAAAGCTTCTGAAGAGCTTCTAAAAAACCTTCCGAATAAGAGATCTTTGCTAGCATTATATCTGACAAGGGTCTAATGATCAGAACATACAAGGAGGTCTAAAAAACTACCCCCCAATAACTTAATTAACAAATGAGTAAAGGAACTAAATAGACATTTCTCAGAAGAACAAATGGCCAATAAATATATAAAGAAATGCTCAGTATTCCTCACCATGAAGCAAATGCCAATCAAAACAACATTGAGGTTTCATCTCACTCCAGTCAAGAACTACTCCAGCCAACTGGGTGGCAGTGGCTGACACCTGTAATCCTAGCTACTAAGGAGGCTGAGATCTGAGGTTCACAGTTCGAAGCCAGCCCGGGCAGGAACATCTGTGACACTCTTATCTCCAATTAGCTACCAGAAAACCAGAAGTGGCACTGTGGCTCAAGTGGTAGAGGGCTCGCCTTGAGCTGAAGAACTTAGGGACAGTGCCCAGGTCCAGAGTTCAAGCTCCAGGACCAACAAAATAAAAAAAAAGGCTACAGGTTGACCCATTGTAACAATGAGATGTATAAGACACTATTTTTTTGTTTTGTTTTGTTTTTGTTTTATTGTGAAAATACCATACAGAGGGGTTACAATTACATGGGCAAGGTAATGAGTACATTTCTTATCAAGCATTGTTGCCTCCTCCTTTGTTTCCCCTTCCCATCCCTTCCCATCTCTACCCCCCCTCCCAAGACACTATGTTGAAGATGAACTTTACAACTTGGGGGGGAGGGGGGGAGGGAAGGGATGGGATGGTAGGGGAAAAACAAAGGAGGGGGTAACAATGCTCGATAGGAAATGTACTCATTACCTTACTCCTGTAACTGTAACCTCTCTGTCAGTATCTTTACAATTAAAAAAAAAAAAAAGAAAATATGGCATACACAGGGGTAGGTAGCCATGAACAACATGGACAAATGGAAACCAGGAAACTGAAATGTGTCTGGTTTGCATGGTCAGGGATAAAAGAAAGGGAACAGATGGAGCGAAGATAGGAGGGCAAATATTGGCACAAATCTCAATGTGCGTTTGTGAAAGTAAAGCAAGGTAACTTGATGACAGGTGGGGATGGGATAGATGGGAGGGGGTAGTCAAGGAAGAGATGACATTGATCAAGATGATTGTAGTCATTAATGGACATGTTAATTGAAACCCCTAGCCAGGTGCTCCTGGCTCATACCTGTAATTCTAGCTACTCAGGATGCTGAGATCTGAGGATTGCAGTTTGAAGCCTGCCTGGGCAGGACTTGGGCAGGAAAAACTCCATGAAACTCTCCAATTGACCACCAGAAAACTAAAAGTGGTGCTGTGGCTCCAAAGTGGTAGAGCACTAGCCTTGAGGGAAAGAGCTCAGGAACAGAGCTCATACCCTGAGTTCAAGTCCCATGAATGACAACAAACAAATAAATAAAACAATACAAAACAAAACAAGCCATAAGTGGAGCTATGGCTCAAGTGGTAAAGTGCTAGCCTGAGCACAAAAGCTGAGGGATAGTGCTCAAGCCCCAAGTTCAATCCCCAGGATCGTCATCGAGATAAATAAATACGTAGAAACCCCTTGAATAAGCCACATAGACACAAGCACTAGAGTGGACAGAGTAGATTCTAGGCCATATCCATCTGTACAAAAAGCTCCACTGGAGTTGGGATGATAAAGTAGTTGCCTAGTAAGTGCAATGTCCTGGGTTCGATCCCTAGTACAAAAAAAGGAAGCAAAAAATAAGTGCTCTGGCTCAAAATGGTAGAGCACTAGCCTTGAACAAAAATGCTCAGAGACTGAGTTCAATCCCTATGATGGACAGAAAAAAAAAAGGAAGCAACCAAGAAAGCAAGCTCCATTGGAGATCACTATCTTAAGAAATCAGTGTCCATGCAGTAGCCTAGATGGGTTGAATGGGCTGGCCACCACAGCTCACAGTCACCTCTACAAGGGTACCCTGGCTTCCCCTTAGAAGCCTGCGTAACTCCCTACTGGCCGGCTCGGTCTGCTTTTAAGCCTCGGTTCCTGAGGGGAGGATGGGGGAAGGGTGGGCAGCATCCTGGACTTCTTAATATTTAAACTTCAGGCTGCAGCTATCAAAATTTGGCAATCACTTAAAAATGTCTCATTTACTATGAAGATGATGATGATGATGATGATGGATGATGATGGTGATGATGTAGTTGTACAAAAAGACTATAATTCCATAAGTCAGGTTTTAAGTACATTTCTTGGTCAATGTCACCCCTTCTCCTTCAGTCTACCCCATTACCCCCTTCCATCCCTATCCTCAACTTACATATTCTATTTTTACACGATGTACATTGAATACAATCACCACATTTACTTACCCTTCTCCCTATTCCTGCGCCCCTCCCACTGCCCTGTCTCCAAAACCATTTCCACTGCTTAATCACCAAGAAGCCATCCATTGCTATGGAGGGAGTGTCCAGAACATACACTGGAAGCTCCAGTTCCTACCCCTCATCTCGCTCCAGGAAAACAATCCTAAAGGCTGTGGTGCCTTGAGAAATCAATCCTTTAAACAAAGAGAGGAAATCTTTTATCTCTAAAATCAGATGGAGCAAGGAAGCCAGAGTGAAATTTTAAAAAAGTCCCGACCCCAGGAAACCTCCTCCATTCAGGCTCTGGGGAAAGGACTGTTTCCTAGACTATCCAATTAACTCCTACCTACCATATACAGTCCCTTAGTTAATCCCAGCTCAAGCTGGGTACCAGGGACTCACACCTATAATCCTAGCTACTCGGGAGGCTGAGATCTGAGGATCATGGTTTGAAGCTAGCCTGGGCAGAAAAGTCCCCATGAGATGCTTATCCAATTAACCACTCAAAAACCAGTAGTGGAGCTATAGCTCAGTTGGCAGAATGCTAGCCTTGAGCACAAAGAGACTCAGGGACAGTGCCCAGGCCCTGAGTTCAAGGAGCCTGGAAATGGCGTTGTGGCTGAAGTGGTAGAGTGCTAGCCTTGAGCTGAAAAGCTGAGGGACAGCACCCAGGCCCAGAGTTCAGACAAAAAAAAAAAACAAAAAAAAAGAAAAAGAAAGAAAAGAAAAAAAAATCACTTATCAATCACCCACAGGGCCATATCCTTGCTAAGTATCAAAATAAAAGCAAACTCAATAGTGCTGCTGTTGCCAGGCAACCTGGGGTTCTATCCAGCAGATAATACACATACAGCTACCACTTTACATTTACCATTTTACCCCATCCCGTAAACAATGTTTTACCAGTTTCAGAGCTGAAGAAACTAAGTCTGATAGGGTTAAGAACTTGGCTCAAGGTCACTGGGCCAGGTAGACAGGTGTGTTGCCCCGGAAGGTAGTGAGTGCAGGAGGCCACTCAGCAACCAAATGCAAGGTCAGGCCTGTGGGAATCCCCAATCCAGAGGGGAAGTGGCCCGAGGTACTTACAATGCAGGAGATAACCCTGCACTTTGCTCTCAGACTGCATATTTTCCTTTTAGATATGATAATGGCTAGTGCATATCTTTCAGAGACAGATAATTAGGTATTTAGGA
This sequence comes from Dipodomys merriami, assembly GCF_024711535.1. NCBI lineage: Eukaryota > Metazoa > Chordata > Mammalia > Rodentia > Heteromyidae > Dipodomys > Dipodomys merriami. The sequence goes on from NW_027206290.1 coordinate 70,192,175, forward strand.
ACTTGCTTTAAAATAATGGAGGGGGGCTGGGGGTTTTAGCCCAGCAGAAGGGCGCCTGCCCGGTGGGCGCAAGGCTCTGGGTTCGGTCCTCAGCCCTGGGAAAAAAAAAAAAAAAGCTAAAATAATAGAGGCTGGAGGGGCTGGGAATGTGGCTTAGTGATAGAGTGCTTGCTTAGCATGCATGAAAGCCTGAGATCCATTCCTCTGGACCACATAAACGAAATGTGGCTCAAGTGGTAGAGTGCTAGCCTTGAGCAAAAGAAGCTCAATGACAGTGTCCAGGACCTGATTTCAAGCCCCGGGACTGGCAAAAAAAAAACAACCAGGTTGGAGACCAGTGAGCAGTAGGGAGGTACAAATGCAATAATTTAAATAATTTGGTGATAGGTTGATCGTTGTTAATATAAGCAAATGTTCTGTTACTAAGCTTTACTACCAGCCCCAGGAGGGTGTGTGTAGGGGGGATCTCTCTCCTCTCTCTCCTCTCTCTCTCTCTCTCTCTCTCTCTCTCTCTCTCTCTCTCTCTCTCTCACCTTGAGCTGAAGAGCTGAGGGACAGCGCCCAGGCCCAGAGTTCAGGCCCCACAACCGACCAAAAAAAAAAAAAAAGATAGATGCTGAGATCTGAGGATGGAAGTTCAAAGCCAGCCTGGGCAGGAATGTCTATGACACTCTTATCTCCAATTGACCACCAGAAAACTGGAAGTGGTTCTGTGGCTCAAGTGGTAGAGGGCTAGCCTTGAGCTGAAGAGCTGAGGGACAGCACTAGGCCCAGAGTTCAAGCCCCATGACTGACAAAAAAGAAAAAGAAAAAGAAAATTATCTCTAGAATAGAAAAAAAAGTTGTGATGAGGGAGGACTTATCCTTTTTTTCGGTAGGTCATGGGGCTTGAACTCTAGGCCCGGGTGCTATCCCTCAGCTCTTCAGCTCAAGGCTAGCGTTTTACCACTTGAGCCACAATGCCACTTCCAGTTTTCTGAGTGGTTTATTGGAGATAAGAGTGTCATAGACTGGCTGGGAAGGTGGCTTAGTGGTAGAGTGCTTGCTTTGCATACCTGAGGCCGTGGGTTCGATTCCTCAGCACCACATAAGCAAAAAGAAAAAAGCCGGAAGTGGCGCTATGGCTCAAGTGGTAGAGCACTAGCCTTGAGCTGAAGAGCTGAGGGACAGTGCCCAGGCCCAGAGGTCAGGCCCCATGACTGGACCCCCCTCCCCAAAAAAAAGAGTGTCATAGACATTCCTGCCCAGGCTCGCTTTGAACCTCGATCCTCAGATCTCAGCCTCCTGAGTAGCTAGGATTACAGGAGTAAGCCATCTATGCCCAGCTTTTTTTTTTTGCCAGTCCTGGGGCTTGAACTCAGTGCCTGGTCTTTTGCTCAAAGCTACCACTCTACCACTTGAGCCATAGCACCACTTCTAGCTTCTTCTGTGTATGTGGTACTGAGGAACCAAACCCTAGGGCTTCATGCATACTAGGGAAGCACTCTACACTAAGCCACATTCCCAGCCCAAGGACCTATATCTTTTTATTTCCAATCTATCATGGACTGACTTGGGGTAGGTGTGTAGCTGATAGTAGAGTACTTTGCATGGACAAGGCCCTGGATTCAATCCCCAGCAAGCACTGTGGGGAGTGGGATGGGGGCGGGGGGAAGAAGAGCTATGTCTGATTATAAAAGTTTCTATATGGGGGGAAGTATGATGAAAGGGGTGACATCAATCAAGATACATTGTGCTTATAAAGTGATTTGTTGGATGGTAAACCCTTTGTACAACTACTTAAAGAAACTAAAAATAGCATTAAATTTTTTTTCCACTGGGTGCAAGGAGCTCATACCTATAATCCTAGCTACTCAGGAAGCTGAGAGCTGAGGATCATGGTTTGAAGCCAGCCCAGGCAGGAAAGTCTATGACACTCTCACCTCCAATAAACTACTCAGAAAAGGCTGTGAGTGGAGCTCAAGTCGTGGAGCACTAGCCTTGAGTAGAAGCGGTTCAGGGACAGGACCCATGCTCTGAGTTCAAGGCTCTAGAACCAGAAAAAAAAAAATTCTGTATTGTGAAGAGGAGAAGAGAGCAGTTTGGGAAATGAATTTTGTGCTGTGCCACTCTGCACACAGCATCTTAGCTATGTTACTCAGTTGTCCCTGGGTATCCTCTGGAGACTGGTCCCAAGATCCCCAGAATCCCAAACCCACAGGTATTCACATCCCTTATGTAATACGACACGGCATCTGCATGTGATCCCCACACACCTTCCTGTGCACTTGGCATTGTCTCTAGGTCACCTACAATGCTTCACACATCATAGATGCCACAAGTAGTTGCTACACTGCTGTTCAGGGAATAATTAGGAGAAAACATCCATGCTCAGTGCAAATACAACAGATACAATTTTTTTTTTTTGGGTGGGGCTTGAACTCAGGGCCTGGGCACTGTCTCTGAGCTTTTCTGCTCAAGGCTAGCCCTCTACCACATTGACTCACAGCTCTATTTCTGTTTTATTGGTGGTAAGTTTCTCATGGACTTCCTGCCCAGGTTGGCTTTGAACTGTGATCCTCAGATCTCAGCCTTCTGAGTAGCTAGGATTACAGGCATGAGCCACCGGTGCCTGGTTTCAGATATAATTTTTTTTGAGTAGTTTTAATCCTTGGCTGGTTGAATCCACAGACCTGGAAGCTAAGCATATGGAGGGTTGACTGTGGCACTCTACATCGCTGGTTTCTTTCTCTGGGCTCTGAGGGCTTCCCACGTGTGCCTCATCTGACTTCCCAGCTCACTGCCCAGAGCATGCTTCTGTGGTCAGTGGTCTGACTATAGGAAGGTTCAGTAAAGTCTCTGGCCATCCCTTTCTGGAGGATACTTACCATTTGGCACCAGGAGGAGACTTTTCACGAGGCTTTTGAGGGGCCCGAGACTCATCTGATTGGTGGTGGCAAATTCGGAGAGCCGAGCCAGAAACGGTTCCACCTGCAGGGAAGGAAAAGCGCAAACCAAGCCTTCACCCTCTGAGTTCCCAGGGCTGAGGTCCCCAAGCTCAGAAATTCCTTATCACAAAACACTTTACCTCTTTGGGCTCAGTGAGGAAGTGGAAAAGCACGTCAGTCAGGTCTGAGAACTGCTGTAAGAGAAACACAAAGAACATCAGCAAAACATATACTCCTGGGTCAGTGCACCACAGCCCACTCACCTACAGATCTTTGGGAGAGGAGTTTCAGAAGGTGCTGCTGCCTAACTGCCCACTTGCCCAGATCATCCTGAAGTTAAATATTCTAGACACATATAACAAACTAATGTCAACACAGTTGCATCAGGATGTTGTCTAAAAAACATGGACATTTTATTTTGTTTTTGTTTTTTTTGGGGTCCGGTCGTGGGGCCTGAACTCTGGGCCTGGGCACTTTCTCTCAGCTCTTCAGCTCAAACTAGCGCTCTGCCACTCGAGCCACAGTGCCACTTCCGGCTTTTTTTCTTTTTGCTTATATGGTGCTGAAGAATCGAACCCAGGGCCTCATGCATGCAAGGCAAGCACTCTACCACTGAGCCACCTTCCCAGCCCCAACATGGACATTTTAGAGAGAATGTAAGAGTGGTCACCAGTATAGATAAACATATACATCTAGGGTCCAAATAGACAAACATAAAATGGTTCAAAAAGGGGAAATCACAGCAACATTAAGAATAGCTCCTGCAGTGCATTGATGGCTTAGGCTTGTAATCTTAGTCAGGAGGCTGAGATTTGAGGATCATGATTCAAAGCTAGCCCAGGCACAGGAAAGTCCATGACACTCTTATCTACAAAATCTCCAATTAACTTCCACAAAAAGCCAGAAGTGGAGCTGTGGCTCAAGTGGTAGAGCACTACCCCTGAGCAAAAAAGCTCAAGGACACAAGTTCAAGCCCCAGGACAAGCACCAAATTAAAAAAAAAAAAATAATGAAGAAGAAGGAGGAGGAGGAGAAGAGGAAGAGGAAGAAGAAGAAGAAAGCATGGTGCCTGTACTGGAGCTTGAACTCAGGGTCTAGATGCTGTCCCTGAATTATTTTGTTCAAGGCCAGCACTCTAAACACTTGAGCCACAGCTCTACTCGTGGCTTTTTGTTGGTTAATTAGAGCCAAGTCTCATGGGCTTCACTGCTCAGGATGGCTTCTAACTGTGATACTCACATCTCTGCCTCCTGGGTAGCTAGGATTACAGGATTGACTCACCAGTGCCTCACTCAGGTTTTTTATTTTGGCAACACCTACAAGAATGCTTTCAGCAGGCTGGGAAGGTGGCTCAGTGGTAGAGTGCTTGCCTTGCATGCATGAGGCCCTGGGTTCGATTCCTCAGCACCACATAAGCAAAAAGAAAAAAGCCAGAAGTGGCACTGTGGCTCAAGTGGTAGAGCGCTAGCCTTGAGCTGAAGAGCTGAGGGACAGCAGCCAGGCCCAGAGTTCAGACCCACAACTGGACCAAAAAAAAAAAAAAAAAAGAATGCTTTCAGCTATTTTATTAAAGTGGATTCTAGGTCAAGTACTTGCCTAACATTCTTGGGCCTCTGGACTCCTCAGCAACATACACATAATTTTTTTTTCTTTTTAGGAGCCATACCAGGACTAGAACTCTGTACCTGTTGCTTTCATTTGTTAGTTAGTGCTCTATCAACTAGACATGCCTTGAACCACCCCCTCCACAGACACAGACACACACACACACACACACACACACACACAATCTTAAATGCTTTTAAAGTTTGGAAACAATGTTGCTAAACTATCTTGCAGAGAAATTGCAAGGATTTCTCCTCCTGAGCCAAGGGCATAGGATAGGTTTCTTTAAACTTCCTCAACATTACCTGGAAACACTTTAACCAGTGTTGAACTGGGGGTCTCTTCCCCAACTATATAGGACATAGGGTATCAGCCTTGTAGATCTGATGATTCTACATAGTGCAAACAGCCCAGGACCTGTGGAAACATGTGTCTCAAATCTTTTGGAAGCTTTATTTTATTTATTTATTTATTTATTTATTTATTTATTTATTTATTTATTTATTTATTTATTTATTGGTCGGTCGTGGCCCTGAACTCCAGGCCTGGACGTTGTCCCTCAGCTCTTCAGCTCAAGGCTAGCGCTCTACCACTTGAGCCACAGCGCCAGAGCCACAGCGCCACTTCCAGCTTTTTCTGCTTATGTGGTGCTAAGGAATCGAACCCAGGGCCTCATGTATGCAAGGCAAGCACTCTACCACTGAGCCACCTTCCCAGCCCCAGTTTTATTTATTTTTAAATTATTCCTTTACTCCTCCCCCACTCCTGCAAATATGTCGAATGATCAGGTCTTAGTACAACTGCATTTCCCAAGCCACTTAAGGCTTTCTGAATTTTTTTTTTTGGGGGGGGGTCCGGTTGTGGGGCCTGAACTCTGGGCCTGGATGCTGTCCCTCAGCTCTTTAGCTCAAGGCTAGTGCTGTACCACTTGAGCCACAGCACCACTTCCGGCTTTTTTCTTTTTGCTTATGTGGTGCTGAGGAATCGAACCCAGGGTCTCAGGGGCATGCAAGGCAAGTGCTCTACCACTGAGCCACCTTCCCAGCCCCAGGCTTTCTGAAGGGAATGGGGAGGCTAATTAGATCCCCAATCACTTTTCCATTTCCAAGGCTCTACCTAGTTAAGCTTCAACTCCAATCCCTTTGTGAAGTCTCACCTCACACATTCTTCTCCAGAGAGGCTGTAAACTAACTAAACTTGTCTGTTTGCTGTTATCTACTGCTATCTCCATCTCTTATCTCCACCTCCTTAGTCTACAAAGCCCAGACCAGATATCAAGTCTCTCCCCGTTCCCCCCACCCCCATAAGAAAGGGATCTAGGCCAGGTGTGGCGGTTAACTTCTGCCATAGTAGCACCTGGGAGAGGCTGAAGCAAAAGGACCTACAGTTAGAGGCCCTGCTCAAAAAGGAAACAAAGAAAGTGGGGCTTTGGTGGCTGTAATCCTACTCAGGAGGCTGAGTTCTAAGGATCATTGTTCTAAGCCAGACCAGGCAGGAAAGTCTGTGAGACTCTTACCTTCAATCAACCACCAAAAAGCCAACACCAACACACACACACACACACACACACACACACACACACACACACACATACACACACACACACACACACACACACACACACATGTGATCCAGCAATTCTGCCACTGGGTACATATTTGGAGGAAAGGTATTCAGTGTATGGGGATACTTGCCCTTCCATGCTTACGGCAGTAATTATGCAGAAGAAAAGATACGATATCAACCTAAGTTGTTATCAATTGATGAATGGATAAAGAACAGGTGGTGTGTACATACAACAGAATATTCCTTACCCATTAAAAAATGTCATTTCCAACACCACAAATGAGCCTAGAAGACATTACATAAACTGAAATAAGGAAGATAGCAGAAAGACAAATCGTATCATATGATTTCAGTTATATGTGAAATCTAAAAAGTAGAAATAAAAACAGGAATGGTGTTGAGGGACTGGTGTATAATTTTGGCTAAACAGAAGTGATATGAAAGGATTTATCATGTGGCACATGTGACTATATGTCTTGGAAAATGCAGAGTAGAAATCAAGTGTTCTCATGGCAAATCTGGTAACGATGGACTGGTGGTCAGTAATGGACCTGGTGGTCAGCAAGAGTTAACCATTTCACACTATACAAGTACCTCAAAACTTCGTGCTCAGCCAGGCGCTGGTGGCTCACGCCTGTAATCCTAGCTACTCAGGAGGCTGAGATCTGAGGATCGCGGTTCAAAGCCAGCCCGGGCAGGAGAGACCGTGAGACTCCTATCTCCAATAAAACCACCAGAAAACCGGAAGTGGCGCTGTAGCTCAAGTGGTAGAGCGCTCGCCTTGAGCTGAAGAGCTGAGGGACAGCGCCCAGGCCCAGAGTTCAAGCCCCACGACCGACAAAAAAAAAAAACAAAACTTCGTGCTCTATGTGAGAAATGCATATGCTTTTATGTCAATGTTTTAGAAGTGGAAGGAAAAGAAGAAGGAAGGGGGAGGGAGGGAAAGAATCCATTTAGAGGCTCTAATCCCAGCTACTAAGGAGATTGAGATCTGAGGACAGAGGTTACAGGCCCAGACAGACAAATCCATGAGATCATATCTCCAATTAACTAGCAAAAAGCTGGAACCTGCCGGGTGCTGGTGGCTCACACCTGTAATCCTAGCTACTAAGGAGGCTGAGAGCTGAGGATCATGGTTCAAAGCCAGCCCAGGCAGGAAAGTCTGTGAGACTCTTATCTCCAATAAACCACCAGAAAAATGGAAATGGCGCTTTGGCTCAAGTGGTAGAAAGCTAGCCTTGCAGCTGAAGAGTTGAGGGACAGCACCCAGGTCCAGAGTTCAAGTCCCATGACTGACAAAAAAAAAAAAAAAAAAAGCTGGAACCAACCCAGAGAATAAAGCTGAGCTAGAGCTTGAAGCTCTAAGTCCAATATAAGAGAGCACGAGGGACTGGGAATGTAGCTTAGTGGTAGAGTGCTTGCCTAGCATGCATGAAGCCCTGGGTTCACATACACAGAAAAGCCACCCCAGGGAGAGAAGAAAGAGGGGTGAGGAGGGAGAGGGAGAGTGCACACGCACACCTTTCAAAAACTCTTGCCTATCAGGAGCAAACCAAACACTGAAGGATTTCCCCAGCACTTCAAGAACCCCAAGGAGGAACAGAGAAACCGAAAGACCAAGAAACATGGCGGGGGGGGGGGGGCACCCTGCAGGAGAAGAAAGAAAAAGAAAGCAAGAAAGCAAAGCAAACTATCCAGATTGTCAACTTCTGAGGCTGCCTCTTGGAAGCTTGCCTGGGGGCACCTAGAACTCCCACCCAGAGTAGGGAACACTGACTGCCTGGGTGGAGAAAGTTCTTTGCATAGCTTTGTCTTCTCACATCTTAAATATTGTGCTGCACAGTAGGAATTTGTTCAATAAATCATTTCAAATAGTTGTCTCTGCCAGGAAAGCTCACAGCCCAAGACTGTCTAGCATAGCAAGATCTTAACTATTCCCAACAACAAACAGATGGAGAGATAGTCCAGGTTAATCTAGATCAGGGGATGGAATTGGTCATGGAGATAGCATTTTTCACTTATCTGGTTGGTAAATACAAAAGTTTGGGGAAGACACCAGTGCTGGTGACAGTACAAGGACACAAACACCACATAATGGTGACCCCAGAAAGCACTGGGCAACCTGCCTAGAGGACAATGTTATAATATAATATATGTCTAACTTTTAAATAATCACTGCTCTTAACCTAGCAATTCCACTTCAAGAAATGTATCCTTCACATAAGTTCCAGATACACTTAGTCAAAGCTGTTCCTTGAAAGCACTTTTCATTAAAACCACAAAGCTGGGGCTGGGAAGGTGGCTCAGTGGTAGAGTGCTTGCATGCCTTGCATGCATGAGGCCCTGGGTTTGATTTCTCACCACAGAAGCAAACAGAAAAAAGCCGGAAGTGGCGCTGTGGCTCAAGTGGTAGAGCGCTAGCCTTGAGCTGAAGAGCTGAGGGACAGTGCCCAGGCCCAGAGTTCAGGCCCCATGACTGGACCCAAAAAAAAAACAAAACAAAACAAAAAAAAAACCCACAAAGCTCCCAGATGCTAGTGGCTCACACCTATAATCAAAGCTACTCAGGAAGCTGAGATCTGAGGATCATGGTTCAAAGCAAGCCTGGGCAGGAAAGTCTGTGAGACTCTTATTCTCCAAAACACCACTCAGAAAAGACTAGAAGTGGTGCTGTGGCTCAAGTGGTAGAGTACTAGCCTTGAGCAAAAAAACTTTGGGGACAGCACACAGGCCATGAGTTTAAACCCAGGACTGGTGTGTGTGCACATATAGTCACTCATACACATGCGCACACACACAGAGCACTTGAAACTGTACTGTGTAATTCTGTGGCCAAAAGCCACAAGTGCCAGCCTAATTTGAGATGTACTATTTGTGTGAGATATGCCCCAGTAAAATAGCAGGATTGGGGATGGAGCTCAGAGGTACAATGTGTTTGACATGCCAAAGGCCTTGAATTCAATCCCAGCACCACCCCCCAAAAGTAATATCTTATTAATACCTGAATATGGATTAGATGTTAAAATGATATTTAGTTATAGTGGGTTAAAGAAAATATATTAAAATCAATTTTCCAGGGCTGGGAAGGTGGCTCAGTGGTAGAGTGCTTGCCTTGCATGCCAGAGGCCCTGGGTTCGATTCCTCAGTACAACGTAAGCAAAAAGAAAAAAGCCGGACGTGGCACTGTGGCTCAAGTGGTAGAGTGCTAGGCTTGAGCTGAAGAGCTGAGGAACAGCGCCCAGGCCCAGAGTTCAGGCCCCACGACCGGAACCAAAAAAATAAAATAAATTTTCCAGCCTGGCCCCAGTGGCTTATGCCTATAATCCTAGCTGAGATCCGAGGGTTACAGTTCAAAGTCAGCCCAGGCAGGAAAGTCTGTGAAACTCTTATCTTGAATTAATCACAGAAAAAGCCAGAAGTGGCTCCTCTGTGGCTCAAGTACTTGAGCCAAAGGAGCTCAGGGACAGTGCCCAGGCCTAGTTCAAGCCCCAGGACTGGAAAACAAGTGAGAGAGAGAGAGAGAGAGGAGATTTTCCATTTGTTCTTGATTTTTTTGTGATGTTAGGATAGAAGCCTGGGCCATGGACATGCTAGATAAATGCTGTGCTAGAGTCACAGGTTGACAAGTAGCCTGGTCTGGTGTACCATCATCCTGCTTCTCTTTTTAATTTTTTTTTTTTGGGGGGGGGGGGGTCCAGTCGTGGGCCTGAACTCTGGGCCTGGGCGCTGTTCCTCAGCTCTTCAGCTCAAGGCTAACGCTCTACCACTTGAGCCACAGCGCCACTTCCGGCTTTTTTCTTTTTGCTTATGCGGTGCTGAGGAATCGAACCCAGGGCCTCAAGCATGCAAGGCAAGCGCTCTACCATTGAGCCACCTTCCCAGCCCCATAATTATTTATTTTTATTTTTTGTCTGTCATAGGGCTTGAACTCAGGGTCTGGGTGTTGTCCCTGAGCTCTTTTGCTCTACAACTTTGAGCTACTGTTCCACTTCCTGTTTTTGAGTGGTTAATTGGAGATAAGAGTCTCACAGGAACTTTTCTCTCTAGGCTGGCTATAAACTGCAATCTTCAGATCTCAGCCTCCAGTGTAACACCTGGCTGTCTGTCTTATTTTTTAAATGTGGCTACTAGAAAGTATGGAAATACTGGCTGGCAATGTATTTCTACTTGACAATGCTGGCTTAGAATATGTTCCACACATTTAATCATGGATACAATTACTTTATAAGACAATAGTTTGAAGGGGGGGTGGGGCATGGCAGCTCATCCTGAAATCCTAGTTACTCAGAAGGCTGAGATCCAAGCATCATGGTTCAAAGGCAGTTCATGAGACTCTTATCCCCAATTAGCTAGCAAAAAGCCAGAGGTGTAAGTATGGCTCAAGTGATAACGTGGCAATCTTGAGCAAAAAAAAAAAAAGAGGAGGGGTGGCTGGGAAGGAAGGTGGCTCAGTGGTAGAGCGCTTGCCTTGCATGCATGAGGCCCTGGATTCCTCAGCACCCCATAAGCAGAAAAAGCCGGAAGTGGCGCTGTGGCTCAAGTGGTAGAGTGCTAGCCCTGAGCTGAAGAGCTTGAGGGACAGCGCCCAGGCCCAGAGTTCAAGCTTCACGACCAACAACAACAACAAAAAAAGATAAGCCAGAGCAGGAGTCCTGAGATCCTGAGATCAAACCCCCAGTATTGGCAACAAAAAAAAGCAAAAAATAAAAATAAAAAGTAGTTGCTTTTAAGAAATTCATCAAGCATACCTACAAATGTGGAGGGTGTTGTGGGGGACGAGACGGGGGGGGGGGGGGGACAGGGAGAGACAGATCCCACCTTTGGGGAGTTTAGGACCCACCAGAGAAATAAGCCAGAGCTTTACAGTGGCGGTGAGAATCACATGGTAACACAGCGAGCGGAAAGGGACATCACGGGCAGGAGCGAAGCAGGGTGCCCCAAGGCCGCAAGCCCTGGCTGGCACTGCAGCCCTGGCCTGCCAGGGGTGTGGCCGCCGGCGGGGTCCCCGGACGCCGCCAGTCCCGCCCCAGATCCCACTCTGGCCTGGCCCCAGCGGCCCTCCTCTTGACTTCCCCACCCTGTCCCCTCCCCCCCCCCCCCCCCCCCGGCTCAGCCTGGTTCCCAACTCCTCAGCCCCCTAACAGCCCTTCCCCTCCGGGCCGTGCCCCTCATCTTGCTCTCTCAAAACCCTCGGACCCCATCCATTTCCCCCAGGTCCTCCCGAAGCCCAGCTCACACCCCCAACCGCACCTCCAGACGCTCTGGATCTGCCGTCGCGGACACCCCTAAGCGCGGGGACCCCGGCCCCGCCCCGTCCAGTTCGGCGGGTCCCACCTGTGCGCCCAGCTGGTTCAGCTGCTGCATGTCGCCGCCCACGGCCTCGGGCACCGGGTCCTGCGTGCAGTGCAGGCGGCCCATGGCGCCCGGACGCCCGTCCCGCCGCCTCACCGCAGGCCGCCGCGCTCGCTTCCTCCTCCGCCCGCCTCGCCGGCTGCACTGCGCTTCCGCAGCCGCACTTTCGCCACGGCCGCCGCCGCCGCCCCGAAGCCGCGGGCCGCGCGGGGCTGGGCGTCACTGGCGGGATTCACTGCACTGCCCGGGGATCCTGCATAGCGCTTCTCTGAGCCCCGATTTCACTGTCTGTAAAATGACACCTGGGGTGGCGGCTTAACTGTGTCCATCCTACAGAAGCCTATTAGAGCACAGCCTGGTGCCCAGGCCGGCAGGCAGTCCCCATGGTCCATAGGCATTCGGCAATGCTCCGAAACGTTCGCTATTAGCTTGTATTGGTTGTGCGAAAGATAGTCGCATTCAGCAGTCTGTCTATCTGCCTGTCTGTCGTGTATACATCTATTTTTCGCCCTGGCATCGATCCTAGGGCTCTGTTCTCGACCCTGAAGAGCCAAAGTGGTGGGTCTCACACTCCCACAGGCATCGGCATCACCTGCAGGGGTTGGGATAACACCAGTGATTGGTCCTGCACCCAGTGGCTGAACAGACCAGCCTGGGCCGCAGCCTGGAAAAGTCCAACCAATTCCCAGTAACCATACTTCAAGCACATCTAGAGGAGAGGAATCTGACTCAACAAACAGCTGTAATGGTACAAGTGGACAGGTGGCCCGGGAGACCTCTGAGATGGGGGAGGGAGAGGAACCATGGCAGGCCTCAGACACGTGTGTGTCTGTGTGTGCACACGTGTGTGTATGCTGGTAATAGGGCTTGAACTCAAGGCCTCACACTCTCCTTTGTCATCATTCAAGTCTCAGTACATACAAACAGCCAATACCAGCAAAAATAAACAAATGAACACCTCCCCTCCACCCCCCATACACACACACCTAACTGCCATCCACCTTTGGCTCAAAACCGTGAGGCTGCTTGTTCTGAGGCTTAGGAAAGTTGTGTGACTCACTTAAACATTTGAAGTTTTTGGAGCAGGATGGGAGCTCAGTAGATTTATAAAGCAATTCTGCCTTGGATTTTTTTTTTTTAATACTGAAAGTACTGGGGATTGAACTCAAGGCCTCTTCTAGCTAGGCATTACTCCTACTATCATTTGAACCACATCCCCAAGAAGTAATTTTGCTGGAAGTTATTGTTCTACCACTTGAGCCACAGCTCCACTTCTTCGGGCTTTTTGACACTTAATTGGAGATAAGAATCTCATGGATTTTCTTTGTACCTCAGTCCTCTGATTTCAGCCTTTTTTTTTGGGGGGGGGTCAGGTCGTGGGGCCTGAACTCTGGGCCTAGGTGCTGTCCCTCAGCTCTTCAGCTCAAGGCTAGCGCTCTACCACTTGAGCCACAGCACCACTTCTGGCTTTTTTCTTCTTGTGTATGTGGTGCTGAGGAATCAAAACCAGGGCCTCAAGCATGTAAGGCAAGTGCTCTACCATTGAGCCCCCTTCCTAGCCCCCCCTTTTTTTAAATCGGTCTTGGGGTTTGAACTCTGGCCTTGGGGACACTGTCCCAAAACTCTTCAGCTCAAGGCCCAGCACTCTTCAGCTCAAGGCAAGTACTCTACTGCTTGAGCCACAGTGCCACTTCCGGTTTTCTATTGGCTTACTGGAGATCAGAGTCTCAGACTTTCTTGCCCAAGCTGGCTTTGAACCATAATCCTCAGATCTCAGCTTCCTGAATAGCTAGGATTACAGGCCAGGCGAGAGTCACTTACGCTTGGTTAGATTTCAGCCTTTTGAGTAGCTAGGATTATAGGCATGAGCCACTGGTGTCAGGCTCTGTCTCATATATATATATATATATATATATATATATATATATATATATATGATCTTGGTCCTTGAACTCTGTGCCCCCAGTGCTGTTCCTGAGCTTCTTTGGCTCAAGGCTAGCACTCTACCACTTGAGCCACAATGCCACTTCTGGCTTTTTGTAAATAGTTTATTGCTTTTTCTTTTTGGTCGGTCATGGGGCTTGAACTCTAGGCCTGGGCATTGTCCCTGAGCTCTTCAGCTCAAGGTGAGCACTCTACCACTTGAGCCACAGAACCACTTCTGGTTTTCTGGTAGTTAATTTGAGATAAGAATCTCACAGACTTTCCTGCCTGGGCTGGCTTTGAACCTCGATTCTCAGATCTCAGCCTCCTTAGTAGCTAGGATTACAGGCATGAGCCACCAGCACCTAGCTTGTCTTCTGTTTTACTATTAACCTTGTTAATCTCTTATTATGCCTAGTTTCTAAATTAAACTTTATCCTGGTAGGGAGGTAGTTAGGTATGTGCAGGAAAAAGTGTTGGCGGCATCTCTGGCATTTTGGAACCTCTTTGGAGGAAATACTGTAGATAAAAAGATTTCCCAACCTTTTTCAGAATCCACTTTGAGACTAAGGGATTAAAGTTAAAGTGTTAACTGTAGCAGGAAATGCACGCAGGGCTGGGCCTCCTTACAAGAGGAACATCCCACCCCCACTTTAGCCTTAATGAGGTACCCTCTGCTCCCTTCATTCTCTTTAAAATACCCCAGCAGAGGCCGTGGGGGCCCCTCCCCCATGGGGTAAGTGAAAGGAGTTGGTTGAGCTGCAGCAGCCCAGGGCGGGAGCTTCCTGCTGTGATCTCGTCCTGGGGCCTGGCTCTCCTGGTGAAAGTTCTGAAGTACTCCAGGACTTCTCTGAAATTAAACTTTTAATTCTGAGATCATCATAGATTCATATCTGATTGGAGGAAATAACACAAACCTTTTGTCTCCTTTGCCTATCTTCCACCCGTATTACTGGATACAGGAACACTTGGCTTCAGAGACATGATCTCAGATGTTAACAAAGAGCATTTTCACAAGCAAGCTCTGAGGTCCTCTTCCTACCAAAGCCTAGAACAACAAAATACAACTGTCAGCCAGGTGCTGATAGCTCATGCCTATAATCCTAGCTATACCGGAGGCTGAGATCTGAGGATGATGTTTCTTTTTTTTTTTTTAATTTAATTTTATTTTATTTGAGAACTTACTGTACAGAGGGGCTACAATTACATGGGCAGGATAATGCATACATTTCTTACCAAGCATTGCAGCCTTCTCCTTTGTTTACCCTTCACCTCCCTTCCCAGCCTCCCCCTTCCCCTGAGGATGATGTTTCAAAGCAAGCCCAGACAGAAAAAGACAGTAAAACTTCAATTAAGCACCAAAAAAATGGAGCTGTGGCTCAAGTGGTAGAGCATTAGCTTTGAACACAAACATTCAATGACAGCACCCAGGTTCTTAGTTCAAGCCCCAGGTCAGGCACACATGCACATGAGCACACACACACACATACACACACATGTTTTTCATGTTTTCCTTATTATCCTCACTATCATCTTCATTATCAGTGATTCTATTATAAAAGCATATAAAAAATCTAAGAATGGGGGCTGGGAAGGTGGCTCAGTGGTAGAGCGCTTGCCTTGCATGCATGAGGCCCTGGGTTCGATTCCTCAGCACCACATAAGCAAAAAGAAAAAAAAGCCGGAAGTGGCTCTGTGGGCGCTGAGGGACAGCGTCCAGGCCCAGAGTTCAGACCCCAGGACCGGACCTCCCCCCCCCCAAAAAAAAGTAAGAATGCAGGGCAGTAGGGTGCTGGTAGCTCACATCTGTAATCCTAGCTAGTCAGGAGGGTGAGATATGAGGATCAGGGCTCCAAGTCAGCCCAGGCAGGAAAGTCCATGAGACTTTTATCTCCAATTAACCACCAGAAAGCCAAAAGTGGAGCTGTGGCTCCAATGGTAGAGTGAATAAGAGGGAAGAAGAAGAGGAAGAAGAATGAAAGAATGCAGCGGTTTAGATGCTTGACATCCTTGTGTTGTGAAAGTCACCAATAAAGGCAGGGTGATGAATTGTTCCAAATTATAATATACTAAAAATAGCTGGGCACTGATGGCTCATGGCTGTAATCCTAGCTACTCAGGAGGCTGAGATCTGAGGATCACAGTTCAAAACCAGCCCAGACAGGAAAGTCTATGAGACTCCTATTTTCAATTAACCAGCAAGAGCCTTGAGCCTAAGAGTTTAGGAACAGTGCTGAATCCCCAACTTCAAGCCCCATGATTGACAAAAAAGAAAAAAGAAAAAAAGGAAACCAACAAAAGGCATGATGAGGCTGGAGTGAAGCTTGGTGGAAGAGTGCTACCATAGTATCTGTTGATGAGTTTCATCCACAGCAAGGCAAAGGAAAAAAGAAAGAAAAAAGAAACTACAACTAGTAGGGTGCAAAGCAACCCACATCTGGAGCAATGGCGAAAGAACTGGTCAATTTTGAAATTGACTCTGAGCTTGCTAGAAGCCAGGGGACTGGGTGTCAGTTCCATTTGTAGGGAGCTTTATCCTTACATTGTTAATGACAGGAATACTACCATGGTAAATTATTGTTATAAATCCCTTATCAGTGAGGATCAAAAACTTCCAATTTTCTGTTTTTGTTTAGAATTTGAGGATGAACTTAGTTTCTTGTTTAAAAATCTCCTGCCACATCTTAAGAGACTTTGTTGAGATAAACTTTAAATGTAGAATTTATGGAGTAAAGCTTAAATTTGTTAAGATCCACTGACTTTAGTGCCAAAAGACAGGCAACTGGTTGTCTGCAAATTTGCTTTTTAAAGGGCCCAAAGGCAGTTTTGAGTAGGGTGTGGGGGAGTGATAATGCCTCTGCTTTTCCAAACTTCACTTTTCATTTCAAATTCATAGGAGGAATCTCTGCCTGAGAAGATGAGGCCTGGGATCTCTATTGTTTACTTTGTTTTTCTCTTTAGGACAATTATAAAGTGAATGCCAGGCCTGCCCCCTAGAAAGACAGCCTAGAAAGACTACTGTGAGCCACTGGGGAGAAACCTGGAAGGTGTTACCAGAAGGACTTTCTTCTAGACTTTTTTCATCATTTGATGATGAAAAAGGCATCCATTCATCTGTCCAGCTGGTATATATTTTTCCAAGTCCTGTGGCTTGAACTTAGGGCCTGGATGCTGACTCTGAGCTTTTCCCCCTGAATCCTAGCTCCATTTCCAGCTTTTTGGTGGTTATTTGGAGATGAGTCTCACAGCCTTTTCTGCCCTGGCTGGCTTCAGATCACAACCTTCAGATCTCAGCCATGAGTGCTGGTTCCATCCAGTAGATCTTTCTTTCTTTCTTTCTTTCCTTTTTTCCTTCTTTCCTTCTTTCTTTCTTGTCATGGGGCCTGAAACTCTGGGCCTTGTGCTGCCTGCCCCTCAGCTCTTCAACTCAAGGTTAGTGCTCTACCACTGGAGCCTTAGCGCCACTTCCGACTTTTTCTGCTTATGTGGTGCTGAGGAATCGAACCCAGGGTCTCATGCTTGCAAGGCAAGCACTCTACCACTGAGCCACCTTCCCAGCCCCAGTAGATTCTTATTGAACACTCCCTGGGGACTATGACAGGCTCTGTGCTAGGTGCTGGGGACAGATAACAGGGACTCTATTGTACAGAGTCTAATCAAGATGACACAATCTTGTTTGAAAAGTCAGTTAAAGACTGCGACCAGGCACTGGTGGCTCCTGTCTATAATTCTAGGTACTCAAGTGGCTGAAATCAGAGAATCTCAGTTCAATGCCAGCCCATGCAGGAAAACCTGTGAGCCTCTTCAATTAGCCACTGCAAAAAAAGCTGGAAGTGGAACTGTAGCTCAAATAGTATTCACCTTGAGCTTAAAAAGCTCAGAGACAGTTCTCAGACCTCAAATTCAAGCCCTCTGACTGGCAAAACAAACAAACCCAGGGAAGTGACTTAAGGACATTGCAAAGGAGATAAATGCTGGGAAGAGGGCCTAGTTAGCAGGTTTTCTGGAGAAAAAGACAACTGGAGTGGGAGAGACAGACACCACACATGAGTAGAAACTAAGCAGATCTCTTCTTTCATTAAATGCATTTAGGCCTTGGACATGTCTCCCCTACCTTCTTAAGCTACCCTATATCTCTGTATAACTTGGCAATGACTTTCCCAAGTACAGCCTGCAGGCAGGGTAGCTTACATGCTGTGACTCTGGACTTCCGGAAGCTTGGAGGGAAAGGGTCTGCTAGAAACAAGGGCAGGCATGGACAGGAGGAAACATGGTAGGGAGAACTTGATTAGAGGTACAACACTTACCTCTCTACTCCTCTCGTGTGCAAGGTCCAGGTTATGATCCACAGCACCACAGTAATAAAATTAGTTACCGAGAGCAGGCAGTCTAGACATAGAACCAATCCAGGAAGTGAAATCCAGGTAACAGGGCAAAGGGTCAAGGAATATTATTGAGGTTTGGGGGAGCCATTCCATAGGACATCAGCTGCCTCATGTAACAGCAGAGGAAGTGAATACCCAGCGAGGGGAAGACACAGACTTTCACAAGATCCTTTAGACAGCTCACAGGGCAGACAGTAACTGAAACAAAGCTCCAGGCTTCTAAAAATAAGGGAAGCCAGGTCCAGGTGAGGGGGAGAGATGATAATGAACAATTGACTGCAAGCCTAACTTGGTAAACTCCAAGTGTGGATAAATTAAAGTGAATTAAGGCCATTGGGGGGCTGGGGGAGATGTAGCTCAGCAGGAGAGTATTACCTAGGGTGTGTGAGGCCCAGGGGTCCATTCTCAGCACCACCACAAGACAGCAGAAAACCAGGTCACAAGTAGGGTGATACCCTGGGCCGACTCAGGTATTTGTCTAGCGAAGTAATTCTATAGAAAATAGTTCATTGGCTCACTTAAAAAAAAGAGAGAGAAAAAACGTGGTCTGAGTGTTCCGGTTTGAAAAGGAAAGGTGAGAATCCAGTTTGCAAATGAACATGGCCTCTAATGACATTGCAATTAGGCCTTGAGTACTTTACAATGGGATCCTTTCACATACAAGCACTGGGAAGTTGCCTGAACTCTTGTTATTATCATTCCAATTAGAGTGAGGAGATTCTAAGGGGCAAGTTCCTTAACATAGTGTGTGTGGGGTGTGAGTTGGAGAGGGGGCCAATGACGGAGCAGGCAGTCTTGTCTACTTCTGCCACCAAACCAACTGTGGGTCTCAAGCAAATTACCTTCCCCAGCTAAGTCTCTCTCCAGTGCCACAAGTGTGAAATGGAGCTGATCCTGCTTGAGACTGGCTGCAGACCCAGTAGACTGGCCTTAGTAATGGGACCCAAGGGATGGGCAGGGCTACCCCCAAGGTGAGGAGGCACCTTAACTCTACTTGCTAAGAGCTGACTCTCTCCACCCCCACCCCCACCACGCCCAAAGTAGTGCAGCATTTATCCATTGAGGATGATATAGTTTTTATTTCCCAAGCAGTTTTATGGTGTTTTCCAATGACTTTGAATGTCTAACAGCTCAACAACTGTTGATGCGCTCAACAGTCCTTTGAAGTAGGTAAAATGATTATCTCTACTAAAACAATTTTTTTGTGGTCCAAGACTGGAACTCCGATTCAGGACCTGAAGCTTTTGTTCCTTGTCTAGTGCTCTATCAACTGAACCATGCCTCCAACCTCTATTATCTCCATTGTAAAGATGAGGAAGTTGAGACCTACAGAAAATGCAGCATGCTCATAAAAATATCTCCTATATTAATCATATATTATGTGTCAGAGAGGTGCTAAGTATTTTTCAGATATTACGAAAAACCTGGCCTGGAGCACATGCCTGTGCTCTGCTCTGGGAAGCAGAGATCTGAGGATCTGGAGAAAGCTAAGGGAGAGCCTGAGGCTTGAGTTAATTAAAGCCCAGTACTGGTACAAAAGAAAACAATAAAACAAAACAAGAAAAAACCCTGTAGCTGTTTTAAAAGTGGAAAACATGGTATTGAACCCACATATTATGTTGATCTCAATAGAGAAGTAAACCCATCAGTGTATTGGGTTTCTTTCTTTCTTTCTTTCTTTCTTTCTTTCTTTCTCTTTCTTTCTTTCTTTCTTTCTTTCTTTCTTTCTTTCTTTCTTTCTTTCTTTCTTTCTTTCTTTCTTTCTTTCTTTCTTTCTTTCTTTCTTTTGCCAGTGCTGGGGCTTGAATTCAGGGATTGGGCACTTTCCCTCAGCTTCTTTTGCTCACTCACTCTACCACTGGAGCCACAGAGCCACTTCTGGCTTTTTCTGTTTATGGTACTGAGGAATTGAACCCAGGGCTAGGGGTGAACCCATGTACGCTAGGCAAGTTCTCACCACTAAGTAACATCCCAAGCCCCTATATTGAGTTTTTAACATGAAGTCTAGGATGTATATAAGCATGCTTTTCTTTTCTTTTTTCTTTTTGTCAGTTGTGGGGCTTGAACTCTGGGCCTGGGCATTGTCCCTCAGCTCTTCAGCTCAAGGCTAGTGCTCTACCACTTGAGCCACAGCGCCACTTCTGATTTTCTGGTGGTTTGTTGAAGATAAGAGTCTCATGGACTTTCCTGCCTGGACTGGCTTTGAACTGCAATCCTCAGATCTCAGCTTCCTGAGTAGCTAGGATTACAGATGTGAGCAACCGGTGCCCGGCTTTTCTTTATTTTTTTTATTTTTTATTTTTTTTTGGCGGTTGTGGGGCTTGAACTCTGGGCCTGGGCGCTTGTCCCTCAGCTCTTCAGCTCAAGGCGAGCGCTCTACCACTTGAGCTACAACGCCACTTCCGGTTTTCTAGTGGTTTATTGGAGATAGGAGTCTCACGGTCTCTTCTGCCCGGGCTGGCTTTGAACCGTGATCCTCAGATCTCAGCCTCCTGAGTAGCTAGGATTACAGGCGTGAGCCACCAGCGCCCGGCCCGGCTTTTCTTTAATGGAATATCATTACTTGATATAATCTCTAATATACAGAAGAATTTTAGGCATAAGGAACTACTTGTGATTTGTGTGTGTCAGTGTCAATACTTGAACTCAGAGCCTTGTGATCTTGCCTGGCTTTTTCACTCAAAGCTGATGCTCAGCCACTTGAGCCACACCTCCAGTTTCCTTGTGCAATTTTTTTTTATTTTGGGAATGCCAGTCCTGGGGCTTCAACCCAGGGCATGGGTGTGTCCCAGGCTAGCACTCTACCACTTGAGACACAGCTGCACATTGGTCTTTTTTGGTAGGATAGTGGAGAATAAACGTCTCACAGGTTTGCCTGCCTGGATGGCTTTGAATGGTGATCCTCAGATCTCAGTCTCCTAAGTAGCTAGGATTACAGGCAGGAGCCATTGAGATGCCTGACCATTATGAATATTTTTAAACCAGATTCTCTATTTGTTTATCTTTTAGCCCCAATTTGCTTTATAACATCCCTGCACATATACATGCATCTTAATTTTCTGAACTGTTTGAGGATAAATTGATGACACTGCCCCTTTTTAAAAAAATATATTGTTAAGGAAGTGGTGCTGTGGCTCAAGTGGTAGAGCACTCACCTTGAGCTGAAGAGCACAGGGACAGCGCCCAAGCCTAGAGTTCAAGCCCCATGACTGAAAAAAAAAATTATTGTTAAAATGATGTGCAGAGGGGTTACAGTTACATTCAGGTTATCATACAGTCAGGTACTGGGTACATTTCTTATAGAATTTGTTACCTCTTCCCTCATTTTTCTCCCACTTTCCCTCCCCACCCCCTTGGCTCCACCCCACTGCCCTTTTTACCCCTAGACAGTTCATGTTTATTTCTTAAGAACAAGGACATTCTTGTATGTGTTGAAAAAACAATCTTTAATCACATATTGTATGTGTGTGTGTGTGTGTGTGTGTGTGTGTGTATTAGGGATGGAACTCCTAGGTCTACCACTGAGTTACACACTCACCCCTAGCTAGAATTCTTATCTCCTTAATTAGCATTGATTAGCACCACCATTATAATGATTATAATCTAGCAGAATTTAAAATAAACTGATAAGGGAACTCTGCTAAGAGACCCTGCAAGCAGGTGTTCAAACTTTGTTTACACTTAAATCTTTGTCTCCTCCTCTGACATGGGATCCCAATTTTTCTTGCCTTGACTCCTTTTGGGGTGGCGGTGAGGCTCAAATGAGATGGCAGATATGAACTTTGCAAACTGTAATCTCCTGTCCCCTCTAGAGGCAACGGAAACAGACCATTTTACTCTCACATATCTCGCTGAGGTTCCGGATCCTTCCCAAAGATCATGGAGGAGTCCACTAGTTCATGGGAGGAGGCCACTAGTTCATTCATACCATCTATTTTTTTTTTCCTACACTGAAGTTGTCTGCAGTCCCCAGTGTCATGCGGTGGCACATGTATCCCCCAGGTATTCTCATCCATACCCTCTGAGAGGTGGGAGCTCCTGGCTCCGTTCAGGACTGAAACAGAGCTCCACCAGTCCCTCTCCCAGAAACACCAACTCCAGTACATTTTCTCTCTCACGAAGACAGGTGGTGGAGCTAAGCCCCAGGTCCTCTCCAGTGACCTCTTCTTCAGCAACTATCTCCTGGGATGCATTTTGGGATGTTTGTCCATTGCACCAACAAGCTCCTGCTGTTCCACCCCATGGGGCCCTCCTGGAGGCAGGGCAGGGAGCTGCCTTTGTCTTCCTAATATCTCCTTAGCCTCTCCCTGGGTTCTTAGTCAGAACAAGGTCCAGGAAAGCTAGAAACTTTATAGCTCCTAAAGTACTGGCTGCTGTTTGCTCATTATTCACTAACCAGCAAGAGATGCCGGGAGAAAGCTGTGTTTAGGTGCCTCAGAGGCAGGAAACCTGTGCTCATTCCTTCCTTCCAAAAAAAGTGTATCGGTGAAGTAGCGCTGTGGCTCAGTGGTAGAGTGCTCGCCTTGAGCTGAAGAGCTCAGGGACAGTGCCCAGACCCAGAGTTCAAGCCCCACCACCGACAAGACAAAAACAAAAAAACTTGTATTGAGTTCTTTTTGGTTCTAGGTTGCTCTGTAGGGACCAATATAATTTAACAGGTTGTTTCTGCTCTCCTGCAGTGAATCTAACTCCGTGTGTGTGTGGAGGGGGGGGGGCCTGTAACAAGAAAACACTAATGCAAAAGCAATTTCACGTAGGGTTAAGTGCAATTGGAACAGAATGAAATAGAACAGGAGCAGATGAGAATCAGAGAGCCTCTCAAGGTTGTTGGTCCTTTGGGAGAGAAGAGAGTGATGATGAGCTAGCCATACAGAGATCTGGGTGAAGAAGTTCCACGTGGAGCAAACAAGCCCAAGGCCTCATCACAAGGAAATGTTGGGTGCATTTGAAGAACATCAAAGGGGAGGCAAGTTTGACATGAAGTCAAAAGGGAGAGGATGGGAGATGCCTCAAGAGATGTGTGGGGGGCTTTGTCAACAGCCATGTCATTCATTCATTCATTCATTCATTCATTCAACACAGTTGTTGAGCCTTCACGTTGATTCTTTCCACAGCCTTATGTGTGGAGACAGACATCAGGCAGGCAAATAAAGACAACATAAATACAAACATCAGGTACGATGATGATCCAGGTTCAATGGCCATTGAAAGGCAGAGGCAGCTGAGACCTGGTAACCAAGAGGCTTCTCCTTGCAGCTGGCTCCAGGCCTGCTTGGTCGAACCCAGAGGCAGGCAGGGACCAAATTGCCTCTTCCCGCCGCTCCCCTGCCTTCCCCTCCCCCCTAAGATGGCTGACAAAGGCAGAGCTGTGTGGAAGGCAGGAAGGATTAGAGGGGTCCGCGGCAGAGGTGACCATGAAGACAGGGCTGAGTCCAGGTGGCATTGCGGCTGCAGATGGGGGTGTGGGGTACAGCATAAAGTTGGGCTGCTGTGTGACTCCGCTGAGGACTCTGCCTTCTCTGGGCGCCCAGTACTCACACTTGCAAGTGTGTGTTGGGGTGGCGCGGGGGGGATAAGGGACAAGGTGGACCGGGGTGGTGTAAGGGTGGAGAGGGGGTGCTGGGGGAGGGGGGGGGGACACATTATTCCCCAGGGCCATTTCGCAGGCGCGGGGGAGGGGGGCCGAGCCCGCCCCTCGTAGGAGGGGCGAGGGGAGGCTCCGGGAGGGATTTCAAATTTCCCTCGTCCGCTCCCCCCGGCACCGGCCGGGCTGTGAGTGGCTGCGGCGGGGGCGCCCCCGGGCGGGGGCGGGGCGAGGGCCGGGCCCCGGGTACAAGGGGAGTCGGCGCCGCCCCCTCCGGACCCACTCCGCCGCCCGGGCCGCACGCGTCGCTTCCTCCCCGCGGCCGCCGCCCCTCCCCGCCCGGGCCCCAGCCCCGCGGCCGCAGCCCGCGTGGACGCCCGCAGCGCCCCCGACCGACGGCTCCCGCTCGCTCCCGCGCGGGCCACGGGGTGGCCGCTCCCGCCCGCCCGGCAGCGCGGGGGTTAAGTGGCCCAAGTAAACGTAGCCCGGCGATCGGAGCCGGAGATTCGCGAGCCCGGCGCCCCGCGCGGCCGCCCGCCGCCGGCCCCGACCCCGACCCCGACCCCGCCGGCCTCGCGGCAGGTGAGCGCGCCGCGCCGGGCAGGCTCGGGTCCCGCGGCGCCCGGGGCGGATGGAGGGGGCCCCCGAGGAGGAGGGGCGCTGGGATCTGCAAGCAGAGACCCCCGGGATGGCGGGGGGGGGGGCGCCGGTGCCAGGCCGGGTGGGCGGGCCGGGGGCGCCGGGGGGGGGACGTCCCGGGACTCGGCTGGGGGGGTAGGGGAGGCCGGGGAGGGGCGCACCGGGAGCCCGGTGGTCGGGAGGGGTCGCTCGGCCGCTCGGGGTCCCCCCTCGGGGGGGGCGGGAGGGGCGGGGCAGGAGGCGGCGGGCGGAGGGGTGTCCGTACCTGGCTCCCCTGGAGGGGTCCGGGGTGGCATGGCCGGGGCAGCGGAGGTGGAGCTAGCCCTTCCTGACTCGAGCCTGGGGAGCTAGCTGGGTGAGGGGTCCCCCCCCGAGGGCTGGGGTGGGAGCGGATGGGCCACCTCGTGCGCCCGGGCCGGGCGGCTCCCCGGGGTGCCCGGGCAGTCGGGGTAGGGGGCGCCGGCCGGCCCGGGGTCCGCGCCTGGCCGCCCCGCCCTGGGGCGCACCTTCCACTCCGCCTCCGCCCCCTTCCGGGGTGAGGCGGCGCCCACCTGCGCCCGCGCCTCACGCCGGTAATCCTGTCCACTCCGGAGGCCGAGATACAAGGACCGTGGTTCGAAACCAGCCCCACCAGGAAAGTCCGTGAGACTCTTTACCTCCAGTTAATCACCAAGAAGCCAGAAGTGGAGTTGTGGCTCAAGTGGTAGAGGGCCAGTCTTGGAAAGAAAGCGAAAAGCCCTTCCCTTCTGAACCGGGTAGAAAGTGGGGGCCGAGAAGGCAGACTTTCCTCAGGAGCTCCACCTGTGGTGAGAGACGGGGGCCCTCTGTCCTTCCTGTGCCCTGGCCTCCCTCTGGGCCTCCCTTCCCCAGCCTCCCCTTCTCGAAGAGAGCAGCTTGCTTCTCTCTGCTTCTCCCCTTCCTCAGGCTGGGGGATGTACGAATTAATGGGAGTGAAGAAAGGTATGTTGGATGGTTAAGCAGATTGGTGGCCATTGGTGTTTGGGATTGCTCCTGCTGGGGTCCTCCCTTGGAATCCGTAGGTGTAGATTTGATTTTTCCAGAATTGAAATAGTCTTTGTCTCTCTTTTGCCGGTCCTGAGCCTTGAATTTTGGGCCTAGGCGGTGTCCCTAGGCTCCTTTGGCTGAAGGATAGCACTCTTCTGACTTCTGTGATTAATTGGAAGTAAGAGTCTCATGGACTTTCCTGCTTGGGCTGACTTTGAACTGCCATTCTGAGCAGCTACAATTACAGGTGGCTTTAGTCTTTTATTTTTGCAGTCTTGGCAGTCAAACCTTAGGCCTTGCCTAGAAGTGGCAAGGGGTACTACCACTGAGCTCCTGAGCTTCACCTCCAGCCCCAAGATGTGTAAACACTCAAGTGGTGGTTATTTGTAGCTGTAGGATATGTGTTAAGCAGGCATATACCTGCTGTTTGAGAGCCTGTCTGAGCAAGTCCATAGCCTTCTGTGCCTTAGGTTGTTATTTTCCCAGTTCAGGGCCTTGAACTCAGGGTTGTGGACACTTGCTGAGCTTTTTCACTCAAGGCTGGTGCTCTACCACTTGAGCCATAGCTCCACTTTTGGCTTTAATTGGAGAAATCTCACAGACTTTGCTGCTCAGCGCAGGTTTCAAAAAGCCTTGATTGTCAGATCTCAGCTTCCTAAGTAGCTAAGATTACTGGCTTGAGCCACAGGTACCTAGCTGTGCATTTTGTTTCGATACTGAGGATGAACTCTGGTCCTGGTCACTGTGCCTTAGCTGGTAGAGCAACAGCTCTATTTCCACAATTATGGGGGTTGATTGGAGATGAGTCTCAGACTCTTCTAGGGGCTGGCTTCAAACTGAGACCCTCAGGTCTAACCTTTGCTGTCCAGGATTATAGGTGTGAGCTACTGGTGCTTAGCTGTACCTCTTGGTTTTGACATCTGTGCAATATGATCGGGGCAGATGCCAGCTTTTCCCATATTTGAAGCTCTCTAACCCTCCATCTTCATAGACATTTTCTTGTAATAAATAGCCTTAGGCTTGGGTAAGCATTCAGTGGCCTGCCTGGCAGAGAGTGAGCATATAGTGAATGTTAATGTCTACTAAACAGTACTAAGAATTGGGCTGGAGGGAGGCTCCTCTGCCAGCCCCTCCTTTTCCTGTCTCCCTTTAGGTATTCTAGTCCTTTCTCAGCTATGAAAGTGTTTCCAAATCATTGTCTGAAAGTTGGCAGGAAGGACGGCCTTTGTTCCCTGGTGAAAGGAACCGTGTATTTTTTTGGCGTGCCATATTTTGCTCCTTCCCACTCCTGTCTTCGGGTTCACCCATGCTAATGGAGATCCTTTGCCTATTCAGATGGTGAAGGGGAGACTAAAGCCTGACTGAGGGCCAAGCCACAACCTTGATCCATAAGGCTTGGGGGAAGGGCTGGGGAAGGAGGATGGTTACCTGCAGGGGGTATGGGAGGTAGGATTTGCTGCCTGTTTCCCTGCCTTTCCTTCAGCCACGTGGTGCCTGTGACCTGGAGAAACTTGTCACCCTTTATTATTGAAGGCACACGGATTGCTTCTGCTGGGGTTTGAACAAATTCTAGTAAGGCTTTATCCCACACCAGTTCTCAGGCTGGCAGTACCACCTCTAGGCTGAGATGTCATTTCCAGTCCTGCCAAATGGAAAAAACATCCTCCTTCCCTCCCCTTTCCCTTCCTCCCCTCCCCTCCTCTTCTCTCCCCTTCTTTCCTCTCCTGTTTTTTTGTTTTTGGGTCCAGTCGTGGGCCTGAACTCTGGGCCTGGGCACTTTCCCTCAGCTCTTCACCTCAAGGCTACCACTTGAGCCACAGCGCCACTTCTGGCTTTTTTTCCCCTGCATATGTGGTGCTGAGGAATCGAACCCAGGGCCTCATGCATGCAAGGCAAGCGCTCTACCACTGAGCCACCTTCTCAGCCCCCCATCTTTCCCCCTTCTTTCCAATTATCTTATGGACTTTTCTGCCTGGGCTGGCTTTGAACGTTGATCCTCTGATCTGAGCCTCCTTAGTAGCTAGGATTATAGGTGTGAACCACAAGCACCCAACCGGAGGTAGTTTCTTATTTTTTTGTCGGTCATGGGGCTTGAACTCTGGGCTTGGGCGCTGTCCTTGTACTCTTCAGCTTAAGGTAAGCGCTCTGCCACTTGAGCTACAGTGCCACTTCCAGTTTTCTAGTGGTTTATTGGAGATGAGTCTTACGGACTTTGCTGCCTGAGCTGTCTTTGAACGTCAGTCCCCGCCTCCTGAGTAGCTAGGATTACAAGCATGTACCACTGGCTCCTGTCCAGAGGTAGGTTTTTTTTTTGTTTTTTTTTTTTTTGCCGGTCGTGGGGCCTGAACTCTGGGCCTGGGCACTGTCCCTGGGCACTGTCCCTCAGCTCTTCAGCTCAAGGCTGGAGCTCTACCACTTTGAGCCACAGCACCACTTCCAGCTTTTTCTGCTTATGTGGTGCTAAGGAATTGAACCCAGGGCCTCATGCATGCAAGGCAAGCACTCTACCACTGAGCCACTTTCCCAGTCCCGGTAGATTCTTACATATCTTTTCCTAGAGATAGTCATGGCCATGTGTAGGATAAGAATGGACTGGAGTAGAGTTCTCTCACTTTCTCCCAAACTGTGTAGGCCTGCACATGCTCAGTATGTCTGCATGTTCAGATCAGCTGGGGCTAGACCCCAAGCTTTCACTGGACCCCTGCTCTGGGCAAGTGCTACTCAAGTACCTTTTGGGAGGACTGTGCCTCCTGATACCCTGGCTCCATCAATGTGCCATGACAGCCACAACTGCACCCTGGAGGAGATCTGGAGTGGAAGCAGAAGGGGAAGCATGTACCAGGGACCTGGTGAGAGGGACCAGAACAGGCCAGGTACTGTTGGTGGGGATTTCTTCTGGGCTGTTCTTCCCACAGAAGTCAGTATGCAACAGCATTTCAAAAAATCCTGACCAATGGGCTGGGAAGGTGGCTCAGTGGTAGAGTGCTTGCCTTGCATGCATGAGGCCCTGGGTTCTATTCCTCAGCGCCACATATGCAGAAAAAGCCAGAAGTGGCGCTGTGGCTCAAGTGGTAGAGCGCTAGCCTTGAGCTGAAGAGCTGAGGGACAGCATCCAGGCCCAGAGTTCAGTCCCCACAACCGGCAAAAAAAAAAAAAAATCCTGACCAAGCTGGGCACTGGTGGCTCACGCCTGTGATGTTAGTTTTTCAGGAGGGTGAGTTCTGAGGATCTTGGTTTAAAGCCAGACCAGATAGGAAAGTCCGTGAAACTCTTAGCTCCAATTAATCACCAGAAAACCAAAAGTAGAGCTGTGGATCAAAGTGGTAGAGCCACAAGCCTTGAGCAAAAAAGCTCAGGGATAGCCCCCAGGCCCTGAGTTCAAGCTCCATGACTCCCCACCCCCAAAAAAACAAAAACAAAACACAAAACCCACTCAAACCTGACCCAAGTCTTGGCCCTCTGCTTTGGTGAAAGGCTGCTGACAGTATGAGAGCACCCTTGGTATAGGTTTGGTTTGGTATAGAACTTAATTTAGCTCAGCCTTTATCTCTGACCACTCATTCTGAGGATAAGGGTGGCCTGGCTGGGCTGTTTCCTGCTTTGTAAATTAAAAAGTTATTAGCATTCTTACAGTGGTATTTCCACTCACCAACTACCCTTTTCACACCCTTGCCAGCCCCTGACTTTATTTCCTGTGCCCTAGCTTGGCTCCAGAAGTATAACAGGTATATTTCCCTGATTGATGATGGAAGAAGGTACTGGAGGGATCTCTTGAGCCAGCTGCAGGCCCCTCTTCTGGTTGTGGGGAAGGCTGCTGCTCTGTGTAAGACAAAGTCCCAGTGGTAACCTCTGAAGTATTTGTTTGGCACCCTGAGGGAAGAGTAAGGAAGCTGTGGCCTGAGCAAATGTGGCTTTCCCATGTCCTTGGGAGAAGTTGCAAGTCTTCTATGTGTCCTTGGCCATTTGTGTTGAGCTGTGAGAACAGTGCAGTTAGTCATTGGTGTTTTTTTTGTTTGTTTTTGTTTTTGTTTTGTTTTTTCATATGGCTTGAATTCTGGGCCTGGGCACTGCCCTTCAGCTCAAGGCGAGCTCCCTACTACTTGAGCCACAGTGCCATTTCCGATTTTCTGAGATATTAAGGTCTCAGCTTTCTGAGTAGCTAGGATTACAGGCAGGAGCCACCCATGCCTGGCTAGTCATTGCTTTTTATTGACTGCTGGCTACCATGACTTAAGAACTTGTCATCTGCAAGCAGGGGAATTTTTTTTTTTTGCCAGTCCTGGGGCTTGAACTCAGGGCCTGGGCAATGTCCTTGAGCTTCTTTTGCTCCAGGCTAGCACTCTACCACTTGAGCTACAGTGCCACTTCTGGCTTTTTCTGTTAATGTGTTACCTACTAAGGAATTGAACTGAGGACTTCATGCATGCTAGGCAAGCAGTCTACCACTAAGCCACATTCCTAGCCCCTAGCAGAGAAATCATTATTGAAAGCCAGATTGGAAAGGGTTTCGAGGAACCCTGCATCTTCCTGGATCTGGGATCCACAGAATTGGCAGGATGCACTCACCCTTCTCTGGTGTAGTGTTAGTCTTCATGGTGCTTTGTTGGTGTGCATTAAAGCTGTCTTTTTTTTTTTTTTTGGTCGGTCATGGGGCCTGAACTCGGCCTGGGCTACAGTGCCACTTCGGTTTTCTGGTGGTTAATTGCAGATAAGAGTCTCACAAGCCAGGCACCGGTGGCTCACGCCTGTAATCCTAGCTACTCAGGAGGCTGAGATCTGAAGATCGGTGCAAAGCCAGTCCGGACAGGAAATAGCTTGAGACTCTTATCTCCATTAAACCACTAGAAAACCAGAAGTGGTGCTGTGGCTCAAGTGGTAGAGATCTCACCTTGAGCTGAAGAGCAGAGAGTCAGCACCTAGGCCCAGAGTTCAAGCCCCATGACTGACCCTCCCCCCAAAAAAAGAAGAGTTGCACAGTTTCATGCCCTGGGTGGCTTTGACCTGCAATCCTCAGATCTCAGCCTCCTAACTAGCTAGGATTACAGGTGTGAGCCACTGGCGCCCAGCTTGCATTTTTTTTTTTTTAATTTTTGACACAAAGTCTTGCTTATTTAGCTCAGGCTGGCCAGAACTTGTAGTCCTGCCTCAGCCTTACAAGTGCTGGTGTGCACCATGACACCCATAAGCCTGTATTTTGATGTCTGTGTGTGCATGCACACCCCAATTCTGAGGCTTGAACTCAGGGCCTATGTAATGTGAGCTTGAGCTGGACTGATGGCCAGGGAATCCTGTATCTGTTGAAAGGACATGAATACTTTGCATCTTTTTTTTTTTTTTTTTTTGGGTCCAGTCATGGGGCCTGAACTCTGGGCCTGGGCGCTGTCCCTCAGCTCTTCAGCTCAAGGCTAGCGCTCTACCACTTGAGCCACAGCGCCACTTCTGGTTTTTTTCTTTTTTCTTTTTTTTTTTTGGGTCCAGTCGTGGGGCCTGAACTCTGGGCCTGGCTGCTGTCCCTCAGCTCTTCAGCTCAAGGCTAGCGCTCTACCACTTGAGCCACAGTGCCACTTCTGGCTTTTTTCTTTTTGCTTATGTGGTGCTGAGGAATCGAACTCAGGGCCTCATGCATGCAAGGCAAGTGCTCTACCACTGAGCCACCTTCCCAGCCCCTGGTTTTTTTCTTTTTGCTTATGTGGTGCTGAGGAATCGAACCCAGGGCCTCTGGCATGCAAGGCAAGCGCTCTACCACTGAGCCACCTTCCCCGCCCTGCATCTTATTTTTTTTGTTGCTTGTGGTACTTGAACTCTGGGTCTGCACTGTGTTCCTGAGCTGCTTTTGCTCAAAACTGGTGCTGTACCACTCAAATCACAGTGCTACTTCAATCCTTTTCTGAATAGTTTAAGTCTCTTGGGCTTTTCTGCCTAGGCTGGCTACCTTCAAACTGATCTCAGCCTCCTGAGTAGCTAGGATTACAGGCATGAGCCATTGGTGCCTGTCTTAGCATTTTCAATGACAGTGTCAAGATTGGCCTGTCACAGGCTAAACCAATGTCCTGTGGGGTTCTGGTCCTTTCCCAAGGGGGCAAAGTGGGTTGTAGAAGGCTTCCAGAATCCTTTGCTCTGCTCATGCTGCTCATCTGAATTGCCATTGATGCATGCTACTGACCTGTAGAAGGGAACAGGATAGTTGTCTGTGTTTTGTTCTGTGCTGATCCTGAGGCTTCAGCTTATGGCTCAGGCCTTGTTAACCTGAACTTTATGCTTAAAGGCTAGTACTCTGCCCCTTGTACACCTCTACTTCTGTTTTGTTTGGTAGTTAGTTGGAGATAAGAGTCTCATGGACTAGGCTGGCTTCAGATACTAATCTGCAGATCTCAGCCTCCTTAGTAGGATTACATGCATGAGCCATCAGTGCCCAGTGGTTGATTTTTTTATTTCCATAGGCAAAATGTGTGGACCTCCATTTTAGTCTATGCTCCTAGGATATTTTTCCCCTGTGAATCATCTAAATGACCATGACATTTTATTCCTATAGGTGAACACATGTAGTTTTTTTTTTTTTTTTTACTATTTTGCTATTATGAACATCCATCCCCATAGTCACCTTTTTTTTGTCCTTATCCAGTTTCCATTTATTTGTGCAAATACTTACGACAATTCTGATTACTGTGTGAAGGCCTGACTGATTTACTGTAGGGTGACAGGGTGCCTTGATCTTATCCTAGAGAAAGGGAGCAATCCTCAGGCATCATAAGAATGAAGGTGCACTTTCTTGGGCAGGAGATGGTTTTGAGAAATAGTCTCTTGTATCCTAGTCTAGTAACTGCAGGCTCAGCCTCTCCAGGTGGTGGGCATGTACCCATCCATCCAGGTTAAGAGGGTGTTGTGTATGTGCATATGGGGCTTTAACTCAGAGCCTTGGTGCTTTCCTGGAGGCTCTATGACTTGAGTCAGCTCCATTTCCAGCTTTTTGGTGTTTAATTGGAGATAAGAGTCTCTTTTCTCAGGCTGGCTTATAAGTGAGATCCTGTATAATTTTTTTTTTGGTCATCAGTTGTGGGGGGGCTTGAACTCTGGACCTGGGCGCTTTCCCTGTGCTCTTCAGCTCAAGGCTGCTTATGTGGTGCTGAGGAATTGAACCCAGGGCATCATGCATGTAAGGCAAGAATTCTGCCACTGAGCAAATGAGGAATCGAACCCAGGGCCTCTTGCATGGGAGGCAAGCACTCTGCCACTGAGCCAACTTCCCAGCCCCTTTTTGTACTATTTTTATTTATTTATTTATTTATTTTGGTCCAGTCGTGGGGCCTGAACTCTGGGCCTGGGCACTGTCCCTCAGCTCTTCAGCTCAAGGTTAGCGCTCTACCACTTGAGCCACAGCACCACTTCCGGCTTTTTCCTTTTTGCTTATGTGGTGCTGAGGAATGGAACCCAGGGCCTCATGCATGCAAGGCAAGCGCTCTACCACTGAGCCACCTTCCCAGCCCCTATTTTTATTTTTTTTAAACACTTTTATTTTTGCCTGTCTTGGGGCCTGAACTCTGAGCCTGGGCGCTGTCCCTCAGCTCTTCAGCTCAAGGCTAGGACTCTACCTCTTGAGCCATAGTGCCACTTCTGGCTTTTTCTGCTTATGTGGTGCCAAGGAATCAAACCCAGGGCATGCATACAAGGCAAGCACTCTACCACATGAGCAAGGTAATAAGTACATTTCCTATTGAGCATTGTTGCCTCCTTTGTTTTCCCCCTACCATCCCCTCACTCCCACCTCCATAATTGTCCCTCCACCCCAAATTGTAAAGTTCATTTTCAACATAGTGTTTTGCACATAAGTTTAATTTTTTATTTTATTGTCAAGGTGATGTACATACGGGTTAAGTGGACTTAAGTGGGTTGGGTGGACTTGTTAACCCTTCCCTCATTTTTCTCCCCCACTTCATTCTTTGCATTTAACTTTTTATTTTATTTTATTTTATTTTTTTTGGGTCAGGTCGTGGGGCCTGAACTCTGGGCCTAGGTGCTGTCCCTCAGCTCTTCAGCTCAAGGCTACCACTTGAGCCACAGCGCCACTTCTGGCTTTTTTCTTTTTGCTTATGTGGTGCTAAGGAATCAAACCCAGGGCCTCATGCATGCAAGGCAAGCGCTCTACCACTGAGCCACCTTCCCAGCCCTTTTTTTTTTTTTTGCCAGTCCTGGGTTTTAACTCGGCCTGGGCACCGATCATGAGCTTCTACTCAAGGCTAGCACTCTACCACTTCAACCACAGCACCATTTCTGGTTTCTCTGCTTATATGGTACTCTACCACTGTGCCACATCCCCAGCCCCATCCATTTAACTTAATTAATTTGTGCCTGTCTTGAGGCTTGAACTTTGGATCTGGGCACTTCCCTGAGCTTCTTTGCTTAAGGCTAGTGCTACGCCACTTGAGCCAAGGCTCCACATTGGTGGTTAAATGGAGATAACAGTCTCCTTGAAGCCAGGCACAGGTGGCTCATGCCTGTCATCCTAGATACTTAGGAGGCTAAGATCAGGATCATCACAGTTGAAAGCCAGCCTAGGCATGAAAGTCCGTTGAGACTCTTCACCTCCATCAAACCACCAGAAAACTGGAAGTGGCTCTGTGGCTCAAGTGGTAGAGTGCTCTCCTTGAGCTGAAGAGCTCCTCCAGGACAGCACCCAGGACTCAGTTCAAGCCCCATCACTGACAAAAAAAAAAAGGTCTCTTTGACTTTTCTGTTCTGGCTGGCTTTGCACTGTAATCCTCAGGTTTCAGTCCTTGGTTAGCTAGGATTACAGGTCTGAATCCCTGGTGCCTAGGTTCATTTAACTTCACCCCTGCTGTGTTTTTTTTGTTTTTGTTTTTTGTCATGGGGCTTGAACTCTGGGCTTGCCCTCTTCAGCTCAAGATGAGTGCTCTACCGCTTGAGCCACAGCACCACTTCTGGTTTTCTGGTGATTTACTGGAGATAAGAGTCACGGACTTTGCCTGCACGGGCTGGCTTTGATCTTCGATCCTCAGATCTCAGCCTCCTAAATAGCTAGGATTACAGGCGTGAGCCACCAGTGCCTGGCTTCCAAGGGAATTTTAAAGTAAGTATTTATGGGACTATCGTTCACCCCCCCTTTTTTTTAACTTTGCCTTGCCCTGAGGTGCTGGAGTTGAGGCAGAGATGCCCAGGTGGCCTATGCGCTCCTTACTTCGCCCTCATGCTCACTCAACCCCTTCCTTCCTGCACTGAGGTTTAATTAATACAATTAACATTTACAAGGTGTTATGAAATAGCTCTGCTGTTGGTTCCAGCCTGGAGGAAATAAAATGACATCAGTTCTCAGCTTCAGAGCTGTGTCGGGAGGGGGAGTCCTTGCCCTTCTGTATCTAATTGGATGCCACTTACCACTGTCTGCCACATTACATTTGAGCATGTCTGACCTGGTCCCAGTGCTGCTTCCCACCCCTGAATCACATGCTGGACCCCAGCCTTGGGGGTGGGGGTGGAGGGATAGAAGGGTCAGAGTTCACTTCTGCTGCTGAGGGGAGGCAGCCACCCTCTGAAGGTAAACATTAGTGGTCATGCCTCAGCCTAGAGAGCCTAGAGCACTGGGCATGGCTGGTGCTTTGTTCAAGACCTTTCATTCTTGTCTGTGTTACCTTGGGACATGGTGGTTAACCACATATCGTGGGATATCTGGGCATGAGACTTTGGCATTGCCACTTTGTTGTGAGCTAATTATTTCAGCCTGTTGAAAGCAGGTGGATAATTGGACCTGCTTCAGGGTGGGGTGGGGTTGAGTAGTTGCTTTGTGTTCTGCCTATCTTGGAGACATCCTGCACTGCTTGGCCTATTGAGACCATGGCAGAGTAGTGGCACAATATAGTCCTCTAGCTGCTCCGTAGACATCTTTTGGGGAGATCAGTTTTCTCTAAAGAAGTAATTTAGGTTCTGATTTTTCCTCAAGCAGCATAGTGATGAAATTAGATAAGGCAATTGGCTTTTTTTTTGGGGGGGGAGGGTCCGGTCGTGGGGCCTGAACTCTGGGCCTGGGCGCTGTCCGTCAGCTCTTCATCTCAAGGCTAGCGCTCTACCACTTGAGCCACAGTGCCACTTAGGCTTTTTTCTTTTTGCTTATGTGGTGCTGAGGAATGGAACCAAGGGCCTCATGCATGCAAAGCAAGCACTCTACCACTGAGCCACCTTCCCAGCCCAAGGCAATTGGCTTGTGATGCGCAGTATTACCCAGGAAATGCTAACCTCGACTTTCAGAAGTTAAACTGAGGTCCAGAGAAGTGGAAGGCATTCCTGGGTGAGATTTATTGGGCATTACACTGCATCTCCACTTTTTCTGTCTCCATGCTCATAAGAGTTTGTCTCTGTCCTTGTCTTTTTCTCTTTGAGTCTAGCATATGGTAATGTCAAGTTGTATCGCTGGAGCTGTACCTCACACAGTCTGTATGTTCTTTTGCCTGGTGCCTTTGTTTCCCTCTGCAAAACTGAGGAAGTAGGAACGTGTATTATAAAGGATTAAATGAATTAACATAGGTAAAGCACAGACTACAGCTTGTTTACATTGTAAGTTATGGAAAGGAAAACCTTACCACTTGAGATGTTTACACTTGTCCCCATGCTGTGGTGGGGCCACAGATTTTTTTTTGGGGGGGGTCTGATCGTGGGGCCTGAACTCTGGGCCTCGGTGCTGTTCTCAGCTCTTCAGCTTAAGGCTAGCACTCTGCGACTTGAGCCACAGCGCCACTTCTGGCTTTTTTCTTTTTGCTTCTGTGGTGCTGAGGAATCCAACCCAGGGTCTCATGCATGCAAGGCAAGTGCTCTACCACTGAGCCACCTTCCCAGCCCCGTGGGGCCACAGATTTCTTTTTTGGTTCAGGGGAGCAAACTCTGCTTCATTCGTGTTACCTAAATAATCATGCTACCATGGAGCTGCACAGTTTCTGTCCAGGCTGCAAGAATTGGCATATGGTTGTGTCTGCATTTCTTTTTCTTTATTTATTTTTTCTTTATTTTTTGCCAGTCGTGGGGCCTGAACTCTGGGTCTGGGCGGTGTCCCTCAGCTCTTCAGCTCAAGGCTAGCTCTCTACCACTTGAGCCACAGTGCCACTTCCAGCCTTTTCTGCTTATGTGGTGCTGAGGAATGGAACCAAGGGCCTCATGCATGCAAGGCAAGCACTACCACTAAGACACCTTCCCAGCCCTACTTTTTTATTTTTGTTTGTTGTGGGGCTTGAACTCGGCTTGAGTGCTGTCCCTCAGCTCTTCAGCTCAAGGCGAGCACACTACCGCTTGAGCCACAGCGCCACATCTGGTTTTCTAGTGGTTTATTGGACTTTCCTGCCTGGGCTTTGAATGGTGATGCTCAGATCTCAGCCTCCTGAGTAGTTAGATTACAGGTGTGAGCCATCAGCACCCTGCTGGAGTCCGCATTTCTTTGGCTAGTGTGCAGCCTATGGACAGAGATTGGAGCCAAGCATTGCTCCTGGATGGGTGTCCAGGGCAGAAGGTTTTTCTGGAATGTTGAGGTCCAACTTTAGGTGGTGTGTTGCTTCCAGTTCAAACTGCCAGATGAACAGGCACTCAAGGAGGCCCTGTGGTGTTGCCCAAGGTAGTTAATCATTGTCAGCCTCTGGGCTGCAGCTCCACTTGTGCCTGTCTATGTCTAAAAAGAGGGAATAGTCCTGTATGTTGTTGATCTGCTTAGGGATTGCTAGCAA
The DNA here is from genome assembly GCF_024711535.1 of Dipodomys merriami. NCBI lineage: Eukaryota > Metazoa > Chordata > Mammalia > Rodentia > Heteromyidae > Dipodomys > Dipodomys merriami. Next base: position 70,228,878 of record NW_027206290.1, read on the forward strand.
CTGAAGTCCAAGGTTGTCAGAAACCCACCACTGACCTTCCATTTTGACACTGGTCAGCCATCAGCTCCAGACAACAAGACCTGTGTTGTGTGCCCCGCCCTCCCTATCCCCACAGAGCTGCTTTAGTTAGTGGGCCCTTTTGGGGTCTTCCACTGTTCTAGGCTGCTGATTTGGGTTAATGTGAGACACTGGGATTAATTTCTGAACCCATAGTCTACCAGCTTTCATGGCATTTTGGTTGTTGGGCTTCCTAGGAACTGACTATAGACTAGCCAGCCTGTTCTTGTGGCTCAGGACTTGGGAGACGGTAAGGGGCTGAGAAGTGACTAATGGACATGGTCAGGACATGTTCTCATGCCTGTGGTTGACAGCAGAAGCAGTTCCTTGTGGGAAAATCAAGAACCCAGGAATATTGGACTACGTGGAACAGACAACCCCAGATGAACACCATATTCATCTGTTTGTGATCAGAGTCCCACTTCTCTGAAGTACATGTTAGTCAAGAATTGAGGATGGTGCCTAAAATATTGCAATTCTAAGCAGTTCTTAGCTAATGCCAGGCAGCTGTTTCATGGTTGCTGCCTTCTGGGCCTTCACTTGCCTCTTGTCAATGCTTAGAAGGTGGGTAGAGATGGCTGCTGCATTAAATGCAAATCAACCTGGGGACATCATTACTGACTTATATACTGCCCCCTGGTGGATATGCATCACCCTCTGATAATCTCCCAGCCTGGTAGTCCCAGATGGTTCTTCTAGAGGGGAAGGTATTCTGGGGACAGAGGAGCAAGGAGGAGAACTGTTGGAAATAGGTACTTGAGGGGTTTGTAAATGACTTAAACTGGGATTCCTAGGCAGCCATGGTCACATAAAGCTATTCCAGTTAACTCTGGAAAAGAGATAAAAGGATTAATGTTCAAGATTGAGGCCAGCCTGGACAACATATTGCTACAGCCTGGTTTCAACAAATAAGTCTGGCTTGATGGGTTCATATACTTAAGGGTGAGATTACAGTGGCCAGCATCAGACTGAAGCTATTTGAAAAAACTGCCGGATGCCTGTGGCTCAGAGACCCAAGAACTTCCCTCTTAATTCTGTTTTTTGTTGGCAGTCATGAGGCTTGAACTCTGGGCCTTGGCACTGTCCCTCAGTTTTTCAGCTCAAGGATAGTGCTCTACCACTTGAGTCACAGTTCCATTTCTATTTTTCTGGTGGTTAATTGGAGATGAGCCTCACAGGCTTGACTGCTCGGCATGGCTTTGAACTGTGATCCTCAGATCTCAGCCTCCTGAGTAGCTAGGATTACAGGCATGAGCCACTGACACCCAGCTCCAATTCTTTATTTAGTTTAAAATATTAACTCTTTAGGAATGAACATTTAAAAAAAGTTCTATGCTGGGTGTTTGTGGTTCATGCCTATAATACTAGCTTCTCAGGATGTTGACAACTGAGGATTGTGGTTCCAAGCCAGCCTGGGCAGAAATGTCCATGAGACTTACCAGCTAAAAAAACAAGAAGTGGAGCTATGGCTCAAGAGGGAGAATGCTAGCCTTGAGCAAAAATACAAACAACAACAAAAGAAAGCTCAGATAGCCTCCAGGCCCTCAGTTGTTTAAGCCCCAGGACCGGCACAAAAAAAGGACAAAACATGTTTGGGGACATAACCCAAATGGTAGAGGCTCTGCATTCAAACCCTAGTACCACCAAACGTAAAAAGATGACAAAAACCTAGAGAATACCCATTTGGGATTTGTGACTTTTGCAGCTTGTACCTAATTCTGGCCACAATGTTTAGATTATTTTTTTTTTGAGACAAGTTCTTAATGTATAGCCTGGTCTTGACTTTTAAATGTAGTAGTTATAACTGTGTGCCCTTACCTGCTCTTTACAGTGATTTGTTTTTAGAAGTGCTGAGAGTTGCCGGGCGCTGGTGGCTCACGCCTGTAATCCTAGCTACTCAGGAGGCTGAGATCTGAGGATCATGGTTCAAAGCCAGCCCGGGCAGGAGACTGAGACTCCTATCTCCAATAAACCACCAGAAAACCGGAAGTGGTGCTGTAGCTCAAGTGGTAGAGCGCTCGCCTTGAGCTGAAGAGCTGAGGGACAGCGCCCAGGCCCAGAGTTCAAGCCCCACGACCGACAAAAAAAAAAAAAAGTGCTGAGAGTTGAACATTTTGCACAAATAATTTTGTTTTTTCTCTGTATGTAGCAAAGGCTGGACTCAAGCTAATTCTCTATCCTTCCTCAGTGCTGGGATTTGATGCATCTGATGGATATCAAAACCTTGTAAAGAAACCTTGTGTATCAGGTTCTCTCTTTCCTTTTTGGTAGTGCTATTGACCCCAGATTTTCTGCGTGCAAGGCAAGCACTCACACCCTTTAGTCATGTTCCTATTAGAAAAGGTGCAAGTGCTTATATCCAACAAATGCCCACAATATTGCAGACAGTGGGTTAGGGCAAAGATCATAGGGCCGCTTAGCAATCAGTAGGAACTGGCAGCGTATCTTAGCTGATTTACCATGAGGGGCCATGGTGGGGACACTTAATCCTGGAAATAGAGGTGCCTAATGTCCACAGCTCCAGTACTGCCTTTAACCTTTAACCTTTTTTGGGAACTTGGAACTCACAGCCCCAGCTGTTGAGTGTGTGTGTGTGTGTGTGTGTGTGTGTGTGTGTGTGTGTGTGTGTATGTGTGTGTGTGTGTGTGTGTAGCCACAGGCTGCAAGACCAATGCATCCTTGGATGGGATGGGGCGTGGCTTGGGCTGCCACAGAGAGGAGAGAAGGTTCTGTGGGGGAGGAGAGAGCTCTGGAAGAAGACCTACAGATTGAGGGGAAGGGAGACCAAACAAAGGGGTCAGGAGAGATAATGCACTGGCTTCCTGAGGCATTACAGAGGCTGGGCAGGGGGGAAGGGGCCAGAGAAAGGGGACAGAAGCTGACAGGCCAGGGCAAGCAGGGCCTAAATGGCATTGTTAAAGGTCTGTTAATTGCACAGAGCAGCCTGAGTTGAGCCTCAGACTTGTGTTCTTGTCTCTTGTGTGCTGGGTGCTGGCACCTGAGCTTTTGGGACACTTCAGCCACATGGCATCTGGGAGGGGCTTGGCAATAGAGCCAACCTGGGAGGGGTCCTGGGGCAATATGTCACTGTGAGATTGCTTTATGGATTGGCCTGAGCAAATAGGTAGAGCCAAGTGACCCGATTATTAGAAGGGTGCTGCCCCATGGTGACCCCGATTCTCTTTTCTCCTTTACCCATTTTGACTTTCTTCCACAGGAAACAATGAAGGGTGACACCAGACACCTCAATGAAGAAGAGGGCCGTAGTGGGAGGGAAGACTCCATCAATGGGGCCTGCAGCGACCAATCCTCAGATTCCAAGGATGCCCCCTCGCCCCCAGTCCTAGAGGCTATCCGCACCCCGGAGATCAGAGGTGGCTGGGCCGGGGGGAGGGGAATTTTTGCGTGGCTCCTGCAGACCAAATCTCAGCAAAGAGGTTCCTGCAGGCTCAGTAGTTTGAGATGATGCTCATCTATCCTTTGGAAGGAAGAGCTAGCTTCTGTATAGGACGAGAGAGTCATAGCCCCATTTCATCTCTGCACACTGCCACATGTGCCCCTTTCCTGTCAGTTCAAGTAGGAGGCTGAGGACAGGGAAAATGAAAGTTGACGATCCTCTGTCCTTTTCAAGGGGTGGTCCCAATACAGCCCCAGATCACTGGTCCTTCCGTAGTTTGGCGCACTCTCCTGAGCTGGGACTGGGGTGTGATCAGGAGCTCTTAGCTTTGCTTTCTATTACTCTTTCCTGATTCTGCCCCACTGTTTGGGAATGCACAGTAGTATCCTGTCTTGTCCTTGATCTGTGCCATCCCTCTAGAAACTTTCTTTGTGAAAAGTAGCCTGTTTATTCCAGTGTCCAATGTGAACACTTGCAGTATGGTTGGCAGCAAAGGACTAAAGAACAGCATACATCTTCCTCAGAAGTGGATTCAGTCAGATTTATGTGTCTGTTGTATTGGCTGAACACTGGTTTAAGGCTGCCAGGGCACAGCCATTATCGGGAGGTAGCTTGTCAGCAAGGCTGGTATCTGCCTTTCCTCCAAACACAGGCTCTGCTCTTCCTCCGTAGGCCGCAGATCAAGTTCACGACTGTCTAAGAGGGAGGTCTCCAGTCTGCTGAGTTACACCCAGGTAAGGGCTCCTTCCTTTTTCAGAGTTTAAGGACATTTACCTTTTATGTAATGGGCATCCTAAGGCTCAGAATTATGATCTGCAAGCTAAAATCTTTTTGTGGTTTTGACTATATGATAGTTTGAACTTCTGCTTGCTAGTACTTGAGTCATGCCTCCACCTTGTGAAACAAGGTCTCACTGTCACCCAGGGTGGGACTTTAAGGCATGCATTTTAGTAAATTAAGTTAAATTTTACTGCATTTTTTTTCTTTTTGTTGGTCATGGGTTTTGAACTCTGGGCTTGGGCCCTATCCCTGTGCTCTTCAGCTCAAGGAGAGCAGTCTACCACTTGAGCCACAGTGCAACTTCCAGCTTTCTGGTGGTTTATTGGAGGTAATAGTCTCATGGACTTTTCTGCCCGGGCTGGCTGAGATCTTCAGATCTCAGCCTCCTGACTAGCTAGGATTACCCACGTGAGCCACTGACGCCCGGCTTTTACTGCATCTTTTTTTTTTTTTTTGCATTTTTTTAATTTTGAAAATACCAGAGGGTTTTACTGCATCTTTATGGCGTATTTGTGCAAATTTTTTTTTTCTCATGCTCAGGGATCAGTGACATTGATATATTTCTACTATAGCAAACTGCTTTCATTTCTGAAACAACTCATTTTTTTTTTGAGGTGCAGAATGGGACCAAACCCAGGGCCTCACATGTTAGAGAAGTGTGTTAGCTAGTACAGAGCTGTAGCCCCAGTCCTTGAAATTTTATCTATTAATGAAAAAAGAATGGATGTATGATTTTATTTCTATTCCCATTTTTAAAGGGAATGCAATGAACTCACCCAAGCCACACGCACATGGTTGTAAGTGTGAAGTCACATTCTTATCCCTCTAGCATTCCTCCTGGCTGCTCACTGCTTAGCTTTTGTGTTCTGTGTGTTGGTGTAAGCCTGGAGTCTGTGATACGATGCTGGGCGCATTGCTTCTGCATTGCTTCTCCACCGTCGTCAGGCAGCCCTCCCTCCATCGGTCTTCCCATATGCTGCAAGTGGTGAGAGTTGCCTTGGTCACCTGCTTGGCACAGGCATATTACTCATCTCATCTCTGATATACTCATCACTGGGGCTTTAATTTTAATCCTGTCTTGAGTTTGTGTTGTGATCCTATGGTGAATGAACGGTCAGAGAATCTTCTTAGAACAGATTGATTTTTTTTGGCTTTTTTTTTTTTTTTTTTTGGTCATGGGGTTTGAACGCGGCCTGGTGCTGTCCCTGAGCTCTTGCTGAAGGCTAGCGCTCTACCACTTTGAGCCACTTCTGGTTTTCTTCTTTTTCCAGTCCTGGGGCTTGAACTCAGGGCCTGGGGACTGACCCTGAGCTTCTTTTGCTCAAGGCTAGCACTTTACCACTTGAGCTACAGTGCCACATCTGGCTTTTTCTATGTATGTGGTACTGAGGAATCAAACCCAGGGCTTCATGCATGCTAGGCAAGCACTCTACCACTAAGCTACATTCCCAGCCCCACTTCTGGTTTTCTGGTGGTTAATTGGCGATAAGAATCCCACAGACTTACAGTATGTTCACAAATTAAATTAAATTAAATTAAAAAGAATCCCACAGACTTTCCTGCCCAGGCTGGCTTTGAACCATGATCCTCAGATCTCATCCTCCTGAGTAGCTAGGATTATAGGTGTGAGCCACCAGCGCCTAGCTGAGTTGTTTAGTTTTAGTTTACGGGGTGGATTGTGGCTAAAGTGGAGTACTTGGTTCTATTTTCTTGCAGCAAATATATGGGAGGTTTATTTGCAGTACTGGGATTTGAATTCAGTGTCTCTTGATTGCTTAGCTGTCTCTACTACCTCCAGCCTGGCTTCTTGCTGGTTAAATGGAGATAATTGTTGGAGATACTGTATTTTGAGATGGGACCCATAGGTTTCAGCTTCCTGAGTAGGATTGAGTCACATGTCTTTTAGGTTCTTTCGAGTTACATTATGGGTTTCCATATATATGATTAACTGTCATTGCCACACATCAGAAAGTTTGTTTCCTTTACAAAGGATCTGACGGGTGATGGGAATGGTGAGGATGAAGATGGCTCTGACACTCCAGTGATGCCAAAACTCTTCCGAGAGACCAGAACGCGATCTGAAAGTCCAGCAGTAAGTTCTCACATACCAGACCTGGCCCTTCCTTGTGACCACTTGGTGGCCTTTGGAGCAAAAGAGGCTTCTGTCTCCCTAGTGAAGGTTTTATCCTTTTGGTTGACATCAGGGTATAAATTGAGGACTTCAGAATCACTCAGATTGCTTGCCAGGTTAGGCTTTACCTTGTTTGTTTGGTTTTTTTTTTGACTGCCTAATTGGAGATGGAGTCTTATTTTCTACCCAGGAAGACTTCAAACCACAGTCATCCAGGTGTCAGTCTTGGGTGGCTACAATTAAAGAAGTAAACCACCACACCCAACCAGCTCCTAGCATGGTTTGAAGGCAAAGGTTAACAAATGTGCTGAAATTTGGTTTTATTTCTCAAAGCACTTTCTTTCCTGTGGCACATGTTTGTTATCTTATTTCTTGGGTCTGTCATAGAATTCACTGCATGACAAGCAAGCAGCTGGGTGGATGGCGTAGCTGCCAGTCACCTAGCAGTGATGACACCCTTGGGCTTGAATTCTGTGAGACCTCACTATTCTTGAGTGAGGTCTAACATGGGAAATCAATGCTCAGGACCACCCCTCTCATAACAGGGCTGACAATTTCAATTCATTGCCTTTGATTGCTTAGCTTTCTCTCTATCACTTGAGCCCTATTCCTCCAGCCTGGCTTTTTTTCTGATTGAATGGAGATTTTATTCCCGGCTAGCTTTTGAGATGTGTCCCATAGGTCTCCTAACTTCAGAACTTGTAACCCATGGCTCCTAACCGCAATTCCTTCTCATGCTATATGTATTGCAAACTATTTTGCTTATTCAACAAGATTCCAGCTACTTCATGATTAAATAACCACAGATAACACAGAAGCGAAACAGGACTCTCAAGACCCAAATCCATGCTGTTTGAGAAAACAATTGAAGGATGGGCGTTCTTCCATCATTGAAAAAGTAACTGGTCATATATATTTTTTGAAAACATACTTTTTATTTCATTTTTTTTGTTGCTGGTCCTGGGGTTTGAACTCAGAGCCTGGGTGCTATCCTTTTTTTTTTTTGGTTGTGGGGCATTAACTCTGCGCCTGGGCGCTGTCCCTCAGCTCTTCAGCTCAAGGTTAGTGTTCTACAACTTGAGCCACAGTGCCACTTCTGGCTTTTTTTCTCCTTATGTTGTGCTGAGGAATCAAACCCAGGGCCTCATGCATGTGAGACAAGCACTCTACCACTGAGCCACCTTCCTAGCCCCATTCTGGTAATTTAGTGGAGAGAAGAGTCTCACAGACTTTATTGCCCAGTGTAGTTTTGAACCACATTATGTTCAGATCTTGGCCTCCTGATTCGCTAACATCGTAAGTATGAGCTGTCAGCGCCTGGCAACACGTTTATTTTTGATTCTACTTTCTAGGTGCCTGTTGGCAGCTTGCTAAACCTGCAAGTGACCCACAGCAGACCATGTAGCTGGCATTTCACCATACTTATGCAACTGGGAAGTTTCTGGGCTGGGAGTTGTCAGTCTAGGTCACCTGGACAACACTGGTCCAATCCTTTTGGTCACCTGCCCAATCTCCTTTGTCCCCAGTTACCTAAGTAAGGCCTTTTGCTTATCCTCCTTGCTTCCAGGTCCGAACCCGAAATAACAATGCCTCCAGTCAGGAGAGGTACAGGCTCTCTCCACGTTTCACCCGAGGCCGCCAGGGCCGCAATCCTGTTGATGAGTCCCCCGTGGAGTTCCCAGCTACCAGGGTTGGTTCCCTTGCCCAGTCCATCTCTGATTGGATGATCTGACTCCTTGCACCTTGGCTGTCAACTTTTTCAGGGCCTTGCCTTTTCTTTGTCTCCTGGGCACAAGCAACCTTCTCTCCTTAGCAGCACAGCTTCTCTTAGCTGAGACCTGAATAATTCACTTATATGCTAATAATGAGAAAATTCCTCAGCGCACAGATTCTTGGCCCTCTTTTGAGTTGAGCTAGAAGGCACTGACTAACAGATCCATATTATCTATGTAGTGTGTCCTTCAGCTGTCTTGAAGCACAGCAAGTCAAGCAAAATCCTGTTTCTGCTGCCACATTGGCCACTAGGAGGCAAGTAAACAGACTACCTGCTCTGCAAGGCCAAGAGCCTTTTGGCTTTACCTGTTGTGCTTGTCTCTGAATAGTTACAGTAACTTCCTCTTACCACTTAGGGCATCCTTGTTCCTGGTAACCATCTTGGGTTGTCTTGACCTTTACCTTGATTCTTTCTATCTTCATGTGGGAAGCTGTTTGGGGCAGATGTTCTCTGTCCATCTGCCTCCTATGCTTTGCTGTCACCCAAATTGTCCTTTTATCCACAGTCTCTGAGACGACGGGCAGCAGCATCAGCAGGCACACCATGGCCCTCCCCTGCCAGCCCTTATCCCACCATCGACCTCACAGATGATGATGTGACACCCCAAAGCAGCAGTACCCCCTATACTGGGATAGGACAAGACAGCAAGCAGGAAAACCTGGAGTCCTCACAGATGGATGCAGAGAGCCATGATGCTGAGAGCGAGTATCAGGTATAGCTAAGAAGGGCTTTGCCTTGGGTAACCAAAGAGACCCTGGAAATAGGCGGAAGAAAACAATTGCCACATATATTACATACTGACCAATCACTGCTATGATTTTTATTTTTATTTTTTTACCTTTTTTAGGGCCTAGGTACTATCCCTGAGCATTATCTACCACTTGAGCCACAGTTCCATTTCAGGCATTTTTGGCAGTGAATTGGACTTTCCACCCACGCTGGCTTGGAACTGCAATCCTCAGATCTCAGCCTTCTGATTAGCTAGGGTTATATATAAGCACGAGCCACCAGTGCCAAGTGAATTTTTTTTTGCCTTAAAAAAAAATCCAAGGGCCGGGAAGTGGCTCCATGGTAGAATGCTTCCTCACATGCATGAGGCCCTGAGTTCGATTCCTCAGTACCACATAAGCAGAAAAACTGGAAGTTGTGCTATGGCTCAAATGGTAGAGCACTGGCCTTAGCTGAAGATCTGAGGAACAGCACCCAGGCCCAGAGTTCAGGCCCACGATCAACCAACCCCCCTCTCCCCCACCACCCCCCCCCCCAAGTCCATTTGATCTCTATTTCTTACATGGCCCTTGAACTGTATCCTGTATATGTCAAAATTAATTACCAGAAAAATCTGAATTGATTTTCTTCAGAGTGTATGTGTATACATGAGGGTCACACCATGATAGAACAGCATTTCACCAAAATACTATCTAGAATCTCCTCAGTTTAAGTCTGTCATCTATCTGTGTTTTGGGATCATTAACCATAATGAACTACTTGAGCTTGTTTTATGTCCCCTCAAGCATTTTAGCCCTTAGCTTTCCTACATACCAGTACTCATGAAGGATTGTAGGGTGGCTCAACCTAACCATAAAGCCCAGACAGGCTTTCAAAGCCATTCTCATGGATAACCCCAGGATTCCTTTTTTCAATATCCAATACATAGTAGATTATTTATACTGTGTATGTGTGCACCCATGGTCCTTATGTTAACTATTCTTTTTTTTTTTTGGCCAGTCCTTGGGCTTGTATTCAGAGCCTGAGCATTGGTGGCTTGAGGCTAGCACTCTGCCACTTACAACAGGGCTACTTCTGACCTTTTCTGTTTAAATGGTGCTGAGGAATGGAACCCATGGCTTAATGCCTACTAGTTAAGCACTCTACACTAAGCCACATTCCCAGCTCTTTTTTTTTTCTTGAGCTCCACCCCAAGTCAGCTTCCACATTTGATGACAAGCTTTTCACTGACTTGAGGAATTTCAGGATATTCTTCCTTTTTCTTTGACCTTTTTCACTAGAGTTTCTTCATTTGGTTTTTCTTTCAGGATGGAAAGGAGTTTGGAATAGGGGACCTTGTGTGGGGAAAGATCAAGGGCTTCTCCTGGTGGCCTGCCATGGTGGTATCCTGGAAGGACACTTCCAAGCGCCAGGCCATGTCTGGCATGCGATGGGTCCAATGGTTTGGTGATGGCAAGTTCTCTGAGGTAAGTCCCTAGCCTCTCTTTAGTAGCTCAAATGTCACTTATTTGCAAATGTGCGCACAGAGACTCTTGTGGACAAACATTTGCCATGTTTGAATATGAAGTAAATTCCTGGCAGGCAAATTTTTTGCTAGTTCTGGATTGGCGGTGCGGATTTTATTTTATTTTTTGCTTTTTCTTGGCAAAATCACTAGCATAGGTACTGAGGGCTTAGGAGTAAGAATGGCTACTCATTGGGACACACTGGGCCCTGGACAGGTCGAAGGGTTTGTTAATGTAGGTGTGTATTATTAGTTCTTTAGAGTTGAGTATTTCAGAGCCCCTTTGAGCTTAGGGTTGCTTGCTGCTAGGCAGGATTACTACAACTTACCTCCAGCTCTATAATTACATTTATAGCCAGAAATATTTTGTGGGCCATCTCCTGGAGCAATGAGAGCAGGGACAGAAAGGTTTATCTTCACTCTATAGATACCGGCACTTGAGCTATATCCGTTAAATTAATCTTGCTTGACAATTGTGGCCTGCTGAGAGAAGCTCTGATTGTAATTGGGTTATTGTGAATTTTTTTTTTTACAGTACTGATTATACAGTGGGCCCCCATGTTTGAAAGCTAAACATTCTACCGCTAGGATATACCCTCAATTTCCCTTTGACTCTGATACCGTTTCACTCTATTCTGTGACATGTAAATATTGATGGGAATAGAGTTTCCAACCTAGAGAAAGTGTGAGAGTTCCTCACTAAAGTGTGGCAAGCTGTTGAGCATGGAACACTGTGGGACCATCAAGTACATTCCTGGGATGCATTCCTCAGTTTGAGCTTCTAGTTTCTCCATGATTGAGATCATTTCCTAAGGGTAAAAAAATTAATGACTATGAATGGCTGGGTAGGAGGGTGTTGTAATTGTGCACTAACCAGCAGAGGGAGCAAGAGGTTAAACCTAATTCCAGAATTAGGGGAGTGACTTCGGTCTCATGAAGCAGAAGGGATGGTATGTCAACATATCAACATTACCTGATACGAAATGTACAGTTTGGGGTTGATGGTCATCTGAACTGTGAGATTAATTACCATGAAGGTCTGTTGGCCAAATGAGGCCTAACAAGGGCCAAAAATTGTACCAAGTGTTCTCAGCACATGCTGTTTGCTCTTCATGTGGTCTGGGACAGTGAGAAGTTTGTTGTCATTTCAGTCACCAGTGAGAATAAAATGTACACCCAGATTGAATTTCAGTACTGGAGCATCACAGTTCCGTGCTGCAGACCTTGAACATATATATAAATGTGTGCACACACAGGACAGGATTCATATAATACTATGCGCTAGCAATATTCCATTTTCCCACATCTGGAAGATTGCCATATTTCTGACACAGAATAGGTCAGGACTCTACCATTTCTGTTTTTGTTTGTTTGTTTTGAAGTTGACACCTGTGCACTTGCCCTCAGGAATGAGTCCTGGTGAAGTATAGTGTCTGCACACCTTCCTAGCTGGCCTGGTGGGGCCAGGCCTCACTGGAGACACAGTAAGGGTATATGGTAATGATGGATGTCTTCTCTTCTAGATCGCTGCAGACAAACTGGTTGCCCTAGGACAGTTCAGCCAGCACTTCAACCTGACCACCTTCAATAAACTGGTTTCTTACAAGAAGGCCATGTACCATACCCTGGAGGTAACATGATACTGGGGAATTAAGGCCTGACTCTAAAGAGTATAGGAAGCAAGACAAGACAACATGTAAAAAGCTGTTCTAGGTCCCCATGTCACAAGGGTACCTTGGCCATCAAAGAGGAAATGCCAAAGGGTAGTCCTGGAGAGCCCTGCCTTGGAAAGAGGGGACCCACTGGGAAAGTATGAGTACTGTCTTATGGAGGGGACCATATTCATCTTGGACTTTCCAGATACCTCATATACTCCCCACTTTGAATGGTAAAGATGAAGGCCAAGAGTAGGCAGAGTTGCTTCCTGCCTTTCCTCCAGGCCAAGTTTGTAAACCATAAGGCTCTGCCATCCCTCCCCATTGTTTCTCCTGTACTAATGTGAGCCTGCCATAACGTGCCATTTGACCTTGTGCTTTTTTACACATGTAAACGCTCATGGTTCTTGTAATAAAGGGTCTGTGGTATTGATGTGGTCAAGCATCAATGATTGGTGTCTTCAACAAGGAGACTAACTCCTGCAGCTCCATCATGAAGTAGAGGAACTATTCAGATTTCCTGCTGGGAAGCATTTTTGATGCATGTTGGGTAGGGAAAGTCCTGACTCTTCAGGGCCCCAGATCTCCAGCCAGTTTACCCAGGCCCTTTATCACACACATTCCACAGCCCAGCACAGCTGTCAGGCTATGAAAAGGCCCAGTGTGAGAGGATTGAAGGGCAGGGTGACTTCCTGGGTTTGGCCTGGCTAACACCCCCTCCCTGCCCCATTCATCACAGACTCTGCCTTTCTATCTTGGCAGAAAGCCAGGATACGTGCTGGCAAGACCTTCCCTAGCAGCCCTGGAGACTCACTGGAGGACCAGCTGAAGCCCATGTTGGAGTGGGCCCATGGGGGCTTCAAGCCCACTGGGATCGAAGGCTTGAAACCCAACAACAAGCAACCAGGTGGGAAAAGGCCTTGGGTTAGCCCTGCCACTAGTTGTGGGAGCAGCCCTTGGGAACTGTACCCTAGCTGTCCCTATCCTACAAAGCTCTCCCATACCCATCCTCAAACCAAAGCATGCGATGAAAATCAACCCCAGGACATGGGCAGGAAATGCCTATAAAGGTCACCTGCATGTAGCTAAGACTGAATCTCCTGAAAACTGGAGTAAACAGGATTCCATCTTTATTAGCACTTTTATTTTACTTCAAGAAAAATAAATGGCAGAGCCATTTGTCCCCATCCTATCATTTTGACCAATGCTATATTCCTCCCCCATTATGTCTCTTTCTTTAAATGCAAGGTGTATTTTAACATTTCACATAATGTTTTCTGTTTTGTTTTGTTTCTTCCCCCCAAAAAAGTGGTTAATAAGTCGAAGGTGCAGCGTGCAGGCAGTAGGAAGTTAGGATCCAGGAAATACGGTATTCCCCTTTCCATCTCAAGACTGTTGTTTTTTTTCACTCTTTCTAGTTCTTGGCAAATGCAGAACTCACTGAGAATCAAATTTCTTAAGCTGATCTGAACCAAACCCCCTCTCCTCACCTCCTCTCCACGTCCTCAGGGTAACATTGGGTGCACTTCCTTTCTTCTGCTGAACACTGGTTTCCTTCTTTCCCCTCAGCACCACCAAATGTCATTTTATTACTGTGTTGTTTGTGTTTGTTTTTGTTGACAGAGCTTAAATAGCCCAGACTGGCTTGTGACCCCCAACTCAGACTCTTGAGTGCTGGGATTATGGGCAGGTGTTGCCACATTGACCTTCCTTAGGATACTGGAAAACTATACAAATTTGTCTGCAGAAGCAGTCAAATTTAATTAGCCATGGCTGTGAGGACTATGTATTTTTTTTGTAATAGTTTCAGTGAGATAAAGAAACAGCTGAAACAAAAATATTCGTGCATTTTCTTAATCCCCTATTACTAAAATATTGGCATTCCAACATTTAGTGAGCCTCAAGATTTTACCTTTTATTTGGCTGTCATGTATCTTATACATGGCCACTTAATGATGATGGCTATTTTCATTTGACATAATTTATCTGCATTAATAAAATAGATTTCTGGTATTAGGATGCAAATTAATCTCAACCTAATTTTGAAAACCAGATTCATGTTGAACTTGTATAAATGAAATAGTTGTTGAAATCCTCTCCATTTTCAAGTTGTCATGATGTAGCAGTCGGATGTCATGTCAAATCCTCAGTCTCCATTGACAGTGCTCAGTAACCACATGAATCAGATGTGTCACTTTTAGATACAGGTGAAATTAATCATAATGTTGAGCTAATTTTAGAAGGATGGACATACAGATGTTTAAGATTGCATATACAAGCAGCTCATTGTTCCTGATTATGAGGGATTAAGTTGACTCCTGAGCTACCCATTTTGGGTCGTATTTCCTAAGGAGACCTCTCATGCCATCAAGCCAGGCAGCGAGTTCTGTGCAGAGCACAATCTAATTATGGGACAACTTTCTCCATGTATTCTCCTCTAATTATGGATGCCATGTGCTTTCTTTTTCACAGAGAATAAGAGTCGAAGGCGCACAGCTGATGAGTCCGCCACTTCTGACTATTGCCCCCCACCCAAGCGCCTCAAGACCAATTGTTATAACAACGGCAAAGACCGTGGGGAGGATGATCAAAGTCGAGGTGATTTGGGAATAGGGAGGGTGCTTTAGAGCTCCCCTTATCTGGAGCAGTTTTAGTGGGGATCATGGCAGAGGTGATTTCAGCATGAATGTCTAATTGAAGTTTTTCCTTCAACAGAACAAATGGCTTCTGATGTCACCAACAACAAGGGCAATCTGGAAGGTAATGTCCTCATCCCTCCTTCTCTTCCTTGCTGGTGTTGCCCAGGGCCCTTTTACCCTACCTGGCCCCCAATTTTCCATATAAGTCTGTTTCTCTCATCCTATGTTCTTTTACTTTAATAAGATCATTATATGTTACTTATTTAATTTTTTAGATTAAAACTAAGAACTAAGATGTGAATAGGTAGATTTGATGGAGACAGAATGAAACCTGGGTAAAGAGAACCCAATGAAGGCTGGGAATAGGAAAGGGAAACCAAAACCTGAGCCAAACCAATGGTACCTTAAACCTTCCCAACCAAGAGCAGGAGGTAGCTTTTAGGTAAAAAGCATAGCCATTTGTTACCTTTCTCAAGACTAAGATCCAGTGGGACCCTTCACTAGGATTCAGTCATTTGCATAGAATACACCTAATGGGATTTGGGGGTTCCGAGTATGGATCCAGTTTTTTGTTCTCATCCTGGAGTTTGTACCCAGAGCCTGGGTGTAGTTCCTGAGCTTTACCACTCCACTTTGAGCTTTTTGATTAACTAGAGGTAAGATTTTCATGGACTTTCCAACATGGACTGGCATCAAATTTTGATCCTCTCAGCCTTTTAAACAATTAGATCAAATTTAAACAATTAGATCAAATTTTGATCTCAGCCTTTTAAACAATTAGTATTACAAGCATGAGCCAAATGGCACCTGGCTCCACAGTCTGGATGCTATGAGGGGTGCTAATGCTAGGCCTTCAGAACATCCTTTTGCTGATGGGTCACTTTCTGAGTGTCTATTGCTTTTCCTACCAGGTGAGGGTTTGTCTGTCTTGCCTATTTTTTTTTTTTTTTAATTGGATTGTCTGCTTGAGTGAGGAAAAGGACAATGACTGAAACTTCCATGAAAGGGATAATAAAGGACTAGGCACTAGTGGCTCATGCGTGTAATCCTAAGCTATTCAGGAGGCTGAGATCTGAGAATCTCTGTTAGAAGAAGCCAGCCCAGGCTGGAAAATCTGTGAGACTATGTTCTCCAATTTAACTAACTAAAAACTGGAAGTAAAGCTGTGGATCAAAGTGGTAGAGGACTATCCATGAGCAAAAAAAGCACAGGGATAGTCCCAGGCTCTGAATTCAAGCCCCACAACCTCCCCTCCCCCCCCCCCAAAAAAAAAAAAGAGAGAGGAGTGGGGGAATAAAGCCATATGCATGTCTAACACTTTTCACACCTAACCCATACACAACTGATTCTGGTGTTAGGCCAAAAATTGGAATAATCCCTCACTTTGTCTTTCCCGCAGATCGTTGTCTATCCTGTGGTAGAAAAAATCCTGCGTCATTCCACCCACTTTTTGAGGGTGGACTCTGCCACACATGTCGAGTGAGTCCTGCGCATTTCTGTTTCCTTCTCCTATACTACTTCCTGATAGTCTCTGCCCTCAAGCCCGCCCACTGCCCTTGCCTCCTATGCTTCCTCTTCCAGTGGAGAATGCAATAGCAGAGAAGTTCTATAAGGCACCATAGACCATGGGCATTTGACCCTGATAAAGGCCACCAGTCCACCAGAAAGTTAACCTAAGGCATAAGCCATTGGACAAGCTGGGTTTGGGTTACTGTTATCCCTGGTTTCATGGGTATGTCTTTAACTGCCAGGAGCGCTTCCTCGAGTTGTTTTACATGTATGACGATGATGGCTATCAGTCCTATTGCACCGTGTGCTGTGAGGGCCGAGAGCTGCTTCTGTGCAGCAACACGAGCTGCTGCCGGTAAGCACTGGGCCTCTGCGTCGCTGACTGGGCCCCAAAGGACCCCAGCTTGTACTTTGCCATTCCTGCAGGCACTTAGTAGCCTATAATTGCTTCCATCCAAAACACCAGGACTTGTAACTGCATTGGACTACAGGCAAGGGGACTGACTAGACAGAAGGCTAAATGTCAAGAATGGGGTGATACTAATTGAGTGATTGACCCTGGCCTTGGTGTAGGTGTGTCTTGTTTTGAAGAGTAAGCTTTCCCTCGGATGCTTTGCAAACTGACCTGAAGTCCAAAGGTCCATGGTGATTGGGTAGGGAGGGAGAATTTTTGCAAAGGGCCTATGAATTGAGGCTGAGTAGCATAGTTCTCCTGTGGAGCTTTGCAGGCCAAAATGTTAAGCAAAGCAAGGGGGCCCTATGAAATTTCATCTTCCTGCGAATGGGACCTTTGGGAGAGCTGTTTGGTGACCAGTGTCCTTTCTCACGCACTGGTTCAGGTGCTTCTGTGTGGAATGTCTGGAGGTGCTGGTTGGCCCTGGCACAGCTGCAGAGGCCAAGCTTCAGGAGCCCTGGAGTTGCTACATGTGTGTCCCACAACGCTGCCATGGGGTGCTCCGGCGCCGCAAGGACTGGAATGTGCGCCTAAATACCTTCTTCACGACAGATCCAGAGTTTGATTTTGTAAGCAAGCCACAGACACCATCACCCACCACCACAGGCCCCAGAACCATGGAGGTCTTGGTCACTGTGGATACACATAGCAAGATTCATTACCCAAATGGAGCCTCTCGGGGCCTCAGGATGAAAGCCAGTCACAGCAGCATCATTTCCCCGGAGGGCTCCCTGCCTCTCCTTCAATCCATGATCCACTTTTCTTCTGGCAGGAACCACCTAAGTTATACCCTGCGATTCCTGCAGCTCATAGGCGGCCCATTAGAGTGCTGTCACTGTTCGATGGAATTGCCACAGGTAAGTTAGGAGTCACCTCTCCCTGCCAGTCAAGGAGTCTGACTTGGTCCAGGTGTTAGGGTTATACCTGTCCTGCACTTCCCTCAGCTTTCGCTTATTGTTACCATCTGGACACACTTTCGGCCTTTTTAAAAGAACACACGTTTTAGCTGTTACATTTAATTTTTAATTTGTTCAGGTCATCTGACCTTTTGGCTCATACCACATATATAAATTCTTAATGGACCACTACTACCATTGTTGTTTTTCTCTCCTTTTCATTTCCTGAAGATTTTACATAGAATAGTCCACAAGCAGGGTTTATGATCTCCCAGGGTCTAGCCTGACTACATTGTATGCTCCTAATTGCCAGTGAAGTCCTAAACATGATCCTCATGCTACCACTGCACAGGGACTGGAATGCAGCTGTTCTGTACTGAGCATCATTTATATAATTGTGTCTGGCCTTCCCACAGGGTATTTGGTCCTCAAAGATTTGGGTATTAAGGTGGACAGGTATGTCGCTTCTGAAGTCTGTCAAGAGTCTATTGCTGTGGGAACTGTTAAGCATGGAGGGAATATAAAATATGTGAATGATGTCCGGAGAATCTCAAAGCAAAATGTGAGTACAGTCCCTGCCCTTCTGGGTGATACTTTTCTTTCCTTGTTATGTCTCCCAATTCCTCAACCCTCATGGAATGCTAGAGCCCAGGGTTGTGGATTAAAGATAATTTATGGTTAATTCTTGTTAAAATAGTAACTTACTTCATAGGGAATCCTGAGAATTAATCTTCTTAGAATAAAAAGTCGAGCTAATGACCAAGAAAGATTCAACAATTGGGTCACATAAAAAACTTTCTATTCCACCTTCCTCAGCCTTATCTCTTCCGTGACCATATTTTTGTCCCCCAGATTGATGAGTGGGGTCCCTTTGACTTGGTGATTGGTGGAAGCCCATGTAATGACCTCTCAAATGTGAATCCAGCAAGGAAAGGGCTATATGGTGAGTACTCCATTTATTTAGTGCCAGAGACCCTACTATACCTGACGCCTGGTTTCTAGAGATCATTCTGATAGGATCAGGTGGTTCTTCCTCTACTCCCCCCCCCCCCTTTTTTTTTTTTTATTTTTTTGGTCAGTCATGGGGCTTGAACTGGAACTGGGTACTCTCCCTGCAACCCTTGCTCAAGGCTACTAGTCTACCACAGTACAACCTCTGGTTTCAAGTGGTTAATTGGAGATGAGTCTCAAGGGGACTTTTCTGCCTGGGCTGGCTTTGAACTGCAATCCTCAAGATTTCAGCCTCCTTAGTGAGTAGCTAGGATTATAGGTGTGAACAGCTAGGATTATAGGTATGAGCAACCCTTCTTAACACTTTACATTCAGTACACAATACAGTGCTAGTGAATATTGTACTGCCTGCTGCTGGCTCATTCCAGGGGCCTCCAGGGGTAGATAATGATCCGAGGAGATTGGACTTTTCTGTCATTGGGAACCTGTTTGATTGCGTGAGGAGCACTGTGCAGCAGACTTTTAATGGACTTGTGTTTCTTTTCTGATGTTTTTATGGATGTAGAGGGCACTGGCCGTCTCTTCTTTGAATTCTACCATCTGCTGAATTACTCTCGCCCTAAGGAGGGTGATAACCGGCCCTTCTTCTGGATGTTTGAGAATGTTGTAGCCATGAAGGTTGATGACAGGAAGGACATCTCACGGTTCCTGGCGGTGAGGAGCACAGGGCACTGCTTGATTGGCAGCTTGCATGGCATAACTGCTCAGTATTTCCAGATTACAGAACATTTCTGGGACTGGCGGGAAGTTTTTTTCAGGGTGGGATGGGAACACAGGAGGATCCCTTGGAAGATAGGCTTTTAGAGCTATGAGTCCAGTCTATATATTTGAAGTACTCTAGACTGCTTATTCTCATTTGTTCTGAAAATGTTTATTTCAGGGATCATAGGGAATTGTTGAGTAAATGACTTTTGTTCTTTAAATTTTTTTCTCTTTCTGGGTGGTGGTACTTGTTACTAGTAGTGTTTAAGTCACAATTTAGGCTCTCTCTTTCTCTTGTCGGTCATGAGGCCTGAACTCTGGGCCTGGGCACTGTCCCTCAACTCTTCAGCTCAAGGCTAGCACTCTACCACTTGAGCCACAGCACAACTTCTGGCTTTTTCTGCTTATGTGGTGCTGAGAAATGGGACCCAGGGCCTCATGCATGCAAGGCAAGCACTCTTATCACTGAGCCACTTTCCCAGCCCTTCTGGCTCTTTTTCTAAAAAACTTAAATAGCTTACATATCAGGTGATGGAGCTGGCTTGGTCCTTGATGCCATGTGAACCCAGTGACTGGGTGTTACTGAGCCATAGGACCATGATCTTGATTTAGCAGATTTTGATTGATGTGCTTTTACAACTGTCCTGCAATGTCCAGGGTGTCAACAAGTCTGATCTGTTCTTTTTGCCTCTCATTCATATAAAGTGTTAGCCCTATTGTTATGCTAACTCTTGATGGAAATGGATCTGTCTTCTGGGGAGGCACCTGGCCTCTTACATAGCCCAATGCACCTGGGCTCTGATGTGCTTTCCTACCTAGAATCTTGGCAGCTCAAGCCCTCCTTCTCTTCCTGCAGTGTAATCCAGTGATGATTGATGCCATCAAAGTTTCTGCTGCTCACAGGGCCAGATACTTCTGGGGAAACCTACCTGGGATGAACAGGTAACAAGCCCAGTGAGAGTGAATGATCTCAGTTTTCTTTTCAGTCTTCTAGAAACTGCTGTCAACAGCCCCACCTGACAGTTTGGCTAACCTGTGGTGTTACGAATTGCTTCTTATTTGTCTATTCAGAAATAATTTAGATTCATGGGCTTCGTCACTTAGTAAGCCTACCAGGACCCTGGTTCCCGTGTGCTGGGCCAAGTTAGTGCCAGGGACATTGGGTAATCTTTTTGAGACTTGAGTTGTTCGTATCTCTATACTCTACCTCTCTTTTTTGCTGCTATAGCAAATCCTATTTGGAAATAGAAGTAGGTTAAAGTTGTAATCCATTCCTTCCTGCCCCTGAGATGAAGTCACCCCTGCAGCAGGCCCTTAGTGACCAAACAGTTGGCAAAATTCTCCCCCAGATTTCTCACTTTTCAGATAATTTTTTTTTGTTTTGTTTTTTTGGGTCCGGTTGTGGGGCCTGATCTCTGTGCCTGGGTGCTGTCCCTCAGCTCTTCAGCTCAAGGCTAGCGCTCTACCACTTGAGCCACAGCACCACTTCCAGCTTCTTTCTTTTTCCTTATGTGGTGCTAAGGAATCAAACCCAGGGCCTCATGCATGTAAGCCAAGAGCTCTACCACTGAGCCACCTTCCCAGCCCACTTTCAGATAATTTTTTTATTGGTGCTCATTTTGGGTCTTGAATTCAAAGCCTGTGCACACTGTCTCCTTAACTTTTGTGCTCAAGGCTACGGCTTTACCACTTTGAGCCACAGAGCCGTTTCTTGCTTTTTGGAGTTAATTATAGGTAGTCTCCCAGACTTTTAGGCTGGCTTTGAACCATGATCCTCAGTTCTCAGCCTCCTGAGTACCTTGTTACAGGTGTGACCCACTGGCTCACCTGGTCATCTTCAGATGTTTATAACTCTTTCCTACCTTTGTCATAACTATAGTTCATTCCTTGAGTTAAGATAGGCCTATATCTTTACTGTACTTTCATGAAGAACTTGGTAATACAGTTTGCCAAATATGATGGTACTATGACACCTTAGTTTTGCAAATGAGTTAAGTATGGTTGTTTTGTGGAACTTAACCAAGTGTAGACATCTGATCTAGGAATAATTGGAGGGATTCTGTTGAATGATTTGCCCTTTGAGTTGACTAACTAGCATAATAAATGGTGCCTTGTCCATATTTGAATTTACATGGACTTATATATACAACCTTCACTCTGACATTTAACTGGTGCCCATCTGTACATCACCTTTACCATAACAATAAAAAATTGGGGGGAAAAATGTGGACAGGAGAGGTCAGAACCCACCAGCAATTAAGGAGTCAAATTTGCTGGGAGTCCAAAAGGATGATGGCAGTGGGAATAGGGAGCCTCCCCAGCCTAGCTGTTTGTGAAGTGGCTGAGAAAGCACTTGGAGATGACTATTTGGGGTTGAGATTGAGGTGGTTTCTAGGTGCAGAATAGACTATCAGGAAGAAGGCATAGGTCTCGGGGCCTGATTGATGCAAGGCTTGTATAGCCATAGTCCCTTAGCTCCCTTCATTCAGTCTAGGAGGACGGACTACGGACAGGGTGGAATCCTTGAGATGATATGAGGGAAATGTGCAGAGGCCCCACTTTGGCAATATTCATTCTTGTCTCTTGGTTCTTTGTGGACCTGCAGTTCCCATGCTGCATTCACATATATTTTCTCAATCAGCAAGTTTGTCTGTCTTGCTGTATTTGAGAGACGGGAGAAATGATAAATTGATTAGATTTTGTATGAAAAAGTTCCCTGAGCCATCCAGAGAGCCACCAAATCCATGGTGATGTGCTACGAGTATGAGTTCTAATCCTAGCTCCTTACTTGGTAATGTGGAGCTGGTTGTGAAAGCTCAGTGCTCGGTGCTTGCCTATCATACAGGGTTGTTCCTAGGATTGGTTTGATTCCCAGGCTCCACCCACTATAAATGAAGCCTAGTGAAGTGCCAAGACCATGCTCAAATCTACTAAACAGTGTGGACCTGGGTAGTAGTGTCTCCTACCCTCCTGGGTAGTAGTGTCCCCAATCCTCCTGTTCCTGTAGGAACCTGGCTTGGATTCATACTAATTCAGGACAGGCAGCAGTCACTGCAGGGGGCTAATCCACTCCTAGCCTTGGCATAGACTTGTGCTCATGGCAAGATTACCACTGCTGGGGCACCTTTTCACACTGGAAGTATCCCTTCCTCCTGCTGTGAGGTGCCTGGCTGAGGTCCCTCCTGCAGATGGTAGAAAGTAATGGGTTTTGGCTGTTCTCAGGCCTGTGATAGCATCAAAGAATGATAAACTCGAGCTGCAGGACTGCTTGGAGTTCAGTAGGACAGCAAAGGTAAGGTGTATTTCTAAACAGCCTGCACGGTGACCTGGAGAATGAATGCACTTTGGTGATCCCTAAGTGGGGACGTGGGAAATGACTTTGGTGTCTGGTGTCCTCCTCCTCTTCCTCCACCTCCTCCTCTTCCTTCTCTTCACATGTCCTGGTGCTGGGCTTCTGTACCCTCTTCAAGTACTGAGAGTACAAATGATTCTTGATAAGCAATCTCTGAGGAAAGGCAACTATTCGTCCTCTCAGTTAATATGGACTATGTAGGGAGAGGCAGACTTTCAGCTGGCCCTTCCACAAGAAAAGAGTAATGCTTTTGCAAAAAAAACAGCAGAAGCAAAAAACCCCAACCAACCCCGCCCCCCCCCCCCCGCCCCCACAATATGCTGTCAGGTCTCAGATAAAATTGTAACTTTGTCCATGAACCTGATCTTCAATATCTGCATCAAACAAAATATCCTTTGTCCAAAGTCTGCCTGAAGAGGATTCTCAGAATCTGGGTAGTTTTATCTTTTGACTTGAATCCCATTTGATCACGAACTGGTGTCATCTTGGCCCCCATGCGACCTCACTCATGGTCACTTTTTTGCTTATCTTATTCTTTCAGGCTGTGTCCTTCTTGTTAAACTTGTGTCTGTGGGAAGCACAAAATGTTTTCCGCCTTTTTGTCTCCTTTTCTCACTCAGTGAGCCTAGCACTGCCAACTCCTACACATGCCCAACCCCCTCCCCGGGCACCTTTGGGCCTTTGCCCTGCCCAGAACCCTTCTGAGCTTACTCCATGATGTCCTTTTGTTCTCCAGTTAAAGAAAGTACAGACAATAACCACCAAGTCGAACTCGATCAGACAGGGGAAAAACCAACTTTTCCCTGTTGTCATGAATGGCAAAGAAGATGTTTTGTGGTGCACTGAGCTCGAAAGGTGAGCAAGGCTGCACTTGAGGGAGCTGGTGCAGACAGACACACAGAAGGGGGAGGTGCATGGTTGGGGTCAAGGCCAGAACTATGAATGGTGGGCAGGCGCTTGTTCTAATTCTTTTTAAGTCTCGCTGCCTCCAGTGCAGTGCGACCAGGGATGAGACCTCAGAGCTAGCCCTTATTTTTCTGGCAGTAGTGGTGGGTGATTCTGGATATGAGGTCCAGTACCGCCTGTCTGACTGTACTGTCCTGATGTTTACCTGCCCTGACATGCTGTAGCAACAGAAAAGATCTATGAGGAACTAAAGAAAAACCCCATTGGTCTCTCTTTTTCTTTTTTTCATCTGTTGTGGGGTTTGAACTCTGGGCCTGGGCTTGACCCTCAGCTCTTCAGCTCAAGGCAAGTGCTCTACCACTTGAGCCACAATGCCACTTCTGGTTTTCTGGTAGTTAATTGGAGATAAGAGTCTCATGGGCTTTGGCTTTGAACCACAATCCTCAGATCTCAGCCTACTGAATAGCTGGGATTACAGGCCTGAGCCACCAGCATCAGGCCCATTGGTATTAGTTGGAAGATTTCTTCAGTTGAATTATTACTCTTATATAGCTGATTCGTACTACTTAGCTCAAAGTCTGTCTGTCTTTTATAGGGTTAAGTATGTATCTATTCCAATGGAAATATCTATCTCTTGGACGTCAATGTTTCCCCTGCAACCCCTCCCTCCTTTTGGATTAATTTTGTTTCTTTTATTAAAAAAGTAAGGCTATGAATTTTCCTCTCCTTACATTTTTGGATATCTTCCAAAGGCATTTTATAGAGTATTTTCATTCCAGATCCCTAATTGTACTTTGAGTTTATTTCTCAATAAACAATGTTGATTAATAAGAATAAATTAAAACTGAATATCTTGGGTGAATCTACAGATGCTGTGAATTCTTCAGGATTTTTGACACCTGTGTATGAAGTATAGGTGGAGATGTGATAGGGGCAGGTACAGATGGCTTTCTATGAGATGGCAAGATACAGGCCTGAGATGTTAGCCCATCCAGTTATTGACCTGTTGGTGCTGAGTACTATGGTTTAGTCTTCTAGCCTTTGACTAGGCCTGGTTGAGTCCTGTTAGGCAACTTGGGTAATCAATTTATAGTTACTCATGGTAACTCACCTGGTCTGTTTCTGTGAGTGGCCTTGACCTTATTCTTCAAGGAAATTATTGAGCTTTGAAGAAACCTCCACTTGCTGGGCATTCAGCCAGACATTTATTTACTAAAGTAATATACTTTGAACACAGATTGATGCTAGAACACAGTGGTAGGACTGGGGCTGGAAAGAACAGGTGCCCTAACAAGAATAACTTCTGTCTAAAAGATGGGACCCTGACCTCCTAGAGATGGAAAGGGTTCTCCTTTGAAGGCCCAAGGGCTGAAGGGATTGGACATACTTCGGTAGAGAAAGTGGTAGCTTGCTGCCTGGCCCAGATGAGGACTTCTTAGAACCCCGGGGTTCTAGGCATAGTGCTGGGATGGTCTGTTCTGATTCCCTGTCTTTTCACCTTGGTGTTCCCCAGGATCTTCGGCTTTCCTGTACACTACACGGACGTGTGCAACATGGGCCGTAGTGCTCGCCAGAAGCTGCTCGGGAGGTCCTGGAGTGTGCCTGTCATCCGACACCTCTTCGCCCCCCTGAAGGACTACTTTGCCTGTGAATAATTCTACCCAGGCCTGCTGAGAACTGGGGTATCGGGGCAGGGCCAGGGCCCAGGAGGTGCTCAGATTCATGATGCTGATTTCCCCTAGCTCTGCCCTTCCTCAGCTCAGCTGAGCTGTGTGGGGTCTCACTGTACCTCAGCTCTCTCCTGCTCAGTGGGAGCAGAGCCACTTGACCCTCTCTGACAAAGAGAAACCCCCAGGTGCCACCCCCTGTGCACAACTCAGACCTGCCCGCTCAGAGCGGTCAAACATGGTGCTCATTTGTCCCTTCCTAAAATTTCAAAAACTTGAAGTAGGTAGTAAGATGGCCTCCCCTATCCCTTTTTCCCTGGGTTTCCCATTAAGATAACCAAAATCACAGTGCTGTCAGGTAGCTCTCCAACACTCAGGTTAATGCTGCAGAATCACCCAAGACAGTCATTATTGTAATAAGATTTAATTTTTTTTCAATGTCTGCGGTTTCCTGTTTTCTGGAGCTTGCAGTTGTAGACATATAGCCATTTTTCAGGGCCTAGGATTTTTTTTTTTTCTAGGGATAGCAGAAGAGGATATGTTGCTGTATATGTCTTGGATTTTACCCAGCCTCTTCCCCTTGCCTTGGTGCAAGGGCCACATTTTCCCTTCATGGTGATGATTTCAGCAGGCATGATGTCATCACCGTCAATTCAGGGCTATTTTCCCCCAACCTATGTGTTCACCTCAGCGAAATCCCTCCATGTCCCTGCGAACCCTCTGGGGAGCTCAGGAAGGAATGGACCGAGCTAGTATAGCTGCCATATATGTATATGGATAAGTTGAGTTTATTAGTCTCTTCTTTTCCCTATGTGAGGGCTATGGAGGAGATAGCTTAGATAAGATCCCCCTTCTCTCTCCTCTCCCCCCCCCCCACCTCCCCAGTCCCTTCCCTTCCCTTTCAAAAGATGTACTCTCCACAGGCATGGATCCCCAGATCCTCATTCTTTGATAGCCAGGGGCAGAAAGCACATTTCCACCTTTCCCCTCATCTAAGAGATGGCAGGGGAGCTGTAATAAAATAAGAGCTTTTGATTCTCCAAGATTTTAAAATCCCTTTTTATTCTACAATATATCGTCTTTTTACAGGCCCGAGAGAGGTGGACAAGCTGCATTTCAGAAATGCTGCCATTATGGTTTTTAACACCTTTTTACACTTACTGGTGCTATTTTGTAGAATAAGAACGACCGTGACAAATTTTGTGGGGCTTTTTATACACTTTTTTTTTTAATCTCAGACTTCTATTTTTTGTTTTTAACATTTTCTTTAAAGTCTTTTTGTAACTGGAGTCATATAAAAATATGGGGAAAAAACTGTGCCTTGTTTCAACAGTTTTTTGCTGACTTTTAGGCCAAAAGATAACGGATGCCTGGAGTTTACCTTATTCTGTCTAATTAAAATCAGTATTTCTCTAATTAGTCTGGTGTCCATTTTGTTCTATGGCAGGTCAAGTGGGTGGGACACAGGAAGGCCTGGCTAACTGGAAAGAAGTCATTGATGCCTCTAAACATTGGGATGTCGTGGGGACTGAAGCAGTGTCTTCAACATGCTGGCGCTGATTCTGAGAATCAGTTGCTGGGGATGAAGGACAACCCTGGAGTAGTGAGTTGACAGACATAATCTTGTTTTCCAAGTATGGCTGGAGCTTTTTAATGTGTTTCAAGGCTTGATGTTTGAGACACCCATCTCTACTCTTCGGACCAACGATCAGTCACTATGTCAGTTCTTCCTGCTTTTGTGGTATTCTGTTACACCTCATTTCACAAATTCAAGGTTGTCATTCCAAAGGGCAACCTGCGTGAGGCAGGTTGAGAATCAGGCTGTGATCCCAACTTAGTCCTTGGGATAGTGTGATTTTTTTTTTTTTTTTCACTGTCTAAAATTCTCAAGTCATTCGCCATTTCCTGTGTGCTTCCTCCAGTCATTCTACTTGTTTATCTAAGGCCAGCCATTTAGGTCTCCCAAACACAGACATGGCAGAATTGCAACCTCTAGCCACCCTTTGATGAGAAAAGAGCTGAAGGAAATTACTTTTGCAGAGGTTAATACTGGTTAGCTGGTCTATTTTTTTTTTTGTCAGTCGTGGGGCTTGAACTCTGGGCCTGGGCGTTGTCCCTCAGCTCTTCAGCTCAAGGTGAGTGCTCTACCACTTGAGCTACATCACCACTTCTGGTTTTCTGGTGGTTTATTGGAGATAGGAGTCTCACGGTCTCTCCTGCCCGGGCTGGCTTTGAACTGCGATCCTCAGATCTCAGCCTCCTGAGTAGCTAGGATTACAGGCGTGAGCCACCAGCGCCCAGCAGCTGGTCTATTTAGAGTGGAGTAAAGTGAGAACTGGTGGTCATGGCAATTTTACCAATGTAGTATTGGCCTTTCTTGCATCAATCAGATTTCCTTGACTACAATCATGCTCATGTCTTCCATAATTGCATTCCTTTATAGCTCAGGTCTGGCTCAAACTTGGGAAAGGAAGCTTTTGGGAGTGTGAGGATGAAAATCCAAATAACATTACTAGAAAATTGTCACAAGTTAGAGCAGCACAGTTGTGAGTTGCTATGGTGTGACAATTAGCAAAGGGACTGAGTGTTTGAGACCCAAGGGAACTTGGCAGTCGAATTAAACCATCTTGTGTATGGTGCTGCACCAAATGCCAGGACAGGATGAAGCGAAATAAACAGTCCCAACCTCGGAATCCCAAGAGAGGAGATGGACAAGCCCGCCAGGTGAGGGGTCTTGACAGGCTTGAGTGGTGGGGAGGCCCCAGAGGGACTGTTTTCTGTGTCTGGAGGTAACGTAAACAGGGTTGTCAATTTCATGAGGTTAATGAAATACAGGTTGCAGATCTGAGCAAAGGACCTTGCTTAATCCCTTTGGGCTAGTCCTTCCCTTGTATTGGCTTTATTGTGACAAAGGAGAGCCATTTATGCTATTAATGATAATGGAGACTGTGCTGGTGCTGGTAATAAGGAAAAGCTGAATAGCAAGGCTTCAAGTTTTGGATTCCCCCTCTGCAGCCTGAGTGGTTTATCTGGGCTTCTCACTAGTGACCTTGGATGTTGCTCCCAGCTATAAAGTCAAACTCACAGGGGTCATGGTTGGGTCAAATGGTTGGGGAAGCTGCTTTCCCCCTCCACTGTAGGAAAATCCTCCTAGCAATGGTTCACAGATCTGCTGGCCACAATAATAGACAAGCATTCCTAGCTATTGGTCCCAGGGGCCGAGTTGAAATCCAGCCAGTAGCTTCAAGATGCCTTTTTTCTCATGATATTACTGGCTTTTTTTTTTGGGGGGGGGTGTCTGGTTGTGGGGCCTGAACTCTGGGCCTGAGCCCTGTCCCTCAGCTCTTCAGCTCAAGGCTAGTGCTCTACCACTTGAGCCACAGCACCACTTCTGGCTTTTTCTTTTTGCTCATGTGGTGCTGAGGAATCGAACCCAGGGCCTCATGCATGCAAGGCAAGCACTCTACCACTGAGCCACCTTCCCAGCTCCCAGCATTTTGTTTTGTGTAGGCTTGAACTCTGGGCTTAGGCGCTGTCCCTGTGCTCTTCAGCTCAAGGTGAGCGCTCTACCACTTGAGCCACAGCACCACTTCCAGAATTTTCTTTTTCTAGACCTGGAAATTGCGTGCGTGCGTGTGTGTGCGTGCGTGCATGTGTGTGTGTGTGTGTGTGTGTGTGTGTGTGTGTGTTTCAGTCTGGGGAATTGATCTCAATGCCTAGCCACTGTCCCTGAGGTTTGTTTTTTTCCCCCTTAAGACTGGTGCTCTACCACTTGGGCCACAGTTCCACTTCTGCCTTTTTTTTATTTTTGTGCTGTACTGGACCTTGGACTGTGCTCCTTAGGTCTCAGTCTCCTGGGAAGCTAGGATACAGGTGTGAACGGTGTGAATGGCTGGTGTCTAGCTTACTTGCTGCCCTTTACTGCCTGGTGTACAATTAGTTTACCTACTTACCTTCTTTTTCTGTTCCAGCCTAAATACATCCTCTCCATTCCTCTTTCCTTGCTAAAATTTGTTGACTTTTAGAAACTTACTAAAATATAATTTTGTGTGTAGTGTGTTCAATGTGTACAATTGGGTTACCACTTCATGAATTAGGTAATGGGTACAATTCTTTTTAGGCAATATCACCCATCTTTCGCTTTCTTAGTTTCCTCCTCTTGTCCCTGCCCTGAAGTTGCATAGTTAATTTTCCACATAGTATACACTAAATATCATGGCTGCATTTGTTTGTCCTTCCATTTCTGTGCCCCCTTTGCCCCTCCTAAAAAGAAAAACCTAAGCAAAAAAATCCACCATCCCCAACAATAAAGCTCTCAAGGTTGTTTGGTTGCCTGAGTTTCTTGTTAGAACTCACCTACCTTACCCACCCAAGACCATTGTCTAAAGAATAGGAGTCCATAACTGACTGCCTAGCTCAGAAAATACAGATAAGCTACAGATAAGAACCACTCATTTCCTGCACAAGTAACAGAAAATGTTTCTCTTTTTCTAGCTTTCTACTTTACCCCTTTTATACTAAAATAAATCCTTGTAAAAAGTTTTAAAAAGTCAAATAATTAGTATCACCATTATCTGCAGGCCATTTTGTTTGGAACTGAGAACACTGGTGCAGGATAAGTGGAGACCGGGGTCATAGCTTAAGTGGTGGTGGTGCCAGGGGTTCAAATATCCCTTGTACCATCAAAGGGAAAAACCAGTCAACAAGTACTCTAGGGCCAGAGTAGAGTATAGACCTGGTTTGGGATACACAGGGAAACACAGGTTTCTGAGCACAGGCCTGTAAAACCATCTACCCTCTTATTACTATTACAGCCATGAAAGATATTGGAGTGGGGCATGTGGCCTTCTTAGTCCACTCCTCCCTGAGGGGAAACCTAGCCAAAGTTATCTGGGTCAGATTAAGATGTGCATAGCTTTCCCAAAATGTTGGGAAGTGAAATCGTAAGCCTTGAACATATTAAGCAAGGACCCTAGCCACTGATGCTTCATGATGCTACTGTTCTACTCTTACTACCATAACTGATTATAGGGCTCTTTACTGTTGGCTCTTGCCTCATAACTACTCCAACGATTTATTCCTCATGTAAAGTGTCTCTTAGAGTGCTATATTCAATCAAAGCTAGTAGTACCCTGTGGTTGTTAGAATATGGGCGTGTCTCCAATGAGAAAAAGCTCTTGCCCCAAATCCCTATCTTCTCTGAATATCCTTGCACTTCACAATTAACTGGGTGAAATTTGGCCTGGAAAGCTCCCCCAGTGCAAGTACCAGCACTCCTGTCACATATCATACCTGCTAGCACTCAATCTGATTTATCATTAAATTAGGGATTTGTATCATTACATTTTGTCCCCTTTACCTCCTCTCCTAGGACTGGAAACTTGAGGTCAGGGAGGCTATGTCTGGTTTCAGCTCACTATCAAATCCCGAGGGCCTCTTTGGTTAGGGAAAATAAATACTCGTTGCATACACGAATAAATTATATCTAGACAAAGAAAACGGCCTGAAAAGTCTGATTTTGGGCAAGTCAAGTTGGCTGATTTGATCCTCAGCCCCCCTCCGCTGTAAAATAGTGTAATTCATCCTGTTACCAAAGCTCTTATGAGAATGTAGGTACAGGAACTGGGACACAGCTCGAAAGAGGAATAAGAAAGTGATGGCTTCTTTGGAGTTTATGAGAAGGCAGACAATAAAGGTATAAACAAAATACAATCTAGCACTAGGAAGAAAATAAACTTAATTACAGCACAGAGCCCTTACATATAGGGTGGTCTCAGAACGTGTTTCTGAGGTGACACATCCTTGTACAGTAGACTATCTTTGTAGAAATTCTTTGTAAAATGGATTTTCTTTTTTGGCTATTGCGGTGGAGAAAGTGTGACTGGACGCCGCCTTCTGGGCGGAGTCACGCCAAACAGTGGAGGGCTTCATTGGCTGTAGTCGAGCACGTGCACAGTCGGTGCCCCGCCCCCGGTTGTCAGTCAATGACTACGTTCCGCCCTCAGCGCACGGCCTGGTCCCTCTCTATAAAAGGAGCCGGCGGCCGATGACGAGCCTTTACGTCGGCACGTCACGGGAGGGGGGGAGCGTGTGAGGTCATCGCGCGGGCGGGCGGGCGGGGTCGGACGGTTTGAACGAGACGAAGACGGAACCTGAGCCGGGCGCGGGTAGTGGACGCGGTTCCGCCGAGAGCCGGTGAGTCGACTAGCGGGCCTGGGGCGGCGGCTGTCGGGTGGGCACTGTGGGCCTGGGCCTGGTAGGCCTCGTAGGCAGCTGCTCCACACAGCGACGCCGCTCGGGCCGGGTGGGGGGAAGGGCGGGGCTGTGACCCGGCCCGCGCGGCCTGGCCTGGGGGGGCGCGCGTTCCTCGGTGCCGGGGGGCGGGCCTTCGGGCCGGAAGTGCGGGTTGCTGCGGGGCGGCGTGGGGGCTTGTAGGCGGTGGGGTGTGGAGCTCGTCCTGTGGCGCGGGAGGTCCTGCCGCTATTGGGCTGGGGAGGGGGTGGGGAGTGGGCGATTGGGTCTTGGGCGAGGTGTTTGCTGGGAGGGGGCCCCTAGTCTGAAGTGTGTGTGTGTGTTCGTTCCTTCGTTCGTTCGTTCATGTTCTGGGTCATGGGCCAGGTGGGCCTTGCGGGAGTTCTGTAGACCCAGAACGCCCATGGGGTGACGGTATTTCCCTGCAGCCCTGGGTTCGATTGATTCCCTACTATCCGACCTTGGGGAGGTGTTGGCCCTCACTGGGCCTCAGCTTCCTCATCTCGAAAATGGAGACGGAATTATAAAGTAGGGAAGTCTTAGCGCGCGGTGTGTGGCAAAACATAAGCCCGCTCTTCGGACTCCTTTTTCATCAGGGTGTTTGTGGCATCCTCCCTGTTAAGTGCTGGCTTTACACTCGAGTGTAGGCAGGCAAAGACATGCTCGTTGGAGTCTACCTGTGAGGGGAGAGCTAGGAAATAACAAAATTAGTACATGGACAAGACCTTTTCTGTAATTACTGGGAAGACAGTATGACCCGGTGAGAGCAACAGGGCTTTCTTTCCTGACTTCTGCATCTCAGCTGCCCCCAGGTGCTGCAGGGCAGAGCCTGACCTCTGCCCATTGTGAAGATGAAGATCCTGAGGCTCATGGAGGGAAGTTAGGTGAGGCCTGGCATCCACCTCTTTGATGGGATGTCTCTCAAATAATAAAGATAGACCCTTGTTAATTATCACTTGTGTGTCAGGCCACGTGTCAGATGCTTGATATGGCATTATCAACTGTTTTTAAGAGATGGTATCTTCATTTTCTTTGCCGTGCTAGGGATCAGCCCCACGGCTTCTCACATTTTGGGTAAAGTCCTCAGCCCATCTTCATTTATAGAGAAAACTCTGAGACTGAGCCATGACCTGTCTTCCTGTTGCCCAGCTAGTGACTGGACCCGCATGTGTAGAGTCCAGACTGCTAACCTCTAAATTATGCTTTCTCCTTCAGGTCCAGAACTAGAAAGCACTCTTTGTTGTGGAGTGTCAAACTTACATAGCACAGTTTGTGGCACATAGGGAAGCTTGGGATACAGTATGCTTTTCAGTTAGGTATTTTCATTCATTAGATTCTCATTCATCTTCACCACCACTTTGTGCAGGAGATAATGTTTTATCCATTTTATGGGTGAGCCATTAGCAACCAGAAAAGAAGGTGTTTTAGCCAAGTCATGTAGCGTTTTTTTGGTGCTCTCTCCCTCCTGGATGATTCTTGAGATAAAAGCCAACATTGAATCAAAATGAATTAGTAAGCCAGATAGTAGAGCTGGTAAAGGTGGAGAGAGAAAGACCTGGGTAGGTAAAAGAGGGCAATTTTTAAAAAAAAATTTATTTTTTTATTTTTTGAGTCCGGTTGTGGGGCCAGAACTCTGGGCCTGGGCTCTGTCCCTCAGCTCTTCAGCTCAAGGCTAGTGCTCTACCACTTGAGCCACAGCGCCACTTCCAGCTTTTTTCGTTTTGCTTATGTGGTGCTGAGGAACTGAACCCAGGGCCTCATGCATGCAAGGCAAGCGCTCTACCACTGAGCCACCTTCCCAGCCCAGGACCATGCTTTTTTATTTGGAAGTTTCTCTGTGGTACTTGATAATAGCATTCTGTACACAGTATGTGATTCATTGATTTGTTCATTCAGGGTTAAATGGGAGAGATTCTTGAATTTGTGATTCAGAAGGTTCTTTCTGGCTGCTGTGTAAAAACAGATGGAGCCTGTGAGACTAATTTGAGGATTTATATTTGGTCTCAACGAGAGATGGTGTGTAGTAGGTCTCAGGCACTGTTTTTGGCACTGGAGATAGGATGAATGAGAGAAAACATCTACTTTGGACATGGTGGTTTATTTGCTATAGTGCTAAGTATTTTATATACCTTCTCATTTAAAATCTCTCTGTAATCCTTTTTTAGATAGATTGTGTTAACTGGGGTAACATTGAGTTGAATTCACTGAATTTTAACAAATTGTCCAAGTTCACACAATGGGTGGTCTTATTTAAACCCAAGTGCTCAGTTTGGTCTGAAATTCTTAGTTTTCTGTTGAGTGGATTGCCTCTGGGCCCACATCTATTCTGGGGATAGTTTAGAAATGAATTGATATAGCTGGGCACTGGTGGCTCATGCCTGAGGCTGAGATCTGAGGATTGTGGTCCGAAGCCAGCCCAGGCAGAAAAGTCTGAGACTCTGTTTTTTTTTTTTTTTGGTTGGTTGTGGGGCTTGAACTCTGGGCCTGGGCACTGTCACTGAGCTCTTCAGCTCAAGATAAGCGCTCTACCACTTGAGCCACAGTGCCACTTCCGGGTTTTGGTGTTTAATTGGAGATAAGAGTCTCATAGACATTCGTGCCTGGGCTGCCATTGAACCGAGATCCTCAGATCTCAGCCTCCTGAGTAGCTAGTATTACAGGTGGGAGCCACCAGTGCCCAGGCTGTGAGACTCTTACCTTCAATAAACTACTCAGAAAAAGCCAGAAGTGGTGCTTTGGCTCAAGAGGTGGATCATTAGTGGTGGATCATTAGCCTTGAACACAAAGAGGCCCAGGGACAGCGTCAAGGCCCTGAGTTCAAGCCCCAGGACTGACTGGCAAAAAAAAAAAAAAGAATTGATGTATCAACTTAGTGTAGTAATCCCAGTCATAGAGGTCTGAATGAAATGCTTTGGAAATTTAGGGGTTAATTTTCTAGTGGAGTCTAGGAACTGGATTGTATTGGTCTCTTACATAGCATTTTTCTGTCAGGTGATTTTAGAAGTATAAGAGTGTTGATGGTTTGCTTTCTGGAAAACGTTGGGACATAATTTTTTTCTGACAATTTTTTTTTTTTTTTTTCTGGTTGGTCGTGGGGCCTGAACTCTGGGCCTGGGCACTGTCCCTCAACTCTTCAGCTCAAGGCTAGCACTCTACCACTTGAGCCACAGCACAACTTCTGGCTTTTTCTGCTTATGTGGTGCTGAGAAATGGGACCCAGGGCCTCATGCATGCAAGGCAAGCACTCTTATCACTGAGCCACTTTCCCAGCCCTTCTGGCTCTTTTTCTAAAAACCTTAAACAGCTTACATATCAGGTGATGGAGCTGGCTTGGTCCTTGATGCCATGTGAACCCAGTGGCTGGGTGTTACTGAGCCATAGGACCATGATCTTGATTTAGCAGATTTTGATTGATGTGCTTTTACAACTGTCCTGCAGTGTCCAGGGTGTCAACAAGTCTGATCTGTTCTTTTTGCCCCCATTCATATAAAGTGTTAGCCCTACTGTTATGCTAACCTCTTGATGGAAATGGATCTGTGTTCTGGAGAGGCAGCTCCAGGCTAGCACTCTACCATTTGAGCCACAGCACCACTTCAGGCTTTTTCTGCTTATGTAGTACTGAGGAATCAAACTCAGGGCCTCATGCATGCAGGGCAAGCATTCTACTACTGAGCCACTTTTCCAGCCCCCAATTTGTTTTTCTTCTGTGCTAGTACCAGTACTTTGTGCTCTTTGTGAACTCTAAGCTAGATGCTGATGGCTCACACTTGAAATCCTAACTCCTCAGGAGGCTGAAATCTGAGGATTGTGGTTCAAAGCCAGCAGGAAAGTCTGTAAAGACTTTTTTTGTTGGTTGTGGAGTTTGAACTCAGGGTCTGGGTGCTGTCCTGGACTTCCATGCCTGGGCTTGCTTTGAATCATGATCCTCACACTCCTGAGTAGTTAGGATTACAGGCATGACTTGAGACTTTTTTTTTGGTCAGTCGTGGGGCTTGAACTCTGGGCCTGGGCAGTGTCCCTCAGCTCTTCAGCTCAAGGCAAGCACTCTACCGCTTCAGCCACAGCTCCACTTCTGGTTTTCTGGTGGTTTATTGGAGATAAGAGTCTCTCAGGGACTTTCCTACTCAGACTGGTTTTGAACTGAGATCCTCAGGTCTCAGTCTCCTGAGTAGCTAGGATTACAGGTGTGAGCCACTGGTGCCCAGCATAGTGTGTGTGTGTGTGTGTGTGTGTGTGTGTGTGTGTGTGTGTGTGTGTGTGTGTGTGTGTGTGTGTGTGTGTGTGTGTGTGTGTGTGTGTGTGTGTGTGTGTGTGTGTGTGTGTGTGTGTGTGTGTGTGTGTGTGTGGTGTGAGATTTGTGGCCTTGAACTAAGGGCCTGGGCGCTGTCTCTGAGCCTCTTCATGCTCAAATTAGAGCCACAGTACCACTTTAGGTTTTTGAGTGGTTAGTTAGAGATACCAGTCTTGCAGGGACTTTTCTGCCAGGGCTGGCTTTGAATGGTGACCTTCAGATCTCAGCCTGTATAGCTAGGATTACAGGCCTGCAACCAGCAACTGGCTCTTGTCTTAAATGAGACTAGTTAAGCTTGGTGTGTGCCTGTAGTGGGCTGAGGCAGAAGGATAAGTTGAGGCCAGCATGGACAACGTAGACTATGCCTCAGGCAGGGCCTTTTCATGCTAAGCAAAAACTTAACCACAGAGCTACATTTCCAGCCAGTAACATAGATACAGTCTTTAAAGAAAATCTGAAGCCGGGCGCTGGTGACTCATGCCTGTAATCCTAGCTACTAAGGAGGCTGAGATCTGAGGATCATAGTTCAAAGCCAACCTGGGCTGGGAAGTCCATGAGACTCTAATCTCCAATAAACTGCTCAGAAAACCAGAAGTGGAGCTGTGGCTGAAGTGGTAGAGTGCTTGCCTTGAGCTGAAGAGCTGAGGGACAGTGCCCAGGCCCAGAGTTCAACCCCCAGGATCGACAAAAAAAAAAAAAAAAAAAAAAGAAAGAAAGAAAGAAAAGAAAAAGAAAATTTGAGGAATGGTGCCAGGCGCCGGTGGCTTACACCTGTAATCCTAGCTACTCAGGAGGCTGAGCTCTGAGGATCAATGTTCAAAGCTAGCCAGGGCAGGAAAGACCATGAGACTCCTATCTCCAATAAACAACCAGAAAATCGGAAGTGGCGCTGTAGCTCAAGTGGTAGAGCGCTCGGCTTGAGCTGAAGATCTGAGGGACAGTGCCCAGGCCCAGAATTCAAGCCCCATGACCGACAAAAAAAAAAAAAAAAAAAAAGAATTGAAAAATGGTAATAAGAGAAAGTCCACCATCTAAAGAAAATTGCTGTAAGCAGTTTGATGTTTGAGTTAGAAAGCTTGGACTTTTTTTTTTTTTTGCCAGTCCTGGGGTTTGAAATCTGGGCCTGGTCACTGTCTCTGAGCTTCCTTTTTGCTCAAGGCTAGCATTCTACCACTTGGGCCACAGCTCCACTTTTGGCCTTTTCTGTGTATGTGAGTACTGAGTATTGAGTATTCCACAGATTTGTTCTTGAGCATGTGTAATGCTTGCCCTCCCTTGCATGTACACCTGTAACACAGTCCTTTATGTGTTTCTCACATGTAGAAGATGGCAGTGAACGTATATTCAACGTCAGTAACCAGTGATAACCTAAGTCGACATGACATGCTGGCCTGGATCAATGAGTCTTTACAGTTGAATCTGACAAAGATTGAACAGTTGTGCTCAGGTAAGAGAAATCCATGAGTCCACTTTTCTAGGGTTCTTTGGGAATGTTCAAGCCTGTATGTAACAAAAGAATCACCTAGAGACCACACTGCTGCTTCTCAACCCTACCCTGCTTTATCTTCCAGAAGGAACTAGAATTTTAAAATCTTAAAAAGATTCTCTGGCCTGTGTGTCTATCCACTTTTGCTTGAGGTTCAGCCTCAGCCCCACTCTACTTTTGCACAGCCATATTTCATATGCTTTATTTGAGGACAGTAATTTTGATGTGTTCTAGTTTTGATTATGATTATTATTTTGGTTTATTTTTCTTTGCTGAGGATTGGCAGGGCCTCACATAATAAGCAAGTGCTGTGCCATTGGAAAGAACCCCCAACCCTCTAGTTTTTAATACTAACTCATCAGTGATGTTTGTTAATCCCAAGAAACAAAACTAACATCAGGAAATGCCATTTCAGCCACAGTTTTATAAAACTAAAGTTTGTCAGAGAGGGAATAGTGATTTAACCCGAGAATAAGAACATTTGTTCCAGTATATACTAACTGTATAATGTTTAGGAAAAGTAGTGGGAAAAAAAATTTTTTTTTTTTTGGGTCCGGTCGTGGGGCCTGAACTCTGGACCTGGGCGCTGTCCCTCAGCTCTTCAGCTCAAGGCTAGCGCTCTACCACCTGAGCCATAGTGCCACTTCCGGCTTTTTGCTTATGTGGTGCTGAGGAATCGAACCCAGGGCCTCATGCATGCAAGGCAAGCACTCTACCACTGAGCCACCTTCCCAGCCCCGAAAAAATTCTTAAAAATGGCATGATTTAGAAAAACTATTTGGTTTATTTTTTTGTTACCTTTCTCTATATATACTATGTGTCTATAGTTATGTGTATATGAATGTATGTATTTTTTCTGAGCTTTTTATTTTATTTTATTTTATTTATTTTTGGGTCTGGTTGTGGGGCCTGAACTCTGGGCCTGGGCCCTTTCCCAGCTTTTTATTTTTTATTTTTTTATATATTTTTATTGTGAAAATACTGTACAGAGGGGTTACAATTACATGGGTAAGATAATGAGCACATTTCTTATTAAGCATTGTAGCCTCCTGCTTTGTTTCCCCTTCCCATTGTAAAGTTCGTTTTTGGACATAACGACTTGTACATCTCATAGTTGCAATCTTTCCCAGCTTTTTAAATTTAACATATTGGGCTGGGAAGGTGGCTCAGTGGTAAAGCACTTGCCTTGCATGCATGAGGCCCTGGGTTCGATTCCACATAAGCACCACATAAGCACCACATAAGCAAAAAGCAAAAAAAAAAAAAAAAGCCGGAAGTGGTTCTGTGACTCAAGTGGTAGAGCGCTAGCCTTGAGCTGAAGAGCTGAGGGACAGGGCCCAGGCCCAGAGTTCAGGTCCCACGACTGAACAAAAAAAAAATAAATAAATAAAATTTAACATATTTTGAATATTCTCTAGGATTGTATTCAGTGATTTGGAAATACTTACTTTGAATGGCACTGTGATCTTAAATTCTACAGATTTGATGGAGTTGTTTGATCTCATCCCAAGTTTTGGATATTCGGGTTGTTTCTAATTTTCTTCTTTTTTTTTTTGGGTCTGGTCTTGGGGCCTGAACTCTGGGCCTGGGCGCTGTCCCTCAGCTCTTCAGCTCAAGGCTTAGCGCTCTACCACTTGAGCCACAGCGCTTTTTTCTTTTTGCTTATGTGGTGCTGAGGAATCGAACCCAGGGCCTCATGCATACAAGGCAGGCGCTCTACCATTGAGCCACCTTCCCAGACCTCTTAATTTTCTTTTTTTTTTTTTTTTTTTGGGTCTGGACGTGAGGCCTGAACTCTGGGCCTGGGCACTGTCCCTCAGCTCTTCAGCTCAAGGGTAGCGCCCTACCACTTGAGCCACAGCGCCACTTCCGGCTTTTATTTCTTTTTGCTTATGTGGTGCTGAGGAATTGAACCCAGGGCCTCTGGCTTGCAAGGCAAGCGCTCTACCACTGAGCCACCTTCCCAGCCCTTTTTTTTTTTTTTTTGTCGAGCGCTCTACCACTTGAGCTACAGCGCCACTTCCAGTTTTCTGGTGATTTATTGGAGATAGGAGTCTCACGGTCTCTCTCCTGCCCGGGCTGACTTTGAACCGCGATCCTCAGATCTCAGCCTCCTGAGTAGCTAGGATTACAGGCGTGAGCCACCAGCGCCCGGCTCTTAATTTTCTTATATGTAATGATAGTTTGAAAATATTTTAACATGTCTTACCTCTTTATATATCCTCAGTGACTTGTAGAAGTACTAGAACAAAGAGTATAAACATTAGGCTCTTGGTAATTATTTCTCATAAAGGTTTTTTTTTTTTGCCAGTCCTGGGGCTTGAACTCAGCTTGGGCACTGTTCTTGAGCTTCTTTTCCTCAAGGTTAGCACTCTTCCAATTGAGCCACAGCGCCATTTCTGGCTTTTTCTGTTTACATGGTACTGACAAATTGAACCCAGGTTTTCTTGCATGCTAGGCAAGCACTCTACCACTGAGCCACATTCCCAGCCTTTCCCATAAAGGTTTTATCAGTCTGTTTTGTCCCATCTTTTGTGAGTTCTTCTGAGTATCCCTGAGTTCAGACATGGTAAAGAAAGTCATGGTTATAAAAATTGTATCTTTAATAGATAGGAGTAAGGTCAAGAATATGCCAGAAAAAGAGATGTATGTCCTGTTACTGTTTAAATACTTTTCTTGGGGTTGGGGATATAGTTCAGTAGTGAAGTACTTGTTGAACCCTAACAGCTTATTTAGCTTTGGGTTCAGTTTGAGTTTTGGGAGCTGGTTGTGGGAGATGGGGGAGGGGGGAAGTAGAAAACGGATTCTTATTGACAGAGTAGAAAATCAAGAAAAATTTTAGCTGAGAACTACACTTGTAATCCTAGCTATGAGAAGTCAGCATGAGGAAAAAAAGTCTATGAAACTTCTTTTTTTTTTTTTTTTTTTTTGCCCGTCCTGGGGCTTGAACTCAGGGATTAGGTACTGTCCCTGAGCTGCTTTTGCTCAAGTGCTCTACCACTTGAGCCACAGCTCCACTTCAGGCTTTTTTCTGAGTAGTTCATTGGAGATAAAGAGTTTCATGGACTTTTCTGCCTAGCCTGGCTTCAAACCACAGTCCTCAGATCACAGATCTCAGCCTCTCCTGAGTATGATTATAGACATGAGCCACTGGCCGCCTCCTGGCTACTTCTTTTGTTTTGTTTTGCTCGTTAGTTTCTATGGCAGTCTCTGCTGGCCACCAGCAAAAAGCTGGAAATGGAACTGTGGCTCAAGTGGCAGGGTGCTAGCCTTGAGCAAAAAAAGCTCAAAAACAGTGCCCTGAGTTGAAGCTCCAGGACTTTTTCCCAAATTATTGGGATTGTCTTGCCCCAGCTGGCTTTGAACTGTGATCCTTAGATCTCAGCCTTCTGAGTAACTAGAATTACAAGTGTGAGCCATCAGCATCCAGCTCCATTCAGGCTTTTTGCTGGTTAATTGGAGATGTAGAGTCTCACAGACTTTTCTACTTGGAGTTGGCTTCAAATCACAATCTTCACAAGCCTCCCAAGTAGTTAGGTTGGCTCCCAGCTCTTCATCTTACTTTCATTTATTTATATTGTTTCTCCTGTGAGGTGTAATAACTGTCTTACAGTTACTAAGATGTTCAGATGGAGGCTCCCTATGAAAGTATACAGTTTTTGTTTTGTATTTTTGTTTTTTGGGCTAGTACTAGGACTTGAACCGTGGGCCTTGCACTCTTGTCTTTTTTAGTCAAGAGTGATGGTTTACCACTTGAGACATACTTCCACTTTTTGCAGGTTAATTGGAGATAAGTGTCTCCCAAGACTTTTCTGCTAGGGCTGGCTTTACATTATAATGCATAGATCCTCAGCCTCCTGAGTAGTTATGATTATAGACTTGAACCACTGGCACCCCAGCAAGTATCAGTTTAGTAAGCCTTATTTTCTTCATCTTAACAGGTAATTGGCCTTAGGCTTGTGCTGCTGTTCTCCCATTTTCTTTTAGTTTCTTCAAAATTCATCTTCATGTTCCTATTTAAGGTCTTTAAAGCACTTGTTTGCCCTGTGATCTGTGACTAATTGGGAGTGAGGTCATCCTTGTCTTAATTGGAGACAGCTTTTTTACTAGCAATTTCTTCCTAGAATTACTTCCCTCTTCCTATAAATATACTCTAGGTATAGCTCTAGTTAATTGGAAAATACTTTTTTCCTGTGTAGATAGGTTGTACATGTATCATTCTGGCTCCAGGTTTATCTCATTCAGATAGGAGTTGTCATGGACAGGCCTGGGCATAAAGATGCTTTGCTCTGAGCCATGTATGAATGTGACTTAGACACATCTTTGGTATTATAATTCTCATGTATAAACTATGGTAGTAGTACCTGCCCCATCTGTTTGGCTGTATGAGTGTTCCTTGTAGTAATAGCTCTTAGGTATTGATTATGTGACTGACCTTGTAGGTGAGTAATCTTGGGAGGGAACACATCTTGTTTTACAGATAGGGCATTGTACATGGGACACAGCCTGTTTTTTGTTTTTGTTTTTGTTTTTGTCAGGGGGTTTGAAGTCTGGGCCTGGGTGCTATCCTCAGCTCTTCAGCTCAAGGCTAGTGCTCTACCACTTGAGCCACAGCGCCACTTCTGGTTTTCTGGTAGTTAATTGGAGATAAGAGTCTCAGGGAGGGGCTGGGAAGGTGGCTCAGTGGTAGAGCGCTTGCCTTGCAAGCCTGAGGCCCTGGGTTGGATTCCTCAGCACCATATAAGCAAAAAGAAAAAAGCCGGAAGTGGTGCTGTGGCTCAAGTGGTAGAGCGCTAGCCTTGAGCTGAAGAGCTGAGGGACAGCGCCCAGGCCCAGAGTTCAGGCCCCACAACCGGACCCAAAAAAAAAAAAAAGTCTCAGGGACTGGCGGGGGGGGGGGGGGGGGGGAGGATTGGGTGTGGGGACGGGGGTGGAGAGGCTGGGAAGGGTTGGGAAGGGGAGACAAAGGAGGAGGCTACAATGCTTGATAAGAAATATACTCATTATCTTGCCCATGTAATTGTAACCCCTCTGTACAGTATTTTCACAATAAAAAAATTAAAAAAAAGTCTCATGGACTTTCCTGCCTGGGCTGGCTTTGAACCTCGATCCTCAGAGCTCAGCCTCCAGTAGCTAGGATTACAGGCATAAGCCACCGGCACCCAGCTCAGCCTGATTTTTGAACCAGGATCTTTCTGACCACCTCCCTTCCTTTCCTCCTTCCCTCTCTCCCTCCTTCCTTCCCTCCTTCCTTCCTTCCTTCCTTTTTATTTTTATTGTTTTGGTTGTGCGTGGGTGTTGTCCTTGAGCTTTTTTGCTCATGACTGGGCCT
The DNA here is from genome assembly GCF_024711535.1 of Dipodomys merriami. Taxonomy (NCBI): domain Eukaryota; kingdom Metazoa; phylum Chordata; class Mammalia; order Rodentia; family Heteromyidae; genus Dipodomys; species Dipodomys merriami. Next base: position 70,271,402 of record NW_027206290.1, read on the forward strand.
CTACCACTTTGAACCACAAACTCCACTTCCAGTTTTCTGGTGTTTAATTGGAGATAAGAGTTTCATGGACTTAAATGTCCAGGCTGGCTTTGAACTGCCTCTGAGTAGCATTACAGGCATGAGCCATTGGTGCCCAGTTTAGCTGGATGCATTGTGTTCTGCTTCTGATCCTTCCCAGTATGAGACCACACAGAAGGAGCTGCAGATTCTGTCCTGAGAAAGGCTTGTAGTCAGGGTAGTGAAGTCAGAGAAAAGGGGCTTCCTTGGCTCCCTGTGCTTTCTAAGGCCCAAGGAAGATTTCTATAATTTCTAGTACTAGTGCCTGATCCTTGTTTTGCTTTAGATAAACAGGATCAAGACCAGAGGGGCTGGGAATGTGGCTTAGTGGTAGAGTGCTTGCCTAGCATGCAAGAAGCCCTGGGTTTGATTCCTCATTACCATCCATATAAACAGAAGAAGCCAGAAGTGGTGCTGTGGCTCAAGTGGTAGAATGCTAGCTTTTGAGCAAAAGAAGCTCAGGGACAGTGCCCAAACCCTGAGTTCAAGCCCCAGGACTTGGCAAAAACAAAAAACACTGCCCCTCCCCCCCCCCCAAAAAAAAAAAACAAAACCCAAAACCTGGAGTTTTCCACAACACAAGATTTAAAAGGTAGTAGTAATAGGTTCTTCTTAGGAGAGGGCAAAGCTCTGAGGTCCTTGTTAATGTGCTGGCTGCCTGTGAAGTGGCTGCATTTTGTCATCACCATGAGCTCTAAGCCCCTAAACTGCAGAGCCTTTGCTTGGCTCTGGTAGTGAGAAAGCTGAGTCTGGCCCACTGTTCCCATTCCATAGTTTTACTTTTTTTTTTTTTTTTTTTTTTTTGGTCGGTGGTGGGGCTTGAGTGCTGTCCCTCAGCTTTTCAGCTCACGGCCAGCTCTCTACTACTAGAGCTACCGCCACTTCCAGTTTTCTGGTGGTTTATCGGTGATAAGAGTTTCACGGACTTTCCTACCTGGGCTGGCTTTGAACCTCGATCCTCAGAGCTTAGCCTCCTGAGTAGCTAGGATTACAAGCATGAGCCACCAGCGCCCAGCTACCATAGTTTTACTTTGGAAAGATACAGTGATCAAAGAAAAAATTCTGGCCACAGAATTTGTTTGCATGAGAAAAGCATCTTTTTTGTCAAAATAGTTTGCTTCCATTCTGAAGGTTAATTTTGAGAGGTTTTTTTTTTTTTTTTTGGTCAGACCTGGACTTGAACTTGGGGTCTGGGCACTGTCCCTGAGCTCTTTTTGCTCAAGGTTAGTGCTCTACCACTTTGAGCCACAGTGCCACTTACATTTTCCTGGTGGTTAATTGGTAAAGAGTCTTAGAGACTTTTTCTGTATTGGCTGGCTTTTTGAACTGTGATCATCAGGTCTAAGCCTCCTGAGTAGCTAGGATTACAAGTATGTGTGCCCAGTGCCCAGTTTTAGTGTCCCGTTGGAGAGTATTGTTTTTCTGAAAAGTTCCTGCTTTAGTCAGGTGGCTTGGTCCTTTTAAATTATATTTTAGTTACATACATCCTTCTCCTGAGCACTTTAAGGCATCCTGTTAGAAGCTCCCTGAGTTTTAGTTACATCCTGTAAATTAAAGCACATCCTTTTGCAGATTGTAAACCTGAGCTCATCCACTCCAAGCAGAGGGTGAGGCCCAGCTAGGTTAGGGATAAAAATGGAGTAGCCTGCCTGGTCTGTCTGTCCAAGTTTTAAGGGTTTGGCACTCTTCAGCTGAAGTAAACTTTGCCTTGCCAAGTTAAGTTTCCTTTGAGTTGGTGTCCTTATACCTATGTGACACCTTAACATCTGAGATTTTGTTTGCTTTTATTTTTATTTATTTATTTATTTTTTTGGTCCGGTTGTGGGGCCTGAACTCTGGGCCTGGGCACTGTCCCTCAGCTCTTCAGCTCAAGGCTAGCGCTCTACCACTTGAACCATAGCGCCACTTCCGGCTTTTTTCTTTTTGCTTATGTGGTGCTGAGGAATCAAACCCAGGGCCTCAGGCATGCAAGACAAGCACTCTACCACTGAGCCACCTTCCCAGCCCTGCTTTTTTTTTTTAATTGGCAGTACTGTGTTAGAATTTGGCCTTGTGCTGGTTAGGCCGATGCTGTACCACTTGAGCCATAAGAATTCTAAAATATTTTATAGAGTCAGTTACTAGTGGCTCACACTTGTAATACTAGCTATTTAAGAGACGGAAATCACTGGGTACAGGTGGTTTATGCTTGTAATTCTGGCTACTCAGGAGGCTGAGATCAGAGGGTCACGGTTTTAAGCCAGCCAGGGCAGAAAAGTCTGTGAGACTATAACCTCCAATAAACAACTTAGAAATGGCTGGAAGTGGCACTGAGGCTCAAGTGGTAAGCACTAGCTTTGAGCAAAAGAGCTCATGGACAGTGCCCAGGCCCTGAGTTCAAGCCCCACAACTATTCCCCCCCCCCAAAAAAAAAGGCTAAGATCTGAGGATTATGGTTTAAAGCCACCTCAGGTAGAAAAGTCCACGAGACTTCTATCTCCTTAACCACTAAAAAAAACTGGAGGTGGAAGTATGGGGCAAGTGGTAGAATGCCAGCCTTAAGGGAAAAAAACGTAAGCAAGAGCAAACTTACAGCAGTTTTAAACACGAGCTTAACACTGAGATAATTGCTTTATGAGATTTTTAAGTGTTTAAGTGAAGTTAATGTTTAAAAAAAAAATCTAACCACAGCCGGGCACCTGTAATCCTAGCTACTCAGTAGGCTGAGATCTGAGGATCACGTTCAAAGGCAACCCAGGCAGGAAAGTCTGTGAGACTCTTATCTCCAATAAAAACCACTAGAAAACCGGAAGTGGTGCTGTGGCTCAAGTGGTAGAGCACTGGCCTTGAGCTGAAGAGCGCAGGGACATCGCCTAAGCCCAGAGTTCAAGCCCCACAACCGACACCCCCCTTCCAAAAAAAGAAAAAAATCTAACCACAAATTATAAGTGTTTGAGCTAAACTTTATTCTTTACTGTTATTTCTTCCAGTTACAAGGTGATTTCACTGGGAAATTTTCTATAGAAATTACTCTTGCATTGAAAGTTGTAAAAATTCAACTAGGTAGAGTTTTGTGTTAAAATTGTGCTGGGGGGGAGGGGAGGAGAGAGGAGAAAGGATTGCCAGTGGTGCTGTTGGCTCATGTCTGTAATCCTAACTGTCCAGGAGGCTGAGATCTAAGGATCATGGTTGGAAGCCAGCCTGGTCAGGAAAGTCCCTGAGACTCTTATCTCCATTTAACCAGCAAAAAATTGGAAGTGGAGCTGTGGCTCAAGTGATAAAGCACTATAGCCTTAAGTTAAAAAAAAAAAAAAAAAAAGCTCAGGAACAGTGCCCAGACCCTGAGTTTAAGCCCTAGGACCAGCACAGAACCCCCCCTCATCCCCCCCAAAATAGACCAAATTCTTTTTTTTTTGTCGATAGTGTGGCTTGAACTCTGGGCCTGGGCGCTGTCCCTCAGTTCTTCAGCTCAAGGCTAGCGCTCTACCACTTGGGCCACAGTGCCACTTCCGGCTTTTTTCTTTTTGCTTATGTGGTGCTGAGGAATCGAACCCAGGGCCTCAGGCATGCAAGGCAAGCGCTCTACCACTGAACCACCTTCCCAGTTGCTATACCAAATTCTTGAGTCACAGTTTGTGTTATTCTTATTACTATTATGTTTTTTTTTTTTTTTTGGTCCGGTCGTGGGGCCTGAACTCTGGGCCCTGGGCGCTGTCCCTCAGCTCTTCAGCTCAAGGCTAGCGCTCTACCACTTGAGCCACAGCACCACTTCCGGCTTTTTTCTTTTTGCTTATGTGGTGCTGAGGAATCGAACCCAGGGCCTCAGGCATGCAAGGCAAGCGCTGTACCACTGAGCCAACTTCCCAGCCCCTACTATTATGTTTTAAAGTTTTTAAGTTGTTACTATAAAGGTGATGTACAGAGGGGTTACAGTTACATAAGTCAGGTAATGAATAATGAATACTTTCTTTCTTTCTTTTTTTTTTTTTTTTTTTGGGTCCAGTCGTGGAGCCTGAAGTCTGGGCCTGGGTGCTGTCCCTCAGCTCTTCAGCTCAAGGCTAGCGCTCTACCACTTGCCACAGCGCCACTTCTGGCTTTTTTCTTTTTGCTTATGTGGTGCTGAGGAATGGAACCAAGGGCCTCATACATGCAAGGCAAGCGCTCTACCACTGAGCCACCTTCCCAGCTCTGAATACTTTCTTTTTGGACAGTGGCATCTCTTCTCTCATCTCTCCTAGTTGTCACCTCCCTCCCAAGTTGTATAGTTCATTTTCAGTGTAGTATCTAGTGAGTACTATTGCTGCATTTGCTTACCTTTTATTTTTTTGGTGTGGGTATTGGGGCTTAATCTCAGAGTGTTGTACCACTTAAGCTACACCCTAATTCAAAACCAGTTTTCTTAATAGAGTCTTGAAAATTGACTTTGAATTCAAGTGATAATGAAGCTTTTGGTTTTTGTAGGTCTGCTTTATAAATTTTAAAGTTATATTTGGTATAAATAGGTCTGAGTCAGTATGCTTCTTAGTAGTAACATTTAGTGACAGTGTTTATTGTATGTTTGTTACTGTTCATATAGGTGCTGCCTATTGTCAGTTTATGGACATGCTATTCCCTGGCTCTATTGCCTTGAAGAAAGTGAAATTCCAAGCTAAGCTAGAACATGAATATATCCAGAACTTCAAAATACTACAAGCAGGTTTTAAGAGAATGGGTGTTGACAAAGTAAGTATATTTTATTCCTTCAGCTAGGTTTTTCCTTTTTTTTGTTTGTGTGCCAGTGTTGTCTTGCTGGGTACTCTTTATTAGTCAGGGCCTCTTGCTCTCTTTTAGGTTATTCATAATTCATTGTATATGTGTATGGTTGGTTTGTGCTATAAATGTCTTGCTATGTAGCCCAGGCTGATGCCATACTTGATCTTTCTTCCTCAGTCTCCTGAGTACAGTTATTATAGGTGTTCAGTACCATGCCTGGCCATAGATTTTTTTTTCTTTATAGTACAGTGACACTTTTATCACATATTAAAATGTGTGGCTTATGTAAAATTGGCATTTTTGTTGGTGATGTTGGATGTGGGGCTTGAACTCAGGCCTTGGGTGCTTCCCCTAAGCTTTTTTGCCTAAGGTTCAGCACTCTACCACTTTGAGTCACATTGCTACTTCTGGTTTTTTGTTGGTTAATTGGAAATAAGAGTCTCACCGATTTCTCTGCCTGGGCTGGCTTGGATCTGTCAATTCTCAGATCTCAGACTTCTGAGTAGGTATGATTACAGGCATGAGCTATTAGCCCCTGGTGTATATGTAATATATATGATGCTTGTTCTTTTGTCATTTCAGATTCCTTTTAAGGGGTTAGTGCTAAGTTCTCTAAAATATTTTTTTCTACCTTTGACAGAGTTTTGTAGTGATTGACCTGTGGATAGGTTTAATGCTTGCAAAAAACCCTTTGCTTTGAACTAAACAGTCTTGATTTTTCTTTACAGATAATTCCTGTGGATAAATTAGTAAAAGGAAAGTTTCAAGACAATTTTGAATTCGTTCAGTGGTTCAAGAAATTTTTTGATGCGAACTATGATGGAAAAGACTATGACCCTGTAGCTGCCAGACAAGGTCAAGAAACTGCAGTGGCTCCCACCCTTGTTGCTCCAGCTCTGAATAAACCCAAGAAACCTCTTGGCTCTAGTGGTGCAGGTAAAAAAACACCCTCAGGAGTCTAACTCTCATTTCCTGCAGGAAATAACTCCCTTTTATTTTTTTCCCCTCTATCT